>NC_134486.1:49853624-50471124 GCF_040206685.1 Ascaphus truei | reverse complement strand
GACATATATATATATAATGTAGGTAAAAGGAAAAAAAAAAAAAAAAAAAAGTACATAAAAATGAAATTAAAAAATAAAAAAAAATAAAAAAAAAAATTAAAAATAGAACTAAAAATAAAAATGAAAATAAACATAAAAATAAAAGTACAAATGGAGGAAAAAAAAAAAAAATTTTTTTTTTCAGATAATGTCTAAATAATGAAGGATACTAGACCAATGGTGGTCACGCAAGCAAAGTCAATGGTACCCATATGAATAATGTAAATGTGAAAATGATTTGGTATACAAATATAAATGTAGAGATACTGAGCCACTGTGGTGTAATGGCACCCACAAGGAGGGAACGAAATAAATCGTTCAACCCAGACCTCCCAGCTAAGCGCCAGACCTCACAGTGGACAATTATATTATATATATATATGTGTGTGTATATATATATATATGTGTGTGTATATATATATATATATATATATATATATATATATATATATATATATATATATATATATATATATATATATATATATATATATATATATATATATATATATATATATATATATATATATATATATATATATATATATATATATATATATATATATATACATACACACACACACACACACACACACACACATATATATATAAATACATATACATACATACACACACACACACACACACACACACACACACACACACACACACACACACACACACACACACACACACACACATATATATATATAAATACATATATACACACACACACACACACACACACACACACACACACATTATTATAATAATATATATATATATATATATTATTTAGTATACCACACAACGCAGGAATTGAATCCTCAATCGTTTCATATAGAGGGAAGAGGGGAGAGAGGAGGCAAGGGGGGGAGAGATGGGGGAAGGAGAGAAGGGAGGGGAAGGAGAGAATGGAGGGAAGGGGTGGAGGAGAGAATGGAGGGAAGGGGTGGAGGAGAGAATGGAGACAGGGGGGGAGGAGAGAATCCAGACAAGGGGTGGAGGAGAGAATGGAGACAAGGGGTGGAGGAGGGAAGGGGTGGAGGAGAGAATGGAGGGAAGGGGTGGAGGAGAGAATGGAGGGAAGGGGTGGAGGAGAGAATGGAGGGAAGGGGTGGAGGAGAGAATGGAGGGAAGGGGTGGAGGAGAGAATGGAGGGACACACACACACAGACAGACACACAGAGACAGACACACAGAGACAGAGACACAGACAGACAGCCCCGATCCAGCCAATGACATTGACATGCCCCCTCCCTTAATAGCCACGCCCCCCGCTCTCAAATTATAGCAGGACAGCCGGGCGCTCATGCTTGGAGAGTTGGTGACGTCACCGCTCTCAAGCATGAGCGCGCTCACCGCTAGCGTGCACACAGCCTAATGCAGGTCGGGGATGAATGGATAATAGGGTCAGATTCTGCCTGTAAAGCTGGTCTGACCAGTTCTCCTCCGCACTAATAGGTTTTTAACCCTAGAGTCCAAGATCATGATAAAATGAAAAATACCCATATGGGTGGTACTTTTCTCTGTGTATACTCTACGGTGACGGCCCTCTTCATTTTTTCCCCTTAATTTCTTGTTGCCCTTGTGTTTTTAATTAAAGGGAATGGACTTTTCTTCACTCTAAATATATATCCAAGGATCCCACGACTTATTAAACCTCAATTGTATAATTTAGGAAAGCAGCAAGTTTCCCCAGTCATAATTTCCTCTCTTCTCTGTGTCACTACTCGTTGGGATGGGGCTATTTTACTCCTCTATGCTGACGAGATGGCACATCTAGCTGCAGTTAGTGCAGTATGTGTGATATGACTTCCAATATGGTGGTCTCTCTCTATAGGCTTAGCTAATAGATATATTTGTGGGTCTAGAGGTATTGTGATCGTCACTATATATTTTAAAAGTTTTTCAACCATTAGCCAGTATTTTTGTATTGTTGGGCACAGCCACCAAATATGAGTCATATCTCCTATTTTTCCACATTTCCTCCAGAATAATTCTGGTGTTTATGGGAACATCTGGTGCAATCTATGTTGAGTTAAGTAACAACTACAGGCGGTCCTCGGTTATCCGACGCAATGCGTTACTCAAAATGGCGTCGGATAGCGAAGCGTCGTAAAGCGAAACCCGTTTTCCCATAGAAACACTGTTTAAATTAAACGTTCCGTTCCTGAAGGCATTTTTAATGCTAAAATACATAGAAAATGTTACTCAAGCAATAAGATATGCTGCACACACATAGATTATGATGTAAACATTATATTTATTGATTCCAGAACTGTAAAATAAAACTATAAAAATAAAACTATGCTGTATTCTGTACAGAAATGTACATGAGCAAAAAAAAAACACATCAATTATTGGAGGAAGATGATGGGGGGGGGGAAATCTTCAATAGACAACGGACTTTTTGGAGGTGATGTAGGTGCAGTTGAAGGTTTCGGCCTCTTGAAGAACCTCTTCATTGAAGTCTGGACAGATCCTTTCCTTTTCTGCGTGTAGATCTCTCTATAGCAGCTGATTTGGTTAGACACCCCACGATTGACTGTTGAACTCCGTTCAATGTTAGGGTCATTGTCCTCAAATATGGCCAGTGCGCTATCAATGTGCTTGAATGCCGCAGCCAACATTTTGGTTGACAAAGATTTACGTGGCTGTGGCTGTGCCACATCAGCAGATTGGTGGGCCTCCTCTTCAGCAATTTTTTGCTCTTCTAATTGCATGAGGTCTTCATTGCTCAACTCGTTAGAATGTGAGGCGAGCAACTCCTCAATATCCTCGGTTTCCACCTCCAAGTTGAGATCTCTGGCCATTTGCACAACAGTTTCTGTAACTTCTGCTACAGTCTCTGTAAGGCCTTGGACATCTGACACAAAATCCGGGCACAAATTACGCCAAACTCCATTTAGATTGGATTGTTTCACCTCATTCCATGCCTCTCCGATGTTTCTCACTGCATGAAGAATGTTGTAACCCTTCCAAAATTCTTTTAAGGTTGGACTACCTTCCACATCGGTTGCTCTGATGGCCTGGGCAAATGTTCGCCTAAGATAGTAGGCCTTGAAGGAAGCGATAACCCCCTGGTCCATCGGCTGTATCAGTGAGGTGGTGTTGGAGGGCATGAACACCACCATGACGTTTGGATGATGGTCATCCAGGTACACGGGATGGCCAGGAGCATTGTCCAGGAGCAGCAATGCTTTGAAATCGAGGTTCTGGTTCATGCAATATAATTGCACAGCCGGAACAAATTGATGCTGGAACCAGTCCTCAAAAAGGCTCCCTGTTACCCATGCCTTACGGTTGGACTTCCAAATCACTGGAAGTGTGCTCTTTGCATAACCCTTGAATGCCCTAGGGTTTTCTGCATGATAAACAAGCAAAGGTTTTAGCTTGAAATCATCTGCAGCATTTGATCCAAGCAGAAGAGTCAGCCTGTCCTTTGCAACTTTAAACCCGGGCATAGATTTTTCCTCTCTTGCAATGTAGCTTCTACTGGGCATTTTCTTCCAGTAGAGCCCAGTCTCATCAACATTGAACACTTGACGTGCGCAATAGCCACCGTCCTCTATAATTTTGGCCAATGTAACAGGGAAGGTTTTAGCTGCCTCCTCATCAGCACTAGCAGCTTCACCGGTTACTTTAATGTTATGCAAGTTTGCCCTCTCTTTAAACCGCATAAACCAGCCCTTACTTGCAGTGAACGTTTCCTCAGTGGCCCATTCTCCATGCTGTTGCTTAATGTCCTCATACAGACTCAAGGCCTTGGCCTGAATTAAGGCTAAACTAATGGGCACATGACGCTGGGATTGATCTTCCAGCCATATGATGAGGAGTTTTTCCACCTCAGCAATATGACCAGCACGTTGCCTTATTGTCGTACCTTGCATAGGTGCTGAGCCCTTGATCTGTTCCAGGATTCTTGCCTTGTCTTTGATTATAGTCACAATAGTTGTGCGAGGTATATCCAAGGAACGTCCAATTTCTGTGTTCGTCTCTCCTTTCTCAGAGCGCTTTATGATGTTTTGATTGGTCTCCAAAGTTATAGATTTTCTATTCCTTTTTGGAGTAACAGCACTTTGCTTTTTGCTTTGATCAGCCATGGTTTAGGGCCTAAAATACACCACCAAACCTTCACACAGACTGTTCAGAATGATCTCCCTAGCCTGCAGCCGTCTGGTTGTTCATTTGTAGCAATTTTTTAAAGCGTCGTAAGAGCGTCGGATAAGCCGTTCGGGCGTCGTAAAACGGGCCATAGGGATGCATTGACAAGCGTCGGATAAGCCGTTCGTCGTAAAACGAAGCGTCGTAAAACGAGGACCGCTTGTACAAATAATTGTGTAGATATTCTCCTTTGTCATAGTATACATTGAGATTTTGGTAGCATTATCCCACCCAAATGTCTTCCCAATCTTCATTTATGTCACAATTTAGCTTGTCCGAACATCTTCTCATATGTTCATGTGGGGAAATGTCCCTGTATGTTATTAATTCTGCATAAACTTTCTTGATCAAGCTTTTCTGATATATCCCATATCTACACAGCGTTGTTGAGTATGGGTATTCCAAATTGGGTGATATCTTTTGGATACAATGTATAATCTAAGGGTAGTAAAATAGTAAAATAGTAAGGGTAGTAAAATAGCTCTGATGTGGGTAATTTATATTTGGAACAAATTTCTTCATATTGTAGCATCTTTCCTCTACTTATTAAGTCTCCCACATCTAATATGTTTTTCTCTCTCCAAGATTCAAGTGCTCTAGTGTTGCATACTCGAGGGAATCTTGGATTATCGAAGGTAGGGGTAAATTGTGAAGGTATCAACAGTAATTTAGTTTGGTGCCAAACCGATAATGAATATCTAATTGCACTGAACTTGTGTGTTTGTTGTTTATGGTGTCCATCTTCATCAGTTCAAAGATAGGAGGGCAAAGACCATGGTTTACTATAGTGGGACTCAATTACTACCCGAAAATAGAGTTTCAGGATAACATTCCACATAATGAATTGACAAAGTTGGGCTGCAAGATAATATCCTTTAACGTCTGGTATTCCCAGGCCACCTCTCGATTTGGGTGTCATCATAACCCATCTGGTTCCCTTTGATTTTTCCCTTGCCAGATAAATTGAAAAATTATATTCTGCATATCTGTTTTATCTTTGGCAGGGATGCGAATAGGGAGAGTCTGGAAATGGTATCAAAGTCATCTTTACCAATGCGATTCGCCCTAAAAAGGGTAGTTGGTAGATGTTCCATCCAGCTTTTAAGATCTTTTTTCATTTGGTTAAATAGGTCAGGAGAATTGTAAAAATTAACTATATTGATATCTCAATATTTCAGATTATTTCCCCACCATCTACAGTTAAAGTTTAGTTGTATAACTTTGATGTCACAGTAACTTTATTAATCGTATAAAATGCAACATGGTACAGTTTTCTGTGTAACAAGATTCTGCATGTCCCGCTATTGTAGCATCAATGAGTTTGTTTGTAGGTCTGTCACATTATTTGATACAATACAATAATTGGTTCTCAGGCCTGGAAGTCCGTTCTTAGAAATAGGGCCGTAAAAGTAACAGCATCAATGGTTCTCTTATCTTTCTTCTGCCAGACCATTCACCAACCCCTGGTGACAAAGATGCAAGCTATAACATCACAAAATATCCCTTAATAAATTAACTAGTACACAGCAAATCAAAATACCATTTATGAGCACATTCACATCTCAGACAGATCCACAATCCTGCATTTCCCCATTATCTGTTAGCATACAATGCTTCAACTATAGCCAGGGATTCTGGGTAATGACATGCAAATGAACACAGTGTGTCACTTTTTGCTTCTTAACCATTTTAACATGCATTCAACAGATCAGCAATCTCTGATATACTGATCACACCAAGGTCAAAACCAAACTATTTCAATACGTTTTTCACTACAAAATGTGTAGTCGGTTGCTTTGACAGTGAATGGATTATGCTGGTTCATAATAAAAATAAAGTTAAACACAGTTTATGGGTAAAAAGTAACAATGAAAGGAGACTAAAAAAAAGGTAGAGACGATGCATCCAAACCCCATCGTAATTATTTTCCTTACATTTTGCTTTTACTGGAGGAAACAAATCTTTATTCGTTTTTCTAAAAGGGGCATCTGCTTTGAGATGATAAATGTGGTGATGTTATGATGAATCTACTGTGGAATCTGACAGATTCAGTGGCGAGTTCAGAAATAAGTAAATGAATCACAAATTACAAATTCAGTCATCTGAGTGAACATTGCAATTCATATCAACCAATTAATTTATGTAAGGCTTTACAAGTTTCAGGCCATACAGTTAAGATTGATCCTGTTATACCATTTACAGCAACGGGTTGAACTAAAAGGTGTAGAGGTTACTTAAGGTAACTTATACACATATTGTGAGTTTGGAAAGGTGAAATTCAATCCCAAAGTCAGCTCTGGGAGTATAATACAGGCTTAAAATCCAGTCAAATTTTTTCATGTATATTGCACCACAGTGCACAGGAGGAGGAAGATAAAATTCCAACACAGCATGACATTTAAACAATCACTGATACAATTGTTAGGCAAATCCATGCCCCGAGGAGATTATAACATAAAACCATGTTGTGATGACAGTTGTCCCCTGGACCGAGTACAAATTGACAAGTAGTCAATCAACAACAATTACAGAATGTATACTGTAGGAATTCTATGATGATGGGAAAAAAAAGTGTAATTTTAATTATCAAATTCTCAAGAGTTGCTAAATGAGCTGACTTTTATTAACGAATTTGAATCTGTTTGGAATGTACAGTATTAACTGAAGATGGTCAGAATTGCCTTTCTATGCTTTTAATTCAGTTTAGTAATGAGTTTTTTTGCATATACTAGAGCTGTACTAAGGAAAAAGAGTGCAAGGTCACGTCATTGTTAACCGATTATATATTGGTGACTGCAGGGAAAAAAGCCACCAGCCAACGGCTACGTCAGACCCAGTCAGGTGATGTTTTGCTGCTGAATTAATAATCCCGAATATTTCAACCTTCTTTTGTTTACAAATTAGTTCACCTAAAGTATCTTGGTGATGAATGCAGAGTTCTCAAAATGGAATGGAAATAAAATAAAACAAAGAGCTTGTTTTATCCAAGATAATCTATTGGTTACAACATACCAGATTTAAAAACTTCCACATTTTAACTGTCCTTAGAACACTTTCCTTTGTTGCTGGTAAAAAACTCCCTTCCTCCAGCCTTGATGGATGACCCAGTGTCGTTTGTACTGCCATCGGGATGAATAGTTATTTTAAAAGCTCCTTTAATTGACCCCGAATATATTAGTATATAGTTATCATATTCCTTCTTAGACGCTTCGTTTCTAATGTTAATAAATCTAATTTAGCTAGCTTCACCTCATAAGTCAGATTTTTCATACCCATTATTAATTTGGTGGCTCTTCTCTGCAATTTTTCTAATGCCATAATGTTTTTTTACGGAGTGTTGCCCAAAACTGTACTACGTATTCAAGGAGTGCTTTTTCCAACACATAATTATGCTTACTTCCCTTCCATAAATACCCTGTTTAATTTAAAATAAGATCTTATTTGCCTTTGGAACTACTGCCTGACATTGAGCACTATTGCTAAGCCTGCTGTCTACAAGCACTCCCAACTCCTTCTCCAAGGATTGACCCAATTTTGCCCCATTTAATTTGTACGTTGCCAATTTATTCTTGTTTCCCAAATGCATAACCTTAAATGTATCTGTATTAAACTTCATCTGCCATTTACCTGCCAAGTTTCCAGTCTATCCAAGTTAGAAATTACATCCTGCTCTGATTTTACTACCTTACCCAATTTAGTGTCATCAGCAAAGATGGACACTTTGCTCTCTGTGTCAACCTCAAGATCATTAATAAGTTAAAAAGCAGAGGCCCCAGTACTGATCCTTGAGGTACTCCACATCACTTTAACCAAAGCTGAAAATGTTCCATGAAAGACCATTCTTTTCTCTATCCTTCAACCAGCTTTCAATTTAAAAAAAAAAAATCGTAGTAGACTACATCAACTGCATTACCCCAGTCTAAATTTCTACTTACCTGCTAAAATAAACTAATTAGGTTAACTTAGTATGACCTACTCTTCATAAATCCATGTTGACTATTACTAATAATTTTCTTGTCCATTAGGTAGTTCTGAATAGTATCCCATACTAAATATTCAAGTTGTTTCCACAATATTGATGTTAGGCTTACAGGTCTGCAATTCCCCAGTAGTGATCCAGCTCCCTTTATAAATACAGGCACTACGACTGCTTTGCGTCAATCTTGTAGTACTGACCCTGTGGAAATGGAGTCCTTGAATATGACATTTTTCCTTATCTCAAATAATTTGTCTTTTTTCGCATTCTTTAAAAAAAAATGTATTACAGTTACATTGTAAACAAATTAACTGCATGCAGCATCTGCTTTCCACAAACATAAGCCTGTGAAGTAATAGGTTCACAATTACCTTGGTCCCTGGGTTACTAAAAATTAGATTAACTTAATTAGGCAAGGATTCATGATGCTAGGATTGTTCTACTGTACACAGACTATGATCTCATAACATTTTGTAGCTGTTTGTGTATACAGGTTAACTGTTTGTGATTTACATTGCTTTGTACTGCACTGCAGAATATGTTGGCACTTTTACAAATACATGATAACAGCTGTCTCATCACAGAATGCTCTGCTCATGCAAACACTTTAGTAATGTTTCTTTATTTAACACTCATAATAATGACTACCATATTATTCCTCAGATCTCCTAAAAACACACAGATAATACATAAATGGAACATACCAATCTGACAAGAAAGTTAAATACTAATAATACATGTTATAAATATGTAAATAAGTGAAAAACAACTAATTTGCACTAAATGTCTGGTTTATTAAACACACATTGTTCATGAATTGTTACAATGATGTGTCAACCTGTAAAGGCTACACTGCCCCACTGTGTAATAAGGCACTCCTGTCATATCCCCATCAAATATGTCATTTCTTTATTCCCGTTCAAAGTGCAGACTACTACTTTTAACTTCTGAATCTAGATAAAGAATGGTGCAAACAGGAATAAAATAACTAAAAAGACAACAACAGGTACAAAGAAAAACTACCCATATATTGCATTGTAGCAAAGGCATGTGAGAAGCTGATCAGTCGATACACTGTAGCACAGGAGTGCTCAACTCCAGTCCTCAAGATGCCAAACAGGTCGGGTTTTAAGGATATCTCAGCTTCAGCAGAGGTAGCTCAATCAGTCCCTGCTTCAGCACGGGTGGCTCAATCAGTGGCACTGATTGAGCCACCTGTGCTGAAGTTGGGATATCCTTAAACCATGACCTGTTGGGGGGATCTTGAGGACTGGAGTGGAGCACTCCTAGTGTATCATATACTGTCATTGCAGTTTTGTATGAATTAGAAACAAAGGGGTACCAAAGTATTTTGGATGCTAAAAAGTTAACATGCTAATTTACACTGGTTTAAAAGTCTTTTAATAGAATAATATTAATTATAGGCTAAAGCAGTAAAATTCTGGGCATTATTGAAAACCCTCCTCTCTGATTGGTTAAAATTCCAGCCATTATCCAATCAGTAATGCCCAGAATTATATCAGCTTCCAAAGTGCAGTTTTCAATGTGTTTATTTCCAGCCAACCAGCTTTCAGAACAGCTGAGACAGGGCAGGGGATTGGTTAGAATTAAGTGACAGCTCTGAAACAGGGCAGGGGATTGGTCAGGAAGTATCAACCACGGATTGACTCCTCCCCCTCCCGAGCTGACTGAGATTTTCTGAGCAGATTCAGTTGAATTGGGGGGGTCTCAAAGAAGTAAGTGTCTGTCTGCAGTTTCTTTGTGGCTGCAGTTTGTGTGCGAGTGTGTCAGTAGCAGTGTGTGTGTGCTGTGCTGTTGTGTTGTATGTATGTGTGTGTGTGTGTGTGTGTGTGTGTGTGTGTGTGTGTGTGTGTGTGTGTGTGTGTGTGTGTGTGTGTATAGAGCTCCAGTGTGTGTGTCAGTAGCAGTGATAATGGGTGTAGCATGTGTGTGTAGCAGCAGTTTGTGCGTGTGTGTGTGTATAGAGGTGCTGTGTTGTGTGTGTGTGTGGGGGGGGGGAGTGCAAAGTTTAGTAAGTGGCTGCATTTTTTATTGTGGCTGCAGTGTGTGTGAGTGTGTGTTGTATGAGTAGCAGCAATTTGTGTTTGGGTAGAGCTGATGTGTGTGTGTGTGTGTATGTATAGAGCTACAGTGTGTGTATAGAGCTTGTGTGTGTGTGTGTGTGTGTGTGTGTGTGTCTGTGTGTGTGTGTGTCTGTGTGTGTGTGTGTCTGTGTCAGCAGCAGTGTTTATGGGTGTAGCATATGTGTGTGTAGCAGCAGAGTTTGTGTGTGTAGAGGTGCTGTGTTGTGAGTGTAGAGGAGGTGCTGTGTTGTGTGTCTAGAGCTCCTGTGTGTGTGTGTGTGTGTGTGTGTGTGTGTGTGTGTGTGTGTGTGTGTGTAGAGGTGTTGTGTGTGGTGTGCTGTGTGCTGTGTTGTGCTGTGTGGTGTGCGCTGTGTTGTGTGCAGTTTCGGGAAACTGTGTGTGTGTGTCTGTAGAGGTGCTGTGTGTGTCTGTAGAGGTGCTGTGTGTGTCTGTAGAGGTGCTGTGTGTGTCTGTAGAGGTGTTGTGTGTGTCTGTAGAGGTGCTGTGTGTGTGTGTGTGTGTACACAGAGGGTCCGGCAGTGTGTGAATCTAGATATCTGCAGTGTAAGCGTATATAGAGGTGGTTTCATGTATTTACCATTTTAATTTAATAAAAAAAATCTATTTATCTATACAAAAGTGTCTATTATTTATGAAATAAGCCTACATTTAGCCTATAATAGTAATAATCCCAGAAGAACAGGGCATTACTGGCCAATAATGCCCTGTTCTTCGGGGATTATTACTTAAATAGTAGGTCTAGAAGACCACCATACAAGCATGCGGACTGATGAAGACGACACTTTTTTTTTTAAGTTTAACCAATGTATTGGAAGAGACAAATAGGTGTTGTTGCTGCAAAGTGCATGTGTGAAAAGTGTATGTCACATGCTTTACTGCACACAAGCGCACTCAGCTCATTAAGATTGTGTAAGCGTGTAATTTCATGCAAACGACACACCTGTAACTTGATCATCTCTTATCTACTTGCCATATAGTACATCTGTATCTGTGTGTAGGACTTGGTTTCCCCCAGGCTCATACTCTTAATTTACAGGTAACAGCTGCTAAAACACAAACTGATGCTTGTAAAAGGAACTCTGCCAGAAATAAATCATGGAAAAGATTAACACTTTAAGTGCCTTCGGTGTCTTCAGAGCAAGTACACAGCTGATAATTTAAATAGAGAGCAGTCTTGTATGTTCACATTTTAGTATGACAACAAATAAAGGGTATTACATATCAAAGTCTCCCGGCTGCAAAAACAGGGCAAAACTGAAAAAAATCCTTTTCGACAAAGTGTCCTTCCGCTTGAAATTTTAATTTCATACTTACCAGTGTCTGACATTAGCATAGACTCTCTGATCAGCCAGCGAATGCAGACTCCAGAGTATGGCACAAAATTTTAAGGCGACAGACACTGTTTGGAAAGGTATTTATTGTTCACTTTTTTGGGTCCACTGGTGTGATTGTTGCACACCTGACAAAGGAGCAGTGTACCCCCAAATGTTTTGCAATTCGGTCACATTGATGAATCACAAAGAAAAAGCTAGTAGTATCTAATATGAGTGAGGTGCAGATCTTATATGACTTCATCTTAGAAAGGCCCAAAGATCCGGGGTGCTCCCCGAAATACGCGGAGCAGCTTGGGGAAATGGACATATCGATAGGTAAAGACTTTATGGAGGGAGGAGAGATCCTTTCTTATCAGGATCTTAAACAAAAACCCCACAAGCAGAACCTCTCAATTTTTAGTTATCTACAAATTCGAAATTTCCTACAAACGCTCTCTCAGAACACCAAATTCCCAACCCTTTCGAAATTCGAGAGGCTTTGTATGGAGGGCTGCTACAGAAGGGGCTTGATCTCGGGAATATATACGGAGACGGCATCTCACGCAACTTCCCAACCTCACAATTATATGCGAAAATGGGCTGAAGACCTTAATATAGAAATAGATAATGACGACTGGAGAGATATCTTGGAATCAGCAGCTAAAACATCAATTTGTACAGTCACAAAAGAAAATATATATAAAATTCTATTTCAATGGTATCTAACCCCGAGTAGGCTGAGCCAGATCTTCCCAGGAACGCCAGATCTTTGCTGGAGAGGATGTGTATGAGAGGGGACATGGTCCACATTTGGTGGGATTGCCCACACATTCAGAAATTTTGGACCATGATTCATAACCTGGTATTTGAAAGCACAGAACCGAGGATCCCGGTAGACCCGTTGACCTACCTACTAGCCAAACCAGTAGACCAGGCCTGCACAACACGCGGCCTGCACAACACGCGGCCCGCCTGTACTCATTGTGCGGCCTGAAGCGGCTTTCCCCGTCCTCCTCCCTCCCAAGCCTCCTCTCCCGGCTGTGAGCCCCCAATCTCTCCCGGCCGCGAGCCCCCCCTCCTCTCCCGGCCACAAGTCGCCAGCCCCACCTCCTCTCCCGCCGCCAGCCCCACCTCCTCTCCCGCCGCGAACCGCTATCCCCCCCTCCTCTCCCGGCCACGAGCCCCCCCTCCTCTCCCGGCCGCGAGCCCCCCCCTCCTCTCCCGGCCGCAAGCAGCCAGCCCCACCTCCTCTCCCGACCGCGAGCCGTCCCTTCTCTCCCTTCCGCGAGTCCCCTCCTCTCCCTCCCGGAAGCCGCAATCCCCCTCTCCCGCCCAGGAGCCCCGAGCCCCCTCGAGCCTGCTCTCAGGACTGCACGAGTGTGCTAGTCCTGTCTGCTCCGTGAGGTGCCGTTGGGGGGAGGTGGGGTGCGGGGGGGGAGGTGTGGTGCAGGGGGTGGGGGGGAGGTGTGGTGCAGGGGGTGGGGGGAGGTGCAGGGGGGGGTGGAGGTGCAGGGGGGGAGTGGAGGTGCAGAGGGGGGGAGTGGAGGTGCAGGGGGGGAGTGGAGGTGCAGAGGGGGGGAGTGGAGGTGCAGGGGGGGGAGTGGAGGTGCAAGGGGGAGTGGAGGTGCAGGGGGGGGAGTGGAGGTGCAGGGGGGGGAGTGGAGGTGCAGGGGGGGAGTGGAGGTGCAGGGGGGGAGTGGAGGTGCAGGGGGGGAGTGGAGGTGCAGGGGGGGGAGTGGAGGTGCAGGGGGGGGAGTGGAGGTGCAGGGGGGGGAGTGGAGGTGCAGGGGGGGAGTGGAGGTGCAGGGGGGGAGTGGAGGTGCAGGGGGGGAGTGGAGGTGCAGGGGGGGAGTGGAGGTGCAGGGGGGGAGTGGAGGTGCAGGGGGGGAGTGGAGGTGCAGGGGGGGAGTGGAGGTGCAGGGGGGGAGCGGAGGTGCAGGGGGGGAGCGGAGGTGCAGGGGGGGAGCGGAGGTGCAGGGGGGGAGTGGAGGTGCAGGGAGGGAGGTGAGGTGCAGGGGGGAGGTGTAGTGGGGTGATGTGAGGTGAGGTGCAGGAGGGTGATGTGAGGTGCAGGGATGCGATGTGAGATGCAGGGGGGAGAGCGAGGTGAGGTGCAGGGGGGGAGAGGTGCAGGGGGGTGAGGTGCAGGGGGGGGTGAGGTGCGGTGAGGTGCAGCGGGGGTGAGGTGCAGGGGGGTGAGGTGCAGGGTCTGCAAGGGGGTATTGTGTGTTATGTGGAGGGGGAGTATTGTGTATGGGTGAGGGGGATAGATGGGGGGGTGAGATAGAGGGTGAGTCTCGCAAAGGTTGATGATGAGGGTTGCAGGAGGAGATATGAGGATGATGAGTGCTGGGGGAGATATGAGGATGATGATGATGATGATGATGATGAGGGGTGCTGAAGGAGATATGATGATGATGATGATGATGATGAGGGGTGCTGAAGGAGATATGATGATGATGATGATGATGAGGGGTGCTGAAGGAGATATGAGGATGATGATGATGAGGGGTGCTGAAGGAGATATGAGGATGATGATGATGATGATGGGTGCTGAAGGACATATGAGGATGAGGAGGATGAGGATGAGGATGAGGAGGATGAGGAGGAGGAGGAGGATGATGATGAAGGGGTGCTGAAGGAGATATGAGGATGATGATGATGATGATGATGATGAAGGGGTGCTGAAGGAGATATGAGGATGATGATGATGATGATGAAGGGGTGCTGAAGGAGATATGAGGATGATGATGATGATGATGAAGGGGTGCTGAAGGAGATATGAGGATGATGAGGATGATGATGAAGGGGTGCTGAAGGAGATATGAGGATGATGATGATGATGATGAAGGGGTGCTGAAGGAGATATGAGGATGATGATGATGATGATGAAGGGGTGCTGAAGGAGATATGATGATGAAGGGGTGCTGAAGGAGATATGATGATGAAGGGGTGCTGAAGGAGATATGATGATGATGATGATGATGATGATGATGATGATGGGTGCTGAAGGAGATATGATGATTGATGATTGATGATGATGATGGATGATTGATGATGATGATTTTACCCGTGCGGCCTGAATCTGTTTTCCTTGGAGCAGTTCGGCCCTTCTCGCGTTACAAGTTGTGCAGGCCTGCAGTAGACGAACTACAGACTCCGGTAGGCAAGCTTGTTTCATTTATATTCACAGCAGCTCGCTGCTCTATAGCGGTGGCGTGGAAAGAGATAAATCCCCCCTCTAGACCTACAGTTATCCAAAGAAGTAACAATGTCAAATTGATGGAAAGATTGTCAGCTCAACTAAATCACTCTAAAACAAATTTGACAAGATTTGGGACCCATGGACCCTAGACTAAAAATTCCCTACAATAAAGATAGAAATAAGACAGTCCACAAAATATTGAATGGGAAAAAAAAAAAAAAAATCAAGCATGTAAATAAATTCCTATAATTTCCCGTTCACGCAGGTAGACTAGTTGTGTCCCACTTCCCAACCACCCCCCATCCCTTTTGTTTTCCTCTTCCTTCTCTCTCCTCTTCTTTTTTCTTGCTTGATTCTACCTATCTCATAGGTATGGTAAACACACTACATGAGGATTACTCACAAGGTTTTTATTGCACATCCACCATCAAACTTTTATTCTGTTCAGTGCTTTTTTGTGTTTTGTGTGGAATGATCTTGTGATGGTTTTGTGAAGACTACTGCTCAAAGTGTGGTTATCGTATTATGCACAAAAAATAAAAAAACAGATTGAAACAAAAAAGAAAGGCCCAAAGATGTTTGGATGGAACCTGCAGTTCCTATGTAGGAACACCCTATCAAAAAGTTAAGGAACACAATTTTTTGACATGTTAAAATGCTCTTTAAATTTAGGTCTTAAAGACAAACTGCCCAACAACAACGTCAGAAGACACAATACATACATTATTTGTTGATTAGATTGCTCAGAAGAACTGCACTGTAAAATAGGAATAATGTAGTAAACTTAAGTACATATGTCTCATTATCTTTAGGTGTGAAGTGCAAAAGTATTTCTTCACTCTTGTGGATCCCAGGCCAGCTCTAAGTTCAACCATACCCACGAACAGTATGTATTTTTTAGTTAGTAGTGAACTAAACAAATCCTTGGATTGAAGATCAGCTACCTACTTATTCACAAACATTACATTTTAGAACATACAACCACTGCGAGGAGGGGAGGGGGGAAGAGGGAGAAACAAAACCAACATTTAGATCATTACACAAAGTCATTGGAAATTTTATACAAAATTTCTAGGAAAAAAAACAAAACTACACACAATTATTCTGAACAGGTTTACTAAAACATAAATACATAGTAGTGGTAGCTAACCATATCTTTAATTATTTAATAGACTATGTGGGTTATTCATTGAACTGCAATTGTGCTACTTGTTACTCATTAATGGGCCTTTCCGTTTGTCCGTTCAGCATTTTTGTAGATTCATTTATAACCTTCCAAGTCTCACTAAAATGTGCAATCCAACATAATTGACAAGTTGAATTTCTAATAGGACTCTGAATGGGGACCTTTTTATGAATCAAGTGTTTTCTTTACCCTTATCCCACCTGTCCTTATCAGAGAAGCAAGAAAGATAAGAGGAGGTGGGAGGGGAAACTCTAGCTGTACAAGCATTTTATCATCACAAGGGAGCAGCCAGAGGAAACTAAACCCCTCCCAAGTCTAAATATATATATACTAGCAGAGAGACCCGGCGTTGCCCGGGAGTACAATTTCCCGCTCCCACCCCCCCCCCCCCCCTCTCCACTCCCACGGTCTGTTTCTCCACACACACTGTCCCCCCCGTCCCTCCCACACCACACACACTGCCCCCCCACACACTGCCCCCCCCACCCCACACACTGTCCGTCCCTCACCCCACACACTGTCCGTCCCTCACCCCACACACTGTCCGTCCCTCACCCCACACACTGTCCGTCCCCCACCCCACACACTGTCCGTCCCCCACCCCACACACTGTCCGTCCTCCCCTCCCCCCACACACACTGTCCATCCGTCCCTCCCCCCACACACACACACACACAAAGCCCCCTCCCCTGTTACAGGACCACAAAGCCCCCTCCCCTCTGCCAGGACTCACAGCACCGCTCCTCTCTCCCGCGCTCCTCCGATTGTTGCGCGCCTAGCCCTTCTCTGCTCTCCCTCCTCCCGTCCGGGGAGTGCTGTGCATGCGCCCTCTCTCTGCACCTGGGAGCGCAGGAAGCTTGCAGCAGTGAAGGTGCGAGGCCTGTCCGGCTGAGGGGGGAGAGTGAAGGCCACCAGGAGGGGGGAAGGTGAGGTGCGGTCCGGCTGAGGGGGAAGAGTGACGGCCACTGGGAGGGGGGAAGGTGAGCTGCGGTCCGGCTGACGGGGGAGAGTGACGGGCACCGGGGGGTGGAGTGTGTGTGGTGTTGGTCAAAGGCGCACGCGGTCACGGTGTGAGGATAGTGTGCGTGTGAGTCCCTTCTCCCTGCCTGAAGATGAGTAGCGGGCGTGCGGAGTGCAGACGGACATGAGGTGATTTTGTAGTGTTGATGGTGACATGTTTTTAATGCGGACATTTTGAGTATGTGAAGGCGGGAAGGGAGTGTTGGTGGTGCGGGAAGGCGGACATTTTGTGAAGGGTGTAAATTTTTGAAGCAGACGGGCATGAGGTGATTTGGGAGTGATGGTGTGTGTGTGTGTGTGTGTGTGTGTGTGTGTGTGTGTGTGTGTGTGTGTGTGTGTGTGTGTGTGTGTGTGTGTGTGTGTGTGTGTGTGGCCGAGGGGGGAAGAGAGTGGCAGTTGGGTGATGTCAGACCCACCAATCTGATTGGCCAGAGGCTGAGGACCAATCAGATTCACCGCAGATAGCACTAACCTTTCGATTTTATATATTAAAAGAGATATATATATATATATATAAAATCAAAAATGAATAGACGATACCTTTCTGTGGCTAACAAAATGCTTTTATTCTTGCGAGCTTTTGAGATACACTGATCTCTTCTTCTGGCGATGTTACAATGAATGAAGCTAAAAAGGGGTTTAAACTTAAAAACAGTGACCTGTGATGTAAGACAATCCCTCCGCCATGCAGTTTTATGGCTAGAGGTGATAAAATGTCCCTGAATGTCAGTGATGTGAGAGTGAGTGAGTGAGTGTGTGTATATGTATTTTTTTATATGTATTGGCTGGGTGGGTTTTTTGTATGCATTTGGGGGTGGGGGGGAAAGGTTGTATATATTTGAGGGCTGGGGTTTCTTTTTGTATGTATTTGGGGGTGGAAAGTTTTTTGGTATATATCTTGTGGGGGGTATTGTGTGCGGGGGAGGGAATGAGTGAATGTGGGGTAATTGACGGAGGGAGAGAGGAGGCGAGTGTGGAAAAGAGGGAGTAAGAGTGAGACAGGGGAGAGAAATACATGCGAGGCGGGAGAGTGAGGTGGTGAGACGGAAGGGAGAGAAATACATGGGATGGGGGGGGAAAGAGAGGGGGCTCGTGAGGTGTGAAATGGGGGGGGGCTCACAATACTACCGACACTGGGGGGTGGGGGGCCCTGCTTAAAATGTTTGTCCTGGGCCCCATGATTTCTGTTGGCGGCCCTGGTTGTAAATTAAAAGCATTAAAGCCAGTCAATTATGATTACCCTTCCTGACCATGTACAGTATATCCCAGTGAAACACGCACACACATGGGTTTGCTCCCTATAAATGGTACGGCAGTTGATAATTAAATGAATTCAACTTTGATACCTCAATTCTATGGTTTCTATGGTTGTTTCAGCACCGTGGGCTTTGTATGCTGTGGTTGTACTTAACTGACCAGCAAGCTCATTTTATTTTGAAGGATTTCAGCTTGTCCGCGATATTTTTATGAGGAATGGGAGATATTCAAAATGCCAGTCCTCATGATCTGACGAGCCACTCAGTAAACAGAGCTTCTTAACGATATCTTTACCAGTTCCTCTGCCCAATTATACTTACACTTTCAGAGCGACAGGGGCTTATAAAAAACACTTATGTTGCAATATCATTATTTCAATTGTTTCAGCGGCCATAAATTTAAACTTTTTATGTTAGATAGACCTGTTTTGTCGGATGTATGCTCATGAAATATGTCATTTTAAAATTGATTAGATCCAGAAAGGATGGTTTCTGAGCAATTATTTAAACTTGATGTACTATTTTTTTTTTTTTTTTTTTTTTTTTTTTTTTTTAAGTTCCAAAGAAATTCAACCCATAAAAAAAAAATTGAACAAAAAAAAACCAGAGTAACATTCTTCCATCTGGAACTATTCAAAAGCATCTGCGCTCATTTTTTTTTCCCAGCAGAGGAATTCTGTAACTCAATATCTACTTTCCCTTCTCTTCATTAAATGAACTAAAATGCCACTAGCTATGGGATAAATGTTTAAAGGAATCAACTCCATGAAGAACAAAGGTAAAGGAGATTTTGATCAATTGGTTAAACTAAACAAACAAAAATAATCTTACTTTGTGACAACCGTTAACACATGATTATGTAAAAATATAGTAAGGGACATATAAAACATTTTTTCATGTGTATCATATGGACCTACACTAAAATATCCTTGTTTTGTGGCAGCTTATGAAAATATCCATATCATTGTGCTCTAGAATTTGTATTGATATCAATCTGCAAAAGTACGTTATTCACCAAGTTTAAGCATGGTATTTTTCTGCTTGCAATCGTAATCTAAATACATAGTGTCTACTTCTCTAAAAGCCAATTGCCATATAATTTTTACTTATTTTAATAATAAAAAGGTCATAGAGGTGCAACAAGTCAAGCACACCAAAAAGTTAACAGAATTCAATGGGTTACAAAAAAGGTCATTTTAATGACTTAAAGACTTAGTAGCATCTAACGTTTTGGTGTATACAAGCACCTTCATCATGATCAGGGATCAAGGATGATTAATGTGCATGTATGCACTGAAACGTTAGATGCTACTATGGACTTCTTTAAGACATCAAAATAATCTTTTTTGCAACCCATTGAATGCAATTAACTTTTTGGTGTGCTTGACTTTGTTTTTCTATTATCATTATATCTTGACCAGATTTTTTGTCATAGCACCCAGCTCGGTTACCTGATATTTTCCCAGACCCCGAAGTTGGGGGCATCTGAAATTCTTTGTGTCTATAATAATAAAAAGGTCACCTTTAGAACACACAATGTTAAAGAAAAAATCTGTGCTGCTCTGCTTATAAAAAAATAAAAATATGTTTTTTAGGCATGACCATCCTGGTATGACAACTGAAACACCCCAGGTTCCTTTTCCAGCCATGTTGCCCCGAATGGAGCAATGAAGCCGTGTTTTGCCCCACATGACTGGGAAGACAAAATGGAAACCGACTGGATTTAAGTCTATGAGTAACAGGAACATCACTGTGACAATCATTTACTCCGAGTTATCCTTCGAGAGGCAGATCATTTTGAGTAGTAGGGAATTCTGAATGCTCTTGAACAGTCTCTGATGGAGAAAGTAAAACCCTTTTTTGGGGGGCTGAGTAAGGACATTTTTTTGGACCTCTAAAATGTGAAAATATCCAAGCCCTAAACTCAAATTATCTGCTCAGATATAATGTAGGCTACATGCTTATTAGTTTGACATACTGTATGGTTGGGGTATTGCGATATTCAGTAATATCGCGATAATCTCCCGAAGTGCTATGAGAGATTACCCGTTATCGAGATATTATGTGTTACGGGATGCCGGTAGTCAGAAATGCAGCTTTGAAGTTGCCACTATGCTCTCTCTCTCTATCTCTCTGCCTCGCTCTCCCCGAGTTCACCTCCCTTCCTGTCTCTGAATGCTGACTCAGAGGGAAGGGGGAGGAGCTTCAGGCAGCATGGAGAGAGTGCATGTACTGCTCACTGTACAGAAGAAAGCACTGACATTCTGGGCTCACCTAAACAATAGCTATTCACAGTCTTACTGCTACAGAGCAACGAGAAGCCAGGAGCTCCTCACCAAACCCATCAAACTACTTGTCCTCTCACTCCCAAGAACAAAACCCCACACACACCAACAGCCTGCCGAAAAAACAAATCAACTCAATCGCCAGTGAAATGAAGGAGCAATATGTGACTATGTTGGAAAATGACATGTGCTCAAAGAAGCTGGAGACCTACCACAGCCTACAGAGATAATACACTCTGGCACCCTAACTACTGAAGGTAAAAGACCCAAAGCAGAGACAGACCTTGTGCCATTACAGAATGAGTGCCCAAAGCCTGGAAATAGAAACAGGCAGACACAGACAGACCTGGAAGCCCCAGGAGATAAGACTGTGCCAGGGATGTGAGCTAGGAGAGGTAGAAGATAGTCAAATAGTAAATGAGGTTGAAAAAAGACACATGTCCATAAAGTTCAACCTATGCTAAATTTATACGACAGATATTTTATCCTATATACGTACTTACAGTATATTGATCCAGAGGAAGGTAAACAAAACCCCCCAGTGACAAATCATCCAATGATATCTCATAAGGGGAAAAATAAATTCCTTCCCGACTCCAAGAATTAGCAATCAGATTACTCCCTGGATCAACATCCTTCAGATGTTTACTTATCTGGTCTATCTCTGTATATCTTTCCTTTCTAAAAAGATGCCCAGACTTTTTTTTGAAGAAATCTATTGTAATCTGCTATCACAGTCTCCATGGGTAATGAATTCCACATTTTAACTGCCTTTACTGTAAAGAAACCTTTCATGTGTTGCTGGTGAAATCTCCTTTCCTCCAACTTTGAGGGATGACCTAGAGTTCTTTGTACTGCCCTTTGAATGAACAGTTCTTTTGAAAGCTCCTTGTACTGTCCCCGAATATATTTGTATATAGTCATCCTATCCCCTCTTTTCTAATGTAAATAAATCTAATTTAGCTAGCCTCTCCTAATAAGTTAGATTGTCCATCCCCTTTATTAATTTGGTGGCTCTTCTCTGCACTCTCTCTAGTTCCATAATGTATTTTCTAAGGAGTGGTGCCCAAAATTGGACTCCATATTCAAGGTGTGGTCTTACTAATGCTTTGTAAAAGGGGCATAATTATGTTTACCTCCCTTCCATCCATTGCCCATTTAATGCAAGATAAGATCTTGTTTGCCTTTGCAGCTACTGCATGACTTTGGGCACTATTGCTAAGCCTGCTGTCTACAAGCCCTCCAAAATCCTTCTCCATCAAGGATTCCCCCAATTTATCCCCATTTAATTTGTAAGTCACCTGTTTATTCTTGCGTCCCAAATACATAACCTTACATTTATCTGTATTAAACCTCATCTGCCCTTTACCTACCCACGTTTCCAGTCTCTCCAAGTCCTTCGGGAGAGAAATTACATCCTGCTCCGATTCTACTACCTTACCATATAGTGTCATCAGCAAAGATGGAGACTTTGCTCTCTATGCCAACCTCAAGGTCATTAATAAACAAGTTATAAAACAGGGGTCCCAGTACCGATCCCTGAGGCACTCCAGTCGCGACTTTAGCCCAACCTGAAAAAGTTCCATTTATGACAACCCTCTGTTGTCTATCGTTCAACCAGTTTTCAATTTCCTTTATTTTGTACAACTCTCGTGTGGAACTGTATCAAAAGCCTTTGCAAAATCGAATTAGACCACATCAACTGCATTACCCTGGTCTAAATTTCTACTTACCTCCTCAAAGAAACAAATAAGGTTAGTTTGGCATGATCTATCCTTCATAAATCCATGCTGAATATTACTAATAATTTTGATTCCCATAGGTATTCCTGAATATTATCCCGTATTAAACCTTCAAGTAGCTTCCCCGCCATTAAAGTCAGGCATACAGGTCTGTAATTCCCCCAGTTGTGATATAGATCCCTTTTTAAATATAGGCACCACATCTGCTTTACACCAATCTTGTGGTACTGAACTTGTGGAAATGGAGTCCTTGAATATTAAAGGTAATGGTTTGGCAATTACTGAACATAACTCCTTGAAATGAACCACACTTCCTGCTGTGCTGCACACTCTGAAGTGAGGACTGCCCACTTGGAGAAACACACAGCTCTTATCCAGAACTTTAAAAATATAGAAGAGAACCAAAAAATGGCGATCCTCCTGGGAGAAGATGAAACCACAGCAGAACTGGCTGCACACTATATCAAGCACTTGTCACAGGCTGAGAGACGCCCACTAACCCCCACATCCCTGCGTGTAACTGTTACTCTGGCACCATGTAATTATTATTCGAAATAACATGCCAAAGCATGAATAACAGGGGGTAGGGACCCTCTGTTATTCATGCTTTGGCAATACTGAAATGTTCTTTCGCCGTGCCAATAAAGCTGATTTTATTTGCATGTGAGCAGAGGGCTGCAGCAGGGAAAGGTAGGAACTCCTCTCCTCGCTTTCCTTTTGTTAAGCCCTTCATCCCCCCCCCCCTCTCGATGGGGCCCTTAAACCCTTCCACTCTCCTCCCTCCCCAAGACACTTAACCTCTCCCCCATGAGACCCTTAACCACTTCCTCACCCCTGGGGTACCTTTGCCTCTTCCTCCCTGGGGCTCTTAATACCCCTGCCCCTCCTATGCCTGCACTTCACCATTTCCCACCTACATTGCGTCCATCACCCCAGCATCCCCCTCACTCTTTATGAAAATGTTAAATATTAAACAGATTTTTCGACAATTCTTAACTGTTTAAAAATCGGTTTCATATATTTAACATTTTATAAAAGAAATGGGGTTTTAAATGGAGGGTGTATCTCGGGGTGAGTAATGGGATGAGGAGGCTTTTAGGGTGATGGGAGTAGTGTACATGAGGAAAAGTGAAGTTCACACATGGAAAGAGTTTGGAAATGAGGGGCCCATTTTTCTAGTAAATCTAAATAAAAGATCTTTATTTTGAGAGAACATCTTATTTAGATTTACAAGAACATTTTCAAACTTATTTTAACAAATGTAAATCACGATATGTAGATATCGTGGTGAATATTCCAAAAACCATAGTATGACCTCAAAAACACTGAAAATACAATCAAAGATAGTGTGGGTAATCTTAACATATTATAAAGAAACAAGGGTAGGCATCAAGTTTACAGGTAATACATATGCAGAATCTGGTCTGACTGAAGAGAAGTTTCAGTAGCATATTTACAAGTTTAAAATTAGAGGGACTGCGTCTTTACATAACAGTCTATAAATATGATTAAGGAACCAGTTGTCCTTTTACTTTTATATTCGACAACTAATTCTCTAACCTACAAGGATGTACTGAATTCAAGATCGTTCTTTTTGAGCGCTACAAAGGAAATATCATTAGCCACATTGTGGCTATAAGGGCCAGAAATGCATTGTTTTGAAAAGGAGTCCATTTGTTTGAATGGCAACAATGCTAGACTGTTAAATCAGAGCCAGGCATAATGTTTACCTTGTCCTTTTCAAGCCATGTTCTCGTGTTTATCGCAGTTCAGAGAGAGAAAAAAATTAATTATTAATCTCTTCTCCAGTCCTTCCTGTGAAATTGACCTTAAATTGTCTTTAAAAAACAATTTGCTAGATTTCAGTTTACATCTGCCTCTAAGTTGTTGTAAACTGCTTGATGGGCGTGAGCCGTTTGCTGATGTTAGTTGATGTTAAAGCTGCTCTATTTCTATCAGAAACTCACAAACCCTTAATCCCCTGTACCCAATTTTCCTACTTTATATGTCCATGAAATGTCTGTGAAGTGACTGTATAACCCTGTTCTTTTATTGTAACCACGTATTTGTTATAACTCTGTGCCCAGGACATACTTGAAAACGAGAGGTCTCTCTCAATGTATTACTTCCTGGTAAAACATTTTTATAAATAAATAAATAATATGCACGGCTACAATGTTCTTTCTTTAATACAACAAACAACTTTTTCAGCCTGAAAACGAGGGGTCTTCCATACGTGAACCATGTTGGTTTTAGCTCCAGGGACAAGTATTCTCCCAATACTATGTGACGCCCCCGGATCTGTTAAATCACTCGTCAAGGCGCAAAGTACATTTTTCCTGTTTTGCCTTCAAATTCTTTCTGGACACGCTACCCACCTATCTGAACAAGCTCCTCAACCTTACCACACGCAACTCTTATAACCTTACATCTGACTCCAAAATATACTGTTCATGGTCCCAAGGTTCAACAAAGGATCCGGCCGCCCCTCATTCTGTTACTGTGCACCTCACATCTGGAACAACCTACCAGAAACTCTCAACACCCTCTCCAGTTTAAGTTCTTTCAAGACTTCGGCTGTCTCACAGTCTTGTTTGTTACATATGCCCATAACATTTATTATTTTTAACTGCTCATGAAATGTCTTTAAATATAATGTACAACCTCTCTTCATTTAATGTAACTATGTATTGTCATCATAACTGGGCCAAGGACATACTTTAAAATGAGCGGTAACTCAATGTATTACTTACTGGTAAAACATTTTTATAAATAAGTGGGCACCATCACGGATGTTCCTATAGTACTCACCACGTATACTTTTCTGTTACTAGCGCAACATACGTGACTGCCCAACGAATCCAGGGGTATCGCATAGTTTGTTACCTTTTTAATATTGGTATATGCTATTGTAGCAGTCGCCCCTAGACTATACTGGTTGATGCCATCTCCACAGTGTAGCTCCACTTTTTGGGGCATTTTTCACCCACCATGTGGATAAGCACTCATTTGGTATTCCCACGGGTGACAAATAGTGTGCCCATTTGTTTTTAAATATCAGGTGTAGTTGGCAATGTTCACGTCCGCTTGGCTACAGACATAACCAGCTGTGTCTATTCTCAGATGCTTTCGTGACAGTTTTGCTAATTAGTTGATGTACACAACACGATTGTTTTGCTATATAATACTATGCCTTTGCTTTACTCATTGCAGCACAAACGCTACACTAGCGGAGGCTATGCTTATGTACATATACACACACAGGGATTGTTGCCAACATGCATTAGTCTCTACCATGTGAGGCAAGTTATTATATTCAAATAACACGCAGGCACATGCATTTCAGCAGTCTCCATTTGGGCTCACACACTTTTTAGAAAGAAGGCCTTCAGTCCTTTATCATCAATTGTGATGGTTGCCCTGCTGCAAATATAGGGGTTAATGGTTTTCTTCCTCATCCAAGCACTTTGCATGCCGTGTATCTCAGTAATGACACAGGCATATACATGGGCTGTTACAAATGCAATACGGGCATCGTATTATATCTAGAGTAGGTTGTCATTGTGTATCAATGTACTGCATTTCACACTCATTGGATCTGTATGTTGTGTTTACATTAATAATCTCCACCAGGTTTTAGGTTGATGTGCAATCTTGGTTTATTATCCTATACTATGTAATGATCTGTGCTGGTTTCATTATGTGAAGACTAAAGATCATATTGTTTTTCTTTTTAACCACTTAATTTATGATATTTTTTGCCATATTTCAGGAAAATTACCCTAACATTGAACGGAGTTCAACAGTCAATCGTGGGGTGTCCAGCCAAATCAGCTGCTATAGAGAGATCTACACGCAGAGAAGGAAAGGATCTATCCAGACTTCATTGAAGAAATTCTTCAAGAGGCCCAAACCTTCAAGTCACCTACATCACCTCCAAAAAGTCCGTTGTCTGTTGAAGATCCCCCCCATTCATCTTCCTCCAATAATTGATGGGGGTTTTTTTTTTGCTCATGTACATTACTGTACAGAATACAGTATAGTTTTATAGTTTTATTTTACAATTCTGGAATCAATAAATATAATGTTTAAATCATAATCTATGTGTGTGCTGCATATCTTATTGCTTGAGTAACATTTTGTGTGTATTTTAGCATTAGAAATGCCTTCTTTGTTATGGCATTTATTTGTGTTACATGCAAGTATTATAACATTTCTAGGCTGTGTTACATGCAAGTATTATAGCATTTCTAGGCCGTGTTACATGCAGGCCAATGTACATCGTGTTGTTTGATGATAAACTGTCAATAAAATCTGAGTTATAAAAAAAAAAAAAAATGTTTGCCTTCTGGAACGGAACGTTTGATTTAAACAGTGTTCCTATGGGAAAACGGGTTTCGCTTTACGACGCTTCGCTATCCGACGCCATTTTGAGTAACGCATTGCGTTGGATAACCGAGGACCGCCTGTACAATAAATGTTAGACTCCTCCCCTCCCTCCCCCCCAGATAAAACTGGTATGCTTTTGCTGTTTGGTCAGATGTACTGTATGCAGTAGAAGGACAGCAATGCATGTGCACCCAGCAAGTTGTTTTTTCATTGGTGTGAATCTCCACTTCCCAAATCACTTCCTGGACGTTAAAACAGCTGTCCAATAGCAAACAACGGATGATATTGCGGCTGCCTTTTGGCTTGCTGTACCCACGAGATTTGATGGCCATATCAGATATCAGAAAGGGGAGGAGAACCCAGGCAATTAAACAGGTATCTCAGGAGCTAAAAATACCGGTTTTGCCTGATTATAAGGAGTTTTTTTTCTTCAATATAGTAAAGTTGAAAAGAACATACGCGCCTTATAATTGGACCCCGTCCACTTTGTGAGCCAATCAGCAGTTGGATGTATGAGGTAGAAGGGTAAAACGGAGAAAGTTCCACCTGAGGGGGCCTGAAGCAGCCATGTTGCTTGTGGCAGAAAGCTGAGACGGAGACTGTATGTGTGTAAAAAAAATTCTTTCCAGCTAGTACTGAAATTAGGGTGTTACCTTATATTCAGGGTGGCAAATACGGTAATACGATTCAGCCAGAGGACCCCCTGGTTCTAATGCGTTAAAGTAAAATATCAAAGAAACCGAAGGCGAATAGGCAGGATTGCTCATTTAAAATTTCACGAGCTGCTACACAAAAAGTAACCCTCAAATTAAAAAATAAATAAATAAATAAAAAGGACCACACTACTACACTTATCAAAATCTACAAAATAACAATTGGGATTGCACCTCGACACGCTGACACTTAAACTAATACTCCCAGCAAAAGTCCAGAATATGGCACTGTATTCATCTTTTTCTATCCCAGGTTTTTCATGGGGAAAAAAATTTGCCGAAACTGAATCTTTACATGTTAATTTGCATCTGTCAATTCTATAGTATAAGCGTTACACTTTTGTTTACTTCCCATCTGCATGCATACCTTTATAAAGAAAAAAAAAAGAAAAGAAAAAAAACAGTACAGGATTGCAGGTTGGGAAGCACCTGGTAAAGATAATTTACACACTGACACAGCTTTTTAACACCAACCACTTGAACTCTGGGAACCAGGTGTTCTGCCTTTCACAAATGATTCCAGATCTATTTTGCATATTAGGAACACAACACTGTACTTTCATCTTGATACAGGTAAGTGCAAATTTTTCTGAAATATCTGAATACAATTTCCAATTTCTTGTGGTAAACTAAAGAAAACAAACGTTTCTGCACACCTGCGGTTTGTGACATATGCCGCTAAAATGCAATTGAGGGTAGAATGAATAGCATTACAATAGCCCTTTTCAAATATTAAGTATTAAAAACCCCTATGCTATAAAACAATGCATTGCATGCTCCTCTGACAGCAATAAGGGTAAAACAATACAAAAAGTGTTATCCAAACTAAAGTTAGACAGGACAGAAAACAAATGATTTTTAATACCAGAACAAGGTTATTTTTGTAATTTCAGAATATCATAATGCATAACGGTCTTGAAGTTCCAAGATTAATAAACATTTTCTTATATAACAAATGCTGTGCATCAATTCTAGTAGATTTGAAATGCCAGCCAAGTCCTTGAAAACAGTTTACTAAGCTAAAGCCATCTGTCTTTAAAATGTCACCATCTTCCTATGCTAATTACCATTTCATGCCATTTATGCAGAATCTTATAGTAAGAATTATACTGAGAAGAAAAAATATATATTTTTGAAAGACAGAATAAACATGATTTATTTTAAATAACATTGCAGATGTAGATTGCAGCAAAAGCTATAAGATTAAGAAGTCCTAAAGACTGAACAGAACCACAATAGCAGGGTAACATGCAGCCTGAATAAGAAGGCTTCAGCCCTAAAGTATTGAAGTCCAAATACGTAAGGAAATACTAGGGCCACAATGTGTAATGATGCAGCAATCTGGAAACGAGCTCAGACTCAAAGAAATGCACAACGGCTTTAAAAAAAATATTTAATATGTTGTTACTATTACTCTAATAAGTTTTTTCTTCATGTTGATTAGTATGTTATAATTTAATTAAATGCCAAGTAAGTTCTTAAATACCAAGATAAACCCCCGCCAAAAAAAAAACACAAAAAGTTTTTTTTTAAAAACACACGATTGATATATTATTCCATTACAAAAACAATTTTACCATAGTCACACAATTTCATCCAGAGTTTTTCATAATTTTGTAATAATAGCCATCAAAATGTATCAGTTATTATTAGGGGGAAATCAGAAGTTTGACCATGTAAAAACACAAAAATACACATATAATGAAAAACCAAAAAAACTGTGATCTGGTTAATTGCATTTCATGCTTAACGATGGCGAGTGTTCACTAGTTGATATACATTTTGGTAACATTTAGCAAAAGAAAGAATATTAGGAGTACAACAGCACTAGATTTCAATCATCCCTGTTGAATAGCTACCCAAGCCTGGATTAAATTCACTTGGCAAAATATATTTAAGCTGCAATATAATAAAAATGCATGGACTTGAAACTTGTGTTAGGCGACACCTACTTTGACAATTTCAGTTCTAATTTAAGATGTGTTTCATTAGAGACTAGTAGTTGCTCATACGTATCGGAGGAAACAATGTAGTAGCAATTTCAAAGCTGTGCTAAAACCAGAGTAATAAAGTAATTTCTTGGAAGGGGGTGGGGAGGGAAAGAGAATGAGGATCATCAAAAAAAGGATTTTTCGTGTTTTTAAGTAGAACTGGGGCACCAAGCTTCAGCAGTCTGTTCTTTCAAATAAAATGGTGTAAAACAAGGGATGCTTATTGGATCTATATTTTTCCTAACCTCAATCCACCTTGCATTTTATATGAGGTTTATACGGTAACAATTATATTTTATTAAAGTTTGCCAATGTACATTATTTTTATACAACACCCAGGTTTCTGCTCATAAGGGAATGGCATGATTGTTAAAATAAAAGACAGAAACGTTCCTTCGTTTGCTAGGACTATTGTGCTCCTCCTGAACTTGGGGTCTCCAGCTTTAGGCTGCGGATATAGTGATCGCGACGGCGCGCAGGAGGGCGTGGGTGGCGCGATCACACAGATGTGCCTCTATGAGGCTGTCTATAGAGCTTTTGAGTCACGTAAAAAAATCCACGTGGCCTTTTAATTATCCATGCCATGTAAGTGTATATTGTATTGTATATATTGTATGTCTTTATTTATATAGTGCCATTAATGTACATAGCGCTTAACAGTAGTAATACATGTGGTAATCAAATAAACAGATAATATAAATAACAGATCATGGGAATAAGTGCTTTAGACATAAAATATATGTTCCACAATCTCCCGCAAATTTGTTGTATTTATATATATTTATAGCACTACCTGTATAGATGCTGTCTTATAGCTCCCGCTCACAATGCACAAACAAAAAAATGAATAAATAAGTCTGGATCGACATTGAACAAATTAAGTTAGCAGAGACCATTATTATTATTATTAGTTTGTATTGCGCCAACATATTCCGCAGCACAGTACAATATGGGTGGGAGGACAATAGGACAAAAGAGTACATCTATGTTCAGACAAACCGACAGTAAGGAGGAGGTCCCTGACCCAAGGACAATAAAAATTAAGGTTTACATGTTGCAGCCTCTACCATGTCTGGGCTCAAGAGGGAGACAGGGTGGGAAAGTGAGAGACTTCTTCAAACACACACACACACACACACACACACACACACACACACACACACACACACACACACACACACACACACACACACACACACACCTGTTCACAAGAAGGAGCATACCTGTGAAATGTCAATTTAAATCATTTGCATACTTAAATTACCATATATCACAGGCACTTGGATCGATGATAAAATAGGATTCTCCTTTTGTTTTTAAACATGGACGAATCAAACTTTTGACGAATTTGCGAAAGTTCGTCCATGCATGAAAATGCCATTGTCACAGCAGATTCTAACTTTGGCAAAAAGTTTGCCCATCATTTTAGCAGAGCAAACTACTCGTCAGCATCAGAAGAGCTTTGTACAGAAAACTAGTCTCTGATATCTGCCAGGTTTCATTCATAGGCTACATTTCTATAGCCATGTATAATTTCTGCTCCACAGCGACGCAATGCTATGACAACGCGGCATCACCTGATGTCGTGACGCGAGCAGCAGGGGGAAAGCAGGCTGGGGGGGAGAACAGAAAAGAACAGAAAAGTTTGTGCACCCCTGCCTTACAGGAATAAGTATATTTCTGATTTAAAGAGTTGATGTCTGGTAGGACAAACGTGAACTATTGCCAGACATATTTAAGGGATTACATCTGGGTGACTGATGTATTTGTATCCCAATTTTGATACATACAGGTATTTTAATTAATTAGTTAAAGTTAGTTTGTAAACATGGCAACCGGAGAGTTGGGGGTCGCTTGAATGCCTCTGGCTTATGTCACTTGCCCAGTCAGAGCCCACTCTCCCCCTTTTATTTATTGGTTCTCGGAAAAGGAAAGGGTCGGATAAGGATAAAGAAAACAGTTGATTGACAATCACTTCCCTATTCAGAAGCCCCTAAGAAATTCAACCTTTATAAGCACGGTTGGATTTTTTTTAGGGTTTTTAACAAAAACTGATTTCTGTCTGGCTTCGTGTGATGTAAATCAAGCTACAGCTCATTTCCTATGGACTGGGAGACAAATTGCCAATGAACAAAGAACAGAGGAATAGCATTCTCTGACACAGAGACTTACATTGAACAAGACTAATTAAATATGCTCGAGATTGGCTCCTAAATGTAAGAATATTAACCACCCTAAGGCTGGATGTGTAGATTGCAGGGTCTCTTATTCCCTTGCTTTGTTGTTACATGCTCCTTTAGCAAACAATCTGGAGTAGATTAAAGATACCTTTATTTTCTGGGATACAATCACTTTGGCACTTTAATTAGAACCAATATGGATTGGTTGTACGCCCTTTTTCCCCAATTCTAACGAATACAGACTTTCCTTTGGACACCTTGAGAAAGGGCATACTGCCCGTAACGCGTTGGTGGACCCCTACTGTGACTTAGGGGGGACATCTGGTCCACCTTTTATGGAATAAATATTTTTCGATGCTGCATGCCGTGAGCCTCCTTCTGTTCCCTCTGGCAGTGCACTGCCTTATTTTCCTACCTGCTTCTGCTGCTTACCTGGGAGATCGCACGCCTAAGAATACATCTGTAGTTGGACACTCCAGGAGAAAATAAGTGTTACTTATGGGTCGCTGTACCCTTTTTTTTTCTCCTTTACAAATGGGACTTTGGTCTGTACTATTTAAATATGGTGCCGCTGGCATTAGGTACTAGTCCCCTAACCCTATTAGGGCTACATTATGATATATGTTTATATGGAAGGAGTTCATACCAACTGCAGTTCTTTATATTAAAAACAGGACTTGTTTTTTCTGATGCACTGGCTTTCTACATACCCTTTCCTTTTGGAGATACAGAAACCCATTTTGCCCTCTGAGTATTTGCTCTTTTAGAAATCTAATGGAAATCTCATTGCATTATTTTATGACCTTTGAACAGCATCAAGTCAATTGCCACCAAACTATTGGCTTTCAAATACACAGACTTATGTACTGTACAAGCATCTTCACTTAAAAAATGGTTCACAAATCCCTGAGAACATAATATTTTGGATTCAGCCTTGTTCTCAAAACCAATGCAGTTCTTTTCTTGTAATTATTCATTTAGCAAAGGGCAGACGAGACTCGCAATTGAAGAAGAAATGTACTGGTGGCATGGCAGACTTACGTCCCAGATTTGAATGGTTTTCATTCATATTTTGGCTTAGAAATCTTCTCTTTAAAGCAATTGTTCTGCTGATTTGAAAGAATTGCAGTATTAAACCATTCACAGTTTACATACTCATACAGTAAGTTTGCAGCAAATAGACTTCATATAAAGTGTATGGTCCATAGAAAAATATGCACATTTTGGAATAAAACTGTAATTCATTAACAAAATCATTAAAACCAGCCTGTCACCCCCACTACAATGTATTACTATTTGTGTATATGTCAAACTGGACGGCTGGGTATCCTTAACTTTCAACCACGACAGATCTGATCCTTATTACGGCATGCAAAGCTATAGTTACTAATTGGCTCTCTTTGAAGCCTCCAACCATATTCCAGCTTAAAGAAGGTTTACTTCCCTATACTGACAAATGAGGGGAATTACTCCCACTAAGGTATCCAGACTTTTGTTAGCAAATGTTGCAGTTCTGGAGTGTGTACCCCTTGCAAGAAGGCCTAAGAGGAGAGTGGGCGCCGTCGGCTTGATGGGCACACAGGGTTAATTAGTGTTTAATCATTCTGGATCAGACTAAATAGATGCTGGATTTTTACACACAGACCCATTTGGCTGTTAGACAAGTAAACTATATTACAAAAAGAAAACAAATAATTATGTTTGGGGCCCTTTATTGCTATAGGCATTTTTATTATAAGATAAAGGGGTGCACATATTTTTAGGGGTTTTACATCATAATCATTTTGAATCATACACAAACCAGTCTTATATTTGATTTCAGGCAGTTTTATCCACATTGACGGAAATGACTGACCCATTATGTTTGTCGTAGCGGTTTAGTTTGATCAAATGGTAAAGTAAAAACATTTTTGAACACTCAGTAATATTGTGTTACTTTATCTCTAACCCTCATTGTGCAGAGCTACAGACTAAAAGACTTACAAATAAATAAATGAAAGTAAAAAATTATTTTTACTGCCCCTTTCAAAGTAGTGTTTCTGCTTACAGGTTTTATTTCTTTTATCCATTTTTATAGGTTTACTCTAATAACCAAGAGAAATAGGTTTTGTTTTCTATCTAGGATTCATAAACAGTATGTGTGGTATATTTAATGGTGCAGTCTTTGTTCCGTTCTTAATTCAGCTTCCACCTAGATTTTAAAAAGCTATCCTGCCAAAAAATAAAAACACATACTTTAAAACCATTTGTGCCTTTAATCAAGATGGAATGCCAACTAGTTGTACTGGTGAAAAACCCATCTATATTAACCCTTAAAGCACAGCACCAAAGTACTGCAGCCCCTTCACGATCACATGACCGTTCCATGGGAGCGCGCCCTGCATCGCTGTTGACGAAATGTTAGGGGAGACCTGCTCTTCTGTTCCTTAAATAGCCAGATCGTGCTCCGCTCAGGGATCCACAGAGGTGCAGAACGCAATCTCCCCTTGACAACGAGCAAATTGCATGACAGGGATGGCCAGCTCCTGTCCATAAGGGCCACCAACAGGTCAGGTTAAGGATAACCCTGCTTCAGCATGGGTGGCTCAATCGTTGACCTGTGCTGAAGCAGGGATATCCTTAAAACCTGACCTGTTTGTTACTCTCGAGGACTGACGTTGCCCCCCCTCCCCCAGCATATGTATGTCTTTATTTATATAGCGCCAAAAGTATACTCAGTGCTTCACAAACAATACAGTACAGGGAATTATAATAAATACAATAAGCACAGCAAGAGGAGACAACAGGAAAGGAAGTCCCTGCCCTGAGGAGCTTACAATCTAAGTGGTATGATGGGAGCCTTACAGAGACAGCAGGTGAGGGAATAAGTGCTGTAGATGGCACTGCTTGGCCACAATTGTTGGTAGGAGCGACTGTGGGTATGGGACAGTAGCCATGAGTTCTATTGGGTTGCTTGATTTGTGAGGCAAGTTTTAAAGGTTGGTCAGTATTAAATTAGATAGGTTAAAACCATTGGCAGGGAGGTGGTGGATGGAGGCGGCGTGGGAGAGAGCAGGTGTGTATATGGTCCAGGATTAGGAGAGATATCCCCAACAGCGGGGAGGGGACGAGAGGAGAGAGAGAAGTATTTGTGGGGGTGCTTTTTATTAAGGGGTAAAGAAGTTGTTGGGAGAGAGGTGTATAAATAATGGTGCAGTTTATGGGTACAGGCATAGGTGGAGGGGAGGAGAGATAAAATGTGGAAAGGGGGAGAGTGGGAAAGTTGGAGAGAACAGAAATGTCTACCAAGGAGTGAGGAAACAGTAAACAGAAAAAGCAATAGGGAGGGCATAGTGAGGTGCAGGAGGAGAGACTTCCCTGGTATTGGTATGGTATGGGGTAACTACTACATCCTGTGGGGACCTGGAGTCCCAGACCCCATGACGTACTAGCCACGTCAAGGGGCCTTCAAAGAGTTAATCAACACTCCAAGCGATTTACATTACCAGTCAGTATCAGGACTGCACATGATGTTAAAATGACGACTGACAACTTGAGCCTGCAATGCAGCAGAATCAGAAAGTGCTGGAGAGCCATTCAAATCTTAGATCATTACTAGTACAGTACCAAGTACCACACAAGTATTGCCGTTGTAAACGTTGCAATCATTTTACCATACACACATTTCCTTGCGTTCTAGTTATCACTATTGTTAAAAAGGCTTTTTAACTATCCTTGCTTAATTATCACAGGCATACTTTATAGCCATGGTAACTTCATCGCTTTTACTGCTGTGGGCTTACCCAATATTGTGGTTTACCATGATATCAATATTAAGACTGGAAACTAGAATTTACAACTTCAATTTGATTACACTAATAACATACAAAACTATCAAAACAGTAGTTGATATAATCCTGTGTCCTCCTACACTTCTTAGCCCCATACTGTGAGCAGGCATAACTTACAATCATCTATATTACACTAATGATTTAACAAAGTACCATATGCTCTATAAACTATAAACCAAGCAATACAGAAAAAAAATAGAACTATTACAAAGCCAAACAGAGAGGGGCTGGTGAGTTCTTTCTAATCACATGTTCAGTAATCATTATTTCATGTTCATACTTTGAATTTCCGCTGTTATTGTTAAAACAACACAGTGCATTAAAATTAAATTTGTTTTCTAATGTAAATATGTGTAATAGTGTTTCCCCCACCCTCTGGGAGATTCCCCTGTTACCAGGTGTGCAGTGCTGGTTACCTGCTGGCTTGCAGGACAATGAGTGGTCCGCCGGTGGTAGTGGGGACATTAGGACAGGCTTCTGGAGTAGATGACTGGTCTTTATCTCTTGGTGGTCAGCGCCTCCATCTGCTGCAGGCTCCAGTAAAATGAAGGCAATCCCCGCAGGAGAACTTACTCTACTCCCCCCAGATAGATAGCACACCACGCAGGAGTATATTTGAACAACTGGAACACTTAATTCCTTTCTCTGTATACACAGCATAATAGTCTCTGTCTCCACAGTACAACCGGCATCCAGCCTTAGGATGGTCCCTGGACATCCACCCCTGGCCAAGTATTGAGCCCAGGATTGGGCAAAGCACAGGCCTTAGCCTGCCTCCTCCCCTGTCATTCAAGAGAGCTGCTAACTGTGGGGAAAACCCAGGATTGTGCCCGACACTGCCTGCACTGTTACCAGGGCTTGCATATGAGAGGCAGACTGGTAGCCAAAACCAGACATCGCTACATATGTTTAAGAGCTTTACAGATTTAGGCTTAAAAGGCTAAGTGAAAATATCACGTCATACAGAATGCTTTATTTATGGTCTCAAAACTACCTGAGGAAAGAAGGCACTATCAGTTACAAAATTGAAGTAAAATATAGAGACAAGAGTGCTTTCGATGGAAAGACAAAACAGTGGACATCAGAGTCCCATCATTAGGCTGATGAAGCATTTCACCGTACGAAAGTAAAAGAAAAAAAAGAATGATTTTATTTGGTCTGGTTAAGTGGAGTTGCATCTTTGCAATGCTGTTTTGGTTTATGCTCTGCCTCCTTTGCAGCTTCCCTTCCTGCAGGATATGATGACCACACTAATATAGAACATGTGGATGGCAAGAAACAAGTTAGTTTACTCATGTTAACAGGGGCAAGGCGCTCTATGCATCAAAGCTGCAATTTGCTACACACACACACTAAAAACTGAAGTACTGAGGACTGTTGCAACCCTAGACATTGTAATATCCAGTAGTATTGATATTATTGCATTGTCACAACTCCTAGTGGAAATGGATCTACCATTTAGCTTCCAACCTTGTTAAAGACTTCACAACATTCATTTTCACACCCATTTCCCCAACACTTAAGAGCATTAGAAGCTGCCGGGTATCTTCACATACTTGGCAATATCAAGTTATTAGCTGCCCACAGAGGTCACATTTCAGACCTCACATCACTGGCTGGTGTGTATTATCCGGAGCAGTATATTATCAATATCAAGGTAGGCATTTAACCAATTTGCTTTGGAAATAAATAGTGAATGAAATAAAACTAGAATAAAAGCATACAAAAGCACCAAACTCTAAGGAAAGCGTGTGGTAATAATTACACTTTTTGTGGACAGGACAAGTATAGGTCAAATATGTTTGCTTGGATAGATATCCATCTTACCTTAATCGTTATATAAATCGCTTCTGAGACCTATAGAAAGAGCCTGCCCTGTATCTGTAGGGATGACGGAATCAAATATGACTGCTTTTCCCAGGCAGACATGTTTGGAGTGTACATGTATGTAATACAAGGCAACGCCACAGGAAAAAAGGCATGTAGGGCACGCTAATATAACAAACAAGCATCTTGTTTGTCTGTAGCACTGTGTACTTGTGAAGCATATGGTCTGGAATAAAAGGTTTTCTTGTGGAATAACTATTGTGGAAAATTCATTAGAATTTCCTTCATTAAATCTAATTAGAAACACCATTTCTAGTTCCATCATAAACTTATACTTTAGGGCCTTGAGTGAAGCTCTGAAACATCCAGTATTCAAGCATTGTGAAGAAGAAAAAAAAACCCTGTTGTCGGTAAGGAAACAAATACAAATCTAAAAAGTGTAATTTTTCAATGCTCTGGTCTGGTGTATGAAATAAAATTCTAATCTTTCTCCATACACATAAAATGCACGCCAGACATTATTAAAGTGATGTAAAATATGTGTAATGCTTCTTCTCAAATAGATGAAAGTTTGCACCATATCTGCTTGTGCTTTATTCTGCCGGCGCAAACTGTGTAAGGCTGCGTCCACGCGCGGTCAGCACAATCAATTTTCATCTGTCCGGCCACGCTCACGCCTAAGGCTGTGGACATGGTAACTTCAGCCGTGCGGAGGCGCACGGAGGCTGAGGGAAAGCGGGCGCAAATATCAGTTTCAACGTATTTCTTGGGCAACGCGCGCCCCAAAAACGCGAACACTGCCATAAGGCAGTCTGTTCGCTCAGCGTGCGGACGCATGGTCTGCGGCACCATGTCCGAGGCCTAAGGGGGATACATTCATAGTGACACACCAGATCTCACACATCTTAGTTTCACAAGCTTACAGCCAACCCAGAAAATTGTATGCCATTGCGGACAATCTTTTTCTTGTATTTGCACAGAATTGGGGGGGAAATTAAACTTGTTATTTGAAATGTAAATAGGATTACCATACTGGATTTAAATGATTAACGTTGTGACAAATATGCCAAACTTTTATAATTCAGTTTAAATCTACCCACTTTATTTGAAATCTGAAAAAATCCTCAAAAGTATTTTATGGTTTACACATGCACTTTATGGTGTTTAATGCATGAAAAAATATTTAACTGCTTCCAAAATACATAGCTAAAAATAGAGTTATTTCAGATTAGTTAAGGTCCACACAATCTTATTTCCCATACATACCATTTACCTCAACCCTCGGCCCACAGACAAACGTTAAAAAGTACAGACAAATGTTTCAGTCATGTTTTCATAATGTATATTATGCATTATTTTCATGTACAGCTTGTCTGTTCACCAATTATTCTTTTTAAGTAATGTGTGAAATAATGAAGACCCACCTCAAGAACAGGATAATCGGAGACAATATAGGTATGGGAAGGAGAGGGGGGGATTTGCCTTAGTAAACTAGTTGAACACAGTGAAAACCATACACAAAAAAAAAAAAAAGGAGTAACCACAGAAAATCAAAACTGTCCAAGTCTCAGCTACCTATACCTACAAACTTATTAGGCCGCGCTTATAGTGCCGGCGACACGACATCGCCCAAAAACAAATGTATTGCCACCACCGCGTGCGCTTATAGTAAGCGCGACGGCGACAATGCTCCAGAGCGACGGCGACGGAGCGAAAACTGGTTGCCGGCAAAATTTGATTTTTCAAGGGCTGTCGCCTCGTGACGGCCCTTGAACCAATCAAATGCCCGGAAACCCCCGCCGCCGCCACCGTCCAGCGAAATATAACTTTCGCCTGTGGCGATGCGATGGGTGACGTCACCCATCGTGTCGCCATCGACGGCACTATAAGCGCGGCCTAAGACTGCGCTTATAGTGCCGGCGACAGCGACGCGACAAACAAATGCATTGCCGCCGTCCCGTGCGCTTATAGTAAGCGCGACGCGACGGAGCGACGAATTGGTCGCGATCGCTGGAAGTCATCTCTATTTGTTTTTCCAGCGACCGTCGCATCGCCGGCACTGTAAGCGTAGCCTAACTTGATCAAATATAAAATACATAAATGTTGGATTTAGTTGTTTTTTTTTTTTAAATACATCTCACATTTAAATCCTTAAAGACGTCAGTCACCACCATTACTACACTTTGATCCAAAGGGAAACTGTCACTTCAAACACCTGTTCACAATGCAGAGAGTGTTGTGCATGGAGAATACAATTTACTGTACTGTATGTTTTTATAAAAAAAATACTGACAAAACAAGAGAGCCATTGGAAAACTAGAATTGCTGTAATGTGGACTTGAAATGATTGAATAGGTAACCTAATACTAATGGATATGTAAATGTACACAATACATTCAGTTTCATATCTATATTCTTAAAACAATTAAGAAAAACTACCTGCTAGAGGAACCATGCACAAAATGACCAAGGTGGATGATAGCCTGCAAAAGGCAGTTGGCCTCTGTGCCACAGTCCCTGGCAACGTTTATTTACCAGAAAAGATGTTTCACTAGTTGGCATGTTTGCTTGTTAAAATATTAGTAACATTTAGGTTATTTTGGTAACTTTTTTTAATCCGCATTCATCTACAATTTTCTGTCTCAACATTCATACTTGGTTGAAATATTTAACGGTGGTCAGTTGCATTCCTGTTATAATCAAAAATTTACAGGTTCATCTGTTTCTAGAGTATACGAAACCTCATAATGTTAGTACAATTTTCTTAAACGGTGAGGGTATTATTACCATTGAAGGCATAACCAATTACTTTGCTGCTGCTGTCTTTGGCAATGGAACTGATGTAAATAGATTTTCAGGGACATTTGGAAGGTAATTGTGGGAGATCTATTCATGTTTGGTTGATTTGCATTGGGTTGAGGACATTTTTTTTAAGTTACAAATTAGAAAAATAACACACCTTACACGAAATGAGGTAGTTTACCTGATATATTAAGGAAAGTTGACCTATGCTCTAATAATTATTCAGTCCAGTCTCTTTCCTGTGAAGAACATCACAGTTAACAGGGAGTATTGTAAAGAATCTTAAAAATCAAAATATTTAAATCTACAGTTTAAAATCTTCTGACTTTAAACTCGACAACCAAGATGTCATTGTAGACCCACAGATTATGTGCCTCAGGCAAGAACAGAATGGTGAATACTTCACTACAGGGGAAGATTAGTACAGAATTGCTACATACCTCCAGCAGTGATTTGAACACATACGACGCCAGCAGGTACTAAAGTATGCATGTGTGTGCTAACATTCACGGCCATGCTGTTACACAGCATGCCTAGCTGGTCCAAAACACTACAGCACACAACTCTGCAAAAGTATGTGCATCTACTTATTCATTGTACATTGTTTACCTGTTTTACAACAGATTTATTTAATGTACAGTATGTAGTGTCCAAAGCATTTCATTGTAGAGCAGGTCTCTCCAATCCATATCTTCTAAATGAGAACTCTCCAATCTTTTAAGAGGCTGTTCCCACTATGTAAAAACTGAATTAAGGACAGTGCTATATTCAATAGGTTACATGAGGCTAATTGACAAATTAAAAAAATATTTTGACCATTTCCTTTTTTTTTATTATTTACTTTTGTATAGTAAACAAACCCTTCTGAGTCTTTTTAGCATATTTACCATTTTTTGTTGATTATAAGAGTGTTCTGGTTAATCAGTTCCCAAACAAGAAGTGACTTCTTGCTTTTGTACATTGTTTGTACAGTATTTACAGTAGCCCTAAGCCAACTTTGGTAGGAAGTGCATTTTGACCAGCACAAAAGACTGCACACTGATTGGCCAGCAGATTTGGCGAGTAGTGCAGGGAGAGTTTATAAAGGGGAGTGCATAGGGACAGATCTCAGTTGACAGGTGTCACAGCATTAGAATGGACATCCACCCACCACCATTTACATATTTGGTTTTAAATAGAATATGTGGATCTGTAAAACTTATTTTATTTGGTATGTTTTTTTTTTTTTTTTTTAAATAATGTAACAAAAAAAGAGAAATAAATAAATATATATATATATATATATATGGAGAATATTGTGTACTTATTGTCAAAGTATGCAGGTGGGACTGACAGTGGGGCTTTATGGTGTTACATTCTGGTGGAGGGAGGTGGATCAGAAACATGACATGTCTTCCTACCAATTGATGGAATTACGGTTGGTTGCGGGAAGCAACTTTATGCACCCCATCTTCCTGGTCAGAAGGTGGTTGGCGAGTTGTTGGTGCACGGGCTGGCATGGAGTTGGATTTCTAGTTATATTGTATATGGTTGAGTGGTTATAAGACTATTACAATTGATGTGGCCTTTTATAAACCAGAAGCTGTGTCCTGTATATTCAATTAAATAATGTATCTGGTTGTTTACATAGTAACTTATGGGCAGGGAAATAGGCCTGCGAGGCTTTGTCGTCATTAATCAAACAGGTAAACATCTGATGCACTTGAATGCAACAGAACTGGAGAAATTAGAAATACATTAATTTAACAGAATGAAATTAGGTTAAAAAAAAAGTTACTTTTAAGGCTATTGAATCTGATTACTCCAAGTAATTTTTTTTCTTTTGGACTTACTACATTTGGCTGCCCCCTTAAAAAGACTGTCCAAACTTCAAAGAAGGGTTACAAAATTCCAGTAATTCATGCAAATGTATGATATATATATATATATATATATATATATATATATATATATATATATAAATAATTCCACCCACACTGTAACCCATAAGTTCTATGGAAACTTCTATTTGGGAACGTTATACAAATATATAAAAGAACAAGTCACATTGTCTTAACATTAATACTAAAAATTAGTGTGACAAGTTGATTAGACTTCATTACTCTAAATGTAGTGTAAGTACACAGACACTACATACATACACATATATACATACACATATACACACACACACTATATAAACTTCAATCTGTGTCCCTCCCATGGCAGGTCATGTCAATGACCTCCCTATACCCACAGCAGCACTTTGTGATCTCCCCTCAGCCTCCTCCCAGAAAGCCCCCAGCACCTGCCCCTGCCCCGGACCAGACTTGCCCCCCCACCCCGCAAGGGATCCATGTTAAAAACAAGATGCCCCCCTTCCCATGCCAGGGAAAAAATAACCACTTTTGTACTGTATAAGCTTTGCCCACCTTCCTTTAACCCCTTACGCGCCAGCTGAGCCCTGCGTTGATGGCCCACCGGGCACGCAAAGGGTTAAAAGAAGCGGGCACAGCAGGCATTTCTAACGCGTTACCACTGCTTTTTTTTTTTTTTAAAGACATTTGTAGCTGCGGTCTCTCCCCGCTCACGGGTCTGCACTCACCCAGGCTGCCGGTGAAACCGTCCATCTTGTGAGGGGTCTGACGCGCGCGTGTGTCCCGCTGGGACTGGCAGGAAGAGCCGCCTTCCTGGATGGGGCAGAGACGTGGTGTCTCTCTCATTCAGTTAGCAGAGGTGCCCGTCTCCCGCAGGGTGTGAGTGCGCGGCACCGGCTCCCTCTCGCCTCTCTGTCCAACCCCCTGTGTGCCTGTCTGTAATGTACAGTGTCTGCGGCTTCTCTCCTCCCCGCTACTGCTGCACCCGCTGCACTCTCCCTCTCTCCCAGCTGTCTCCCCGCTCTCTCCCTGCCTTCCCCTCTCTCTCACTCTCTCTTTCCCTGCAATGCCTGTATTGCCTCAATCCCACCTCTGATTTTTTTTTTTTTTTTTTTTTTTTCTCTGTTAAAGCTTTATTGCATAACCCAACAAGGCCACATGGTGACATTTAACCCCCCCTAAGCGCCCAGTTGAAGATACAATACTGTATATTCAAACGGAAATAGTACCTGCAACAGACACCAGAGAATAAATGTACCTAAAAGTCAGGAAAGATCAGGCTAAACAATCAAGCTCCTGATTGTGCTTAGGGATTGAAATAATATGAAAAGAAAATAGAGAAAGTATCCCACAAAAGCACTTCTGATATACAACAAATATACATTTGTTAAACAACATCACTAAAAAAACATAATAAAACAGGCCCTCGAAACCACTATCAAATACACCGCCACAGTACAGCACAAAACTGTTGAAAACTGAATCCTAAATGCCAAATTAAGAAATGAATACTTTCTCTATTGCGTGCGTGCGTGTTAATAACAATGAAACAGTTTAAAAGACATTAAGAGGAATGTGATTTTTTTCTCATCATCTTTTGATGTAATAAAGAAGTTGTGTCAAACTCATCCGTCTCACTGTGTTTATTATTTTGTTATTGCTCTTTACTTTTCTTTCCATGATGCCAAATAAGATAACCTTTTCTTTTTCATTTGGACCACTGGCCTATCTATCAGTTATGCATTTGATGTTATTTCTGTCCTACTTTTCCTGTCTGTGCTCCTGTGATCTTGGGCCGAGTTCAGGGAGGCTGCTACTGAAGCAAGCATCCATGCGCGCCTCCCCTGCGTGCTCCTTCAGCCCAGCAATCTGTGACTTGGCTGCAGGAGTTGGGTCGTGGAGTTTGGGGGCATGGCGTTTGGGAGCGTGGCGAACGTGTCACTGGGCTGATTCGCTGAACCAGCTCACGTGACGCGACTGCCGCCCCAAATATCATTTTTTGTTGTAGCAGCAAAATGTAGCATCGTCAACGCTGCACTTTGCCGCTGGTGTAGTTTTCAGTTTGAACACTCCCACCGAATAGCCCAGCCCCCCCCCCCCCCCCCCCTCACACAGCCTCGTTGAGTGGCAAAAGAGGAGGTGACACTTGGTCTCTGTTGCAGACAATCATGGTGCCGACCCTGTGCCCTCCCCTTTTGCATTAGGGAGGATGCCTTCCAAATTATAGAGTCTGTGCTTTCCCATCTGGGGAAGGGAGAGGAGCTCAGCCCCTCCTTGGCTGATTGAACCAAGATCTGTGCATAGCACAAGGCCTCAACATTATCTGCTGGCCAGCACCATCCAAGGGCCTGAAACACCTTCTCCACTATATGCAACGCTGTTATACCATCTGCATGGGCTGCTACAAATAAAGACCCCTTTTATATATGTAGCCCCGGTGCCCTCCGGCTCCCAGAGACGCCCCTCCTTTGGATCAGCGCGGTCGCGGGTGCCGCCGGAGCCAGCGACGGACCCGCCGGCTGTTTCCAAAGGTGGGGGCCAGAGCAGGGAGCGATCCGAGCCGTAGGAGGCTCGGCGGCGCACCCGGCTAGCGGGGGCCGCCATTGTGGATGCGCGCGCATGCGCCGTGAGCGCACATGCGCGGGAGAAGCTAGGGAGTTGCGGCGGCCATTAGAGAGTTGCGCATGCGCAGGAGAATTGTGCACGCGGCCTCCACGGGACTACAATTCCCAGGAGGCTTGGGGTGGAAGGCACCAGGTGCCTCAGCACGGCCAATAGGGCTGGAGGGTTGCCCTGTCAGGGATATGGATACATTTCGCGGGGTTTTGAGGAGAGAGTCAGGAGCAGCCAGGGGAAGGAGGTAGGGTGCAGGAGTCAGTGACTCCCTGCACTAGGCCAGCAGCCCCCGAGGCCCCAGATAGCCATGAGCCACCCAGTAGTGTGAGTTGTGTCAGGGACAGGCCCCAGGTTAGGGACCCTGCCCTTACTATTCAGAGCCAGTTAGGGATCCAGCGGACGCGGCGCGTTCATCCAGAGGTTTGGGCTCAGACCTTCGCTGTTGCTGCAGCAGCTATCCAGGTGGGATCGCCCCGGACGATAGTTCCTGTATTCATCTGCCATCGGATCCCTTACGAAGCTCCTTGGCAGGCCCGGGCACTGGAGTGCTCGGCAGATAACCCTCACCAAGTGCACCAACGATACTATATTAGATTCACACGGGACCAGTGGCTGCGCAGTCACACAAATCTATCTCACTTGAAGGGTGGGGGACATATTGTGTGGGGTTACTTGACACGGGGTGGGATCACCTGGTGAAGGGGGTAGCGTCCTGCGAGACGCAGTAGTTAGTGTCTCCTCTAGGGAGGGACACCTGTTGATTCTATGCATGAGTACGGTTGCACAGCATGTAGTTGTTATACATGCTGTGTGTGTATTAATATATATTGTCCTGCGAGGAACCACTCCCCCTCTGGTGGGAGCCATCGCAGGTGGAGGCGCTGCACCGAGTACGAGGTTACTCATATTATACGTGCCCCAGGTTCCCCGTGGCGGAAGCTCAGCCCTCCTGTGAGCCTAACAGGTAAAGCACCACCTAGTAACATTAGGTTCTCCGCACCTACACTCTATCTGCGATTGGGTGGGGGAATACCCATTACATATACTTCAGACTAAGTCGCAGTCTATTGGACAGAAGTATAGGAGAAAAGAACTGTCATGGTAGGGACTGCCTGCAGATCTGCTGTAGCCTACAGGTACTGGAGGCACTGTGACCGAATGAAAAGAACCTGAGGATCACCTAAAGCCTGTCCTGTTCCCCACAACATTGCAGAAGCTCATCTCTCCTGGACCCTCACAGGTAACCAGCACCACATGTACCTGTAGCCTGGGGGGGAGGGGGGGGGGAACAGTGCTACATTTATTTATATTTCCACACACAACAGTGAAGAGGCTAATATTGTGCCAGCTCTCTTCCCTCTGCCCTATGTAACTTAGAGATCAGACTTCAGTAGGGGAAAGGAGAGAAAGGATGGAGTGGATGGAGGAGTTAGAGGAGAGGAGGGAGAAGAGGGAGGTGGCCGCTCCATCCTCTTGCACATTACAAGTAACAATGAAATTTTTAGAATTTGCTGTGCTGTCGTTTGTACTGAGAAATAAATCCAAATATTCTACAGTAACACAGTGCTGGCAGAAATCTGTCTCTAAGCACTTAAAAAAACATATGGTCAGGTCTAGCACAAGTGTAATTACTGTGCTTTCTAAAATAAAGCACATATATTTAATCAATTACCACAACAGCAAGTACATTGGAGCTACAACTACAGCTGTTCTGTTCTGGTTATGAATTGGGTTAAACTGTAACATTTTTAAAACCACCAGTTCATGTGCTGAGTATCCAGTCCTGAAGGCTGTGTGCACTGTTAAGTCCAGTCTTTACTCTGTCTTGGTTTTTTGATCTCCGGGATACAACTTAAGTTATAAAACATGCAAGTCTCAAGCATACCAGCTATAACCACAAAAAAATGCAGGATTGAAGCACACAGCTTAATTTAAATGTGCATGTACAATATACTTTAATACAGCCTGGAAAATCATATAAAAGTATGTATAAAAAGATTAATGGGAACCAGCGCTATTCAAGATATATCAAAATGAGTTATTAGTGTGCATAATGTATTTGAAAAATATTTTCAATAATGTGCTGGGCCCTGTCATGGGAGACCAGGTTCTACAACACCTTTTTATAACCGGGATCATTTGATTGAGCAAAACAAGATGGTACAATAAATGGTAATTTATTTCTCGTAAAAGACAGACGCACAAAGTTACACAATTCAAGATTAATACACTTACTGGGAATGGGGCTAACTAATAAATCCGTTTCCGGAATGAAATTCCTGAAGTTCACCTTTTTAGAGCACTTTCCAATGACCGGTTGTTACTCCCAAAAGTCTTGGAACTGTTTTGGGCATGCAATGCCAGACGCGACCGCTACGTTCTAAAAAGCTGGACTTAGAAACTTTTCTGCCATGAAAATCTTTGAAGCCGGCTCGCGTCTATTCAGTTCTAAGCATCTTTGAATTCGCCGCTGTTGGTCTGGCGCTTGGAATCTGCGCTCCTCATTGGCTGCCGGCTCTCTGAAGCTTTCAGGCTTTCCTTCACAAGCCTGAACAGCCTATCAGAGCGTGGGAATACTCCTGCCAGCCAATCGCCGATTTGTCGGTATTGTAAAGCAAGGCGGGCACCTTTTCTCAGGTAGAAAGGGGGCATGGGCTAACCTGGCCCCTCTGCCTCTTGACATACTGAGCCCACCCTCTGCTCAGGCTCCACAGAGTTTGGATTTTAGCAAATGGTCATCGGGCAGCCTTGTGTTAGGCCAGGACATGGGTACTCAAGTATAACTGCAGTGCCCCTCTAACACCCTGTTCTAACACCTTGGCATCCGTGAGCCTTTCAAGGAAGGATTCCGGACAGACATAGAGGCACCAAGCTTGGTCGCCAGCTGGGTTTTTCGGAATCCATGACTTAGAAAGCCCTCAGTTCATATAAAGGTTATCAATCAATATATATACACATTAAACTATACCCATTTAATAAAATATATTGTGTCCTGTTTTCTGTGGGCTAAAAGTTATGTCCCTACCCTGGTGTCAGGGATGGAGTGAGTGTATATTCCCTACATTCACTAGCCTCATTCCTGGCACACATGAGAAAAATACTTTTAAAACTTTTATTCACTTTAAAACCTGCTCAGCTTTATAACCTAGCTGGAGCAGCCCCTGAACCCCTAAACTAGGTTCAGGATACCTGGGCATGTATGTGGGTACCTCTGCTATAATGAGGAGCCCCTATACTAAGGACTCTGTGTATACATGCAGATATCTTTTAACCCCTTCCTACCCATTTACCTTGTCTGGAAGATACTGCAGCAGGGATCCTGGCGGTAAGTCGTAAGAACGTTTTCAGAGTCCGAGTTTGGTGGAGTAATGCACTTAGCTGTATCCGAAGATATCACTCAATCTCCGGATACAACTTTTGGGGTATCCCATAACTCTGGAACCCCGATACATAGACACCTTCTGTAAAGACTTTCTCCAACAAACCCACCCTGAAACTTACAGCCTAGACATCTCCCGATCCCAGCATCCCAGTGTAGCCATGTTTAAAAATGGTATACAGTTCTCTCTCATGCTGGCAGTAAGCCTGGTAAATATACAGGATTGCCAGCATCAATCATGGAGGTTTGCCCTCACACCCTGGTGAGGTGTGATATGTATTCAAGGGGAGTGGTAACATGCTCTGAGTCCACTGTTAGTGACATCAGAGATGTGGCTGTTCCCTAAGTTATATAAGGCACAGCACTGCCCAAAACTAGTTGTTCAAGTTCAAGTGTGGCTGGAGAGTGTTCTATAGTAATCAGTTTAAGGTTTACAGCAGTAAGGCTGACAGGCACAAAGAAAGTGCCTACACTGTGTCCAGGGACCTGGCACAGGGGGTGATCTCCCTGAGGGGAGAGGTGATCCAACTCCATTAGGAGGGCAGATTCTTCTGAAGGAGAGTGCTGTAAAAGAATGAGCTGCTAAGCTGACTTGCTGCGAGGGGCAGTTGCCTGAACCATCAATAAAGATGCACTTATTCACCAACACCCTCATGTGTGAGTCTGGAATTACTCAGCAGAGGAAGGCACCACGGAGGAGGTCCTCATCAGAACCATTCCTCTGCGGACGCAGGAATCCTGATAAGGTGGAGGCGCTGCACCAACATTAGGTAGGACTCAAGCACACTACCTCAGCTGCCTGTCTGGCTGACATTCCCCATACCAACATCATGCGGGAGACTCAGGAGTCCTGTAGCCAACAGGTGCACCACCAGACACATCCATGTAATGGGGACCGGTTAGACCACAGGGGCCAATCTGGCATTGGGTGGGTCAGGAGGGGTCCAGAAAAACCGTTACACCAGTAAAGGCAAAAATCACATAATTCTTTATTGTCGCAAAATTAGTATACAGTTGCAGTAAGAAATTTTCGACATCTGGGTCCCAGAGCTGAGACTTTAAGACCCTAACATATAGGTCAGGGTTAACCGAGTGGGCTTGACCTTTATTATAAAGCTTGGTTAACCCCTTCTCCGTCACAGTCCCTATGATTCTTTTTGCATTTGTTGTAATAGACCTGTGCACCTCAACGCTAACAAGTATTGGAGTGCCTTATTACTTTACATCTTATGGCAGAACATCGCATAGTAATTATAGCCCACTCTCTTAATCCTTTACAAGCTCACTTTCTTATATTACTTTCTCTCTGCATCTTCTTTATTTGCTTTGCTTCACGTTATTTTTACTTGTGTGTGTCAAAAAACATGTGTTCTATTTAATCTCTATTAGAATATGAAAAAAGAGAAAAAAGCAATCCTTCGGAGGAGGCCTACTCCTAAATACTCCAAGTGGGTAAAATACCCCTTAGACATGAATAATGACCTGGACAAAGTAACTTTTAATACATATACAATTACTGAAGACAAGTAAGCAATAGCGGTGCACAGCCGAGAAAAACAGACCTGGACTGCCGATGCCGGTAGCACAAAAAACTTCAATGGCACATTCACAAAATGAAGAGAGCCACTCTAACACGTTTCGCACCGACAATGGCGCTTTGTCAAAGAGTGTTCCCTTTGTGAACGGACACTTGGTTGGTCTTATCATCTTTTTATAATACAATACAGTCACCACAAATGAAAAGCAATGCTTAATATTACATGCTGACCACATATCTAGATGCATTGTTGTGGAGGCTTCTCCAATACTTTTGTACATATACAGTACAATTAAAAAGAATGAGAAAGGACCTCCAAAGAGTGGCACATAGAGGATACGTGAATGTAATTCAATGTATCCGTGATGATCCGTAACCAAACTAAGTGAGTTGAAACGTTATACATTTATTACGAGACAGAATGAAGTGAATAATAAAAGAAAACATAATTTTAAAAAGCACAAGATCTGAGGGTGATCAAACCACAGAGTGTACTGTCCTAGTAGTGAGAGGTTTTGTGTATTTTGTACAATGTATTTGTATTAAAAGGGCTTCTAAATAGCATTAAACCCTTTCTAAGTGTAACGGGTATTCCCCCACCAATCGCAGATCTGATGTGGGTGCAAGGAACATACGGTGTTACCATAGGTGTGGTGCATTACCTGTTGGCTCGCAGGAGGGCTGAGCTTCCGCCACGGGGAACCTGGGGCAATTATACTAGGGGTAACCACTTACTCAATTCAGCGCCTCCACCTGCGATGGCTCCCACCAGAGGGGGAGTGGTTCCTAGCAGGACAATACAATAATCACATACACGGGTATATAATAACTAAGGACTTTACTAACATGCAAACAACATATCACGGCAGTACCACAATATAACCTGTGTCCCTCTCTCGAGGAGACACCTACTGCGTCACGCAGGACGCTTCCCCAACACCAGGTGATCCCACCCAGTGTCCCGAGAATCCCCACCCAATGTCCCGCACTCTTGCAGAGAGTCAATGGGTGACTGCGCAGTCACAGTTAAGCTAAGGGCCCGGTGGTGCACTTATGTATTAGATACCTGCCGAGCACTCCGGTGCTCGGGTCAGCAATCTTCACAAAGGGTCAGACGTGTGATGAATCCGTCTGATTATCCAAGCGAACTCCGGCACGTGCGCACCGCTAGGGCGGTCCCACTCTGGAATCGTCTCTGTGGACCTCAACGTGGGTCCAACCGCTTCCACAGGAACAGCAGCAGCCGCTGTGTCCCTATCTATCTAAGTAGTACTAACGTGACAGGAACCCTAACCTAGAGCCTGTCCCTGTAGTACAGCAACCTGTAGTGGCTTGGGGGAACTCCTATGGGCCTGCAGGGGTAATGACCTGTCCCACTCCCCTAACTACCCAAGTCCCTTCAGCCTCACTACTTGCTAACTAGTCCCAGCGCCTACAGCAGCAAGCTGTAGCTCACTGGAGGCTGCAGCCAACGTGCTGCAAAACAAGGTGCCTGCCTGTCAGACCTCACAGCACTAACAGCCGTGACTCTGACAAGGCAGCACTCTATGCTAAAGGGCAGCGTCCCTATCTCGGGCCTCCCTAAGCACTTACCCACTAAACTAGTGGGGCGTTGGGGCCTACCTGGGGTGTAGGTACCTATATGGGGCAGAAGCTGCACTCGCTCCCCGCACCCTACTTCCCTACAGCTCCCTGACTCCAACTCTCTGTAACCTTCCTTTCCCCAGCTCCCACTAATGTAAGTGGCAGGGTCCCTATCCTGAGGGCTGCCCCTGGCAACACTCACCTTACTGGGGAGCTGAGCTATCTCGGACCAAGGGGGTGCTGGCCTAGTACAGGGGAGTCCCTGACTCCTGTACCCTACCTCCTTCCCTTGTCTGTTCCTTCCTCTGACTGATCTAACGTGCTCCAAGCCCGCCAAATGTATCTCTTTTCCCAGGGGTCTCCTAAGCCCTATTGGCTCCCTGGGGTCACATGGGGCTCGCAAAGGCTCTTGGGATATGTAGTCCCAGCTCAGAGCCTTCCCTGGTAGGCTAGGGGTTCGCGGGCTTTTCCCTACCTTCACTGCGCTTGCGCAAGCTTTCCCGGGCTGCCTCGACCTTCCCTCAGCTTTCCCTGCTCTCGCGCGAGCTATCCCTGTCTCGGGGGCTGTCCCTGCGCCTACGCGTCCCTGCGCATGCGCAACAGTGTCCTCAATGGCGGCACCCTGCTTGTCTGGCCGCCGGGACCTTAGAGACGCGATCGCGGCCTTAGCAACCGCCCGATCGCGTCCCCGGCAACCGGCCGCAGGCAGGAGAAGCCGCGCTGCTCCCTGCTCCAGCCCCCACCCTTGGAAGCAGCCGTCGGGTCTCTCGACACCCGCGACCGAGCTGCCCAAGGGGAGGGGGGTCTCCAGGAGCCATGGGAGCTCCAGGCTACACTCTCCTCCTGGTGAAACTCCAACGACCTCGCTTGGATGGCAGACATAACCTGGTACACAGTTATACAATGAAAATGCAGGGCATATGTACAACCTATCACTGGTGACTTTAGACATCAGGTTACAATACAGTTCACATACCATACCCGAGGCCAGCTGAGCGTCAGCTGTTTGCTGAGACCATTTGTGGGGTGCCCCTAACTGATCAGGTGGGGGTACCTCACTTTTGCGTCCGTGAGCCTCCCCCAGAAAAATTTCTTGAAGAGCACACTCTGGAGTGACAGTCACCGGTTCTTCGCTACTTCCTCCCCCTGGTAGAAGGAATAGCACAGTGTCCTTTAACCAGGCCTTTACCCGGCCATCCACGGCATGGATGCGGTAGACCAGGAGGCCAGGACCTTTCCCGCGGTCCACTACATGGTGAATGGAGCGTTCCTTTTTGGGCTCCAAGGAGAAAATTGTCACTAAATCCTTCTCTACACAGTCCTTGTCCCTACATACTGGCGAGGCTTCCACTGGGAAGCGAGAATTGGGCCCTGTCTCTTTCGGCAAAGTCTCTATTTCACCTGGCAAGGGGTAAAGGGTAGATACCTTACCATTGCGGTGATTCCCGGTGGCCAACAGGTCCTCGGGGACGCTGTCAGTTCCCACCTCGGCTATCTCAGGACCTGTCCCCGGCACTTCTGGGGCAGTCCACTTACTGGCTGGAAACTCGGGAGCGTTGGATCCCAGTCCTGGGACCACTTGGATTGGAGCGCACGGGCTCACACTCAGGTCAGGAGCCGGTGGGGAATAAGGAGGTTCCTCCCCACTCCGCTGGCTTGCGATAGGTTCCTCTCCATCTGGAACACGATCAGGCAGGTACTGGTCCACTCGCACCACTGGACAGCTACCTTCTAAGGGAGACACCTCCGCCAGGACGCGATGCAGAGGGGAACCCTTCGCCCAGGTAACCAGACTTAAGGAGCCATCGTGCTCCGCGGTCACCTGGAGGCTCACCCCCAACACCCCTGGGGCAGTCAACTCACCCTTGTCGTCGCTAACCGGTACTGATCCCAAGCCTGGGACCGACGGTACCTCTGTAGGCCGGACTGACCGTTGTAGGGCACACGGGCACACAGCAGGCTCTGTATCCGCCGAGATAGTGTGTTTGTTGATTTCACTGTAGTGGTCCGCCGGCAGGCGCATCACCACAAGTGATTGGTTGCTGGACTCACTAAAAGAAGGTGGGGGTACAGACACCTTACCCTGTGATTCCCCTGTCTCCTCTGTATCACTGCTGGGGTGGTTCGCCGGTAGGCGCATCGCCACCGATGGGACTTCAACCTCTTTACCTGCGGATATCACGATAGGATCCTCCGCCAATGATTCGCTTGGCTCCAGGACTGGCTGATCCGGGTTCTGTGGTTCCTGCTCAGGAACCAGGTCTAGAATGTTCACTTGGGCGCACTGGCCCTCCGAAATGTCTATGAGAAGGGTAGATGGGTTAGTTATACTGACCGGCTCTTCAGGCTGGGGCACAATAGGTTTTAAGAACCAGGCACCGCAATCTTCACATTGAGGCTCCCACGCCAATGCCGCTCTAGAACAGTCACATGTAGGGCTAAAATACTGTATGCTCAGTTCTCCATCCACAGTGCCGGTCTTGAAATCCAGCGGTAGCTGAAATAGGTCGGCTCCTTGGAGATAAGCTTTTTGCAGGCATGTGCACATTAATGTAAGGGCTTTCACTCCTGGCACGTGCCAGGACACATACACATTGGGGTGTACTCCCTTACAGTCTATTTCATCACCATCATCAGAAAACCCAGAGTCTATTTCATTTACGTCGGCCACAGTGCCCTCTTCCTCGGGCTGTCCTGTAACCGCCAATGGCACGGGTTGCAGAGTCGGTATCCTGCAGCAGCCACACATGCGTCCCCAGGCCAATTTACAAAAGGAGCAGTCACCGTTGTTACAGAAACATTCCCGGCACCCATCCTCATTTGCGTCTTCCAGCCGCCCTCTTATCAGGCACGCCAAAATCGCAAAGTTCATACTACCCAACGGACTCAACGATTCTATCATACACGGACACAACAAAAAGGATACGGCCCCGGCCTTCGTCGGCCACAGTCCATATGACGGCGAGCAATTTTCTTTGCCACCAGTACTTTCTTGGATGGAGACAGCAGTTACGGGTGAAGGCTCACAGTGCTTGCTCCCCCTGGTGGAATCTGAAGGAGGGGCAGCACACTCTTTCATGGAATGACTCTGGCTCTGCACGGAGTTATTCAGTTGGCGGGGGCGGGGCTTAGGGTTTCCCGCCAAGCTCGGACAGTCTGCAACATTTTCCCGCGCGGGCGGGAAATCAGCACGTGACTTCTTCATGGCGAACAAAAATAGCACAATTTAGAAAAAAAATATACCGGGCACCCCAGGTCTATCTCAGCAGCGCCTCCAAATGTAACGGGTATTCCCCCCCCAATCGCAGATCTGATGTGGGTGCAAGGAACATACGGTGTTACCATAGGTGTGGTGCATTACCTGTTGGCTCGCAGGAGGGCTGAGCTTCCGCCACGGGGAACCTGGGGCAATTATACTAGGGGTAACCACTTACTCAATTCAGCACCTCCACCTGCGATGGCTCCCACCAGAGGGGAAGGGTTCCTCGCAGGACAATACAATAATCACATACACGGGTATATAATAACTAAGGACTTTACTAACATGCAAACAACATATCACGGCAGTACCACAATATAACCTGTGTCCCTCTCTCGAGGAGACACCTACTGCGTCACGCAGGACGCTTCCCCAACACCAGGTGATCCCACCCAGTGTCCCAAGAATCCCCACCCAATGTCCCGCACTCTTGCAGAGAGTCAATGGGTGACTGCGCAGTCACAGTTAAGCTAAGGGCCCGGTGGTGCACTTATGTATTAGATACCTGCCGAGCACTCCGGTGCTCGGGTCAGCAATCTTCACAAAGGGTCAGACTTGTGATGAATCCGTCTGATTATCCAAGCGAACTCCGGCACGTGCGCACCGCTAGGGCGGTCCCACTCTGGAATCGTCTCTGTGGACCTCAACGTGGGTCCAACCGCTTCCACAGGAACAGCAGCAGCCGCTGTGTCCCTATCTATCTAAGTAGTACTAACATGACAGGAACCCTAACCTAGGGCCTGTCCCTGTAGTACAGCAACCTGTAGTGGCTTGGGGGAACTCCTATGGGCCTGCAGGGGTAATGACCTGTCCCACTCCCCTAACTACCCAAGTCCCTTCAGCCTCACTACTTGCTAACTAGTCCCAGCGCCTACAGCAGCAAGCTGTAGCTCACTGGAGGCTGCAGCCAACGTGCTGCAAAACAAGGTGCCTGCCTGTCAGACCTCACAGCACTAACAGCCGTGACTCTGACAAGGCAGCACTCTATGCTAAAGGGCAGCGTCCCTATCTCGGGCCTCCCTAAGCACTTACCCACTAAACTAGTGGGGCGTTGAGGCCTACCTGGGGTGTAGGTACCTATATGGGGCAGAAGCTGCACTCGCTCCCCGCACCCTACTTCCCTACAGCTCCCTGACTCCAACTCTCTGTAACCTTCCTTTCCCCAGCTCCCACTAATGTAAGTGGCAGGGTCCCTATCCTGAGGGCTGCCCCTGGCAACACTCACCTTACTGGGGAGCTGAGCTATCTCGGACCAAGGGGGTGCTGGCCTAGTACAGGGGAGTCCCTGACTCCTGTACCCTACCTCCTTCCCTTGTCTGTTCCTTCCTCTGACTGATCTAACGTGCTCCAAGCCCGCCAAATGTATCTCTTTTCCCAGGGGTCTCCTAAGCCCTATTGGCTCCCTGGGGTCACATGGGGCTCGCAAAGGCTCTTGGGATATGTAGTCCCAGCTCAGAGCCTTCCCTGGTAGGCTAGGGGTTCGCGGGCTTTTCCCTACCTTCACTGCGCTTGCGCAAGCTTTCCCGGGCTGCCTCGACCTTCCCTCAGCTTTCCCTGCTCTCGCGCGAGCTATCCCTGTCTCGGGGGCTGTCCCTGCGCCTACGCGTCCCTGCGCATGCGCAACAGTGTCCTCAATGGCGGCGCCCTGCTTGTCCGGCCGCCGGGACCTTAGAGACGCGATCGCGGCCTTAGCAACCGCCCGATCGCGTCCCCGGCAACCGGCCGCAGGCAGGAGAAGCCGCGCTGCTCCCTGCTCCAGCCCCCACCCTTGGAAGCAGCCGTCGGGTCTCTCGACACCCGCGACCGAGCTGCCCAAGGGGAGGGGGGTCTCCAGGAGCCACGGGAGCTCCAGGCTACATAAGTTTTATTTTAATTTATATATTTTGCACTCCGATCCTTTAGGGCACATTTTGATTTAAAATGTGGATGGTTTTGAGTTGGTTTTATTTAGTTTAAATCCATTCTTGTTTTCACCCAGGAAGTGAAGCTCGACAGCACAGATTTGCTCACTTTTCTGGGCTACATATTCCAACCTACTCCCCCAATTCCCCCTCACTGGTCTGTTAAAGTTGCTGCAAAGTTATTTTTCTTTATTTTGGTGTAGGGAAAGGTTTAGCTTTTAATTATTTTTTTTACCTGGGAGAGAGAGAGGGGTAAACAGCGCTGGAGAGGAAAAGCAGCTTTACAGCAGTAAAAAAAAAAAAAAAAAAAAAACACGGCAGCAGTAAAAACAGCCCTGCTGTCAGGCTGTTAACCCTCTCAACGCTGGACTGCATTTTTCTCTCCTGGAAACCCCTTACGCATTGCTGTTTAAATTTCATTGTTTGTTTATAAAATGGGGAAGGGTGTTAAGAAGCCCCAGGGGCCACAAAGACAAAAAGTGGCCCCTGAAAAAAAATCAGTCGCAGCCCTCACACACCTTGAAAAAGCGCTGCAGTGGGCGTGAAACGCGTGGGAGGAGGAGGTATGTCCTATCTTTGTCCGTTTTTATGTAGCTGAATAAATGGATTTTAACTTCTAAATCAGCTGGTCAGTTTCCAACATTTTTTCACTTGGAGCAGCAGTCACATCGATCTTTCTTTTCTGCAGCCCTGCAGTACCTAAGCCAGGGACCTCAGCATCAAGCTTTGCTCCTGCTAGTAGCACCCACACCCCTGTGACCCCGAGCACATCGTGGGCACAGGTGGTGTCTAGTGGAAATTCAACCAGCCTTAGTACTGTCAATGCTGGGGCACAGCTGAGCAGGAAGAACGGGGTTCAGTGTTATATGTCAGAGGCCCATGGCATAGGCGAATATGTCCTGATATAGTGGGCCCCTCTAATGTGGTGGCAGCCAGCCGCATGTATGGCAAGGCTGTACTGTTGTTGCATACATTAGCTGCCAACCATAATATCATACAGAGGGGCATCACTATAGGGGGGGGCTTTGTTCCAATAGAACCCCTAGAAGGGCTGAGCACAAGGCTAGTGCTAACCAATGTGCCCCCCTTCATACCGAATCCCATTCTGCACCCACACCTGCAGGCCCTGGGAGACTTAGAGTCTCCCAATTTTAAAATACCACTGGGCTGCATAGAGAGAGCACATAAAAAAGCAGGGCCGCCGACAGAAGGGGCAGGTGTCCCAGGCCCGGTGTCTGCAGGGGGCCCAGCTCTCCTTCAACTGCAGGCCTCTCCACTCTGTCCCACGCCGAGCTTGACCAATGTCGACGCGCGACGGGCCTCTGTAACATCAGCATGCCGGAAGTAAGCTTGGCTCCGGGGTCTAGGCAGGCAGCAGGCAAAGGGTAGTCAGGTCCGGTTCTGAGGTTGAGTCAGGAGGCAGGAAAAGGGTAGTCAGGTCCGGTTCCAAGGTCGAGGCAGGCGACAGGCAAAGGATAGTCAGATTCAGTTCCAAGATCGAGACAGGCGGCAGGAAAAACAAAGGCAGGGCAGAGCTCAGATGGGACAAGGTACAAGTACTTTGCGAGAGCAAAGTTGGATAGCAACTGCCTGCTACTTAAAGTCCAGAGACAGTTGCTGGTAAAGAGGTCCAAAGTGAGGCTTACTTCCTGTGAGGGCAGGGATTGCCAGGAAGCAAGATGGCTGTGATAGCTATGGAGAAGATGATGCCACTTTCTGTCACAGTCATCCTGTATGTTCGGACAGATCCCTTATACCCTCAAAGTTGTGCTGAATTCAGTGTACAGTATTTGGATTCTGCCCTGTCAGGTGTATTTTGGGTTAGTTGTCAATAAGTTACACAAAGCACAGTTTTCAGAGGGCACATGTTTGTTTGCAGAGTGTTTACATTTTGGACACATTTTGCTGTTGTCTGTTAAGTGCAGTTTTCTCAAAAAGAAACAGGGACCGGAGATATATATGTAACGGGTGTTCCCTCTGGCCTGACCCACCCAATCTCATATTGGCCCGTGTAGTCTAACCAGTCTCCCATTACAAGGCGTGTGTGGTGGTGCACCTGCAAGTAACAAGACTCTTGAGTCTCCCGCTTGGTGTTATTAGGGGATGTCATCAGGACAGGTAGCTGAGGTAGTGGGTGCGAGTCCAACTTACTTCATGTGCAGCGCCTCCACCTCATCAGGATCTGTGCTTCCGCAGGGAGATGGTCCTGGTGAGGAACTCCTTCTTGGTGCCATCCACTGTTGAGTAATCTCACACAGTGGGGTTCTTTTTCTCAAGGACATCTTTATTGAATACAGGGATGTAGCAGACTGCCCCATGCAGCTGCCGGCTCTAGCCGCACATCTCTCCGTGATGTCCCTTTGCCAGGTACGCCCTCCCGTATTGAAGTGGGATTCCCTTTCTCCTAGGGAGATCACCGCTGTGCCAGGTCCCTGGACACAGTGTGGCGTATACAAACTTGATCTATCACTCTGCTACCGCTAGTTACTGCACTAGGGTCACAAAAGTGTTTCTTCCTCTCTGTACCTTCTGGTTACTATTTCTCCATCAACAACAACACTAACTGTCAGTGTTGTGCCCTTTATACTCCAGGGGGCAGGCGCATCTCTGAGGTCACTATCCAGGGACTCAGAGCATACAGCCACTCCCTTCCTTACACAGGGCACCACACTAGGGTGTGAGGGAAAACCTCCATAACTACTGTTGGCAGGCCTGTATGTACCAGGACTTACTGCCAACAGGGAAGATGTATGCAGTCATTATTATGCATGGCTACATATATATATATATATATATATATATATATATATATATATATATATATATATATATATATAATGTACATATTTAGCATCATGTCTTGGGTGGGGGAAGTGTATAGATATAATTTAAATTGAGTGAGGGGTTAAAATTAACTCTTTGAAAGTACCTTGCGCAGGAGAAAGGTGAGTTGGCTAGAGTTGCCATGTGTTTTAACCCTTGTTGCATATCTAATTCACGTGCTCACTTGTGTGCTGTTTATGACAGACTGCATATGGGGACGGATTGCGGGGAGATATTGTTTATTTGAGGGATCTATGCGAAGGTGAAAAGTGGGCCATCGTGCAAGATGTGTATTAACCCTTGCCCTGTATGCAGGTCACATGCTCACATGTGTGCCGTAAGTGACTATTTTGCTGTTTGCAGTGTATGGAGTGTTCTGCTGAACACTTAGCATTCGCACAGGGGCAGTGCTTTTAGGTGACCCCTACATGGTGTACAGTAATCCCATGACTACGGTGCTAAATTCAATGTCTTTATATTGTGCCCTATGAAAGGTATTTTGGAGTAGTTGTCACTCAGTGATACAAAACACAGTTATTTTGAATACATCCTTTTTGAATAGTCAATAATTAATATATTTCTAACTTCAGAAATAACAATAATGAATAATAAATATGAATAATAATGAATACGTCAAACTTCAGGTGGGTCCCATAGAGAGAAAATAGATTGTTGTCCTTTGTGCCACTTCTGCAGATGGGAGACCTTGATAACAGGCTTGAGACTGGTTTTAGATTAATATTAACCCTTTACGTGTAGCCACCAGGTCATGGGCTGTGGCACTCCATGGGCACCATGATGGAGGTACTTTTTTTTTAGCTTGTTTCCTAGGGGAGATAATGTTCTGCGCTCCTGTGAATCTGACCTGCAAGGGGACGGAAAAGAAGAACACCTCTTCTTTTTCCATAATCAGCGACGCCGCAATGGAGCGGTCACGTGATCGCAATGTGCCGGATTGTCTGTGGTACTCGGGAGCAAAGAACCTCCAGCACTCAAGGGGTTAAAATACATTCTTCCTCTTAAATCAGCTGACAAAATATATATTTTTTGATTGTAAATACTTTTTTTATCATGTGATACTTGAACGGAGTCAGCAATGCAGTCCTACAATAGTTATTTCCCTGTCTCTAACCATTTTTTTAAGGCTCCATATAACAAGATTACAGATATAGGGCTAAATTCACTAAAGGTTGATATTGAAACAGATTAGCATCCCCACGGTTTACAGGTTCCTCTGTGTTAAACAAAACCCCAAAACATTTCATATGCCGTGCATTACATATTAAACTCATAAACAATACTAAATACGGTAGAAAAGATTTGTATTTGTATGTGGGTTTTTGATCCCCGTTGTCATCAACACTGCATTGAAATGTGGCTTAATATCGTACGGTTATCATGCATATATTATTCTTAGTGAATACAGAGTTAAATGCCAAGTATTATCACCTATTTTAATGACCTTTAGTTAATGCCAGCCATAGTACTGTATAACTATTGTTTTTCCATTTTTTTTTTAACCAGGGTTGAGTTGTGAAAGGTGGAAGTATTTTGAAACATACAGATTTTCACTTAGTTGCACTATGTCAGCAAAACATAATAATGGTTTTCACTTTCGCCTTTAGGAATCTCTATACAGTTTGTGATATGAAACATGAAAAGATTATTAGTAAACGTGTTTCCATTGCTTTGGATTGGACTAACACTTATTATCATTGCTAACACTCTACTAACGTTTTGTGCTGGTTACTAGTAATAAACGTGAAAAAAAAAATATCTAAAGAATTTCCTCACCCCAGCTGTCTTCATTCTGTTTCCAAAGTAAGCAGTATTACTAGTGGGAGGCTTGTAGTGCACACAGTGAAATAGTAACAAGCTATGGAATGTGGATGTTGAAACAAGGTGGCTGTAGACTAAACACTAATGACTATTTAATGGAAATTAAACCATCCCTGTAGAGGTCATAGATCTTAGCATGATACACAATATCAAAGAAAATGTAATGGCGTGTTTTTTTGTAAATTATTTTTTTTATTGAAATGAGATGGATAATATACATTGTTATTACTACAACATACAAACCATATACAAATATTTGGTATGCATAATATGTCAATGCAAACATTTAACATTCTCAGTTGTTTAATCTTTTCATAATTCCCTATTTCATAATGCCACATTGGATTTGCTCTATTGGTGCATTTGTTTCAGTTTAAGATATTTAACAACGTTTCTGATTTGGCAGAAAAAACTCGGCTCTGCTCGAAAGACTCAGAACTATCAGAATCCAATATTGAATTCAATTAACCTGTAATTAACGGCATGGAATTTAATTGAGATAATTCAAGTAATTTAACTTAAATTAAGTTTTTTGCAAATCCAATGATTGTTGCCAAAAATATTGCTATGACTATGAACCTACTGTACTGCTTATCAGCAGTTCCAACTCAATAACATTTTTATATTGACATGGCCAAGCATGTATAAGATGGCCCAATAGAATTGTAGAGTATGGGGCCACCAAAAATATTATGACATGATTATATCTCGGGCTACATTAGTCTTTCATATCTCTGTGTTTTCTTCCCTCGTGTTTTTCTCTCTTCTTTCTGCAAGTGTCTCTCTGACTTCCCCTAGTTTCTCAGTCTCTTGCACCACTTACGTCTTTCCTTCTTTTCCACTTGTGTCTCTCTCTGTTTTCCCCTCTTCACATGTATTTATCATATTCTTCCCTCATGTCTTGCCTCTTTTATTCCCCCAATGTTGGGGTAACCATATTGGCCCAAGCAAAAAACGGGAAAATGTGGCGCATGCCAACTGTACATGCACAAACGGCGAGCGACGACTGCGCATGAGCGATAAAAGCTTGCCGGCTGCTCGTGCGCATGCGCGGTCAGAGCTTGTTGATCGCACATGTGCACGAGTAGCCGACAAGCACCGATCGCGCATGCGCAGTCGGTAAGTGCCGATCTTGCATATACACGCCCAGCGGCATAGAAAAAGGGGACAGCCCCCCAAAAAGTTGGGACAGAGGCCTAAAAAAAGTGAAATTCTCTTTATTTTATGTTCATGTCTCTTTCTTCTCCCTTGTGTTAATTTTTATCCCCTTCTTATCATCCTCCTTTAAAGCCTCATAATTATTTCTTCTTCTTTCTCTCCCTCTCTCCCTCTCTTCCTCTTTCCCTCATCTTGTAGTTTTATTATTTTCTCCTTCATGTAACCCCTCCTTGTCTGGGCGTGGACATGCAGGCTGGTGTTGTAAGTGATAGATGTAATAAAGGGCGCCAGGAACTTTATTAGACAAACACGTTTTCTTTATTACTTGGAGTCATACATTCTACATCCCTGGGTGCTCAGGCAGCATCTCAGGGAGGCACATGGCTTGTTACCTTACTCATACTTTTAGTGGATAAACGCCAATCCTGCGCTGGTTATCTCAAGCTTTCCAGCAGCCAACCAGTACTCTATGCAGGGATGCACATTCTATCAAGGATCCCATCTTCCTATCATCCCTGCTTGTAGCTTCTCTGGCTCACCAGTGTGCTGTTTGGGCTTGTCTGTAGGCAAGTCCCCTGTGTGACACTCTGGGGCCCTTCTCGAGGAATCTCCTGTGTGAGTGTCACACACATCCTCTTTAGCGAGTGCAGGATGCTCCTAACTCTCCATTATAAGAGGCGCTTTTAAATAAGGGACACTTTTTTTCAACTGAAAAAGAATAAAGGTGACCATGTTCACTAACATATAGTTACACATTAAAAGACAGACCCCATATAGAAGAGGCTCCTCTCCTCTTGTTGTCCTTGAGGAACCTAAGTGTCTCAAAGCTTCTGCAGCTCTATTTATACCCTTCTGTGATGTCACCATCCCCCTGGATACAGGGGTAGGGGTTTGGATATTGCTCAGTCATTCTGAGCCAGGTGGCAGACTAAACAGCTTCCAGAAGGTGGGTGGAGCTTAAAGTATACTTAGTGTCCTATATTAGTTAACAGGATGAACCCCTTATTATTATTATTATAAGGTGGGCATGTCTAAACTTCTGCTGAGCTACTTTGCAACAAATATCGGAAAGAGCACAGTACTTTGCAACAACCCATGCAAATCCCAGGGGGAGGTTACATTAATTTTCTCTTTTTTGTTTTTCTCCCTTTCATATTACATCTCTTCTTCCTCTTTCAAATGTTGGTCTTTCTCCCCATGATTTTAGTTCTACTCTCTCACCTTTTTTCATTCTGTCTCTGCTGCACCCCCAGCCTTTCTCAGCTAGCCCGGAGACTCCACAATCTGTCCTCTGAATTCTCAGTGAGTGGGAGGTGGTGCAGGGGAGTAGAATTTTCCTTTGTAGGGGTCCAGTGCAGATAATTGATGTGCTGGCAGAGTCCCTAAACTCACCGGCTAGGGACAGCAGTACTGGCTGCCCCCCCCCCCCCCCCCTGTCTGCGGCCCTGGTTACTTTTGTAAATTCAAAAGTATCAACATCATGTTTTGAACATCATAAAATATCTACTGTATATATTCAAAACACATAGATAAATATAGTTTATAGGACTTTATTTGACTTTTCGTTTTGGACATGCGTCACTTGTTTGTCCTCCTCTTTCCATCTTCAGAGTTAACGCTAATGGAAATTAATTTACGTACAGCCTTTTTATATGTCTGTTTTTGAGAATTAATAATGTATGATGAACGGACTTTATGCATGAAACCTTGAGCCTCTTTTTGCATAAGTATTAGCCTTTGTAAGTACCCTGTCTCAATTTGTTCTGGGGATTTTCCTGGGTTTTTCAAGTCCAACTCGATTCGTGGACTGAAATCCACCATTGGATTACTTCATTATAAATCTGCCGTATTCTTCAAAATCCATCGTTGGGTCTCGACCACATGGATTTTAAAGAATCTGTAGATGGATTCAACTTACATCCAAATCTGCGGAATTTCTTTACTGTACAGTGATATATTTATATACTCCTCCCATAATAATTCCGTTTGACGGATTCAGACTTCGTTTTTAGGTTCGGATGCAGAATCCCTCGGACGGATTTTAAGTAATAGGGAAAAAAACGGAATGTGCCTGTTTGAGACTAATCCGTAGAATTCCACGGAAGGGATTGACCAATCCAAGCAGAATCGAATTCCATCGAAGATTTTACCCATCACTATTTGAAAGCATTTTTCAGATGTTGGTTTGTTAAATCTTGCTTGTATTTATTTTTTCCTGCAACATACACTTCTTTGTTTACTTATTTTCATTATACTTTGATTTTCAATATATATTTTTCCAATTGTCAACACTTCTCTAGTCTGATTATTATAGTAATTCATTTTGAATATTTGGATATTTTCTTCTTCGATATGCAGCGATGTACCCTGCCCAAATCCACAAATCTCTGTTAAATTAAAGTGATATTAGTCTTATTTAAAATCACTTTAAGACGAACAGAGTATCTTCAAAGGACAACAACAGCCATGTTTTCTCCTGTAAAGAGCATGGTGGTAACAATAACTGATGTTAGTAATGACATGCAAATTATATGCAAATAAGATATTATCATAACATTGAATATGTGTGTTAAGGTTAACGTGGGACTTCAAGTTATGTTATTTAAGTTATACCTAAACTTGGCATTACTCCCAACCAGACACTGACATAGGGCTTTTGCAGGGTCTGGATGGGTGTTACACCACAGTTACAATGGGCATAATTTGACAAATATAGTGTTATTTCCCTCCCCTCACCACTCTTTCTCAACTTGAGCTAAAGACCTATTTCCGGCCCCATAATGTCCGTGCCTATTGCAGGTAATGTCCCCTTATGAGCGTCGATTTAACAAAGCTTCGTGAATCTAGGTTTTAAAAGGACAGTTCCTCCTAGGACCAAAGTGATCTTATAGCAGGGGCATATCCAACAGGTTAAATGTACTGTAGATGATTGACACCTTTTCAAACAAGTTTCTAAGCAATTTAATGCAATGAAGTGTTTTCATGATGTTTACAGTAATAATAAATAAAACTATAACCACCCATACACATGTTTCTTTGATAAATCTGGTACCGATTATTGCCCTGGTTACTTTTATACAGTCCCCTCTTTGACAGATAATGTGGCCTTCTTCATTAGGTCAGCTATCCGTGTCTGAAGCATTATGCATTTTTAGGCCCAGATTCACAAAAGGGTGGTAGGTTTTAGCACACCTTTACTCTCTGTGACAGAGTCACTGACTCAGTAGGCTGGAACAGTGAATTGAGAGACGCTGCAGCCAGTCCACAGAGCGTTAGTCTCCTGAGAGAAAGAGAAGCAGCTGAAAACTGATTAATCAGGGGCTCGGCTCCTCAGTGAAACAAGTGTTTTAAAAGACACAGGAAGCTGCTATACAGAGAGACTGCTTTACTCCACAGAGAGAGGGGAAGTGAAAGCTCTCCCACCCAGGGAGAGTCTGGCTGTATTGGACCCTAGGACAGAAAGAAGCAGGCCTGCGGGGTTCAGCTGGGAATCACACCCAGGATAAAGATAAGGACTGGCAGATAAGAAAAAACACTTTAGTGTTCTGTGCAGAGACTGTTACTGTATTCAACATGCCAGGGCATGTTTTGGCTTGGGAACCAGCTTAATTGGCCATGCAGTTAGTTAGAGCAAAAGCTATGGTGTAGTTAGCTTTTCCTAAAGGGAATAGGTGTTAATTTCCTATGTTTAATTATGATTTAAAGGGACAGTACCCATTATGTTTATTTGTTTGTGGTTAATAAACCACTGCAGTTAAAACTTTACACAGTGTCTAGCGTCTTACTGTCCCTACCGCGAGGCCGTTCTGCCACACTCACATTGATTTGAATATGTATAAAGGTGTGTTAAAGCTTTGCATCCTTTTGTGGATCTGGGCCTTAGATACATTGACTTTGCCAGGCTTAGAAATAACTTTTTCCTTTGCTTTGCTATTGGAAGATGTTTTAAATGCCCAGGAAGGATGACCCGTGATTCCACCCACATGTAAAGGAACCTCCCAGGCAGAGAACCAAACTTCTTATTATGTTTTGTTGAATTGATTGTTAGACAGAAGAAAAAAACGTATTATCAGTATTTAACAAAAATGTGTTAGTTCATTAATTGTATATTGCAGTTGTACTACTTAATAAAGTAATAATTATACTATTTAACATTAATTGTACTACTTAATAAATCTTGAACTACTACAAACATTAATTGTACTACTTAATAAAACAATAAAACAAAATCCAATTTTTAATGTGTGTTGTGCACAGGTTTATTTAATTTTTATATCTGTTGTTTACATAATGATTATGGGTGGTCACTTTCACTCCTGTTTTGGTCTTGGTTTTAAAAAAAATGGGGTATTTTGGTGTTGGGTGTAATTTTGGTTCTAAAAGTTTTCATTCTGGTTTTTTTTTTTGACAGAACTTGGTTTGTTTGGTTTTGGTTTATGATGTATACCAATTTTAAAATAAATAAATAAAAATAGCACAACAAAGCATTAAACATGCTTAAAATAAGTATAAAAACAATTAGGAAACTTAACTGAAAAGCCTAAAATAATTTTAAAAGATTTGGCGAGACACATCTAGTTTTTAGCTCTAAATAATGTTTGGATTTTGGATTTGGTTTGGTAATCTACATTATGCTACATTTTAATGTTAAAAATATATATGTTATTTTTTTTTATTTATAAAAATGTTTTACCAGGAAGTAATACATTGAGAGATACCTCTCGTTTTCAAGTATGTCCTGGGCACAGAGTTATAAAAAATACATGGTTACGATAAAAGAACAGGGTTATACAGGGAATTGACAGATATTTCATGGACAGATAAAGTTGGAAAATTGGGTACAGGGGATAAAGGGCTTATGTGTTTGAGATAGAAATAGAGCAGCTTTAACATCACTTTAACATCAACTAACATCAGCGAACGGCTCACGCCCTTTGGCTGCCCTTCGGCTGCACCAAAGACTGTGCGCCTTTGGAGCAACGCAGAGGTACGCTGGGTGGGTGAAGTTGAATCTGGTGCATCTGAACAAAAAGATCTTTTCTTTGTCCCCTTGGCTCATTAATATTCCAGTGGGTGGGGTTGCCGATTCAACAAAGAACAAGCACATGTTAACCCTTAGCACGCTGGTCCTGTGCAGAGGGGAGCAGTTCTTGGGGGGCCCTCATCAGGCTGTGTGCCTTTGGAGCAACGCAGATGTACGCTGGGGGGTGGGTGAGGTTGAATCTGGTGCGTCTGTGAACAAAAAGATCTTTTCTTTGTCCCCTTGGCTCATTAACATTCCAGTCGATGGGGTTGCCGATTCAACAAAGAACAAGCACATGTTAACCCTTAGCACGCTGGTCCTGTGCAGGGGGAGCAGTTCTATGGGGGGGGCCTCATCAGGCTGTGCGCCTTTGGAGCAACGCAGATGTATGCTGGGTGGGTGAGGTTGAATTTGGTGCATCTGTGCACAAAAAGATATTTTCTTTGTCCCTTTGGCTCATTAACATTCCAGTGGGTGGGGTTGCCGATTCAACAAAGAACAAGCACATGTTAACCCTTAGCACGCTGGTCCTGTGCAGAGGGGAGCAGTTCTTGGGGGGGCCCTCATCAGGCTGCGCGCCTTTGGAGCAACGCAGATGTACGCTGGGTGGGTGAAGTTGAATCTGGATGATATAATGTTATGTCTTGAATGAATGAAGATTTGTACTGACAGTGCAAATCTGCTCAAAGTACAGTATTGCTTTTGATGTACAGGCAAAGTTGGGACTGGGATGCAAAGTAAAAAAATGTGACACAGCCAACTAAAGAAGAATATTTATTTTCAGTATTACAATCTGGAGTATTACCTTGAAATTAAAGTTATGTGCTAAGTAATGAGGTTACTTAACCAAAGCAATGGTTTCTCTTCATTTGTCCACAATCTTGCCTTTTCTCAGTGTAACACCTCTACACTCCTGATTATGTCTAACAGAACCCGGTCGACTCTACTGGACTGGGTCAAACAAAGTGAATGAGCGGTACCTTTGGGAATCCATATCAATGGTTCCTCAGGGAGAAGGGGAGATTCAGCAAAATCAGCAAGAATGTCCTCACAATAATAACATATATAGTCCATAGCATCAAGTCTCTTGCACAAGATTTCAGTTTCCTGCTCCTCTGTGAGTTTCCCAGTTCCCCACTAGTGCTCTATTATTATATGCGCTGAATAACCCCGCAAGCTGATCATGCGGGTGTCAATGGGAGACTTCTTGAACAGGTCGGACCTTGGTGGCCGGAACAGCGGGGAGCAGGCAAGGATTGTTGGGGTCACAAGCAGGGTTCGATGGCAGGCAGCAAGCAGTATCGTAGGGGTCACAATCAGGGTTTGGTGGCATGTAGTAAGCAGGATAGTTGGGGTCCAGGCAAGGGTCGGCAACAGTAAAGCAGGAGCAGGGCAAGGGAGCAGGAACTGAGACTTGGGAGCACGGACTGAGACCAGTGATCAGGGAACAAACGGGGACAAGCCAGAACACTAGCAAGGGCCTTTAATAACTACCAGACTCAATACAGAACTGCAATAGTGAAAAGGAGGGGGTGCAATCGGGCGCTCCTAATTTATAAGTCCAATGTGATAAACGTGATATTAAAGGTGGATTCTTCTAAAGATATCACATAGATAAATTATAACAAGTGTATACAATATAGCATAAACCACCACCAATAGGGAATAGCAAAAATGTGATAAAATTAGGTAGCAGCTACAAGACAAAACCCTCAGTAGATCTGTTCAAGATCTATACGAATCTTCTGTGTTTTCCAGTTGAGGGGAGCGCAATTTGACCACAGCGTATATGTGAATAACGAATACAAAGATATATAGTGCAATACTATATGACTCAATGTGCTGTCTGAAAAAGGTGTTAGCTTTTACACTCACAGATTATAGGATGTCAGATGGCATGTTGGAGACACTTCTCTCTCCAACTGGAGTGTGGATGAATAACGTGGAGAGGTCTTGAAATCTGTGTCTTTTGTATACACCTCTCAGGATTTTTCGCTCAGTGTGGCATATAATAAAGAGGAAAGATTGACATAGTGTAGTATGGTCTATCACTGAGTTGTAGGCAATCTGAGTTTAGCCATTTTCCACTCACATTTATAAGGTGTAGGAACAGCAGTATAGAGACACTTCTCTCTCTATTAGGAGCAGGAGTACGATGATGGTGTAGAAGAGTAAATACACTTCTTTTTCTAGTGAAAGCAATCTACTTGATAGGTGTACAATCACAATCTCACCGTGGCTCGTTCAGTCAGGGATGTGTGCCCCGTAGATGTAAAAATAGAACAAACTCACAATGGTATAGTATATCAAAAATATCTATTGGATGCAGGTAAGTAGATATATATATTATACTTACATTAAAGAGTACAGTACCAGGCGTGGTACGAAATCATGGAGCCAGCACAGGACACTCAGCGTCTTACTCCATGGCGTGCACCTCCGTCTCAGACTCCTACGTCATTTCCGGTGACGACTCGTCTCTGGGCAGATCTAGATGGGAGGCTCACTATCACCGTAATGCTGGTCGCTCTGCGGCTGTCAGGAAACAGGATTCTACGCGTTTCGCTGATTAGCTTCGTCAGGTGGTCAATTCAGAACTGGACAGAAGCAGAAGAATGGGCATGGGATTCTGGACACAAAACAAAGGAAAGAGAGGAACAGGAAACAGGAAACTATAAGGACAGAGGATAGTAGCACCAATATGAGAAAGACAGAGGAACCCCAGAGCAGACATAAAACAGCAGCACCCCCGGTGGACAGAGAAAGGAACTTTGGCTGGGAGCAAGAGGTCTTGGAGAACCTGATAGCGGATTTTATTTAAACGTGGAACACAGCCGTGGAACATACTGTCCCACCAGTTTAGTACAGGGAGAATTTCCATGGGTTTGTCAGGGGACCCAGGACTTGAACTACACTGTCAGCGAGCACCGTAGATACTGGGCGATTCCTGAATCACAAGGCAAGGAGCTTACCCTCACCATTGGATCTGGGCGATCCTCACTCGGTAGGTGGTACCGAATCATCTTCCTCTCTGGCTTCCACACCCAGAGATTACATCAGCGGAGCAATCTTGGAGACCTCCACTGGCACATCTGAAGAAAAAGACTGCATCGAATCATCTCATAACTCATAACTCAGTCGGATACCACAGCTCAGAATCTGCTTTCTAGTCCTTGGCAAAGGCAGGAGCAGTGCCCTGCATCTTGTCCATGGGAAGGCAAGAAACTATATTTATTTCTGCTGGGCTATCCACAAGAGTAATTTTAAGGTAGGGCTATGGATCTTTAGCTGCTGCGGCCTCCACAACCTCCATTGTGAGGTGAAGCGCTAGATCGCTGATCCCCTAGGCAGAGATGGTCATCTCCCCTACCGTCCCAGGGGTGATTCCAGATAGAGCAGCTGGCATCCGATATGCAGTGGGGCATAAATAGGGGTTGTGCACCCACCGCATTTCAATGAAGACACATTGCAATGAAGCTCTCATCCAGGTCGTCCGCACTCATTGCAGACAAATTGGGGTAATCCTCACCCAGGATTGTCACCACTAAGATCTCACCAGGGATCTCGTGTCACTATGCCACAACGCTGGACATATTTGAGGTAGTAGGAAAGAAGTTGAGAACCGGTCCCAGCCTCAACTCCTTTAGCACTGAGAAGTGTTGCACAGCTAGGTGCGGATGTTGTGTCCGCATGTTCCCGCGTGACAGTCACTTGCAACTTCTACAGTAGCTCCTCCCCTCAGTGGAACTGATATGGCGAGGCAGTTCAGAAAAGATGCCGCCAAGGCTTTCACACCACTACAACATTTGCTCTGCAAATTTTTGGTGCATGACTTGCTTGGTGCAAATCCCGTTTTGGCAGGAAGCTTTCTCGGGCACCATACAGTCTTTACAGTGGCACAATTAGAAGTGTAGAATCGAACCCACAGTCCCGCAATATTACATCAATGTTTCCACGGCCATGAATATACTGAGATCTGAAGATCTCTATTTTTGTTCAGTCCCGCATTAAACTTTGCAAAACTAATTTTGGGCTCCAAAAGTTCCAAACATGAGCCAGATGCATAACATTATCTCTGCTCACCCTGCCCCACGTTGGGCGCCAAATGTAAAACCTCTACCCCTGGCCAACAGAAGAGGAGTCACACAAAAGTGATATTGCTTATGTGCAGATGATTCTCAGCAGTCTTTTACCTGGTCTTTCAGGGTGCTGGAATCCATGCAGGGCTGATATGGTGAGCAATATTAGAGGAAGTCAATAACTTTACTATTGATTTATTTGTACAGGGTAGAACAATCCTTATGCATCAACAGACTGGTTTTCAGTTAAATAATAGCTTCTTGTTAGATCATAGATACTGTGATGTCTGCATCACGTCGCAGTATCTTAGGTCCCATATTAAAGCAGGAAACTGTACTCCTTTACACAGGGTTTATTTACAGGGGTTAAATAATACAATAACAGGCTGACCGTCCCTTTAAGGCAAAACAAATCATAAAATAAACATTTACAGGCATACCCCACATTAATGTACGCAATGGGACCGGAGCATGTAGGTAAAGTGAAAATGTACTTAAAGTGAAGCACTCCCTTTTTCCCACTTTTTGATGCACGTACTGTACTGCAATTGTCATATACGTGCATAACTGATGTAAATAACGCATGTGTAACAGGCTCTATATCCTCTCCGCTTGTGCACAGCTTCGGTACAGGTAGGGAGCCAGTATTGCTGTTCAGGACGTGCTGACAGGCGCCTGCGTGAGCTGCTGTTTGCCTATTGAGTGAAATGTACTTACTCGCGAGTGTACTTAAAGTGAGTGTCGTTAATCCGGGGTATGCCTGTACTCCTTCATTGTAGACTGACTAAACAACAGCTCCAGCCTTTTCTAACCGGGTGGCCAGCTAAGATGATTACCACCCTAAAACATGTACTAGTATAGGTAAACAACATGTACAGTCTTTAGGCACAGCAATATAATGTTTAGCTCTTATTTGTTTTTGTTGGGCTCCAGGTAATCCCCTATGGACCCTGCGAGAGTTCAGAGAATCCCTCTGTAGTTCCAATATCCTGGACAGGACATCCCTGCTTCAGCACAGTCTGGTGTCCTTCCTTCTTCCTGGGATTTACAATCCAGGCAGTCCCACAGGCTCTGCGACCACTGTCCAGCGAGAATGGGGACTGGGCTAGCCAGCTTCACCTAGCTGGATAGACTTTCTCTCTCTTCCCCACGCCCTTCTCTGGGGAAAAGCAGTCTCACTGTGTGCAGGGCATGTCCTGACTTTTAAAACTCCTGTTTCTTCAGGAGTCCAGCCTGCTTAATTAGTTGCAGCTGCAGTAAGCTTTCCAGGAGGAGATTAACTGTTTGTACCCTAGAAAGCACCCTTATTGATGTAGCACGTACAGTTAGGGATTCTATCACAATACATACACCAGTGTTTTCTCAACCATGAGACTTGTAAGCAGGGCTTACTGACAGGAAGTAAGCCTCTCTTTGACTTTCTCTCTGCTATTAGTCTTTTGCTGCCTGCCCTGGTGTCTGCTGGTACTCATCGCATACTGCTCCTGCCTGGACCTCTATTTATCTCCTGCGGATTCCGGAGGACTGGGACAGTCACTCTTATACTACTGAGGTTAGTTTACCGTCGGGTAGTGTAGGTACCTGCTTAGTAGGGTTCACCTTGACGTGGTAGCAGGCTTATAATTCCTTGGCCAATGGATTAGACTAAGAACCCTTATGTTATGTTTAGTTTCGCTGCACCTTGCTGTTTTTGTTACTATGCCTTTAAGAAGTCTGGACGTTCTCCAAGAATCAGTCCTTCTCTGGATGTTACCTTGTGCTCTGGACTCCATGCCCATGTTACTGGTTTCCGTTTCCAGACTCCCGTGCTGAAGCGTTGGTTTCCCAGCAACCCCCGCGTTGGTGCCTGAGAAAGCGCGCACTCCCGCTCTGCTGTCAGAGCATGCGCGCACATGCAGCTGGATCACTCATGTCTCTGAGTAGGCACCGCACCTCCGGACGTGTCGTGCATTCTCATGCGCGCGGCGCGGTCACGTGACTACGTGCGCCGATCCCAAGCTGCGCGGCAACTTACTACCTTCGTATCCCCTGCGGCCTCCCCACCTCACTAACGGGCCCCACCCTTTCCCTGCGCTTGTGAGGACAGCACAAGTGTGACAGTGACTGATTCCAGAATGTATCTTATAGGGCCTCGTCATTGGGATACTTTCCTAACTAGAAAACAAGAAATACATGTGCTTATCCTTAATTGTAAAATTGACTCTCACTCGAAATCCCCCTCACATGGGTCCACTAAGATCCGAGGGTGGAATGTTCCAGCCCTAACTCATACACCCCCAGTAACCTTACTATTCTTACCCCTGTAACTGGCAGAATAAGGGAAGGGCTTAGCCTATGCTAAGTCACCCTCCATCAGGCAGCTCTTCCAGCATGTTCTAGAAACTAGGAGTGGCTAAGCACCTGCCTAATTACTTTGCAACATTTGCTTAAACTAACTGCAACATTTGTCTAAGGGCCAGTACCAGGATTTAACCCCATAAATCCCTCTAGGAACCATGAATCCCCAAGGGTGCTACATTAGTTGTATACGTTATTATGTAGCAGTAAACTATATTCTATTAACATTTAGCTGAGGCTACTCTTTATAAACTATACTGTACTTTATGACTGTATAACAGCATTTGGTTGAGCTTTCACATAAAAGAAAAAGTACATTTGACATTGATTGAAATTGATGTAGCAACGCCCTGAGGCATATGAAGAATTATTGGCAATAATTAAAATAGGCACACATATAATATCCTATTGTTTGGGTATCAATCTTTTACACTCAAATCATTAGTGGATATGATGATTTGCAGCTGTTCATTAACTCTAAATTATTAGATATCCTAGTTATAATTTCGAGCAGGCAGGAGATTGCTGCCCATTACAAAAATGACTGGCTCAGTTTTTAGAATGCAAGGATTACTAATTGTGTAAGTACCAGACTACAGTAAATTGCTGTACTTATGTTTTTTTATGGAGGCTCCAGATCAGTTTCTGTCATTCTTTCAACCAGTCCTATGCATTCTTTCTATTAATTCTTTTACTCAACCTCTCAATAAACAATTCGTCTTTCCATAATAAAAAGTAGGTGCATGGGCCATCTCAGCTTTATAACACTTTGCCATCTTGTTAATAGAAATGTGGTTGGGGCATAGAAATAGTGAGTCCTTTAAATTCAGTATCTAGAGCTGAGCATGACCATCACAGAAACCCTCCACAAATGGTTTAAATGACCTGCTGTTGGGCTCTGGTGTTCAGGATACTTCTTAATTTCTGTACTCTTCCTTTTATAGCAGGGCATTTTTCATTCTCTAAATATTGAGGGAAGTTACTACACATTTATTAGGTGGATAAAAATGTCATATTGGGGTGGTTTGTCTTCCACAGACATTACTAAACACACAAATGAGAACATTTGCATCGACTTTAAGTTAGATTGGCTGTACTGTAAATATCATGGTCCATTGCATGTGTTCAAATCTTACATGGAAATTATCTTGTTAGCTGTGGATTTATATTCAAGCTATATACCCTATAGATAATAAGCAAACTGCATTGAACATTGCACTTTCACCAATAAACAACATGATTCATAAGTGGGCTCTTTCATTTAGCATGATTGCGCATTGGCTTTGGCCACTCTTTAGTTTCTTTTTGAACCCCCCAAAAATTAAATGCTCCATTATATCTATATACATTGATGCTTTTTGGCTCTTGGGAATGGGTTATATATAACCAGTTATAAAAATGCATACAAGCTTTTACAAGATTTTTCAAAAGTGAGTTTGACAAAGTTAATAATGTTACTTACAAGGTTTAGAAAGAAAAATAAGTATATACCTCCAGTGGTTAATAGCACTATTGGGACCTTTTCTAATCTTGGCAAAAATGATTTGAATAGATATGATTGAATTAAATTAAAGATAAAACAATTACAATTAAGGCTGCAGGCAAAGGAGGGACATTAGTCACCACGGATCATAAAGCGTATAGACATGAAATATTAAGACAATTGTCTAATTGTCTAATACTAATCATTATAAATAGTTAACTTGTGATCCTACTATGATCCTACTGTACCTTCCAGATCAAATCAAGGATTGATTCAATGTTCATGGAAGCACACATTATGAATATAATTGATTCCAGCCTCAAAGCTTTTCTTACAAGTGGAAATCCAGTATGACTCGTATTGTACACTACACAAAACATTCATAAGATAAGTTTAGAACTCCGGGCAGACCTATTCTCACTGCCGATAATCAATCTATTTTTATGCCACTGGCAGTATATCTTGATAATATACTCAGACATTATATAGAAAGGACTTCGTCCTTATTAAAGACACATCACATACTGTATTTTGAGGATTTTATGTGACTTTGGGCAGATGAATGAATATATGCTGTTCGCAACAATTGGATGTACAAAGCCATTATACCTCTAAATTACACTCTGAAGGTATAGAGAGGGGGAGGGGGGAAGGGAGAGAGATACGAGTGACACTGTATTTTTAATAAAGAAAAAGTGTATGCATAGGTTATAGTGACTGTTTCTAAAAACAATTATGGTGTTGCACGAATCTTGCAGTCGGACTTACGAATCAGCCCCCTAGCTATTCTGAGTTTGATGGGCCTGGTATAGAGGTTGTTAGACATTTGATTGATGGTGATTTCTCTGCTGAACAGAAAGCTTTTTATATTGATATGTTAGAAGTAATTGACATAGCATTACTTTAGATTTGAGTCTTCATTGTACCAACAGAGCCAAGGCACAGCCATGGGCAGCAATGTCGTACATGAGTTTGCCAACATCTTTATGGAATTTTACCATTGCCACCTTTGAGTATATTCGTCATGTAGCACCAAAATGAGTGTGTATACACACTCACATATACAGGCATACCCCGCATTAACGTACACAATGGGACCGGAACATGTATGTAAAGCGAAAATGTACTTAAAGTGAAGCACTACCTTTATTCCACTTATTGATGCATGTACTGTATTGCAATCTTCATATACGTGCACAACTGATGTAAATAATGCATTTGTAACATGCTCTATAGTCTCCCCGCTTGCGCACAGCTTCGGTACAGGTAGGGAGCTGGTATTGATGTTCAGGACCTGCTGACATGCGCATGCGTGAGCTGCCGTTTGCCTATTGGGCAATATGTCCTTACTCACGAGTGTACTTAAACCGGGGTATGGAAAATAGCTGAAGCGCTCAAATGCAGGTATATCTCAAAATGATAATAAGCCAGACCACTGTACCAGGGTACTAACAATTGATATAGTACCTATTGTGTCATATAATGGGTACTATCCTCCTGAAGACAGGTGGTGTGTGGTGCAACCCACTCACCATATGTCTCATTGGCAGGTTCCCCTGAAAAATATGCAAATACTCACATCCTGGTAGGGCAGGCAGGCAGGCTGTGCAGCTACTCAATGCAATACAGGGAAAAGGGAGACCAAAAAGCGCACCAGCACAAACGGAGCAGGAAGAAAACCAGAACAAAAAAATGATTAAAAGGGCACTTTAATGTGGCAAAAGACCCATCCAATGCATTTCGAACGTCGCAGCGTTCTTTTTCCTTGAAAAAGAACGCTGCGACGTTCGAAATGCATTGGATGGGTCTTTTGCCACATTAAAGTGCCCTTTTAATCATTTTTTTGTTCTGGTTTTCTTCCTGCTCCGTTTGTGCTGGTGCGCTTTTTGGTCTCCCTTAAACCGGGGTATGCCTGTATATATATATATATATACCATACAATACCGGTAGCAACACGACATCAAGGGATGGCACGCAGGTAAGTAAATCATACATTTTCTATATTTGACAGAAGGCACAAGAAACGACGTTTCGGTCCCCCAGTGGGACCTTTCTCAAGGTGGTACGCCACCTTGAGAAAGGTCCCACTGGGAGACCGAAACGTCAGTTTTTGTGTCTTCTATCAAATATAGAAAATTTATGATTTACTTACCTGCGTGCTGTCCCTTGATGTCGTGTTGCAACCGGTATCTTATGGTCTGTTATTGCTTTATGGGATAAACACCAAAACTTATTTACTTGCAAATGGTGTGCTGGCTGTGCATTGGATTCTATATACAGGTAAACCCCGTTATAACGCTCCTTGTTATACCGCGATTCGGTTATAACGCGGTTTTCCCGTGGCACACACTGTACACACTGCACACACTGCACACACACTGCTCACTGCACACACACTGCTCACACTGACACACACTGCACACACACTGCACACTGCACACACACTGCTCATGGCTCACACTGCACACACTGCACACACTGCACACACACTGCTCATTGCTCACACTGCACACACTGCACACACACTGCTCATTGCTCACACTGCATACACTGCACACTGCACACACACTGCTCATTGCTCACACTGCACACTGCACACACACTGCTCATTGCTCACACTGCACACACACTGCACACTGCACACACACTGCTCATGGCTCACACTGCACACACTGCACACACTGCACACACTGCACACACTGCACACACTGCACACACACTGCTCATTGCTCACACTGCACACACTGCACACACACTGCTCATTGCTCACACTGCATACACTGCACACTGCACACACACTGCTCATTGCTCACACTGCACACTGCACACACACTGCTCATTGCTCACACTGCACACACTGCACACTGCACACACACTGCTCATTGCTCACACTGCACACACTGCACACTGCACACACACAGCTCATTGCTCACACTGCACACACTGCACACACACTGCTCATTGCTCACACTGCACACACTCACACACACTCTCACACACTCTCACACACTCTCACACACTTCCACACACTTCCACACACTTCCACACACTTACACACACTTACACACACTTTCAAACACTTTCAAACACTTTCAAACACTTACACACACTTTCAAACTTACACACTTACACACACTCTCACACACTCACACACACTCACGCACACTCACACACTTTCACACACTTTCACACACTTTCACACACTTTCACACACTTTCAAACACTTTCAAACACTTACACACACTTACACATACTCTCACACACTTACACACACTCTCACACACTCACACACACTCACACACACACACTCACACACACACACACACACACACACACACACACACACACACACACACACACACACACACACACACACACACACACACACACACACACACTTTCAAACACTCACAAACACTTACACACACTCACACATACTTTCAAACACTTCCACACACTTCCACACACTTCCACACACTTCCACACACTTACACACACTTACACACACTCACACATACTTTCAAACACTTACACACACTTACACACACACAGCACACAGTTTCTGTCCCATATACTGTATAATGTACATACACACACTCACTTTACACAGAAGGGGTGGGGTGGGGGGGGGGAGTTCAATTCAGAGGAAAGACCGCAACCAGCACCAACACCCGCTCCCCCCCCTCCTCCTGCGCATGCAGCGGGACAATGGTGGGGAGAAGGTAAGTGGTGACAGGGGGAAGCGGTGTCCGGAGGGACATCAGCGCTCCCATCTCCTGTCCCGCAGGCTGTCACGCGGTGACAGGGGTAAGCTGGGACAGGAGGGACATCCCCCCTCCCATCTCCTGTCCCGCGGTCTGTCATGCGGTGACAGGGGGAAGCGGGGACCGGAGGGACATCCCCACTCCCATTTCCTGTCCCGCGGGGTGAAGGGTGCTGCTGGGGGGAGAGGGTAAAGATGTGCCGATGCGGCGGCCATTTTTTTTCCGCGACCCCGTTACTAACGCAGTGGTCTCGGGGTGGACCCCGAGGACCGTGTTATAACGGGGTTTACCTGTATATATATATATATATATATATATATATATATATGAGAAAAAGAAGAAAGAAAAAGCGCCCGATCTTAGTGTAAATTCAGATTTAAAAGGTTTTAATTAACATCAACAGACGATTGCCAACTCACACTTTGTCAGTTTAAAATAAGCAATTTATGGGACAAGCCCATGCACCACGCTGACGTCCAAGTTTCAGAAGTCTTCCATCTGCATACAAATGTAGCTGCTGTGAATCAGCCCTGCTGTGGGATATGCTGCCGGTACAACCGTTCTCCTCTGCAGGGATGGTAGATGTTTCTGGCTGTATTCAATCACCCACCAATCGAGTAGCAGGATGCAGGAACTGACTTCTGTGCTCTGGAGCTTGAGCTGCTTGGCCACCGTAGTTTCCTGTACCACGTGACCCTACACGTTTCCTCCGTCTCAGCGGATTTCATCAGGGGATAAACACTGGTAGTGTTGACTGAATATTTATACTAATGCAATCCAATAAAATATGTAAATACCAGTCAACCTAGATCAATTACAATTATATTGTATAGCACCATTTACAGATCACACTGATTTAGGCGCATTCAGAGGTCTGGGTTGAACATGTTATACATGTTCCCTCTGTTTCCCCTAGATGGTGTAATTTGAATAGTACCCTTAGTCAGATTCACAATTTCACATACATTGGTAAATTTATATATTAATTCATATAATGATCACTTAGAATTTTTGTACACAGATTTTTATTTGCAATCAATATGTCAATCTTAGAATTTATATTTAATAGATATCCATCACAAATATATCATATTATCACATAAACACAAATGATATATATATATACATACATTAACTTTTATCATTTTATTATAGTATTAACAGAAATCAGTAAGTAACTGAAAACTTTCAATTGATTGCTGGCATCTTGATATTATATCTCCAGTTTAGATCTTATGCTGATTTGCCCGCTCTCCCTCCTCCTTCTTCTCTCCTTCTCTCTCGTTGTTTGGAGGTTTATAATGAATTCACCGGTTACAACCATCTATCCATCAATTTGGGATAGATTATTATCTAGTTCTCTTTCTATATCCCTAACTATCTAGTTCTGACTTAATATGCTCAAATTGAACCAATCTGATTCTTTCACTTCTATCATGACTATCTGTAATTGACGACTGGTTATAATTAACAAAATCAATTTATCTGTCTAATGAAATTACATACACAATTTCAATTAATGATATCTCTATTTATTATTTCATCTAGGTAAAGAGTTTAGATTACTAAAAATCAAGATTCATCCTTTCCATTACCATCTTTTAATAGATAATGAATGCTCTTATAATGTATTTAATATTAACTAAGCCTTTCTCTATATATAATATGGTATGAATTTATCAATCATTTTATCTAATTCATTGTATAACTTTGTAGTAAAGTTATAGTAAAACAAATTTATTAATAGGTAAAACTTATGCTTTTGATAATATATGTCATTTATAATATGTGTTTATTTTATGTTATGGTTTTTTTTATATAATTTATTGTTATTTGTATCCACATAAATTTATGTAGTCTATGTATAACTTTATCATCTAGTTTCTTATATATATCATGTCCTTGTATATACTCTGCTATTAGGCTAAACCACCCAGCACAGATGTTCTTTATATAATTGTAATTGATCTAGGTTGACTGGTATTTACATATTTTATTGGATTGCATTAGTATAAATATTCAGTCAACACTACCAGTGTTTATCCCCTGATGAAATCCGCTGAGACGGAGGAAACGCGTAGGGTCACGTGGTACAGGAAACTACGGTGGCCAAGCAGCTCAAGCTCCAGAGCACAGACGTCAGTTCCTGCATCCTGCTACTCGATCGGTGGGTGATTGAATACAGCCAGAAACATCTACCATCCCTGCAGAGGAGAAAGGTTGTACCGGCAGCATATCCCACAGCAGGGCTGATTCACAGCAGCTACATTTGTATGCAGATGGAAGACTTCTGAAACTTGGACGTCAGCGTGGTGCATGGGCTTGTCCCATAAATTGCTTATTTTAAACTGACAAAGTGTGAGTTGGCAATCATCTGTTCATGTTAATTTAAACCTTTTAAATCTGAATTTACACTAGGATCGGGCGCTTTTTCTTTCTTCTTTTTCTCTTAGGTATCGTTGGGAGGTTGGTGATCCCAAGAATTAAGCTGCCCAGGACTTCTAATTCATTTTTAAGGATTTGTATGGACATCAATTTATATTGATTATATATTTTTGTCAACAATACAAAAGAGACTTACACACAATTTTTTATAGGTATTTTTTCTGTTTTTTATTGTTTTTGTTGCCAAAATACATTTTTTATATTTTTCATTTTTTATATATTTTTTCACAATTTTGTTTATTTATTTTTTATATTGCAATTTGCTTGGTTTCCTGCTAATTTAGAAACATTGTTTTATATCTGTGCTGAGTATATCATCCTGCAGTGTGAGGTCTGTTTTGCAGGGTTATAGGTGTATGCTAATAAGGGCGCTGTCTTTTATTTTCATTGTATTGTATTGTATTGTATGTCTTTATTTATATAGCGCCATTAATGTACATAGCGCTTCACAGCAGTAATACATGTGGTAATCCAATAAATAACAGATAATATAAATAACAGATCATGGGAATAAGTGCTTTAGACATTAAGGAAGAGGAGTCCCTGCTCTGAGGAGCTTACAGCCTAATTGGTAGGTAGGGAGAACGTACAGCGACAGTAGGAGGGAGTTCTGGTAAGTGCATCTGCAGGGGGCCAAGCTTTATGTGCCATGTGTTCAGAATAGCCACAGTGCTATTCATATGCTTCTTTAAGCAAGTGTGTCTTAAGGTGGGTCTTAAAGGTGGATAGAGAGGGTGCAAGTCGGGTACTGAGGGGAAGGGCATTCCAGAGGTGAGGGGCAGTCAATGAAAAAGGTTTAAGGCGGGAGAGGGCTTTAGATACCAAGGGGGTAGAAAGAAGACATCCTTGAGAAGAATGCAAGAGTCTGGATGGTGCATAGCGAGAAATTAGGGCTGAGATGTAAGGAGGGGCAGAAGAGTGTAAAGCTTTAAAAGTGAGGAGAAGAATGGAGTGTGAGATGCGGGATTTGATCGGCAGCCAGGAGAGGGATTTCATGAGGGGAGATGCTGAGACAGATCTAGGAAAGAGTAGAGTGATTCTGGCAGCAGCGTTAAGGATAGATTTTAGGGGAGACAGGTGAGAGGCAGGAAGGCCGGACAGCAGGAGGTTACAGTAATCAAGACGGGAGAGAATGAGGGCCTGAGTCAGAGTTTTAGCAGTCGAGCAACAGAAGAAAGGGCGTATCTTTGTTATATTGCAGAGGAAAAAGCGACAGGTTTTAGAAATGTTTTGAATGTGAGGGGCAAATGTGAGAGAGGAGTCGAGTGTGACCCCAAGGCAGCATGCTTGGGCTACTGGGTGAATGATCGTAGTTCCAACAGTAATGTGGAAGGAGGTAGTAGGGCCAGGTTTGGGAGGAAGTATGAGGAGCTCTGTTTTAGCCATGTTGAGTTTAAGGCGGCGGAGGCCATCCAGGATGATATAGCAGAGAGACATTCAGAAACTTTGGTTTGTACAGCAGGTGTAAGGTCGGGTGTTGAGAAATATATTTGTGTGTCGTCAGCAAAGAGGTGATAATTAAACCCAAAAGATGTTATTAGGTCACCTAGAGAGAGTGTAAACAGAGAAAAGAGAAGAGGTCCCAGGACAGAGCCCTGGGTACCCCCACAGAGATCAATAGAGGAGGAGGAGGTATTAGCAGAAGAGACACTGAAAGTACGATGGGAGAGGTAGGATGAGATCCAGGATAGAGCTTTGTTCCGAATGCCAAGAGTATGGAGAATGTGAAAGAGAAGAGGGTGGTCCATGGTGTCAAATGCTGCAGAGAGGTCGAGTAATATGAGCAGAGTGTAATGACCTCTGTCTTTGGCAGCATGGAGGTTGTCAGTTATTTTAGTGAGGGCTGTTTCCGTGGAGTGAGCAGTGCGGAAGCCAGATTGTAGAGGGTCTAGGAGAGAATAGGTGTTGAGAAAATGGAGCAAGCGAGCGAATACAAGATGTTCAAGGAGTTTAGAGGCAAAAGGCAGGAGGTAGACAGGCCGATAGTTAGAAAGACAGGTAGGGTCAAGCTTGCTGTTTTTGAGTAATGGTATGACTGTTGCATGTTTGAAGGAGGACGGAAAGGTTCCAGAGCAGAGGGAGGAGTTAAAAATGTGCGTGAGCGTAGGGATTATAGTAGGAGCAAGAGGTTTTAGGAGATGGGAGGGAATGGGGTCAAGAGGGCAAGTGGTAGAGGGAGAAGAGGCGATCAACAGCGACACATCCTCCTCTGAGACAGTGGAAAAAGAGTCAAGGAAGGCAGGAGGAGAGTTAGGAAGAGGTGTAGGATGGGAGGAAGAAACAGAGGGGATGTTCTGACATATGGATTCCACCTTTTCCTTAAAATAGTCAGCAAAGTCCTGAGCGGAGATGGAGGAAGGAGAGGCAGCTGAGGGTGTTTGAGTAGAGTATCAAAGACAGAGAACAGTCGACGTGGGTTAGACTTGTGCATGTTGATTAGTTAAGAAAAGTAGGCTTGTTTAGCTTGCGTGAGGGCAGAGTTGAAACAGGATAGCATAAATTTGTAGTGAAGGAAGTCTGCGAGAGTATGAGATTTCCTCCAGAGGCGTTCAGAGGAACGAGTGTAAGAACGCAGCATGCGCGTGTGGGAATTTAACCAGGGTCTAGGGTTATATATATGAAGACCAACACAGAAAAAAGAATCCCCCAATAGCACTCTAGCATACATATATATATTGCTCTCTCCCCCAGGCTTCCATTTAAAACAGACCACTTCCACTTCCTGGTTGACAGTTTAATATTCCTTGTGGAGCAAACCCGAGATACCTGTGAGATACGCTAATTGCTAGATTAGCTACATGTGTGAGCAGTGAGCATTGAATAGCTCAAAAAGACAGTGGTTTAGCTCACGCTTCTAGAGCTGTGGCCTAGAAAAGCAGTGCTTGTGGGTTGTAGTCCTGTTGGGTCTAACACCATGTCAGTCATTAGCTTGGTTTCTTTTAGCATATCTCCCAGCCAGATACAGTGTGCTCCTTTTTCAGCACAAGCATTTCTCCCTTATTTATATGGAGGGACGTTTGAGGGGATATATATATACAAATGGTGACACATTCAATTTGAAGTCTCTCTCACTCATCTATGTTCGGATTCTTAAAAATCCATCCAGATTGCATTCAATGACGGATTCTTTTAGTGTCCAATCCGCAGATGGATTTTGTCAAAATGATCCGCAGATATCCGGGAAATGGACTTTGACTGTTCCGCCCATCCCTACCGTTGATCCACTTAAGAGAGGGTGTGACAGTGAATGTATCATTTTACAGAAAGAAAGTAGGTGGATTTTCACATTAGATACCGTTAGCCCTAAGGGTATGAATGAGTCAATAAATCTTAGCTGTTTTGTGTAAATGCACCTTTTTGATTCTATTGTTTATATTTCGTTAGGAGTCCACATCTCTAAATTACACGTTGAAGTTGTCATGTAGTAGTTGTTCCCTTTATGATGAGTTAATAGGATATTTATTTATCTTTATTAATTATATTTCTTAAAATGTATTAGATTTTATTGTTAATTGTGATGTTGATGCTTTTCTATGAGTTTGTTTATATACACATTCACTTTTTGATTTCTACAGCTGTTTTATCTTCATACATGTGCCCCCTTTCCCTGACTATGGGAACTATACGTGCTGATTACCTGTTTTGCTTACAGAAGGCCTAATCCTCAGCCACTGGGAGCCTGGGGTGATCTCTTTCGTCCATGGTACAGCGCCTCCACCTGGGAGGGATCCCAGCGTAGTGGGATAACCCCTCACAGGAACCAATTACAGAAAGAATACACACAGGTGTATATATAACTGATTTACTAACACACACACACACACACACATATATATCAATACAATACTCATAACAATACAATGTCCCCCAACAGAATCATCCCATCACAATGTTCACCACCCCGGTGGGGTTCCCCCAAAGTACTGAGGGTGACCTGGGTACCTAACCACTCCTGTGTCCACAGAACAATGCCCACCCAAAGTATGTGGAGTAGCGCTACCCCTGTATGAGATCGTTGTTGCACGGTGGTACCTTCCTGGTCTCAGGCCAGAACAGGGTATACTGGAGATCTTGAATCAGCAGAGCCGCAACGTGATCGCACGACGTGGGTCTACCAAATCCCATCTCTCCTTACCAGAGGTGTCTGTGTCTTGAGGGAGCTCCAGCCGGGATGTCCCCTTAAAGTTTCTAGGCCCTGGGTCTGGTCCCAGACTGCAGGGCACTATGTGCCCGTCCAGACATCTTTGAATAACACTTCTATCACAGTATTAAGGGGAGCGTCCCTACCTGGGGCCTTCCCTACAGTACTGTACTCTACAGTGACTCTGGGCCTAATTGGGGCCTGCAGGGGAAATATGGCTTAGTCCCAGGGCTACTGGCACCCGGGACACTACCTCTTCCCTTGGCTGCCTCAGTCATACTGGCATGCGGAGCTGTCTCCTAAAATGGCTACCACAATTATGGGACTGCGCATGCGCCGCATGCAAGATGGCTGTCCCCACCTCCCTGCATGGCATGGAGCTCCGGCGCTCCAATACTCTGCAGCTGTCCCTCTCCCCTGCACCGGAGGTAAGCGGGGAGCTTGGCTACACATGCATATGCACTTTATTAAATTATATTACATGTTCTTTATATTTTAAATATTTGTGTAAAGGTGTTGATACTAAATTGTGGATTAGATTTATATTATGATAGTCTGTTTAGTCACATGAATATTTTTGCATCATTGAGGCTTCCCTTCTGTAGTTCAGGAAGTTATTCACATGTCTGCAGTTCACTTAATGCATTCCATGAGGTTGATGATGTCAGCACAGAATTGACGTTCTTAAATTGTCACTGCATGTGACATCATCGGCCACTACGGATGCAGATGTGTCCATTTAACTGATTGGATTATCTATATATAAACATTACTTTTGTAAGTGATCCCTTATTTGATGAAAGGTCCAGGGATGGACTTGAACACTGAACTCTCTGACTGTTTTCACCTATAAACTGCATGATTCATAAGTAGAGCTCTATTAAGATTTTTTTTTGACTAAGGAAGTCTTTGAAAATATCAATAAAAGGGTTTTTTAATTTTCTTTTTTTCACAACTCCTAACTTATAATGTGCTCTGAGGACATAGTAAAAACAAACTTGGATATCTTGGGTACCAGAGGAGCTAATGGGTAATGGGAAAAAACAAAGGGACCAGCACATATTACTGCTTTAAGATGATTCATTAAAAATGATGGGTCCTTGGACAACGTAAAGAACGTGGGCCAAAAATAGTGCTCTGATGTGCTCACATACTTAACTCAATATCAAAAGATCAGTTTAATAAATGATTCCAAGTTATTAAGAGCTAATGAGGCAGAACTACTTAGTTTTAAATAACCATGGAACGAGGGCTGCAGTTAAAAAAGAGTGATTTCATCCCATATTTCATCCCAAACCTGGTCCCACTACATCCTTCCACATTACTGTTGGACGTTCAGTCATACACCCAGTAGTAAACAGGAATAAATGGAGTACAAAGCGCACAAGCAAAAACGGAGCAGGAAGAGATTCAGAAGAGGAAAGAGGGGGGGGGGAGGAGGAGGAGGTTACAGGTCCGCTTCCAAAAGGAAGAAATTTTGAGTGACTTTCCCAATGTTATTAATATATCAGGAACCACTCTCTCCCCTATTGAGTTGTCACTTTTGGGTAAAGGCCTCAAATTTTCACCAGCTACGAATTTTGATTTATTTGATACTACCATTGATTTGTATAAATTTGTTCGAAAATTATCCTTGAAAAAGTTTTTTGATAAATTTACTTCAAATGTTACTGGGTCGACCGGAGATGGTGACTTTGATGGGGGGACACCACTTGTAACCGAGTGATGTCCCCTCATCGGACTCCGTTCCTCCGGTATGTACTGTTTTGCATACCTTTAATGATTTCTATACATTACAGGATATGAATGATCTTCTGTCTGAGTAGACTTCTGATAAAACTATTATACCTACTTTTTCTGAATGGAATTCGGGCCTAAAAAAGAGCTCTATCTTCTACCCCACTCATGTCAAAGGTCAATTTTTAACTATGTTTGAAAACTTGGTTATCAGGGACCTTTGTCTTCTAGCTCAGGGGTTTTCTTTTTCACGTATTAATTATGACAATTTGAATCAAGGTGAATGTTTAGCCTTGAAATCTTTACAAACTAATTATGCATTGGTCATAAAGAGTGCGGACAAGGGTGGTACCGTGGTGGTACAGAGCAGAGACAGTTATGTCAAAGAGGCTTTACGCCAACTTGATGATAGCTTGTCCTACCTTGTATTACCCGCCGATCCCACTTCGCACTTTTTAGAAGCCCTTATTGAACTGGTTGACTCAGGTGTCATTATGGAAGTTCTTTCCAGTGATGAGGTTAAATATATTGTTCCTTCACAGCCTATTATTCCTGTCTTCCACCATCTCCCAAAGATCCATAAGACATTGGTCGACCCCCCTGGTCGTCCAATTGTCTCTAGTATTGGATCTTTGGGAGATGGTCTGTCAAGATATGTGAATAATTTTCTTCAACCCTTTGTTAGGAAATTGCCTTCCTTTATATTGGACTCTGGTGATCTTCTTAGTCAAATTAAATGTGTCACTTGGGATAATCATTATTTGTGGGTAACACTTGATGTTACGTCTCTGTACTCAGTTATACAACATGATCACGGGATGGCAGCTGTTCGCCAATTTATTGAGATACCAGAAATTTCAATTTTTCAGTCGGCATTTATTTTGGACGGTATTTTCTTTCTTCTCACACATAATTTTTTCACTTTTGATCACAAATTTTATTTACAGTTAATTGGCACTGCTATGGGCACGAGCTTTGCTCCTTCTTTTGCAAATCTCTTTATGGGGTGGTGGGAAGCACTTTTTATATTTTCTAGCACCAACACATTTCGTACCAATATTGTTTTTTATAAAAGATTTGTGGATGACTTAATTATTATTTGGAAAGGGGATGTCACTGCACTTCACTCTTTTGTTTCTTACCTCAATGATAATATATATAATCTTAGATTTACACTTGATTTTCATTCACATCACATTGAATTTCTGGATCTACAATTGTTTGTGGACATTGATAAATTGATCCAAACGGATGTTTACAGGAAATTAAATTCAAGGAATTCTTTTCTTAGGGCGGATAGCTGCCATCCATCTCATGTGATTAGTGCTATTCCTAAAGGACAGTTCCTCAGACTGATAAGGAACTGCTCTTCACCTAGTGGCTTTCTTTCTCAGTTTGAGGATCTCGGTAAACGGTTCTCAGATAGAGGTTATTGCCAATCCCACATTGAGGTTGCTTTTGATAATGCCCTTAATACAGAAAGGGTGTCATTGTTGCCCACTCGTGATATGGGGGATTCTCACCTTGGTGCTCATACGGAGAAATATGTGAACAAGCATGGTACAAATAGATCTGCAAAATCGAATAATAAATGTCCATTATTTATCTCACAGTTCAATAAACAAAGTGGAAAAATTCAATCTATTATTTCCAAACATTGGAACGTTTTATCTATGGACCCTGTGCTTAAAAAGTATACTGATTCTGGTCCTGCATTTGTGTACCGTAGGGCGAGAACCATTGGATCGTATGTTTCCCCAAGTGACCTAACTACTCCTAGGATTGATAAATCCTTTATTACCAGGGGTTCTTTCAAATGTGGTTCCTGTAGCGTTTGTAGACATATGAAGCCAGCCAAAAGTTTTTTCCGGGATAATTTGCCGCAGTCACATGATGATGACAAAAGTCATATTAAGGAATTTTACATCAATAATTTCATAAATTGCAAAAGTCAATTTGTTGTATACCTCATAGCATGTGGCTGCGGCAAAAGAGACTTTTAACATATCCCATGCCATGATGTCTACCATGGAATAAAGGATTTTTAATAGCGGTATCTAGCCCCCTTCTTGCTGCAATTGCTGTGCTCCGTTCTTTCCGTGAGGATATCTTGTTGCGGCAAAAGATATGTGGGAAGAACGATTAGAGCTATTAAGGTCAGGATATTAGAGCATTTAAGACTCATAAGACTGAAAGACACTAATCATCCTGTTTCCAAACACTTCTCCGAATGTGGTCAGGGAGGTACCAGGAATTTCTCCTTCCTGGGCATTGAATTAGTTAATAATAGACCTAGAGGAGGTGACCGTATCAATCTATTGAACCGTAGGGAAGCGTATTGGATTTTTATTCTCCAAACACGCTTCCCTATGGGTTTGAATATTGATTGGCAATTAGCCCATTTTCTGTAAGAGTTTTTCTTTTATAGTTATTAAAAATTTGGTTTATCAAATAATTATTATTTGGTTATATTATATACTTGATTTCCCTTTAAGTTGTTTACAGTTTATTTCTTTGTGGTATTCCACAAATATATGCATATTGGTATTATCATTTATTTTACTTTTAGTATTATTATTATTTCCCTGTTATTTCATTACCATTCAATATTACTTTCGTTCTTTATTTCAATTATTGGTTGTTTTTTAATTGTTTTATTTTTTTGCATTTTAATATATTTTGTGGCTATATGCATTTTTAAATATATTTTTTCTGATTGCTTTTTGATTAGCTTAAGAGATGTAGTGGTCTGCTCATTGTTTTGACCTTTGATATGTACTTTTTGTCCCTTTATGGGTTCCGTATTATTGCCCTCACTTGTATTGCTTCAAACCTATACAGGGATTACTTTGCCCTCTGACGGTGCCGTGACGTTCTGCGCATGCGCAATGTCACGCATTGCGTCATGACGTCATTGTTATCCTTCTTGGATATGCATTGTCTGCTTGTTGTACTATTGGAATCACTATGTTTTTCTATGCATTGCCCATACTATTATATACCACACTGCCTGTATGGACAGTTTTGCCCTTAGACGGCGCCGGATTGTTCTGTGTATGCGGGATGACGCGCTTTGCGTCATAATGTCATCGTGCTTCCGTTTTTGGTGCGAAACTGCTTGCAGGTAAGAGGGTATTTAATGGATGTTACTACACTGTGTTTTATCCTTGAAAAAGAACGCTGTGATGTTCAAAACGCGTTGGATGGGTCTTTTGTCACATTAAAGTGCCCTTTTAATTTATTTTTGATTCTGGGTCCTTCCTGCTCCGTTTTTGCTTGTGCGCTTTGTACACTATTTATTCCTTTTTACTACATATTGGAAGCTGCACAGCCTTCCTACCACTCCTAGGATTTGTGAGTATTGTTTATATTTCAGGGGAACCTGCCAATGAGACTGATGGTGGGTGGACTTGTACCATCTACCACCTGTCTTAAGAAGGATAGTACCCATACTAGTGGTTATTATGTACTAATACCATTACTCATTTCTTATATCTTGGATTAGTGGTTTGGCTAGCATTATTCTTTTATTCCTGGCATTGGAGCGCTTTAGCCTATTTTTCCTATACACCCAGTAGTGCAAGCACGATGCCTAAGGGTTACACTCGACTCCTCTCTCACATTCTCCTCTCACTTCCAAAACGTATTTAAAACCTGTCGCTTTTTCCTCCACAATATTACAAAGATACACCCTTTCCTCTGTTGCTCGACTGCTAAAACTCTGACTCAGGACCTCATCCTCTCCCGTCTCGATTACTGTAACCTCCTGCTGTCCAGCCTTCCTGGCTCTCACCTGTCAATGTATCCTAAAATCTGCTGCCAGAATCACTCTACTCTTTCCTAAATCTGTCTCAGCATCTTCCTGTAAGGGATCGGGGACACGTGCCTTACAGCGGGTCCCCGTCTCCCAGTACTGCCGCTCGTCCCAGGCTCCCTCCCCGGCAGCTCCTTACCCGCTCCGGTCGGGCCCCGCTCCACTCCGCACACGCCGCCTCCGCCCACACGCTGCAGGGGCACGCACGCAGGAGTGTTACAGGGCGCGCGCGCGAACCCGTCGTCTTCTACATTCCTCCTGCAGCCTTGGCTCCTCCTCCCATCAGATGGAAGCTATTCCCACTAGGGAATACCACGCCAGGCATCCTAACCTATCCCTGGGACCGCTCAGTCAAGCCCCCGCTCCGCCTCTTGCTCCCATTGGTTCTCTAACATTTTTAGTTCCTGTCTGCCCTCTCCTTCCTCGCTCTGCATAGTTTTCCTGTGGCTCTTGTAGTACGGCGGTCTATGCCTGGCTCTCTTTTGTGTTGCAGCTCTCGCTCCAGTCCCTGCCCTCATTTGATACCCTTGGATTTGATCTCGGCTCTCGTTAGACTTCGTGTACCTCGCTACTCCCTGGACTCGGCTTTGGACCTCACTACGCTGCTCTCTCCTCGGATCTCTCCGGATCTTCTACCCTCTACCACAGCAGCGGAAGTGTGCCTGGCAGGCGGATTGTCAAACGTAGCCGGGTCTGGGTTGGAGAGAGTGGGTTAGTGGATACTTGCCAAGGTCTTGGAAGGAAGAGTTCAGATTAATCAAATCCGTTAGCTGTGGTCTGGGGTTGGAGAGGTTAGAATCGTGCAGGTCCATATAGCCGTGGTCTGGTTTGGAGATGTCTCCAGACTCGAGGGTAAGCCGGGGCCAGTATCCAGAGGGGTTCCAAAGTCAAGCCGGGTCGGTACATGAAGAGTTAAACTTCAAGAAACACAAGACAGGAGCAAGGCACAACAAAAGCAGGAGCTCAAGGCTACAACAAGTTATGCTCAGCAAGGTATGAAAGAACTGCAGGGTATTTGTAGCATACAGGAACCAGTAGCAAGGGAGGCGGAGCGGAGGCGCGGCCTCCGCGGAGGCAAGGATTGGCTGCTGGAGACAAGTGGGCTAAATGAATACTTGCCACGCAGCTGGGGAGCGGTGCATGTCGTCACGTGTACGCCCCGCACGTGAGGGAATGTTAAAAATACCAAAAATGGTGTTTATGATAGTTCAAGACATTTCCTGTGTCTGTGCTAATCTACTGTACAAAGAGGGCTTAATTGGGGAAGCTACCACTGATGGATCACTAAAAGGGAAATGTATGTAGTGTCATTTAGAAGGCTGGAGATGATTACCAGATCCTGGGCTGTCAGCCTCAAATAAAATGGGAACACTCTTGAATTATAAGTTATACATCACAGAGAGAGGTGACAAACAGGTCACCACTTAGTCAGACGACTTTATTAAAAATGAGGATATCAAGGTGATGACACCTATTCTTAATAATAGCAGGTATATATTTGGCATCATTGCAATAAGACAGATAAAATCATTCCACACACTGCATGGGTAAAAGGTACAATAGACAGATAACTTTTTTTCCTGCGAAAATAGGTGTTAGGCTGCCAAATTTTAGTGTAGGTGTGCATGTGAAGTACTGCACCGACACACTTTATTCGAGCAAATACCCGGTATGTACCTGGCAGATACCTGGAATGCGCCGCTCCTCACCTCTGACAAGCCCCGTTGCATTTGCCTTCCCAGCCTGGGTTCATGCCTGGCTGACGGGCGGCTGATCTGTTAAATGATAATGATTAGGATTTAATAGGCTGCAATGCTTCGCGTGTCTACCAGATGGCATAAATTCATGAATTGTAATGCTATATATATATATGTACTGTGCAGTATTGCAGCCAGCGGGAATAAAATGCTTCAATCCCTGCCGGAAAATAACTCAATGCACTCGGGCAGAAAACAGTCACAAACCTCAATACACCCGGGTATACCCGAATTCGTGGGACTAGCCGAGCTCGAATAAAGTGTGTCGCCAGTGTACATACAGCAGACATAATGGTGAAGACAGTGTCTGTCTAAGTATTAGATAAATTAAGATATGAGGTCTTTCATATATTAAGACAGACTTTAAACATCAAGAAAGTTTGTTCTTTTCTTCTGTCGTAAAAGTGCCAACCCAGTGGTTGATTTATGACAGGGGTGGGCGCGTGTTGTTTCAATGGGGAAGAAATAGTACAAAACTCTCACCAAGGTAATATGAAAATCAGAATGCAACAAAAGGTTTGTTTTGGGATCAGACACGGGAATTTTCATCTTCTACTTCAGTGACCTCTCTGGGAATTACCAAAGAGATATGGTAACAGGACAAATATTGAATAATTACAATGTGACAAATGGTGTATAAGGTTTAAAAAGATCACAAATACATGAAGCATGATATTTAACTAAGTGAAATGTAATTTAAAGAGAAACATAGTGATGATGATAATAATAATGATAGTGACAATAATAAAAAGTAGTAGTGCACTAATAGGTTACACACCTTAATTCTACAATAGCTTCCCCGGACAAAGTCCAAAACTTTTCACAAAACTTTAGTTCCTTGATTAAAATTCCATAAGTGCAAGCAGTGGTGAGAAAAGAAAATATATACAGTAGTATAGTATTGTTAAACATTAATGAGATTAAAAAAACCTAATGATGCACTCACATACTGGGTTCTTGTTAATATGGCTCTTATACGGTTAGCGATGGGGGGTTCTCCTTTCATAGACAGTCTAGACAGTTCATGCAAATGAACACCAGTACCACCTTTTGTTTTAAATTCATTATTATGTTTGTAGATACTAGGACACAGCGTTCCCAGTGTACCGTGCTCAACTGCAGGAAATCTTTAGATGTCCATTTGAAATAATGCCTCTATATGAGGGAAACAGGGAGACACCACTCTCTACAGATATATAGATATAAATGTGTCTCTGATTATATCTCCTGAAGTATGGGGGAACTGTATTATATTGGTGAGTGTCAGTAAAAAATCTCTGACCTCCCAGTAACACAGAATGTTGTATCCCCCCTGGAGAAAAGACAACAGTGAATGAATAGCCAGCCGTAATAAACGGATGGATGTACTCACAGTAGAGAGAAATCCTGTGTAGTGAGTCCCACGGCGTGCATCACGTTTGAGAAAGCAGCAACAAGATATCCTTGCGGAAAGAACGGAGCACAGCAAATGCAGTAAGAAGGGGGCTAGATACCGCTGTTAAAAATCCTTTATTCCATGGTAGACATCATGGCATGGGATATGTTAAAAATCTCGAACGCGTTTCGGGCCGTCGCCCTTTGTCAACGACAAAGGGCGACGGCCCGAAACGCGTTCGAGATTTTTAACATATCCCATGCCATGATGTCTACCATGGAATAAAGGATTTTTAACAGCGGTATCTAGCCCCCTTCTTACTGCATTTGCTGTGCTCCGTTCTTTCCGCAAGGATATCTTGTTGTTAAATTCATTATTATATGGAACCCTTAAGCCAATGCTCGCTGTTTTAAACACAGCTTTTAAACATAGCCTGGGATGAGATGCAAAGCTAGTGCCACAGACAGACTGTTTTGATCTTGACGGTCTCATCAGTGTGAGGTTGATTGTACTTTTTTTTAAATTTGACTTGGGTAGGTCTTCACCACACATTATTTAGGTTATGGTGGGTGAAGAGGTGACTAAACACCCTCAACTGTGGGTTCACTGGCTTTGAATCTCATCCCAGGGTTTGTTTAAAAGCTATGTTTAAAACAGCGAGCATTGGCTTAAGGGTTAATGTTGCACAGTGTGCTAATTTGCATGTAATTTCCCAGACTCCCTTGCCGCAGTGGAAGCACTGTATGCTAGGTGATAATGGCGAAAAGCAGGGTTGCAGACCTGTCTTAGGCCTCGTCCATGGTAAGCGCTTGCTCGCTGAAACGTGCTGACACTCGCTCATGCTTGGAACTGAGCCCCTACAGCCGCAATTAGAGCGACTTTAGTAGGGTCTCGTCTATGCTTCCGCAAGCGCGCGGAAGCGTAGGTCTTAGCAGATTTTTAAATTCACTCGCTTGCCGGAGCGCAGGGCCGGTCACGTGAGCGGTTCGCCCAATGAGGGCGAACCAGCTCCGTGATGTCACTAACCTGCCCCCGGCCCGCCCGCTGACGGCGCGCAGGGCAAGCAACTGCAAGGCCAGGGAAAGCACCCGCTTTCCCTGAGCCTCAGCGCGTCTCAGCATGCCAGCGGGGAGCCTGGCCGAGGCCTTAAACGTGAATGTGCTATATATATATATAAATATATATAATATATATACATGTAGAGGTATCAGTACCGTGTTAGCCGAGCTTCAATAATCAAAAAATAAATAGATGATACCGTTCTGTGGCTAACGAAATGCTTTTATTTGTGCGAGCTTTCGAGATACACTGATCTCTTCTTCCGGCGATGTTACAATGAATGAAGCAAGCAAAAGCTATACTATAAACAGTGTCTATTGGAATGTTATCTGTGCTGGTCCTTCCCCCAGTGTGGATGTGTTTTATGACTGGAGGTGTCAAAAGGTTCCTGAAGGCAAGTGATGAAACAGTGTGTATGTGTATCAGTTTGAATTAACATGAATGGAGAGCCCACAGTATATACAGTGCTTTACAAAAGGTGTGTTTGGAGTGGGAGCGGATATAAATGGTGTGGGTGGGTGTGGAAATGTGAGAGTTAGTAGCATAACTTAAAGTGTGTGTGGATACTATGTGGTCCCTATTGGTGTATAGGGATGGAAAAACAAGGAGTATAAGTATGTGTGAGAGACAGCTGTGTGTGCATACATATAGCACAGTATGTACAGACATGGCCTATAGCGCTCATGGGAAGAGAGTTCACTTGTGTGTGTAATGACTCATAAAATTTCGATCTCTGTTTAGGCCACTGCTAAGTGTCCCGAACAGTTGCATAAATTTGTATTCATGCAACCGTCTCTCTTTCGGTGTTTTAAGATTACCTTTGAGTATGGCAACCCTCAGATCGTTCATCTTATGGCTAGAGTCAGAGAAATGTTCGCCAACAGGACTGTCTCTTGTTCCGCGTGTGATGCTGTGGCGGTGCAGGTTCATTCTCTTGTTTAGCCTCTGCCCTGTCTCACCTATGTAATAGCAGCCCCCTGGGCATTTCATGCACATGATGAGGTACACGACATTGCTATAATATATATATATATATATGAGCACACGATGTGTCACCTTTTGCCTGGAATATCCATTCACATGGAGCCCATTTAATATTTAATATTTTAATATATATATATATATATACATATAAAATCTATTTTCAAGAGATAAAATAACATTTTAATGTAAGGTACTCTTGAAATTGATTCCAAGTACTTGTAATACAGCAATTTAGACCTACTAGTACTTACTAGGCATTTACTGTAATGTGTGTATGTATGTATGTATAATTGTATTTACTGTATATAGTGCCAACAATGTATGTAGGGATTACAACATTATAATAGGAGGGAAATAAATTACAAACAATGGGAATACGTGCAACAGGTACATGAGAACATAAAGCAAAAGAAGACCCTGTCCCAAAGAGATTACAATGTGAGTGTTCTGTTGGCAGGCTTACAGACACATTCGGAGTAAAAGTGCAGTGTTAGAAGGTCAAGTGTATCTGGAGCTCGTAGCATAGGCATAGAATGTTTATTGAGCTGCTTCTTATAAGTGTAACCCTAGTTCCCCCCCCCCCCCCAGACTCATCTGTGGTGTCTAGGGTGCATGTGGGCAGTTTACATGCGTAGTGGTGGTGCATACCTGCATGGAACAAGAGGGCCTGAGTTTCCCGCGATGTTATTGGGGAGACAGGACCAGGCTTCTGGGGTGGTAGCCTCCATTCTTTTAGTGGTGCAGTGCCTCCATCTTCTATACTCCCAGGGATATGGGATAGGACCTGTATAGAAGAACCACCCTGGTCCAGGGTTGAATGCTCCAAACTCACACACAGTCTTTGTATAAAAGAATAGTCTCTTTATTGATCCAATCAGCGACTCCAAATGTAGTGGCGAGCAGCAGCCACAACAACAACAGCAATGTCCTGCTAGCACACCACTCTCCTCCCTGTACAAGTCGTTCCTCCTCTCCTTCCCTCCATGTCTCTCCTCCGACAGGATGGTCTGGGCTGGGGCAGCAATACCCCGCAGCCCACCGCAGAGGTTAGCCTCTGGGTGGGGAATGGATTCTACCCATCACCCCAGCAGTGGGGTGAGGGGCATTGGTCCACCGGGTCTATTGTGCTATCAACTCTATTCAACGTGGTTGAGTCTCTCCTCTCTTCTCTCGGCTCCTGTACGACTGCACAGGTGAGACCGCACTGTCTCCTCCAACTCCTTGGACAGAACTGACAGTCACTCACAGGAGCTGGCTCCTAAATAGAGTCAGCCCCACCCCTCATGATGTCAGCAGAGCCTCCCCTCTGTCTCACGCCTGCAGCAGAGTCAGGGGCCTGCATCTACCACTCAGGGAAGGGCTTTGAAGGGGGAAAACCCATGATGACTACTGGTGCCTGCCCTTAACAGGACTTACCACAGTAGGAGGAAGATAGGTATAGCCCGTGCTGTTTACAGGGGGCTACACTCTCCCTATGGGGGAATCCAATGGTCCCCACTTGGACCTAGGTTTAGCAGCACCATCCTGCGGCGAACCACCTGGGAAACAGCACACATATAAGACATTGTCAGCATACATTGCAATGAGGTAGTTCGATATAATATAACCAGGTACTCCCAACATGGAGACCCCTACAGATAATGCTTTGGATCAGGCTTTCGTATCCTCCTCTGGGTTTGGCGCCAGACTCTTGCACATTTCCCGCCACATTTCTCTCACTGTCTCTTTGCACAATTCACGTGCTTGCTCCAGGATTGGCGGGAACCTCCATTTTAGATTGACTCTCTTGCTCCGCGGAGCACATGTCGGGACGGATGCCATCTTGGATGAGCCCTCCAAATGTACATGTGCCCTGTTCTCAATGTCTACTGGGTATCTCGGACCTAAACACTGACTGACCTCTAAATGTGTGCTCTGCATTCTGTTTCTGTATCCCACTAATATGAGGTGGCTTTACCCCAGGCTCAGCGGAACTCCTCTCCTCCATGCACTGTACTCGGTGTCTACGATGTATGTGCTCTGTGGTGCGTTTGTGTGGGTGAAAGCTAGTGTACCTCTCTTTCCTAGGAACGGGCATCTCCTACTTTTGGCCACTCATAGCGCGGGCCCTGGGCCATGGTCCCTGGACTAGTTAACAGGCTGACCCCCCCAGTGGCCTCACGCTATCTGCCTCAAGGGACTCAGACAGCTATAGCTATTCACCCCTCCTATGCCACCTCCTAAGGGCGCCCAGGGTGTACTGTGCGAGAGTCTACGCTCCCCTGACTACCCCCGGTATGTGCAATTGCGCCCTTCCTTCTCCAGCACTTGCACATACAGTATATTAGATTTTTGGTTTGTTCAAGGTAAAATCCCCATAACATATTCATAGATATATCTTCTTGATTTTCCCTATAACTTGGTGCAGCCAGATATTCTTTCAGTAACTTAGTACAGTAGTAGGATAATTCTCCTTTAATTCAGCGATAAGATACGATTTTGGATCAATATTGGTTCTATCATGACAACATTTTTTGTTTATGGATATGTTTTGCATATAGGTATTTTTAGTTTTGCCATATAGCTTAATACAATATATATTACATGGGTAGATAAACTGAACATAGAATTGTTCCTCAAAATACCAGCAGACTTTATTTGATTCAAGACCAAACAATGTTTTTGATCAATATTGATTCTCTTGGGATCATATTCTGTGTGTATATATTATTCTACATCCAGATAAATTCAATATTTCTAGAATAATTCTCCAGGTCCTCCCATACAGGAAGAGTTGAAGTCTTATTATGTCAAGAAACATCCTAGATCAATATTGATGTTTAATCCTCTAGGGGTCAAAGTTTTAAATTTGTGAATCCACATGATTTCTTTTTGTGAGATCTCATGAATTAGATCTCCTCCTGTATATCCAATTCAATTTTGTCTTTACCCATAATGGTTATTCCCTCTGGATTGCTATTGGGATATCTCTTGAAATGGCTTGAGACACCATGTGTCTCATGCCCTTTTAAGATATTGAGACAATGTTCTCCGATGCGTTGTTTAAGGCATCTCTTTGTTTGACCAACATACTGTTGGTCGCAGGGACATGTAAGTAGATATATAACACCTTTGCTCTCACATTTTATAAATTTTTAAATTTTGAATATTTCTCCTGTCTGTTTGGATGTGGATTCTTTTCCATTCTTACTATATTTGCAATATTTACAGTTCCCACATTTAAAAAAACCTTCGGGTAATTTTTTATTTAACCAATTACCTTCCACTATTTCCATCCTAAGAATACTTGGAGATATTCTCTTTTTTATGTTTCCTGCTTTCGTAATTTTTTGTAATTTTTGGTCGTTCTGTTAGGCAATCTTTAAGAAGTTTGTCTTCTTGCAAAATATGGTGATGTTTCCTTAAGATTCTCTCTATCTTTCTATATTCTGTATTGAATTGTGTAATAAAAGTTACCATATTCTCCTTGTATTGTTTATTTTTTTCCTTTTTATTGTTTATTAGATCCTCTCTTGTCTCATTCAAAGCTTGTAATTTTGCTACTAATATCAATGTGTCATTGTATTTTCTCTCCTGAAATGTTTGTGTTGGTGTTTTTGATTGTTCTAAAATAGTTGATTGTTCTGAACAGTTTTATCTTATACGCTTAAATTCTCCTTTAGGAATATTATTAAGCCACCTTGTGTGGTGATTGCTGGATGGTAGAATATAACTGTAATAGTCCACAGGTTTATAGTAAGTTTTTGTTTTTATGGTTCCTCCCTCGAAATATATATATATATACACAAGTCCAAAAATTCTACTTTTTCAGCACTAAAATTATTTGTACATTTTAGATTCCAGTTGTTTGAATTTATGTTGGTTAGAAATTTAACTAAATTGTCCTCACCGCCTCTCAAATGAGATCATCAACGAATCTTTTCCAGAGTACCAGGCCTGCGCCAAGCATGCCACATGTCCATATGTGATCTTCCTCCCATTTTTCCATGAAAAGATTGGCGTAACTTGGCGAAAACCTGGGTCCCATTGCTGTTCCGCATAGCTGTAAATAATATTTGTTGTTAAAGGATAAATAATTGTGGCTATGTATGTAATTGATGCTGTCCAAAATGAATTTATTTTGATCCTTGTGCGAGCTGTGTCCAAGTCTAAAAAGTGTTTCACTGCTTCCTGGCCCTTTCTGTGCTCTATGTTTGTGTACAATGACGTGAAGTCACACATCACTAGCAAATCGTTTTCATTCCATTTAATATCTTTCAAAATATTTATTACATGTGTACTATCTTTTATGTGTAATATAAGTTTTGGTACATAGCTCTGCAAAACGAAATCCACATATTGGGACAAATTTGAACTTATTGCATTTATTGGACAACAGATAGAAAACACTGATGGAGTATAGACACTATCAACCGGATAAGTCCCTATATCGTGCACTCAATGTCTGTATAAAGGAAATTACCTTATCGCAAATATGAAAGGCCACTGAAAACAGTGATGCTGCTCCTTGATGTATTGCATAATTAGTGAATTAAAATAACTGTTTAATAGATATGCCTTAAAATATTCAGACCAGCCTAAATAAGGTGAGTACAATAAAACGTATTAAATAATAGCACAATGTGCTTATGTCCAATATAGACAATAAGTAACCAATTGGTCAATGAATGCCAATGAATGCCTCTAAAAAGAGGTCACACAATCCAATAAAGGCTAAGGGAACAGTGACCTAGCATGCCAACAATTGGCTAGGGGCACAGTGACCCAAGAAATCAAGCAACAACCATAGGGTAATAGAATACTGTCCACAACCTCATTGGTAAGGCATTGCTGGAGCCTTGAAAGCTTAAATATCAGCCCCCATGAATGATCATGAGGGCACATATACAGATGGACCGTAAAAGATATTGTGCTAGCTGAGAACACAGATTCTTAAAACACATTCTGAGAGCCCTGTGATTAATAGATCACATCAGCACTGGATGTAGACTATTAATACATAGTGTGGCAAGCATGTGTCTGTGTAGAGACCCCGCTTATAACTATCCCTCAAAACAATGAACGGCTACACACAAAGAAGGGAGAGAAATGTACAAGTCCCTACACACCACTTGAGAAGAGGCACGTGATTTCCGGTCAGAGACCAGGCAGCTACGCCCCTCTTCTACATGCGTCTCCAATCTATACTTTTTATTAGGGTAGCTGTTTAATATATAACGGGTCATTTTTTATTTGATTATTGGTTGCCTAGCAACCCGTTTCTGTATATATATCTCTACGGCGGTCTACTGATTCATTATCCTTTGAGAAAGTCAGAGTTGCTGAGGAAACGCGTCAGAATAGCAGCGACGGCATTACGTCATCACCCTGGGACGAAAAAAACGTGGTGAGCTCCTGTTCATGCTGCAAGGAGCCTCAGTGTTGGTTGCGGACGGCAAACAACCTGTTTTGGAAGGGCTAACAATCAAGGACTTCCACATGAATCATCTTATTGCCTACCACGATGTCTGAACTTTTGGACTGACAGCTGGCAGCTATTATCATCTTCGCTGTGGGGAGACTCCGTACTGATCCGTGGTGGTGATATACACAATGCTTATATTTTATTTCTGTTTGTGAGTGAGCTTGTTTCTCTCTCCTCAACTTTTATATTAAATTTCATACGCTTTTTACGCTATGGGCTGCGCGCTTTCTCTTTTGTTTCTATAGATTTATATGGATGTGGTTCTCCACCTGAAAGCTGCCCTTAACCCATAAAAGCGCAACCACCGGATTGGACATTACAGGAGTGGATTAGTATACATTTTTTTCCCCATATCTTCTGTTGTTATATATATTTATTTTTGAGTGATTGCATTTTGTATTAATATCATTTACTATACAAATACAAATGTGGAATTAAAACCTGGCGCATATACAAAGATAATGTGATTATACAAAATCAAAGTGAATAAAGGATATATGTGTTACGATCGAGTGAAGTCCTTTTTTCAGACGTGGAATAGTGAATGAAAGGGCAATGGACTCAGTCCTCAATGTACGTTGAAAAAAGTTTCTCTTTTGCAGCAAACTGTTATCCTGTAATATGAGACAAAAACGAGGGACAAAACATTGTGCAGTATTGTATTTTCAGCGATGAAGTCCTCCCTTATATGACTCATTAGATGCCCACTTACTAGATTCAGGGTAGGCAGCATGCAGTTGAGAGAATCTGTATATGTGTTCCTCCTGGTCCAGACGTTTACAGGTTAACACAAACCCCACATGGTGTTCCCGATTCCGCTGGGCACTGGAAGAGACTCCTTCTCAGGAAATTTTCTCCTTATTCTGTTCCCGGTCTCCTGTATTTAATCTGTGTTGCAATTCATTGCTTAGCCCCTACAGCCGCAATGAGAGCGGCTTTAGTAGGGGCTCGCCTACGCTTCCGCAAGCGTGCGGAAGCGTAGGTCTTAGGGAAATTTTAAATTTTCCCGCTTGCCGGAGCGCAGGGCCGGTCACGTGAGCGGTTCGCCCAATGAGTGTGAACCAGCTCCGTGACGTCACTGGCCCGTCCGCCGACACGCCCCCGACACGCCCCCGGACAGCGCGCTGTCTAAGGCCAGGGAAAGCACACGCTTTCCCTGAGCCTCAGCGCGCCTCCGCCCGCCCGCCAGAACCATGGCCGAGGCCTAACAAGGGAACCAGCAACAAGCGTTTGAATTTTCTCCGTCGACCGCAACTCCCGCTGTTCCCGCCGGTGTCCTGCGTCACTTCCGGTGATTCACTGCGCTCATGAAACTGGTCCCCCGGCAACACTACGCGTTTCGAAGGCTGTTCCTTTTCCCTCAGGGGTTTGTAAGGTAAGTCCTTCGAAACGCGTACATTCTTTCTTCAAGCAGCACCCCTTCACTAGTTTATTTAGTATATTCAGTTTTGACAAGATTATTTTTGAGCACTTCTTTATTGTGTAATACTGTACTTATTTTTTCTTTGCAAGTAACAATTTGAAGTCTTTATGACTGATTGAAACTCCACATTGATAGCAAAGGAATGGGGATAGTAGGGTATTCATAAAGTGCTGACAAACATTCAAAGGCCAACCAGCATGATGGTCTTATTGCTGGGTAAAATATTATTTTCATTTTGCTTTTCAATCTACAGTAAATTAGTTTATGACGAGCTCTATATTCCAATTTATTCTGTTGAAAAATGTGGATTACCACTGGAATGCATGGGGGAGCCATGGAAATTCTAGCAGCAAGGATGCTTAGCAGTTTGAGAATGATTTCTGGTTTGGCTCTGGTTCATAGTAATTCCTTTGTCCCCTTTCCAGAAAATATAGAGATCAGACAAAGCTGAGCAGTTGTACACATTGGATGTAGTAGTAGCAGAACTACAGTTGCAAGAAATATTTTACAGATGTCCTGCTGTGCATAAAAATAGAAAGTCACGTAGCGTAGATAGAACTTTATACAAATTAGAGCCAGCTTCATGTAATTGCCTGAAGGAAATAGCTCTTTTTTTTTTTTTACAGAAATCTAGTAAATAATTGGATTATATTGTTTTATAAGCTCTGTTTCCATTGCTTAACATTACAGTGAGCTGAATGAGCCAGATACAGTTGCATATTTTATACTTATAAAAATTAGTTAATTTCATACACTTGTTCTGTTGTTTACACCAGTGAGTTTTAATCTTTTTAATAAAAGTTAAATCATTTAAAATGTCTCCTGACCCTGGGGGATCCAAGTCATCACGTGCTTTGAGCGACAAATACAATTTCGGTAGAAATGCAAAAAGAGTTATACAGTACTGTATGTTATTATCCATTTTTTACATTATTTTACTTTATTTTCCTTAATTGATTACATTTTATTAAGACATTGACATGTGAAACATATCGTATTTGTGTTATTTTCCAAGAAATCAAAGCACTAAATGTGCTTTATTTGCAACTTTTTAAGTGAAATAGTGGGTTGACAAATTGCCTCAAGAGATACTCTGTATCCAGTTCTTGATAAGGAATCATAATGATAGATGTAGATTTAAGTTTACAAAAGCAGTGTATATTACTATATATCTTTCTGGAGGGATAGCAACACATTGTCATCTGTCTCCTATTCTAGGAGACAGTGGTTTAATATGCAGACAGCCTTTTGGCAGTATAAAAAAAGTTAATATGTGGATGTGTGTTTGGCAGTTTATGGATAGTTTTGGTAGTTAGATGTCTAATGCATATTTTGGTGTTTCCCAATGAATGATTTAATGTAATGATAGATGTGTAGCAGTGAGTGCGTTGCTGAGTATATGAGTGTTGGAAGAGATGGGGGGAGAAGGATGGGTAGACAGGTATTTATAGTTAGTGGACAGATGTTTTAAAGGCCAAGTATACCAGGCCTTTTATACACATTATTAGTTGTTCTGAAATAATGTTTTCATGTGATCACACTCAAAGAAACACCCATACAGTACTAGACAAAGTGACAGACATTGACAGAGACACAAAGATAGATGCAACGGATGGGTGATGGACACAGACAAGGAAAACCAGACATATAGAGGAACAAGAGCACGACCAGGGATAGTGGACATGACAGATACAAATGTATTTATTTATAAAATATTTTTCCAGGAAATAATACATTGAGAGTTACCTCTCCCTTTCAAGTATGTCCTGGGCACATGTTTTGGATTTCAGAGTATCTATTGCAACCCAAAATGTTAAATATGTGTCATGACAAATTTCCAGATACTTAAAACTAATGAGAAGTGCTAGAATGGAGAGCGTTGGTTCTGATCTCTAGCTGGTAGCTTTAGGCCTCGGGCATGGTCAGCTTTAGGCCTCGGGCATGGTCAGCGCTTAGGCGTGCTGCTGCTCGGCAGTGAGCCCCTGCAGCCGCAATGAGAGCGGCTTTAGCAGGGGCCGGAGCGCAGGGCCGGTCACGTGAGCGGTTCGCCCAATGAGGGCGAACCAACTCCCGTGATGTCACAGGCCCCCCCGACACGCCCCCGGACGGCGCGTGGTGTAAGGCCAGGGAAAGCACCCGCTTTCCCTCAGCCTCAGCGCGTCTCCGCCTGGCTGGATTCACCCTGGACGCAGCCTTAGAAATTTAGCTTTAGTCCCAAATACCATAGTTACAGTTTTGTACAGTTTGCACAATATAGAGAAAAACTTAGACGCTCCATAACCCATAAAATATACATATTAAACAGAGGTACTCATGTTGATACACTTTTTGTTACTTTTTCAATTTTCACCGCAAGATCATGGCATTCTTCCTGGTGCAAGCGCTGGTGCTGCCATCTGAGTTTCCCACAGCTCATTTATTTGAATAGAAGAAAACGTGATGACGTAGCACATCGGTGACAATTCAAATCATCACAGATGTGGTCTCAGACTGTGGAAGACTACTCTGAGCTGGGGTTAAGACTTTTTTGCTTAGATTAAATATATTTTTTATATTTGGTGTCTACACTACCGACACACTTTATTGAAGTGTGGTCGGTACCGCAAGCCGGGAAATCTCCCGGCTTGCTAGTGGCCGCCCCTCGGCGTGCCGCGCGTCATAGATGCGCGGTCACGCGTCATCGGGAGCGTGCGCCCCCTGCACGCGTGTCCAGGGGCTCCCCGAGGGAGCCCTGGTGTCCCGCGATCGCGGGACAGCGGCAGGGGGTTCCGGGGGACCCGGCGGACCCGGCAGCGGTAGGGAGAGCGCCCCGATCGGAGGGCGCTCTTCCGCTGCTTCGGCGCGCGCCCGTCACACTCGGGCGCGCGCCAGGCTACTGCTGCGGCACAGAACGGGCAAATGCTCGAATAAACTGTGCCGCAGCAGTATTTTTGTTTTCAGATTTCTTCGTTTGATTTTTGGAACCCTCTTCTAGTTCCTGCAAAACAGTGTGCATTTTGTGGGTTTCCCACCTGTTTGGTGGGGAACGTGACTCTAAAAAATATCTCTAGTTATGTTCTTTTGGTTCAGTGCCTAAGTCTCTAGGGAAATGGGTATCAGGATGTCTGTTTGTCTGATCTCTTATCAGAAGGATTGTTTCTTTATTTGTCTCTAGTTTCCCTTCTCTATTGGTATTTATCCTGTTTAAAATGTTTTGGGTTGATAATAAAAATTGTCTCGACAATTAAAATCTCTATTGTTTCTTTTCCAACTTGTCTGATATCTTCTATTATCCACATGTTTTTTTCGAAACATAATGGTTCTGTGTATTTTCTCTAAAGCTGTTCTCATAATGAGTTTCTTCTCTGGTCCCTAAAATCTGTGTGATGATTAATCATTCTCTCCCTATAATTTCTATCTAGATTCTCATCTATTTGATGGGGTCTAATATGTGGTGTGGTGGCTTCATGTTTACTATAGTCTCTCTTTCTATCTCTATCCTGATAGCTTTCTTATATTTTTCCTTCTAAATTATTTTTTCTCCTTTTTATCTCGATTCCATTCTCTATGATTACCCTTGGAGTAGCCCTCTTTATCTCTTTTAAACTTTATTTTTTTAACTATTAGTATGTTTTGTTCTAAATGGTCCACGTTTTCCTGTAGGGCTTGGTCTCTGTCTTTAAAGGTCTTTGTGGTTTCAAAACTATCCAGTTTTGTCTTAATGGCATTTATCTCTCCGTCTAGAGTTTCTAGACTTTTTTTGTGATACCAATATTCTCATTAATTCGCAAGAACATTGGTTCAATTTTTTGTTCCAGACGTTTGAGAACATCTCATCTAGATCAAAACTGGAATTTAAAAAAATTCTAAGGCCTTTGGGAATATGACAATTTTCTAGATATTTTTATAAAAAAAATTAAATGCCACCATTTTCTTCCTTATCATCATCAGTCCTTAAGGGAAACCAACAGGCCAGGTTTTATGGATATCCATGTTTAAACACTAGTGGCTCAATCGGTGGGTCAGTGGAAGACTGAGTTTGATACACCTGCCCTTGGATAATAAATATAAAAGAAACATGTTTAAACCAATGTGGCTAAATAAACAGGTAGGGGAGTAAATGAAATGGGAGAGGTAGGCATTTTGATTCTTAGGCTGAGCTCAGACAGCAGGCGATAAGACGTGCGTGCGCTTACGTGCACGCGCACATCCGTCGCAAATTTGGTTTGTGCGGTGGGAGTTTTCAAACTGAATACTCCACCGGCGGCAAAGTGCAGCGTTGTCGCTGGGACATTTTGGCGACACAACCCAAATTGAAATTTGGGGCTACAGTTGCGTGATGCGAGCTGGTTCAGCCAATAAAGGCAAACCAGCTCCGTGACGCGTTCGTTACACGCCCCCGCCACGCCCCCACAATGCTGCCATCTCCCTCCTGCGGTTTGAGCACAGATCACTGGGCTGCAGTAGCGAGCGGCGGGGGGCGTGAACCCTAGCAAGTAGGCATAGTGCCCTGTCTGAGCGAGCCCTCAAAGTCAGAAAGGACAGAGGCATCATACCAGAATTATAAGGAATGTAACAAAAGTTTAGAAAGGGCAATTCAATTAACACAACATGAAAATGAAAAAAGATTGCAACAGAAAGTAACACGAACCCTAAAAGTTTTATAAGTACCTTAACAACAAAAAGATTAGAAAAGAGAATATATATCCCTTTCAGGCAAATAGTTAGAGATAAGGAAAAAGCAGGAATTAAACAAATGATTTTTTTCTGTATTTACCAGGGAGGAATCAAATTCAATAATAGTGCCTCAGGAGGAAGTCACAAGCTCTATATTAACAAACAATTGGTTAACTGAGGAAGAAGAGGATGCAGCAGGCGGTTTGATAAAATTAAAGCAAATAAAGCACCAGACCCCGATGGCATACACCCAAAAGTTTGTAAGGAGCTAAATTCAGTAATAGCCAAACCATTATATTACATTTAATATTGAAGGATTTCATTTCCACAGGTTCCTCAGTACCACTGGATTGTGGTAAAGTAGACTTGGTGCCTATTTTTAAAAAGAGAACTAGAGCCGGGGAATTACAGCACTGTAAGCCTGACATCAATAGTGGGGAAGCTACTTGAAGGTTTAGTACGTGAAAATATTCAGGAATACCTAATGGATAAACAAAATTAATAGTAATAATCAGCATGGATATATGAAAGAAAGGTCATGCCAAACTAACCTTATTAGTTTCTTTGAAGAGGTAAGTAGGAATTTAGAGCAGGGTAATGCAGTTGATATGGTCTATCTAGATTTTGCAACAGCCTTTCTTACGGTTCCACGCAGGAGGTTATTGTACAAAATAAAGGAAATTGAACTCTGTAGAAATATTTGCACCTGGATCAAAAACTGGTTGGAAAACAAACAACAAAAAGTTGTAATAAATGTAACTTTTTCAGGTTGGGCTAAAGTTGTGTGTGGAGTACCTCAAGGATTGGTACTGGGACCCCTGCTTTTTAACTTGTTTATTAATGACCTTGAGGTTAGTATACAGAGCAAAGTCTGCATCTTTTCTGATGACATTAAATTGTGTAAGGTAGTAAAATCAGAGCAGGATGCAATTTATCTCCACACAGACTTGGATAGACTGGAAACTTGGGAAAATAAATAGCAATTGAGGTTTAATATAGATAAATGTAAGGTTATGCATTTGGGAATCAAGAATAAACAGACAATTTACAAATTAAATGGGGATAAGTTAAGTGAATTCTTGATGGAGAAGGATTAAGGAGTGCTTTTAGAGAGCAGACTTGGCAGCAGTGCCCAATGTCAAGCAGTAGCTGCAAAGGCAAATAAGATCATATCTTGCATTAAACGTGGAATGGATAGAAGGGAATAAAAAATGATCATGCCCCTTTATAAATACTTAGTATGACCACACTTTGAATATGGAGTACAGTTTTTGGAATCACTCCATAAAAAAACATTATGGACCTAATCTAGAAACTCAAAACAAAGTGTAGCCATGCATAACAATGTCTACAGTCATCTCTCCTGCTGGCAGTAAAACCTGGTAATTTACAGGAATGCCAGCAGTAATCATGGAGGTTTGCCCTCACACCCTGGTGAGGTGCCCTATGTATGGATGGGAGTGGCTACATGCTCTGAGTCCCGAGTTAGTGACATCAGAGATGTGCCTGCTTCCTGAGGTATATAAGGCACTGCACTGCCTAAAGTTAGTGCGTGTGCGTGTGGTTGCTGCGAGTTGATGGTGCAAGGTGAAGCAGCAAGTTAAAGGTGCCCACTAGTGCAGTAACTAGTGGCATCAATTTATATCAAGCCAGAGACGGCCAACTGTGTCCAGGGACCTGGCACAGGGGTGATCTCTCTACGGGGAGAGGGAACCCCACTCCATTGGGAGGGCATACCTTTTAAAGGGAATCACGGAAGAATGTGCAGCTGAGACAAGGACTGTGAGGGGCAGATGGCCCTTATCATCATGCACAATAAATATGGCTTGTTTAATGAGAACCCCATGGTGTGAGTCTGCAATTACTCTCCTGGGGCCCTCACCACCAAGAAGGAGTTCCTCATCAGGACCATCTACCTGCATATGCATAGATCCTGATGAGGTGGAGGCGCTGCACGTGATGTAAGTAGGACTCGTCCCCCACTACCTCAGAAACCTGTCTGACTTGACATCCCGAATACGATCATGCGGGAGACTCAGGAGTTCTGTTGCCTACAGGTGCACCACCATACACAGACATGTAACGGGCTGGATAGACCACAGGGGCCAATGTGAGATTGGGTGGGTCAGACCAGACACGACCAGGTGTTACAAAAGCATAGAGGAAGTCAACAGATAAGTGTAGAGAGAGACATAGGTAACTGATAAACAAACACAAATTTACAGTAGGCAGATGATAAAGCCTATAGGATGGCTGGGACAGACGATATTTAGGTGGGAGGACAGAACATCCTGTAGCCCACATGATCCATCATCTGTTCTGCATTGAGGACAGGACTTAAGCAGGACTATCAATGGTTGATTAAGCGCAATCAAAATGCTGTTATTTTAAAAAGTAAAAAAAAATGGAACTTACAAAAGTGTTCAACAACAAAGATGTAAACCAATTTCTAATGTTTATATACAGACAAAATGTTGAAATATAAATTTAAGACACGTACAGTATAAGTTTTAAGATTTCCAATAATAATAATAATAATCATTTATGAAATACACTACAGAACTAAAGAAAGTTCAGAGAATAACCATTGATTAATAAAGGTGATGATAATCTAATTTATGATGAGAGGCTAGCTAATTTAGGTTTGTTTGCATTTAAAATAAGCATCTGAGAGGGGATATATTAACTATTTATATATATATGAAACTGAAAATGTTGGTTGTGAGTGTATGTAGACCATTTGATTAGTCCGTCGGTCCGCCCGCCCTCCCATGGCTCTCATTGGCCGGTGTGTCTGCACCCTCCCACGGCTTTAATTGGCCGGTGTGTCTGCCCCCCCCCATGGCTCTCATTGGCCGGTGCTGTAGCCCAATGTTACATTCACATACCACACCGCATGGCCGCAGCCTCACACACTCGATGCTTTGAGCCCGGTCCCGGGCGCTCTCCCTTCCCCGGCGCTCTCCCTTCCCCAGTGCTCTCCCTCCCCCGGACCACTCCCAGTCCCCCCCCCAGAGCACGAAGGACATGTTCAACGGCGGGACAGGAGCCGGGAGCTGTACGGTCCGGCGGGGCACAGCACCTCCTTACCAGCGTCTCAGCGCTACGTCCACTTACTGTTCCGCCTCGCCGGGGGGACCAGACACCACCGAGGAGCCCGAGGTGGAGGAAGAAGGCGCCCAGTACCCGGAGGAAGAGGAGGAGTGCGGCCAGGGAGGTGGCGGAACGTTGGGCCGCGGCCTAGCTCCTCTGTGTCATCCCCAGGGTCAGACCGGGAGCCGGCGGAGGGCAGGAGGGAGAAGAGCCCCAGGGACAGCCCGAGGAGGAGCGCGGCCGGCTGCGAGGTGAGGAAATGCAGGGGGAGGGATCTTTCACGGTCCCTGCCTTTCATGCAACCCCCCCGGCCCTGCCTTTCACGCAACCCCCCCTCACCCGGCCCTGCCTTGCACCCCCCCCCATCCCTGCCTTTACCCCCCCGACCCTGCAATCACGGTCAGCGCTGGGTATATCAGCTAGTATACAAATATATTCAGGAGCTTTGAAAATAACTATTGATCCCAAGTGCAGTACAAACAACACGTGGTGGAGGAATGGAGATTTCATCAGCAACAAAAGAAAGGGTTCTCTACTGTAAGGGCTGTTAAAATGTGTAATTCATTACCTATGGAGACTGGGATGGCAGATACAATAGATATCCCCAAAAAGTTTGGACATCTTTTAAAAAAAGTTAAGGTATACAGGGATTGTAAGGAATCCGCTCCTAGCTTTGATTCTAGCCTTGCAGATCGCTGCAGTTTACAAAGTCTCCCTCTGGCAATCAATGGCACATGTTCTGCCTCTCATTGCTGCTTTAGTCCTGTGCTTCGTCATTGGAGGAATGCTCACACTCCCCCCTCCTGTGATGGGCTTGCTACCCTTTATATACTGCTCTCCCCACACTGTTTCACTGCCGAGCATAATCCTTCTCTGGACGTTACTGTGTTCTGCAACAAGCCTCCTGGCTTGCCTCGTTTGTGTACTAACCTCTCTAGTTCTCGTTATTAGTTCCTGAGTATCCTGAGACCTGCTGCCCCTCTCCATGCAGAGGTCTGTGTTCCTGTGTTCCTGAGGTCTGCTGCTACTCTCCACGCAGAGACCTGTTTCGGACTCCTGAGCTGAAGCACTAGTTTGCCAGCACTGTTTCCTGTTACCTGCTGCATTCTCCCCTAGCAGAGGTTACCTTCAGTTTCCTGAGGCCTGCTGCTACTCTCCACGCAGATGCCTGTTTTGAACTCCTGTGCTGAAGCGCTGGGTTTTCCCCGGCGCTGCCCCATGGTGCTCTTTGGTCAGCCAGCTGTCTCCTCCTACAGGGACCGGCGTCATGGGCCGAGGCCGCTACTCTCGCAGAAGTCACTCCCGCTCCTATACTGAAGCGGAGAGCTCCTGTCTACCCGTTGCCGAACTCCTGCCTGAATAACGATGATGTTGCCTTCTCCAATCCTTACCCTGCTATGAACGACTATGAACTGCGCAATCCGGATCCGACTACGTGATCTAAGGTCAGTGATTATGTAACCCCACCTCAGCCCCGTGGTCCGGTCCTGGTTTGTGGCGAGCACAACTGTGACAGGGATGTACCAAATAAGTAAACATGGGAAGGAGGTTGATCCAGGGAGAAATGTGTTTGCCATTATTTGGAGTCAGGAACAATTTATTTTCCCCCTTATGAATGATTTTCCACTGGTGTTTTTTGTTTGCCTTCCTCTTGATCAAAATACTAGAAATACCAATATAAGATAAGTATCTGTCGTCTAAATTTAGCATAGGTTGAACTTGATGGACATTCAGTACTGTTTGCCTTTTTTCAACCTAATCTACTATGTAACTATGTAAATCAATTGGATTCTTAGTTTAGTTTATGAATGTGTCCTGCCTGGTATAAGAACATTTTGGTCTAAGAAGCTTCTGGGTTGTTTCTGTAATATTAATGGTCATGGCCATTTGGAAGTATTAATTTAAAAATCTGCGATTGCTCCAAAATTGCTTAAGAGATTTTCCAAATTTAGTAAAGATAATATGAGGCTAGTAAGTGTGACTAAGACATCGTCATTATATAGACTGATTTTGTATTCTATTGATCCCACTGTAAGTGCAGAAATATCTGGGTTATTTTTAATTGCTATTGGCCAGATTTTAGTTGCACTAAATACAAAGCATATGCTTCATTTATTTAACCACGCCAGGGCCTTTTCACATATTTCACATAGTTTAGTATATAGGACAATAAGAAATGACATATTCAGTAGGTACCTGCTAAACAGAGTCTACCTTGAAGTGGTTTGCAGAGTTGAATCATAATTTGATCAAAAGATGCAACCAAATGACTCCTTTGTTACACAGACTTAGGTTCTAAATGTAAACATGTCACTAGTATATATTTTACCCCAATTTGGTAGGAGCGCAGGAATTGTTCTTTTGTTTATTGTCACCGTATAGACTGATTTTTGTATTCTGCTGATCCCACTGCAAGTGCAGAAATATCTGGGTTATTTTTAATTGCTATTGCAAGAGGCTCAATTGCCATAGTAAAGAGTATAGGAGAAAGTGGGCAACCCTGTCTCGTGCCACTGGAAAGAGAGAAAGGGCCAGAGAGGAAACCTGCAGCAATAACGCTAACAGAGGGATTTTTTTGTAGGCCGCTCTAATGAAAGTATCGGTAACATACAGATCTAAGCTGCACACCATTAAATAAATAGAAAAATTATACAATTACCGGTGATCCTGTTCCAGGGAAAACCTGTCAGTGATCCAAAATCTGCAAAAAAAAGGTGAATCAGAGCATTACGGATTTGCTTCAAACGAATTTCATTTATTCAGCCAAAATAGCGACGCTTCGACCAATGCAACAGCCTCTCTCAAGTACCCTGATTCACATTTTTTCTGCTAATTAAAGTATCCCCCGACCAAAGGCTTTTAAAACTGAGAACATATTTGACCAGTTTAAATGATCAAAATCTTTTTCAGCACCTAAAGAAAGAACTGGGGGAATTTTACGAGAGCCTGCATAATTGATAAGAGTAATATTTCTCTAAGTGTTATCGGCTGATTGCCTATACGATATAAAACCAACCTGGTCTGGGTGAATAAGTTGTGGAAGGAAATCAGCTAAACTGTTGGCCAGAATTTTAGTGTACAGCTTTGCATCTGTATTGAGAGGAACCAGTCAAAAATATGAACATAAAGAATGGTCTTTCCCCTCTTTTGTAATTGTAACAATCATGGCCTGAAGAGATTGTGATGATAGCTTGGTGAGAGGCCAATAAATTACCGAAAGTCTAAAAGTTTTTATTACTAAACCCATCTGGGGTTTTGTATAGTTTTAGTTCTCTAATAGCAAAGGTGACCTCACCCAGGGTAAAAGGAGAGCTTCATTTTTAAATTTGTAAAGAATACACTTGGGGGAGGGGAATATTATCTAAAAATAAATCTGCATCGGATTTGCAAGTTTGTGTTTTCCCTTTGTCTGGATGTAAATGGAAGAGGTTAGAATAAAAGGTTTTAAAGTATAAATGATTTCTTACGGATTATAGGATTTTTTCCTTAGTGAGTTTTAATGGATGCAGATCTATTATATAATATCTTACGTTTTAGCTTTTTTCGCCAATAGGTGATCTGCTTTGTTGCCTTTAATATAACATTTTTATTTAGTCCACTTTAGGGGGCGCTCTATTGGTGAAGTTACCAGTTTTAAATCTCCTACAGGGGAAACAAAATGTTCACCAATTCTCATGTTACCATGTCAACTGCTGCAGCTTCCTATTGGATGCTCATTAAAGTCCACTGTATAGACCCAGAAGTAACACATGTAACTTCATCGGTAAGTATCTCTGAAACTCGGTGGTCCCTAGAGCTGAAAATAACGGGGTTCAGCTTCAAGGGACCCCGGATTCCAAGCCTGTTAAAAAATATACGAATTATAGTCATGGTTTAAATTGAAATTGGTGAGTACAAACTATCATATTTGACAGTTCCTATTTTTTTTTACCTGAAATTGCCCTCCTGACCCCCCCCTCCCCCCCCCCCGGTACACAGATAGCCTCTGTGTCGTTCACTAAATGTCATCGTTTTTTTCCTTGTTTCTACAGAAGATTATGTTCACTCCTGTCTCTGGGAGCTTTGACTGGGATCGAAACAGAAGAGGAGACAATCCCTGTTCTGTTTGTGACACGGAGGAGTAGATCATATCATTGCTTCACAATTTAATTAACGTGAATTATGCAATACTTGCGCAATTTCTATATTTGTATTTTAGAATTGTTGAGAAAACTTTATGGTAATGTCAATAGACAGAGAAGGCACATGCCATGCAGGAGATTTTCATTTGTAAGTTTTAGCCTATGCTTTTGTAAGAAAAAAGTGAGTTGGAGACAGAATTTTGGGAACAGCGATCTTGGGTATAGTTTCTTAACGCCAAGGAAATTCAGCACCAAAATATTCATTTTCAAACTGAGTTGGTTTTTTAATTTAATATATTGGAGTCAGAATGTTATTATTCATTTTTCTAACCATACCACTGTTTTATTTTCTTTTTTGGTCTGGCATCACTGTTGTTTTTTTTATTATGTGGTCTCTTTTCACCCTATAATTTCTGCCATATGTTGTTCAATGTTTATATATCAAGTTTCTCTTAGTCTAATGCCAACTACATCTCCCTATATTATTATTTATTCATCTAAACTGGTGATACTGGCATGGAAAATACAGTATTTGTAAATGAAGTACAGATTACATATGCATTGTTAGACAGTAAGCTCTTTCTCACATGGACTTTTCTCTCACAGTATATTATTTTGTATTTGACTAATGTATTTGTATGATATTGTATTATTCCTCCTCGTATACTCTCTGTGGAGCTCTGCATATATGGTTGTTACCAGTGGTTGACAAATCACCAAAAAATCTACTCGCCACACAAAAAAATCTACTCGCCACCTAGTACCAAACGTGTGCTGCTTGGGCCAATATTTACTCGCCGGGGGTTAAATCCACTCGCCCGGGGCGAGCAAATGTATAGGTTTGTCGAACACTGGTTGTTACTATATACATACAAAAATAAAATACCCACACATAATTTTAAATGTTGCAGCAGTTCATGATTTTAAATATGACTATGGTCAATGTGATCTGCCCAGGGAAAGTACAACGTCCGTGCTATACAGTGAAGCAGAAGTGTATCTCATTTTGTGATATCTAATCATAATTGTGCAAGAACCATGAAACAAAAGCTTTCATATGGCCAAGAACATGGATAAAATCATTTACTTCTCTAAAGTTGGGCGGCTTTACTTAATGTTGTGACATATTTTATTATTTTTCAGCATAACAATGACTAGGGGGAAGGTTAGGAAAACAAAAAAAGAAAAAGGGAAGCAGGGGAAGTTGAGGAGGGGTATCCCCAAAAAGGTTCATATAAGAAAAACAAATATGTCAAGTAAACAATACAATCCAAAAATATAAACAAAATCACAGAGTGCAATGGACAAGCATGTAAGCATAAGCCAGGCAACAAGTAAAAGCTCACATCTGAAATAAAAAGGCCAGCATCATCCATGCAGATATTGGACCCTTCACCAGTCAGCTGAAGCAAACAAAAGTCTTAGTCCATGAACCTCAAGGTCTTCACTGGAAAACTGGAATGAAGGACTACAATGTTGTTCTGTATCGGGCGTAAAAAAGTCTCATAATAAGAGAGAAAAAATTACAGACCCATACAAGCACACTAAAAATAATCCATTGACTTATACAAAACTGTGTGTAGTAGAACAAATTGAAGTTTTCAATAGAAATCAATAGGCATGTCTATTCCTATATCTCGCTCTCATTGTATATTAGGGGGCTATGCACTAAGCTCCGAGCTTTCGCGCCGGGCTGAAAAAAATGATCACGTCCGACAAAAAATGAAGCCGGCGGCGCGATTCACTAAGGCCCTGAGCCCATATCGAACGTGCCCAAAACTGGCTTATCGTGCGTGCAAGCTTTTTTCCCTCTGCTATCGCATTTAAAGTTCCCGTACGCTACCTGATAGGAAAAAAAGCCGCATGTTACATTTGCATGGAGATTTGCAATCTCCATGCAAGGCTGTTACAGGCGATCGTACACTAAATAAATACATTTTAATTATAGTGTACATGAGCAGGGGGTCTCCTGAGCTGAACCACATTGGTTTCAGGTCCGAGGATCCCCTACTTCAGGAGATACAGGCCCCGTTATGGGGTGCCGGTATCCCCTGCACTTTAAAGCTCCCGCGTCACGTGACCGGGTTATTTACATTCTGCAGGGGATACCGGCACCCCATAAAAGGGCCTGTACCTCCTGAAGTAGGGGGTCCTCGGACCTGAAACCAATGCGGTTCAGCTCTGGAGACCCCCAACACATTTACACTACTGTCAAAACACGCATAACAATAAACAATAATTCCTTACCGTAGCGGCTATCTGCTATGGTAATGAAGCTGCATTAATGTACATTTTAATAATAGTGTGCGGGAGCAGGGGGTCCCCTGAGCTGAGCCGCATTGATTTCTGCCTCAGAGACCCCCTGCTTCCGGAGTTACAGGCCCCGGTATGGGGCATCAGGTGCCAGTGTCGGCGCCATCTTTATAGCGTCCAAGACGCGACGTGGGCTCTATAAAGATGGCGGCGACACTGGCCTCCGATTCCCCAAACCGGGGCCTGTAACTTGGGAAGCAGGGGGTCTCTAAGGCAGAAATCAATGCGGTTCAGCTCAGGGGACCCCCTGCTCCCACACACTATTAATAAAAATACATTAAAGCAGCTTCATTACCTTAGCGGCTAACCGCTAAGGCAATGAAGAGGTTAAGGCACAATTGCATGTTTATTGGAGACAATTGCCCCTAATAAACATAGCAATATACAACACACATCCCCCCGCCCCCTAACACATACTATACAGTAATGGGCAAAATAACTATTATCCACATATGGATAATAATACATTGGCTCTAGTAGACCATGTGACAGAGGCTTGGGGGAGAATGTATGTGACGTCATTGAAAGCCTGTCACATGGTACTAGAGCCAATCAGAGTTGGGATGTATTTCCCACGCTCTGATTGGCTACCGTACCATGTGAGGCCGGCCATCTTTATTTTCATGACGTCATCTTAAAGGCAATTGAAGCACATCCATTCTGAAAGGCTGTGCTATCATTGCCTTTAAATGAAGTCATCATTTTGTTTTTTCTCTGCCAAAGTACATGGTTTTCACGGCCCAATCAGGGCCGTGGGAACCATATGACGAAAATGTGACGTCATAGGCCTATGAAAGCCTATGTCGTCTCATTTTGAAGGCAGACGCCGAGGAGGAAGGACCTCCGGAAGAAAAAGGAGACCAGGGTGTGGCCGAAGAAGAGAAGAAGACCCCGGAAGAGAGCCGCAGATACAAGAAAGAAGAATACAGATGAAGATGGAATACAAATAGAAGACCCGTGGATTGTTTTGGTTTTTTATTTTAAAGTTTATGTTTTATGGTTTATTATTTTATGGGTTCCTGTGCGTGGATTGGTTCGAGAGTAAGCTGTTCAACGGGAGTCGGTGAGTGGGTCAAGTAATGGTAAGTGAACAAAATAAATGTATTTTATTTAACTTGTTCAATTTTTTTTGTTTTTTTACATGTGTTTTTTTTTTAGATCATTTCTTGCCACTGTATGTATGTATGTATGTCTAGATCGATATATACATACAGGGTAAGAAATGGTTTGGTAGGAAATGCTTGTATTGCTGTGTTGAAAATGATTTGGGATATACTACTACTGCTGCGGCACAGTTTATTCGAGCATTTGCCCGTTCTGTGCCGCAGCAGTAGCCTGGCGCGCGCCCGAGTGTGACGGGCGCGCGCCGAAGCAGCGGAAGAGCGCCCTCCGATCGGGGCGCTCTCCCTACCGCTGCCGGGTCCGCCGGGTCCCCCGGAACCCCCTGCCGCTGTCCCGCGATCGCGGGACACCAGGGCTCCCTCGGGGAGCCCTGGACGCGCGTGCAGGGGGCGCAGGCTCCCGAAGACGCGTGACCGCGCGTCTATGACGCGCGGCACGCCGAGGGGCGGCCACTAGCAAGCCGGGAAATCTCCCGGCTTGCGGATCTGGCCGCACTGCGATAAAGTGTGTCGCCAGTGTATGCATAAATGTGTGTGTAATGAATTTTAGAATTAAATAGATGTAATTTTTGGTCTTGTATGGTATACTTTAGGTCAGGGTGAGGCTTGCTTTTGTATATTGTATTCTTTTTGGTACTTATATTTTGTCTGATGGTAACTTGTTCGGTTTAACGATAGAAATAGTTAATTGTTTAATTGTTATGGATGGAATTTAAATTGTTTAGTGATTTGATTAATGAATGCTAATTGATTTATGGTGACTTGATTGGTTTAAATAGTATACTTGTTTGGATGTATTGGTATTTTGTTTGGAATATGTTATTGTTAACATGCATTGGCAGAGTGTACTGCTGCGACACACTTTATTCGAGCAAATGCCCAGTTTGTACCTGGCAGATACCTTGAATGCGCCGCTCCTCACCTCAGACAAGCCCCGTTGTGTTTGCCTTCCCAGCCATGGTTCATGCCTGGCTGACGGGCGGCTGATCTGTTAAATGATAATGATTAGGATTTAATAGGCTGCAATGCTTCGCGTGTCTACCAGATGGCATAAATTCATGAATTGTAATGCAGTATATATATATATATACTGTGCAGTATTGAAGCCAGCGGGAATAAAATGCTTCAATCCCTGCCTGGAAAATAACGCAATGCACTCGGGCAGAAAACAGTCACAAACCTCAATACACCCGAGTATACCCGAATTCGTGGGACTAGCCGAGCTCGAATAAAGTGTGTCGCCAGTGTACATGGTGCATAGATTGTATGCATCATGTATACAATGTAAATGCAATGTTTTGATTGGCATTTGAGGCTTTTGATTGGAAGATGAGATTGGATTTTTTTTAGGAAATATGATTTTATTGTACTTTGTCTGTATGGAGAAGTGGTATTTGTAGTAGAGCATGTTTTTGATAACCCTTCTACATTTATTTGTATATTGGTTCATCATGTGTGTGTGTGTATATATATATATATATATATATATATATATATATATATATATATATATATATATATATATATGTGTATATATATATGTGTATATATATAGTTGCAAGATGAAGCCACTGTACAAATGAATGGGTGAAGGGCGGGTATCGGTCCAGGGTGGCTTAACCCCTTAATTACCTTTGCGGTTATTATCCGATAAGGTGATTAAGGGGTTAATTGATATCTGAATGTAATTGCAATGTATTGGCTATGTATTTTGTTGGCAATGGATGACAAGGATTTTGCTGGCGACGGGGGCTTCTTATTGATGAGGTCAGTAGAACTTTATTTATGTTATTATGCTAGTTAATGTGTTTAATAATGGGCAAATAATCTATTATCCCTATCTGGATAATAGTTATTTGGCACATTATTGTACTGTATGTGTTAGGGGGGGGGGCGGGTGGATGTATGTATTGAATGTATAGGTCAGGTTTATTTATTTTACATTCAGGATTGGTTCCTTTTGGTTCTGCGAGAGACCTCTGGAGACCACCTGAGGTATCCTCGGGTATCTCACGGATATTAGGCTGCGTGGTCCACAGGGGACAACTGCGGGGAAGAACCGGTGGCCCCACATCTGTGGGGGCACCGCGGACCCATAGTGTGCAGGGAATAACCGGTGTCCCCACATCTGTGGGGGCACCGCGGACCCGTAGTGCCCACCCGTGGGTCCCCAGACCCCCGTGGGAACCACCCGAGGCCCCTCAGACACCTGTGGGTCTGACCCTGGGTTCCCAGACACCTGCGGGCCTACTGTGTTGACCCAATTGTGGCCCACGGTGACCCGCGGAGACCACCTAGTGGGCCATGGTGCCTGGCGGGACCCACCAACAGGCCTCCAGAACCTGTATGAAACAAGTTGCTGGTAACCTGTAGGTCTGTGAGGTGACCCGCCAGGCCCACCGGGTGACCCGCCAGGCCTGGGGTATGAACCCTGTATGTAAAAGAATAAATCATGTATTTATGGGGGGGCACAGGGGGTGGGTTATGTATTTAATAAATAGAATGATGTTTATTGTTGGGCTGTGTATTGTTTTTATTGTGGGTACTGGGGGTGGGAGGAGGTTGTATTGGCCCCAAGGGTATGTGGGTAGACCTCCCGACTGGGTAGTGGGTGAGGGTGGTTAGGCCTCACGGGGTGGGGGGTTAGTGGGGGAGGGTATGTAGGCCTCCCGAGTGGTGGGTGAGGGTGGGTTAACCCCTTAATGCCTGTAGCGGTTAATAACCGCTATGTTGATTAAGGGGTTAGGGGACATTACATTGGATGTTTTTATTCTTGTGTATGTTTTGCAGCATCGGAGGGACATGGGCAGGATGAAGATGAGGATGAAGACGGCCTTCATCGTAGGTGCCTGTAAAATGTAAGTGTAATATATATTGACTGAATTTATCGAAAGTTATATGTATTTACAATGGGCAAATGCATTATTATCCATATGTGGATAGATAGACAGGCAGTGTATTGGTGCATCACCATGAGTAGCTCATTAATAGTAGAATAATTCCATTTTCCATAATAGATCCAAATTCAAGGACATAGAGTATAATTCATAACATCCCAGGGTGAGAAACTAGAGGCCTGGTGGTCCCCACGTGGGTACCCCGAAATAGGTCTCCTAATAGTGGTATACTCAACCCTGGGGAAATAACTCAAGTCAGTCCAGCACTGGATGGTAAGAGTATAATGGGCTATAGCCCTTTACCTTCCTTGGTGGTGTCCTCGGCTGATGGATCAATTCCAGCGTGCTGTCCTCTGAAGGTAAACACAAACAGCAAGGATGAAGAGGAGCACAGCAGCGTTTCCCAGCAGTTTCCTGCTAGTAGATCGCCAAAAAATAAGGGTAACTCCAAACAGGGATGAGTATTAAAAAGGGAATTTAATGGTCAGTTACAGAGAACAAACAATGGCAGGAACGCACCTACGTGTTTCGTCCGTAAAGGACTTTCTCAAGGTGTAAAGAGAAGTTCACAGATGCATCCTTATATCCATATACAATTCGCGCCAAAATCGCGGCATTTATGACGTCATCTCCATGCGATCGTTAACCTCGTCGCTACTATGACGCGCGGTACACTCCTTACTCGCGCCCATAATGGAGAGAATACATAAAGCGCCGTGATTGGCTGGGAAAAACATAATATTGAATACGAAAACTTTAATAGAAAAAATTGTCAGAACTGCACAATTAAACAAGGATAACTCATACAGGCAAGACCAATGGATATACGATTAAGCTTGTCCCCTTAGAAAAAAGGAAAAAGGGAGAAAGACAAAAGTAATCAATAACCAGAGAAGAAAAATATTAAAACTTACACTTAATATGTAAACTATGGTAGGAATGCCCAAATATGATAGCTAAATTTCACACATCCAATGATAGGTAAATGAAAGTATAGGTTGACAATCCTAATCCATGGCAGCATAAAAAGTATAGAAATAGATATATAGAAAATACTAAGGGAACAGGGAACTCTCATTCCCAATCTCAATATATTGCAATTGCAGGAATCATAAACTGAGAATAATACAGAAAAACTCAGTACAACCTATACTGCAACATATTAGTGATAGGTCATTAAATATCTGCAATGTTTCCAGCAATCAATATAAAAGATGCACAGAAATACCCATGATAAAATCATTAATAAATTGTTACACGGATAGTTAAAAAATCAAAATAAAGGGAGAAATAAATAATACAAATTGAAAATACTTTTAGAAAAAAGCTGTTAGAAAAAAACTATGTTGAAAAAACTATTGAAAAGAACAGTTGAGGAGAAAAAAGGAGGGGAAGAAAGAAAATGTGAATACCTGTGGTACATAGTAATAATATATACATATTAAATACACTTCATGCATACTACATATCACAAAAGTAAACTACAATAATAATACTTGATGCATAAATATAGCCAGTATTAGTAAAAGAGAATATGTTCTCCATCATTTTCAAAAAGTTTAAAAGAACGCACCTACGCGTTTCGTCCGCGTCAAACCCTTAATGACGGATTGTTATACTTTAACACAAACATATATAAAGGAAACATCGTACTGTGAATGTATAATCATTAGAAAAAGAGAATATAAATTTCCTCAAACATTGGAAATAGAATGACCAGAATGATCATAAGCACTTCAGACTCATATGTGTATTAAGGTAGAAAACAGAAAACTATATACAACTACGCCAAACCTATGCGTTCAGAAAACCACTGAAGGCAAGAAGAGCAAAAAAGTATATTAAATATGATCAAAGGATAAAAATATGAAAAATATACATATATAATAACAATAATGTTTAAAGTGTATATAATAGATTCTAACTACAAAAAATGTGTTAGATCCCAGTCAATGTTCATTCCGTGAGGCACCCTGGTCCGTAATGTAAAGATCCAGAATGCCTCACGGCGATCCAACTGCAGGGTTCTGTCACCCCCTCGAATTGAGGGAGTAACCACTTCAATACCTTGAAAGGAAAAATTAGTAGGGCCCCCTCTATTGCAGCCTGAAAAGTGTTTAGAGACAGGGTGACTGAGATCCCCTTTAGATATGAGCCTGAAGTGCTCCATCATCCTGATCTTGAGGCATCTGGTCGTACGGCCTACGTACTGGCACCCGCACCCACACGTAATCAAATAAACAACAAAAGTTGAGTTACAATTTCCCAGCCAATCACGGCGCTTTATGTATTCTCTCCATTATGGGCGCGAGTAAGGAGTGTACCGCGCGTCATAGTAGCGACGAGGTTAACGGTCGCATGGAGATGACGTCATAAATGCCGCGATTTTGGCGCGAATTGTATATGGATATAAGGATGCATCTGTGAACTTCTCTTTACACCTTGAGAAAGTCCTTGACGGACGAAACGCGTAGGTGCGTTCCTGCCATTGTTTGTTCTCTGTAACTGACCATTAAATTCCCTTTTTAATACTCATTCCTGTTTGGAGTTACCCTTATTTTTTGGCGATCTACTAGCTGGAAGCTGCTGGGAAACGCTGCTGTGCTCCTCTTCATCCTTGCTGTCCATATGTGGATAATAGTAATTTTGCCCATTACTGTATAGTATGTGTTAGGGGGGTGTATTTAGTTATTAATATTGTTTATTATTTTTGGAGGTGCAACATTGTTACCGCAGGCCCGCGGGTACCCCGGGACTCCCGCGGGTACCCCCTCACTCCCGCGGGGACCCCGCTTGGTGAGCCGGGGACACCCGGACCCCGCGGGGTCAGCCGGGGACACCCGCCGGCCTGTTGTATTGGTGTTGCGCATGCAAAAAGGTAAACAAATAATTTTTTCTAACTCCTGCTTTTTTTATCTCCAGCCTTTAGCTGGTGAGCTTTATTCAGTGCAACTTTCACGTACGATCAGTTTGCGTTGCTTAGTGAATCCCGCAGAAGGGCATGATTCAGTGCAAACAGCTGATCGTACGAGCCAAGTTGGACTTTGAAAAAATTTAAAGAAAAAGTCAGTTTTAGAGCGCAAAGTGCCTGTTTGCGCGGCTTAGTGAATAGCGCTCGGCGGAACTTCACGTTCTAAGAGCACTTTGTGCTCTTAAAACGACTTATCACAACTTAGTGCACTTAGTGCCCCCATAATGTTAGTTTGGATCAAAACATTGGGGAGGTCTATAATTGGTAAAGAAGAGATAGCATCTTTTGGTGTCTGGTCTTCATGAAGAGATTATAAGAGTGGTTCTGGTAGAGGTTTAATGGAGTACTGGAAACTGAATTTATGAAATGGTAAATTTGTAAGTACAAGATTTTGTTATGTAGCTGAGATTTTCTCAGTTGAAGTGTTAAGTGATAAAAAGGCACATTCATAGGAAAACCTAAAAAATCTAAGAAAACAGAAATCCCCTTCTCCAAGCAAAATGTTAATAGTTATATATCTGTACTGATAGGAAATGCAGAATTAAAAAAACTAGTAGTTAGAGGCTAGAGGAAACAGGTTGCGCATTTCACTTGTGTCATCCCATATCTACAGTAAATGGAAAAATAAAAGATTGAGTGCTCTCTGGCAAACCCAAAGCAGAGAGAAAGAGGGTTGGCATCTGTTGTGAATTAATCCAGTGTTTATCCTATTATCTCAATAAAAACATTGTCAGTGTTCTCTGTGCAATGGTGTTTCCCCCACCCAATCTCCGATAGGGGCCACTACAGGGTGTATGGTGCATATACCTGCTTCCAACAGGAGGGCTGAGTCGTCCGCCGATGGTAGTGGGGACACCGGAACAGGCTTCTGGAGTTCATACCCCACATACTTACTTAGCAGTGCAGCACCTCCATCTGCTGAGGACTCCAGGAACTGAAGGTGATCTTCCACGGTAGAACGTATTACCTCGACCCCCAGTAAGGTCACGCACCAGGCAGGAGGTATATTGCAAAACAGGAATGGTTTATTACTACACTCTGCAGTAACAGTTACACAGCAGTCTTCTGCCGGATACAGTCTGTCAGTATTCACTGAATGATGGTCCCTGGACCGCCACTACAGGCCAAGGGCACCCACAGCCATCCTAGCTCTTCCCTAGCGCAGGCAGAGGTATGGTCCACACTCACTCTCCCCCGGAAGGAAGAGCACATGGGAAGGCCCCAATCTCAGGCTCCCATATTGTGTGTCCTGTCTTCCTCAGAGGGAAGGAACAACGCTAACTTTTTTTTTTTAACTTTTTTATTAGGCAGATATAAAATGTACATACAAAAAACGGTATACAGAACATTTTTGTATTTTTTTGGGGGGGAAGGGATGGCAAAACCTGTTGCCTGAGTCGGGTGGCCTACCAATAACGGAGAGGCCAAGAAGGGGGGGGGGGGTGAGAAAGAAAGAGAAAAGAGTGGCCGGGAGGGTGGGGGAGTGTGTGCCCTGGTCGCTGGTGTCCCTTTTGGACGAACTTCATAGAGGTACTGATTATCAAACGCTTCCTTATCTGTATTGCCTTATCTCCTTGTTTCTTCCTTGGTGAGCTTAACTCATTCTATATGATTATCCATGGTTCCCAGATATCGTTAAAAGCCTTCGTTTAGTTTAAGGTGCGCGGTTAGCTTCTCCATAAGCATTACTTCATTTATCCTGTTTTTTAGTTTAGTCATGGAGGGTGGGGACACTTTCTTCCAGGAGGCCGCAACCTCACATCTCGCCGCTGGAACAACGGTCACTTTAAGGTGGTCCTGCCCTTAAGTACAGCCAGGAGAGGTACCAGGTCTGTCCCAGGATTGGGCAATCTCAAACCTGCTGTAGCCGCCTCCTCTGGTACTCAGGGGCAGCACCAGTGAAGGGGAAAACCGCATGATGACTACTGTCAGGCCTGCGGTACCAGGGCTTAGTGCCAGGAGAAGGGCAGAATAGTAGTCAGGGATGACCCTGCTATATCAGTTTTACCTTATAACCTCATATCATTTAGATAGTATAGGAGTAAAATAAAATCTATGAATGATTCAGTGTTTTAAAAAGGTCAGAGAAAGAAATAGATTGACTAAATGATTGCTGTGTGAGTGTGCTCTGTTCTGTGTCTGGGATGGTGTGATCTCTGTGGCAAAACGTACTGCCTTTGTGAGCTATATACCCCTACAGACGTGGCAACACAGTAATAAGACGTCGCAGTAGACTGAGTTTAACCAGATATCAATTAATGAAGGCAGTGAGTATTGCCAGATTTAACAGACCTCTGGGGATCTACCCCTTAGAGTGCTTATTATAATGGGTTCTTTTGTGCCCAGAGTTATTTGAAGCTAATTTTACTCCTTTAGCACTCCTCCTTTACCAAGTATTATTTGCAAGCAGAGCAATTACAAGTCATTCTTACAAGTGAAAACTTATAATAAAGGGTTAAAGAGGAAAGGCCAAACCTCCAGAACTTGAACATCTCATTTTTACTAAGGCAAGTACAGTATACAGGTTTGTTCATTTTTAAGCAAATGTAGAAATGCTTTTCTGGAGATTTAAACAATCAAATGGGGTATATTAACATGGAGGTTTTAAAACAAATCAAGTATGCGGGCAATATGTTTATCCTAATTCAAATGCAACCTAGAGAGGATTCAGTATTCGTGACCACCTATTAATATATTTTATAAAGGGTAGCCAAAAGATTAGGGTCATTTTTTTTTATAGAGGTAGTCATTTAATGTAAGAAAAATATTGTTCACAAATGTTAATGCACTGTACATGTTATCTACTGTGTTAACTGGCTGATATCTAAAGCATTGGACATTTCCCCTTCTTTAGGGATGATGGCTATGGAGGATTACAGCATGAATGGGGGAAGTCCCCGCTAAGGTGTTTTGTGTGATGATGTTATTTTCATGGTGGGAATATAGGGATACTTTTAAAAATGATCCCAAAACATGCAAAAATCTAAAAATCCAACTTTTCAGGGTATTCATTTTCTATGTAGACATAGGGAAAAAATGAGTGAGCTGATGAGTGAGTGGAGGCCCCCCCCCCCCAGATTATTCCTGCTTTGGGCCCCCAAAAGTACCATGCCTAGGCTATATGGAAGTACAGTATATAGATTGACGAAAGGCAAGGGCTCTACGAGCAGTTGCACTGTGGTAGTTGCACAGTAGGTACATTTTCTTTCTATGTAACTAATTATAGATTGTTTAATAGTGCTGTACAGTCTAAATACTTTTTGCTGACATTCAAACTAGCTTTTCTTTTAACTGCTAACAAAAAATAAACTTTTGCTGTTTTTCATGTCATTTTCATTTATTATTTACAAGCAAGTAACATTAAATCAATATTGAAATATTTGATTTAACACAGGTCTGCTTGTATGTAAAAATACAAAAATAGCACAGAAAAAAAGAAATACATTTCATTTTTTTGCGTTGCTTAGAGCGTTTATAAGAGTGACCAAAATTCAAACTTGTATTCCTCTCGTGCACGTCACCACGCTCTTATTCTGATACATTTTCACAAATAATCTACACTAAACACTCCATATTCAAGGAAAGAACACAATGTTGATGGAACTGTCGGTTTCAGCCCTCCTGATCTTGAAACAAAGGGGTAACAACATGGGGGCAACAGTTCCTACTGTACATTGATTACCTTTATTCACATTGATACATTACAGATACACAGTCCACTAAGTAAAAACACTGGCAGAGACAGAAAATACAGTACATGGGGTTAAACTGTGCGTTATTTGACAGCGCAATGTTTATAGATGCAGGTCAGCAAAAAACAGATTCATTTTTGATGGCTAGAGTGATAAACAGCACTTTATCCTGTTTATCCTTTTTATGGTTTGAGCACTATTTATACCTGACATTTCTATTTAAGAATCTGGTACGATGCAGAGCAGGTGGTAAATTGAATATCACCTTGACTTGAATTTGTTGTTTACCAGCTATGCTGATTGTGGGAAACATTAGCTAATGTGCATGTGCTATACTATACAAGTTTTGCAAAATAACGAGTTGCCTTGAAAATCATGCATTGTGGTTGGTGAGTCAGATACCAGTCAAGTGTAGTTCAATGTAATTAGAAAAGTGATGGACAGACCTTTTTATTATATGATTGTACCCTTGCATTTCTCAGATATAGGATACAAGACCATAAAGTAGTTCATATTTCAAATGTTATATTAGGGCCTTATTCTACATACAGTAGTACGAAGCTGCAACTATGATCATGTATTAGCCAATAAAAATCGTATTTAGTTCAATGGGGATGTTTGTCCATAAATAGCTCAAACGGCCACTTCAGACTATTTAGAAATACCCCCTTAATCCAGAAGCCTTATTATGTTTGCTTTTAGGATTCTTCTCCGCTCCTGACCCGGTTAACCAATGATGATCCGTACCTCTTCGCTCCTGACCCCGGCTTACCCACGATGATCCGCACTTCTCCAATCCTGACCTTGGCAAAAGTACCTGCAATGATTCGTACCTCTCCAATCCAGAACGTGGCAAGTATTACTTACCATCCTGACCTCTCCTACCCCAACCCGGCTACCTTGACCTATCTAGACTCCAGATGTGCCCTCTCGGCTGTGGGTTGGCGTTTATCAAATCCTCACCTCGGCCTCGCGGTCACGCCTTGTTTGTGGTGAGCGCATCGTTACACTGTATGTGTTCAAGAAATATTTCTGATTATTGTAATCTGTTATAAAATTATATGCAGGTATTAATAGGTAATTTTGTAGTCATATTGTTACTCTTGTAATTTGACAAATTATCTATAAGAGACAAAATTCAGGAGAGATTAAACATTTATTCACTGTTGTATGTTTCGTAATATTATTCTGTGTTGATTTAAACTGTTATTTAACTTGTATGTACTATAGGTATTCATTGGTAATTGTATATTTATATTATTAATATTGTAATTAGATCATCTGATAGATACACTATTTAAGGAGAGACTTGATATCTGTTAGCCAAACCCCTGATGAAGTAGTTGGTCCACAAAACGCGTAGAGTTGACTTGAGAATTTTGGATATCTTGTTCCTTCCTGATATTGGGCATACAGACACAGAGCACCATGTGAGATGTATGAGTGTGTATGCTGGCTGCACCAAGTCCATGTAAACTCAGATGGAAGTTGCTCCAGGAAAAGCTAGACATCCTATATGTTTGCTAATATGCTCTTTTATTTTTGTACTATGTGACTGATGAGACTGTTGGTTAAATTTAGAGAAACCAAGCTGAGAGGGATTGAGGCTGAATCTGAAGCCTTCTAAGTGTGGCCAGGTCCCCCTTTGGGCTCTCTTTGGCCTCGTTGGCCCACCACCCTTACATCCGCGGTGGCTGCAGGTGCCGCCGGAGGGTGCAGACAGATGCCCAGTATGCCGTGGGAGTTGTGTGGGGGCTGGAGCAGTGATCCGGTCGCCAGAGCTCCTCAGTTCAGGCGGCGGCCATCTTTAAAGGCACACGCATGCGCAGAGTGGCCGCAATTACAGTTCAGCTCCGCCGGGGAACTAAAACCCCCAGCAGCCCCAGGGGCTGCAAGTCAGATGGGGAGATATACCCAATAGGGTTGCAGTATTCCCGATGTCTGAGATGGATACATTTGGCATTTCAGAGACCACGCCATTCGAAGCTGGGACAAGGAGAGGGTAGGGTGTGTGTCCAGGGTATCTGTGACCCCTGCACTAGGCCAAAGAACCCCTTAAGCCCCAGCTAGGCCCGACTCCCCCAAGCTTGTAGTTGCTGCAGGGACAGACCCATTAGATAGCGACACTGCCCCTGTAGTGCCAAGTGTGAGGGTCACAGCCAGAACGCGGCGTCGAACTGTTAATCCGGTGGACTAGGACCAGGTCGCCCCACATATAAGAGACTCTATTCATGGTGGGACCCTCCAGCTGGACACCACCCCACGTGGAGGCGGTCTCATCACTGACGACGATGGAGAGGGACCGAACGGCTTTCACTTACCTTCAGTCGGCGCTACCGGGTGCTGGAGTTCCCGGCAGGTATCACACCTACAAGTACACCAACTTTAACATGTGGTTTTGGGCAGCGTTGTCACACATAGATTGGGTGGTTTGGCTTCTGTGGGCACTGGGAGGTTGAGTGCCCAGAGCACTGTGGGGAATACCCCACATACTGTGGGGAATATCCCATCCGGGTGTGGACACTGTGTTGGAGGGCAATGTGGGGTTGTGCCATGTGTGGTCTATTTGGTGTGGGTGTTATATTATTGTTCCTTTTTCATATGCATGCAGTAAACTGTTATATTATATGTGGAGAGGGAGTGGCTCAGTGAGTAAAAGACACTAACTGGCACTGAGAGTTTGAAGCAGAGGAGCCTGGTTCAATTCCCGGTGTCGACTCCTTGTAACCTTGGGCAAGTCACTTTATCTCCCTGTGCCTCAGGCACCAAAAACATAGATTGTAAGCTCCACAGGGCAGGGACCTGTGCCTGCAAAATGTCTCTGTAAAGCGCTGCGTATAACTAGCAGCGCTATACAAAAACATGCTATTATTATTATTATCTTTATCAGTGTGTGTATTATTGCATTGGGTCCTGTGATGGGGTTTTCCAACATGGTAAGATCCTGCACAGGTAGAGGCGCTGTCACCAGACGTATCAGGTACACCCCAGGCTCCCAGCAGTCGTCGTTCAGGCCTCCTGTGAGTCACAGGTAAAGCAGCACACACAGTAGCTAAAACAAAAAATAACTCGGGCGCTAACTCTTATAAAGGACTAAATCAGAAAGAACTAAATCAGAAAGACAAGAAAATAACACAATATTACCGTAACTACGAATGTAGCTGCCCACCTCTTGCAAAAGGGAGAATGAGGGCTAGAATGTAAATCCCAGTCTGCTGCAACCCCAATAGGATCTATCCAAGACCCTTCGTATATACAGAAAAAACACATAAAAGGGGGAGCAAGGGATCAGATAATGAATAATAATAAATATTAATATATGCAATCTCGACCAGTGGGGTAGGGAGAATAGCACAAATATAAGATCTTACTATTCACACGGCCATGTGTCAGTAACTACACAACAAAAGGTATATTTACTTGTCTTTATCTTGTCTTGTCTTTATCTTTACTTGTCTTTGCTTTTGACTTTTCTATGGAAATCCTTGTCCAGATGGTCCTCGAATCCTGATGAAGCCATGGCATCGGTGAAACAGGTTGCTCATACACTAAAGGAAGTTTGTCCCATTGAAGCCTCTGTAGCTGACCGAGTGTGCTGTGTTCAAAGATCTCCTGCATGATCCTGTATTCCGGACGCGGCGTCTAGGATCCTATATGCTGCATTGCACACGGTCAGTGGTGTTGCTCATTTGGACTGTTATACATGTGAGTTTTGTTGTTATATATTTGTGAATAAATGCACTTTTATCCACTATTAAACACATTCCATATATATCTCATTGGGATCACGTGGGTGTGAGCTGTGTCTGGCACCTGGAGGAATATCATTACTGAAGGGATAGAGATCTCTGGATCCACTTTAAAGGAACAGAAACCCCTCGTTGTGTATGTCCTTACACATGCCCGTGTGAGTATTGTGATATTACTAGTATTATTCACTCTAAACCTCCCCTGGCTGATCTCCCTGCTATATTGCGAAAGTATTTCGTCTAATCTTTTGCTCCCCATACATTGTGTTTATGTTATTGGGAGGATCGGAGGACCATCTGGGCAAGGATTTCCATAGAAGAGTCAAAAGCAAAGACAAGTAAAGCTCAAGACAAGATAAAGACAAGTAAAGACAAGTATAGATACCTTTTGTTGTGTATTTACTTACACATGGCCGTGTGAGTAGTAAGATCTTATATTTATGCTATTTTCCCTACCCCCACTGGTCGAGATTGCATATATATATTCATTATCTAATCCCTTGCTCCCCCTTTTATGTGTTTTTTTCACACACAGTAGCTTCTCATAGGGTGAAAAGTACGACTCATTTGGAGGTTCTTGTGTGTAAAATGTGAGTGCACCAATATTGTTATATATTGCAATCTCCAATATAACCCTGGCCATACTGTACTATTGTGAGTTTTCCTTCCTTTATATTACGGAGAGAAAAAATATCCTTTACCTTATACCTGACATCCTGGGGGAAATCGCCATGGAGGTTTTGGAAATCCTGATATCCTGCTATCTTTCCTACCATAGCTCCAGTTAGAGAGAATGTGTCTCTAACCTGCCTTAATTTTAAGGAAGAATATGTGAGGGGATTATCATCAGCCTTTCTTTGACACTTAAGATACTTTACCATACAGGTCGCACTATGTTTGTTTAATTTCTATTTTCCATATATGCTGTGAACCATCCGCGCTCCATTTCTTTTGCGCCAACCTTTAGCTGGTGCAAAAATCTGGCGTGTTTTTATAGTCTGATTCACTTATCACTGCTTAGTGAATCGCGCTGCAGGCAGTATCGGTCTTAAAAGCCATTTATTGTACTTAAAAGCAGTTATCACTGCTTTGTGAATCGCCCCCTAAGTTTTAACTGTGGTGGTGTACAACCAAGGGAATTCTCTGTGAGAGCAGCATCTTGTGCCCTTCGTTTTGTTACCGCCATGTACCACACATCCATTAGACTATAGGATGTGGTAATATAGAACAGTATGCACTTGCTTTACGTCCCATGTGTGTATAGTGCAGCTACCTGGATAAGGTTAAGTGCTCAAGTTTAACTATGTTTATGTGTGAAAATATTAAATGTTATATGTATATAAGTATAACTAAATGTAAATGGAGTCATGAAAAAGTAATCAAAAGGAATATGGCACATCATAGATGGTCTCAGGAAAGTTGCCTCCTGGGTGTCGACGGATCAGCTCTAACAACAAATCGTTGCAAATATTCCTTATCAGTCTATATGGAAGTGGCAGTTCCCAAACAGGCAAGTTATTGGGTCAAGTATGAAAAGACCCGCCAGGATTCCCTTAGGGTCCGAGAGTTATCTGATTAATACTGATGATAGATTCGAAGCAACAAAGGGGGCGGGTCCCACATTTACTCAGCGCAACTAGTCAAAGTACCTTCATTAGAATGTTAAGAGTGGGCATTGATGGAAGAACTGTATTCATGTACTGCACCGACACACTTTATTCGAGCAAATACCCGGTATGTACCTGGCAGATACCTGGAATGCGCCACTCCTCACCTCTGACAAGCCCCGTTGCATTTGACTTCCCAGCCTGGGTTCATGCCTGGCTGATGGGCGGCTGATCTGTTAAATGATAATGATTAGGATTTAATAGGCTGCAATGCTTCGCGTGTCTACCAGATGGCATAAATTCATGAATTGTAATGCAGTATATATATATATATACTGTGCAGTATTGCAGCCAGTGGGAATAAAATGCTTCAATCCCTGCTTGGAAAATAACTCAATGCACTCGGGCAGAAAACAGTCACAAACCTCAATACACCCGGGTATACCCGAATTCGTGGGACTAGCCAAGCTCGAATAAAGAGTGTCGCCAGTGTATGTCTGTTATAAAATACAGTACAACGCTGTTAATATGTGTATGAGCAGTCCCTTCCCATGGGGACACGAATAAATAACTGTTATACTACAAAAGTTCCTGATGCCCATTATTCTACAACCTTGGTCCATCATCATCCAGCCGCCTGAATTCAGCCCCAGAGTGAAGGAACTGTAACATATGTTGAGTAGCCATTTATAACACTTCAATGTAATCTCCCTGGACGCCGGGCAGAGGGGTTACAAATGAAACTACAATACTTGACTAAAGCTATTTTATAACTAAGTGCTTGTTGAGCAAATTAGAATCTCCATGTTTTATTTGTTGAAATACCATTCTGCATCTAATGAGCCTATCTCGCCCCCCTTTAGATGGTGAAAAAAAAATCAAGCTTTTCACAAGAGCTTTGCATAACGGAGCTATGAGAATAGCAGTTGTTGCAAAAAAAAAAAATCGATTTTGAGCCCTTTTGTACAAAAGGATCAGAGCAAGAGTGAAAAACGCTTCAAAAAAATCAGATTAAACACGATTTGGACATGCAATAAGGGTTTACAGAATATCAAAGCATGCCATATGCTTCTAAAGTGCTCTTTAGAAGCATTTTTTAAAAACACTTCGAACTATTTGAATAGGCCTCATTGGTTGTAAAACCAGAACATTAACTTTAAAGCACAGGAGCCTAGTTCAAGTTCTGGTGTCAGTTCCTTGTGACCTTGAGCAAGTAACTTTGCCTTAGGCCCCAACATTAGTCTGAAGCTCCACAAGATAGGGACTCATTGTGCCTGCAGATTTCTATGCTCAGTGCGATATAAGAAAAAGATATTATAATTAAATCAAGTGCTAAGCCATTAATTAAAAAAGGACGTAATGGCCCATATTTACTGAATGGTGCTATGATATGATACATCCCGTGCTTGACGACACCTTAGGCTGCGTTCCCACTAGCGCTGTGCGGGCGGCGCTAGCAGCGGTAACTTACATGTATAGATATATGTAAGTCCCCGCTCACGCTGTGCGCGCGCACTCGTGCGCGGGCACACACGCTCACCCGCGCTCGGCACTTAGGTAAACTAAAAAATCTAACTTTCCAGCGTGCTCAATGTCACGGTAGCTTATGACAAGATATAATGAACACCAAATATCTGGGTTGAACTGAACGAGGCTTAGATATAATAAAATATATTTATTCCTTAAAAAAGGTGAACACAGCAATATAGTACAATTAACAGGCAAGAAGGTAACACTTACTTAGGGTTGGGGGATGGAGAAGTATCAGCTAGCAATTCTCCAGCAATCCGGTGACATCCCAGGTGGAATCAGAAGCACAACTCAAAACTGTAGGGTTGACACAGTTTATATACCTGTGTAACCCTATTCTTAACATTGAATCTCCCAGTCTTTCCCCTCCGCCTCTATAAAGGTCCGAAGCATCTGCTTCAGGGTACCGTTAAACCTCTCACATAATCCATTTGTCTGTCAGACTATTGGTGAACAATTATCTGTATCCAATCCCTAACGTGGAGACACAGATTAACCCATGCCCCCCAGCTAATTAGCCCATGTGTACTGGGACTCTATGGGTAGCCCCATAATTAAATCAGGGGCGACAACCAATCTACCAAATGAAGAATCTGCATTGTTTGTAGGTGTAGACATAACACTTACAAACCACTCCAGTTTGATGATTCTCTGCCCTCAGGTAACAATTAGAGTGGCAGAGTCTTGTTGATTAGTACTTAGTGTAAACAATCAGGGCAGTTAGCTTTTGATCACAGTGCTTATGCTCAATCATCCGGCTGCCCTTCATGACCTATTAGCATATCAGATGGAGTCTGCATTTTTCAGAACAGATCCTAAATACCATACATATACACTTTCATATCTACACATATTAATAAGTTCCAGTCTGGTGGGCTCAGTGGGTCGAAATTTGCCAGTTTTTAATGCCTACAGTGACTCCAAATATTGGCCAAATATCAACTCTCTGCGACCTCCAGAACTGGAGATACAGAAATGCACTTTAAAACATCTTTAAAATACAGGATTATAAGGAAACATGGGAACAGGGGAACATACATTTTCATGACATGACAAGGTGTAAGCCACATTCCTGGACCGCAGTCCAGTTAACCCCTTGCCTCCCTGGTGAGGTCAGGGGGTGGCCATATGGGGTGCAACCCCTTTCATACCAGGCCAACCCCCCTCTCCCTATACACTCAACTACCCGCAATGCCCCCCCCCGCCCGCATGCGTGTAAATGCAGGACACCAGGTGCTCATACTTGGAGAGCGCTCAGCGCCAGCAGGACTCAGCCTTGTGCTAATTCAACTGAATAGGCCAAAAGCACAGCTTTGTAAATATGGGGCAATGTGCATTAGCTTTGTAAATCATTTTTTTAAATTAAAGTATCCAGCTGCAAAACTATATAAAAGTTATCAAGATTTTTTTTCCAACTTAAAACAATGGGATCCTTTTTTTTTTTTTTTTAAATCTGGTCCAGTAATTTGACACCAGTTTTACCCCAGATTTGCAGTTGAGAGATTTTGATAAATACGTCCCTTTGCCTCTTCGATAAGATTAGCACTGGCCATGTTGTTTCTTTCAATTGGATACCTATAGCACGTACTGCAGAACTAGGAAAGCCTTCAAGGAAGAGATATTCTCAGCTGTAGAGAGGTTACAAGAAAAGATGCCGAAGTTTCATTTCAGGATCAAATTGAAATCTAACCATGATTCTTCAATTTATCAGACATACACGTTGTGTTACTAGAGGCAAATTGTGTATATACTTTTGTTTTTCTGGTTTTGCAACAATAGTCTGTACCAAATTTACAGTAGGAAATAGCCATTAGCCCTCAAGACTTTCCATACTTTACAATTCAAAAGTATAAGTGTTATTATCCTGTTCAATGAGGATGGTGAGATTTATGAAAATTAAACTAATTTAGTAATATATTCCTTCTTCCGTTCTCAATGTACCTTCCTCTTGCAAAGAATATTGCTCTTCTATACAAGATAATGGCACAATGCCAGTTTAAATGCTTTTAGAATTTCTCCAGGGCATACAGTAATGTATTTCTTATCAAGGTTCCAGTAAACCTTTTTTTATTTAATATTGATTAGGAAACATTTTTATTGAGCTCAAAAGAAAAGTGATACTGTGCAAAAAAAACATCTAATTTGTTACGATATATTGAAATACAAATACTTAATTACAAAATGTGTTATCCTTTGTTGCAGAAAATCACTGTTTCATTGCTAAGAAGATCTTGCAAATTCTTATTATTGATACCTACAGTTTTTTGGTTTCATTTATAGTGTATAGATTGCTTAGAAAGATACCAAATCTAAAATGTAATAAGAACCTAGACTTAAAACCCAATGGTTTAAGACAATATGTTGGCTTTACTACTCAGTTTGCTTATTGACTGTGTAAAGTATTTCCTGCTCCCCCATTTCTGAATCTGTGAGTCTACCTCCGCTGATCAATCTCAAAAACGGCGTTTTGCGGTTTGCTGAATTTTTGTTATTATTACCAATACACTCCATGGATTCTGCAACCCGTGGATGGTTTGTGGAATCCGCAGATTCAGCAGTCAGTTTGCGGATTGCTTAATCCATAGATTGTATCCAATGGTGGATTTTGATGAATCCGCGAGGATTAAAAATAACCAAATCGGTCCACGGATTTTACACCGCGAAACGGATTTTGTGGGGAAAATCGAGAACATTCGGGAAACGGATTTGGGTGGATTCGCCCATGTTTTAAGCCTACCCACTATTTACACCACCTCTAAATACTTATCACTGGCATCTAACACAGCTAGGGCCAGATGCACTAAGATCCGCTATTTAACCTAACGTTAATTAGATTTAATCTAAATTAATGTTATGTGAATCATAATACATATGCACTACAGAGAATTACTTCACATTAACCCAGTGTACTCCATGAAATAATGTATTGTTACATTTTTCTGGCTCTTAGTGGTAATGATTTGCAAAAGAGGCGTTCCCCCTCGCTAAAGTCCATTCAGGGAATTGTAGGGAGTTAACATTAGGTTATTTAGGTCATACCAAGAGGTGGCGTTACCCCCATCCAGACCCTGAAATATAGGTTACTTTTAGGCAAGACATACTAATGCCAGGTTTCTTGAGGTTAACAAAGTGCTAATTTACCTAATTTAATGCCGTGATAGTTTAACCTGACATTAATCCTATGCTAATGAGTTATACATTTTAAAATATAATTACCTTTTTGGATATACATTACACTGTGGGAAAATAACTTCCATTACTAATTTAGGTAATCTGACATTACGTGCCCTGATTTACTGGAGCTTTGTGCATCTGGGCCTTAGGGACTGATTATATATCCACCAAAGTTGCCGATCAAGCCGTTTTTCGGATGAAATTCCCCATTGAGTCAACATTTTGTCACAAAAATTATTAACATACAGTAAATATATTAAAAACAACAAATAATATAGGACCTACTCAGTGACCACCAAATGTGCAATTAAATTAATATTAAACACTTAGAAGTGACGCAAGGTTGTTGCAGAGAGTGTCAATGAACTTTTCCAAGTTCGTCTTTCAATTTTCCTCCAAATTTGTAGGGGTGCACAACTGCAAAAGCAATATATATATATATATATATATATATATATATATATATATATATATATATATATAAAAACATAATACTGAGTTAAGTTATGGTGAGTAAAAAAAGTGACAAAAACCCTCCACAGGAAAGCGAATATGCAAATATAACTGTATGCTCATCTGCATGTCTTAGGCAGGTCTGCAACCCACCTTTCCCCATTATCACCCAGCATACAGCACTTCCACTGCAGCAAGGGATTCTGGGAAATGACATGCAAATGAGCACACAGTGTCACTTTTTGCCTCAATAACCATTTTTAACATGGTTCCCTATAGGCTTAAGCTTGCTGCATGGTCACAGCTTTGAGCACAGCCAGGGTTAAGGTGCATACCCAGAAAACCACCCACAGACAGCTGTTTCGACCTTGATGGGTCTCATCAGTGTGGGGTTGATTTTAGTGGGAATGCAAGAGAGGCTATGGGATAGGCTAAACCTTAATACTGAGTTAAGTTATGGTTTTTCTGGGTATGCACCTTAACCCTGGCTGTGCTCAAAGCTGTGACCATGCAGCAAGCTTAAGCCTGTAGGTAACCATGTTAAAAATGGTTATTTAGGCAAAAAGTGACACTGTGTGCTCATTTGCATGTCATTTCCCAGAATCCCTTGCTGCAGTGGAAGTGCTGTATGCTGGGTGATAATGGGGAAAGGCGGGGTTGCAGACCTGCCTAAGACATGCAGATGAGCATACAGTTATATTTGCATATTTGCTTTCCTGTGGAGGGTTTTTGTCACTTTTTTTACTCACCATAACTTAACTCAGTATTATGGTTTAGCCTATCCCATAGCCTCTCTTGCATTCCCAGTAAAATCAACCCCACACTGATGAGACCCATCAAGGTCGAAACAGCTGTCTGTGGGTGGTTTTCTGGGTATGCACCTTAACCCTGGCTGTGCTGAAAGCTGTGACCATGCAGCAAGCTTAAGCCTATAGGGAACCATGTTAAAAATGGTTATTGAGGCAAAAAGTGACACTGTGTGCTCATTTGCATGTCATTTCCCAGAATCCCTTGCTGCAGTGGAAATGCTGTATGCTGGGTGATAATGGGGAAAGGCGGGGTTGCAGACCTGCCTAAGACATGCAGATGAGCATACAGTTATATTTGCATATATATATATATATATATATATATATATATATATATATATATATATATATATATATACACTCTATATCGTGTAGTAGTCTAAATAAACTTCAAGATGGCTTTCATAGTGTATAGTTACTGTATGCACTCACAAATCCCCATAAGGTTTCAGGATTGGGCAGATATGGCTGCTCTTAAATGAAGGTTATGCCCGCGATGCCCATTACCAGTCAATGATATGATGTATTTATTTATGTATGTACAGTTTATTGTATTAGTCCTATATATGTTATTCTTAAAGTATGTATAACAGGGATGTACAGCTCTGTTCAAGAGGATGGACCTGCAGGAGCTGACTCTCTCTTGCAAATGGTGCTGTATTCACATCAGAGTCTTGTATTGTAGGACTGGACACTGTAATGGTATTAGGCCCTTTGTTGAGGCATCAGGGAGAGGTTGACCACCTGCTGCGTGGATGTTTTCTGCAAGAAAGCTGTAAACCCTAGGGCTACATCTGTATTATATGGCTGTGAAGGGGATTTGTGTAGGCATTGTCCTGTATTCGCCTACATCCTGTGGACTATGTTAATAATAGGAATGACCATATTTGGTTATACCATTTTGGGCTTCATGGCCCATTTTCATCCTCAGTAATCTCATCAACCGGGTCTGGGCCGTGTGCAGAGACCAGGACTATAGTTCCTACCCAGACTAGCTGACATCTCCCTGATTGGAACAGGTATATAAATACTCCACCCCAGCTTCAGCTGAATCATTCTGGACCAGATAGCCTTTGTGAAGGCTGTGTGCTGACAGAGCTGAAAGAGCTAACAGGGAGTTAGCAGAGGGGAACCGAGGAGACCCAGTGCAGAGGTCTGGAGCATCCACTGGAGGTGCTGTCTATGTGTGCAGCGTCAGCCTGAGCTGTTTGGAGTGAAGAAACAATGGGGAATGTGAAACTGCTAGCTAGCAGTTAGCAAGGCAGTTCTGACCATACTACCGAGGACAGCAGCGCAAGTTGGGAAAGCATGTCGAGGTAAGCTTTCGGATGGATGTCCCCACACCTAGGAATTTAGGTTGTTCCCCCAGTTATCCCAGTTGTGTGAGTTTGTGTGTGTCTTATGCATTAAAAGTGTGTGGAAACTTTTTCCAATAAATGCACTTTTGCTCAACTCTGCAGTTCTGTATAGTGATCCCTGATGTAATTTTCCTGATCTTGCGCGACACTCAGGAAATATATTTAATAGTTGGTCAATGATTACTTGTAGAGATTAACTTCTGGGTTCCTAATAGTAACATTTAAATGTCCAAATGGACAAGAGAACAAGAGAAAGGAAACAGTGTAATCTGTTTCAGAATATATTGAAAACTACAGCAGTATTGTATTCACTCACAATGTAGAGAACTGTTAGTTGCAAAAATGTAACTAGGGATAAGGATATGAAGGAGCCATGTGAACTCTAAGCTAAGATGTGGAACCTCACGGGCTGGTTCTTAGTATCTTATATCACGTCCTCTGATCCGCTTGTCTCACTTACGGTTCCTGTGTTCCAGTGTGCATCTCAGTCTCCATCGCTCAACTCTATGCATTTCGCAAAGTTTGCTCCTCCATAAATAGTAACCATTGGGTATTACTATCCTTCTCAATAAAAATACACCTATTATAATATATAAAAATGTATAAATATAAAAAAGGGATAGAATGAGTAAATATCATTATGCGTATGGAAAACGTACAAACATGCTGTACTCATAAATGAAAAAAAAATATATAGGAATGAAGAATTATGAATTTAGTATTTATAATCAATTTTAATATTATTAAAAAACATAATTTATAAAAAGGCATGTCTAAGACATACACAAAAGGACATTGCTTAACTGTTATAGATATTAAAAATATATATAGAAAATTAATAACAAAATAAGTAATAATCTTTATTAGGATTTTGAGATATTCTAAATAGGTATATATTTTTTGAGAACTCAATTAAATGTTTATTTGTATTTTTTCTGTTTTATATTTCACTGAATGTCAGAGAATAGCGGTTTGTAACTAGAGAGTACTTGCCACTAGTAGGAATCCCTATTATTGGTGCACAACAGACCATAAATTATATAGGTCCAATGATGCTCACACTGAGTCTGTTAAAATGATACACTTTATTAAGACCAAACGTCTACACAATATTTTATAGTTAATTAAAGTTAAAATTGGTTTCCTTGCTAGGTATTTTGTTTGTATATATTAGTGCTCAAAGTCTCAGCAGCGCAAGTTCTTGACACTGATAGATATTTTGTTGGGGGGGTCAAAGGGTGGTGGTTAGTCCACCCTAGAGGACAAATGCACAGTGATGTTGTTATTAGTGCTGTATATATACACTAGATCAGAGTGGTCTCATTGCCGTTGAGGTGGATACTGCTCAATTGAGATGTCCTGTTGAAAGACAAGACCAGTAGTCTCAATTGATACAAACATCAAATATACTATGATATCATTGTCAAGAAGTTGAGCTGCTGAGAGTTTGAGCACTAATATATACAAACAAAATAGCTAGCAAGGAAACCAATTTTAACTTTAATTAACTATAAAATATTGTGTAGACATTTGGTCTTAATAAAGTGTATCATTTTAACAGACTCAGTGTGAGCATCATTTGACCTATATAATTTATGGTCTGTTGTTGTAACTATGCACGGAACACGCCCCCTGCGGCGTGTCCCTTCCTTACCTGTTTACTTCTGATCGCCGCCCTCTAGCTGCGAGTCAAGATCCTGTGTCTTTAAGGATTCTGAAGCAAGCAACGCCATCTTGCTTTCTGGCAAACCCTGCCCTCTTCCTCCTGACAGGAAGTAAGCCTCTCTTTGACTTTCTCTCTGCTATTAGTCTTTTGCTACCAGCCCTGGTGCCTGCTAGTACTCATCGCATACCTGCCTGGACCTCCTTGGGACCTTTACTTATCTCCTGTGGATTCCGGAAGACTGGGACAGTCACTCTTATACTACTAAGGTTAGTTTACCGTCGGGTAGGGTAGGTACCTGCTAAGTAGGGTTCACCTTGACGTGGTAGCAGGCTTATAATTCCTTGGCCAATGGATTAGACTAAGAACGCTTATGTTTATTTAGTTTCGCTGCACCTTGCTGTTTTTGTTACTATGCCTTTAAGAAGTCTGGACGTTCTCCAAGAAGCTATTCTCTGGATGTTATCTTGTGCTCTGGCCATGTTCCTGTACCTTGTTCCTGGTTTCGGTTTCCAGACTCCCGTGCTGAAGCGTTGGCTTCCCACAACCCCCGCGTTGGTGCCTGAGAACGCGCGCACTCCCGCTCTGCTGTCAGAGCATGCGTGCACATGCAGCTGGATCACTCGTGTCTCTGAGTAGGCACCGCACCTCCGGACGCGTCGCGCATTCTCATGCGCGCGGCGCGGTCACGTGACTACGTGCGCCGATCCCCAGCTGCGCGGCAACTTACTCCCTTCGTATCCCCTGCGGCCTTCCCACCTCGCTAACGGGTCCTTCCCCTTTTCCCTGCGCTTGTGAGGAGAGCACAAGCGTGACAGTTGTGCACCAATAATAGGGATTCCTACTAGTGGCAAGTACTGTCTAGTTACAAACCGCTATTCTCTGACATTCCGTCTATCTCCCTGGTAGCACACAACCTCCATATGACCCTTGAAGTAGAACAGTGTTTAGTGCGAGGTACCCTAATCTAATTCATATTAGATTTCACTGATCAATAAAATATTTAATAACATATTTAACTATATTCACATTTTATAATATGCAATTTTCAATCATATGGTATATTTGTTTATACTGTATTTACTTTTAGGAATTTTATATAAAGTGTTTTCTAATTGTATATAATAAACTGAATATCCTCTTTTTGTCAATGTGCCGTTTCGCAACGATTGGCTGCCATAGCCGTCTATAATACACATTAGTTACTATTCCTGAAAAAGTAACCTTTGCAAAAGGCATCGAGTGTAGGGAAGGAGATGGAAGTGCACGCTGGAATGGAAAGTGAGACCAACTCAGAATTCCCGCGACTCTTACAGTATCCCTTTTGTGACTAACATTTAGCTATATTCTTAGTGCATATAATTCTGCTGTACTTTTCAACATAATCTGATACAGATTACAGTACTGTATGTTTGTCAGGATGTGCTCACCACAAACGAGACGGGACCGCGGTGCTGAGGTGGGAAAGGTTAGTACGCCACCCACAGCCACGAGGGCACGTCTTGAGAGTAGAGTGGTCTGGGATTCCTGGATCGGGGTAGGAGAGGTACGGATGGTAGAGGGTGCGGTAGCCAAGTCCGGGGTTAGAGAGAGGTACGTAATCATTTACCGTAAACCAGAATCGGAGTGCCAGAGATGCGGAGAGTCGTGATGCCATATGCCGAGTTCGGAATGCCAGAGGTACAGGAAGACGTAGCGGAACACGAGGAAGTCTGCAAAACAGAACTAGGGAGGCAGAGAGTGATGAGAACAACTGGTTCTATGCTCAGCCGACGAGTTAATGAATCTGCAGGGTATGTGTAGATACGAGGGACAAATGGCAGAGTAGCAAGGTGGGGGTGTGTGAATGGGCCAGGCTGAGACAGGGATAGGTCTAGATGAGTTCCTGGAGGAGGAGCTATAGATCCTAGAAGAATTGGTGAATTGCATTGCGGCATTGGAAAATGGTACTGTACTGGTGCGCCCCTGTGTGGCCGCGCCTCCATTTGGCAGCTCTTGTGGATGCGTGCGCGGACCCACGCCCTGAACCGAGGGCAGAAGAAGAGAACTGACATGTGCGCGCATAGGAGAAACGGAGCTCGGCGTCTTGGAGAAGGAATCCATGTGAGCCGCGGGAGACCCAGGCAGCGCTGCAGGTGAGTGAGGAGCACGCCGTGAGCGGCGTGACTCCTGAATCCTTACAATGTTTCCTTTCTCTTGTTCTCTTGTCCGTTTGGACATTTGAATATTACCATTACGAACCTTGAAGTTGATCTCTAAAAGTAATCATAGACCATCTATGAAAGATATTTCCTGACTGCTTGATATCTTTTCCGTTGCTCGTCCCAAAGAAATTTGAAGGAAAAATACATCAACACAGAGTATTAAAACCTACAAGGTCATGGGTATAACTACAAACCAGGTCATAATCAAAATAATATTTTAAGAGGCGCATGCGCGACGGCTAGGTGTATGGTCACATAAGACAAATGCTCCCTGACCCGCTTTAAATAAAACATAAGAAAACCACTGAAAAGTGCAGCGAAAACGTAACCAAACATCACTAGAATATCCCCCAAAAGCCAGGATGTCAAAAAAAGGCACGAAAACAGCCAAAAAGAAGGGATTACCGGAATACTTCGGCAGACCCCGGCCGGGGAGTACGGGCTCAGAAATGGCGCCTGCTTCAAATGCTAGATTGGAAACGGAGCCAGATGGGGATGAAGAAGACATGGATAGCCAAGCACTCATGCCAGTCAGACAATGTGACTTTACAAGGCTATATACTGACCTCAAGTCACTACTACAGGCAGAGATCAGGGAACTAAAAAAAGAAGTAACCGGGCTGGGGGAAAGAACAGGCGTCCTGGAAACTAAAGTGGACCATTCCATTAGGGCGATCAAGAGACAAGACAAAAAATTGGCAGATCTTCAAGATCAAATAAATGAGATCAGGGAGCGTCAGGAGGACTCTGAGAACAGATACCGGAGGAATAACCTTCGGATCAGATTTCGGGCTTTAAGATCAATCAGTCCAAATCCGAAGCCCTCAACATAAACCTACCTAAAAATGTAGAAAAACTGATTGACATCAACTTTAATTTTAAATGGCAAACCTCCGCTATCAAATATTTAGGGGTATATCTCACAAGGGATTACAAAACATTATATAAAGCAAACTTTCCCAGGTTGATTAAGGCGCTGGGAGATGATCTCAGAATATGGATGAAAGGGGGCATCTCGTGGATTGGAAGGATACATAGCGTGAAGATGAACCTCCTCCCAAGGATGCTATATCTGTTCCAGAGTTTACCTATCCCTATAATATATTCAGACATCCTCTCCCTACAGTCACTAATCATGAAATTTATTTGGAATAAGAAAAACCCAAGAATCACTCAGGGTATTCTAAAGAGACCCACGGTACGAGGAGGATTAGCGGTACCTTGTTTGTTGGCCTATTACAAATCGGCCCAATTGGCTCAAATTCTCCAGTGGCACACGGACCCAAGTTTACAGAGATGGGTAGAGCTGGAGAAAACATGCTGTGCACCGATTGAAATCCAAAATCTGATCTGGATACCCAAAATAGGGGTAAGCAAGATAGGAATACCGCTTCAGTCCATTGCCAATTCACTAAGAGTTTGGGAGGCCACTAAATTGAGCTGTAACTTGACCACTAAAGCATCACTCATGACGCCAATCATAGGTAATCCAGATTTCGCTCCAGGGATGAATAGTAATAATCTATTAATTTGGACACAGTCGGTATTACCCGCCTCAAAGATCTGGAGGGTAGGAAATATATCCAAACATTTGAGCAAATTAGGGCCTCAAAGCCCATCCCAAATAAAGATTTCTTTAGATACCTCCAGATCAGGGATTTTTATAACAAAACACCGATCAGACCAGCGAGAACAAATTTTGAGCAGCTGTGTTCCAGAGGTACGGACACGAGGGGACTCACATCTAGAATGTACAGAGAAGTGATCTGTCCAGAGACGGCTAGTGCGACTAGACTGACTTACATCAGACAGTGGGAGACAGACCTAGGGGAGACGCTAGAGGACGAGGACTGGGATAGGATTATCCAAGCAGCGGCGAAAAGCTCAATCTGCACCACACTAAAGGAGAACGCATATAAGGTCCTCATGCGGTGGTATTACACCCCAGCTCGATTGGCTAAATTTGTTAGGGGCTACTCCCCGCTCTGCCCAAAGCAATGTGGGGAGGTAGCAGATTTGCGACACATGCTGTGGTCTTGCCCTAAAGTGGTCCCGATTTGGGAACAGATTAGAGATTGGTTACAGCGGATTCTCGGTTGGGAGATCCCCCTGGACCCGTGGGTGTTCCTCTTGGGCAGGCGGATTCAGGGACAGTCAAATGCGACGCATAAATTGATCGCGCATTTTGCAACCACCACAAGATGCGAGATCGCAGCATTATGGAAGCAACCAGAAGTCCCAATTATCCTCAAGATCAGAAACAGAATTTGGCAAGTTTGTCGGATGGAACAGTTGACAAGTCTCGTCAACGACACCGGCACAAATTACCTAAAAGTCAGGGCGCCGTGGTTGGCACAGACAGATATCCCAGGGGTAGATGCCACGGCAATCTTTCTTTGATACACTGGCGGCACACTTTATTGAAGTGCGGCCAGTTCCGCAAGCCGGGAGATTTCCCGGCTTGCTAGTGGCATCCCCTCGGCGTGCCGAGCGTCACCGATGCGCGGTCTCGCGTCATCGTGTGCCTGCGCCCCCTGCACGCGTGTCCAGGGCTCCCCGAGGGAGCCCTGGTGTCCCGCGATGTGGGGGACGGCGGCAGGGGGTTCCGGGGGACCCGGCGGACCCGGAGAGGAGAGGGGGAAGCCGCGATCGGCGGGCCTCTCCTCCGCTGCTTCGTCGCGCGCCCGGCACCCTCCGGCGCGCGCCAGGTAACTGCTGCGGCCGAGAACGGGTAAATGCTCGAATAAACTCGGCCGCAGCAGTAGCTCTAGATGCGTTCTCCTTTGGAGGGGCAGGGACCTGACACCACGTAGGCACACACTGTGTTACAGTGTACGAGTTTGTTTCTCCAATAAAAATTTGAAGTTGGAAAAAAATAATAATAATAATATTTTAAACAAATAAATGCACCAGCAAAAATTACAAATAAAAAAATAATAAGATCAAAAATGATAAAATCAGACATAAAACATGGAGGGATAAGTAGTAAGGATAGCTGAACTAATCCCATTTCCCAGCCCATTTCATCACACCTTCAAGTAGTCAGTGGTTAAGAGCAATATATTAAACCACGGCTACAAAAACATAAATATTATAACATCATATTCAAGGTTATCGTAATACATAATGCATTGATCCATAGTTGTTGTTCCGGGGAAGACGGTAATGGTGAATAGCATATGCTTAGTGGTGTTATTGGCATGAGGTATGCTTTCTTCTATTTTCTTTTCCTTTTCATTGTTTTGAATATTTATTTTTTCTCAATATTTTGACCCATAAATTTTAGTTTCAGACTTACTGGCTGACTATGATAAGATCAAGTAGAGTGAATACCCCAAAGGGGAATGAACTGGGGCACAGCCTCCCACAAAGAAAAAATGGATAAAATTTGGGATATAACAATGAAAAGGGTTTATTTATAAAAACATGGACAAAAAGGTACTGATATACACTCTAACGCGTTTCACACGCAGGGTGCTTTATTAAAGAGTGTATTACTTTGAGCACCGGATTTGGGAGCCAATCATGTTCCAGTGTTCTATTATGATAAGATCAATATATAAGAGAAGTAAAATAATGTGTATGAAAATTGTATTAGTAACAGTTATTAGTGAACAATGTTACATGTAACAATAACCTTACAGATGATTATAAGAGATATAGCCACCCATTTCAAGATTATAAAAGAAAAATAGGAAATCTGCGCTAACTTCAAATGTGAAAATTGTCAGATGATAGAAAATATACTAATGTGCTAAGAAAAACTACTCTTACTAATAATATGAAATGAAATCAATCTCTCTCTCTCGAAAGTATATTAAAGAACTCCAACTAATAAAGTACAAAGGGTTAGTCCTACTAGTTGGTCCCACTGACCAATGAATGATGAGGAGATGATGGGATAGGATTAAGAGATTGAGTGATGGAGATGACGCGATGAATATGGATCCTCAATATTTAATGCAATGGCCTGCTGGTGCCCCTAACGCGTTGGGCCTTCCGGGGTCTTTCCCTCACAAGGGGCTTCTGGGGCCTCTATTCTCCTGGGTTTTGCTGGGGGGCTCTCGGACCCAGAAATTTTCTGGGGTCTCCCCAGCCTACCCTGACTCTGTCCTTCTTAGGCCGCGATTATAGAAAGTGCAACGCACGCGCCGCGCGAACAAAACAAAGGACACAAATGAGGGTGGCCATAGTGCGCGTGACCACGCATGCAATGAAGCACGATGGCGCGGCAGCATTTATAAGAGATAAGAAAATTGTTTTTTCGCGCGACGTGACCAATCAGAGCGAAGCTGAACTTTTGAAGTCTTTCCATTTAGTTATTTGGACAGTGTAATAGTACTTTATTATATACAGTATATAATTAATATGGATAAATCTAGCACTGAACTACTAATTGTTGAGATTTTTTTTAAAAGAGATGCATTGTGGAACCAGCAATGCAAGTCATACCACGACCCGTACCTGCATGACAAATTGTGGAGAGAAATATTGAGCATCACAAGTAAGTATAAAGATTTATTATTATTAAAACAAGTTTACGATGTGTAATTGTTAATGCTTCTGATATAGGTTACGCATGTGTGAAAATGTGCAATGGCACAATGATAGTGCGTTGTATAAATTTAGGCACAATTGAGTTTAATACAAATTGCTTACCTATAGAGATGTAAACCTGTTTTTTCTATTTGATGTTGTAACGGATCGGGGGACTCGCGCTTCCCAGCTTGTCTCCGTCACCCCAGGTCCCACAGTGGCTAGCTGTCCCGCTCCCCTACGTCCCCAATCTCTATCTCCCTCCCTGAGCCGTTCCTCCACGGCATGGTCCGCACGCCCAGGCTCACGCTCTGCGCACGCGCATGGTCCCCTCACCAAGCGCGCACGCTCCCGATCGCGGGTTCCCTATCGAGGTACACGCGCCCCTCGGCGTGCCTCCGTCATCCCTGCCCTTTCCCTACCTGGTTCCTCCGGCAACGCTACTACCACACTCCGGGCACGCCCTCACTGCTATGGGTGCGTGTTATACCCTAACCCACCTCAGTACTGGGGACTGGCCAGGTCTGCGGGCATACAGGCGTTACAGATATTTAGGTGACTTAGAAAAAGGAAAATAAAAAAATCTATGCGATTCTTTTCGCAGAGAATTAAAAAAAATTAACCCTCCACGTTGTGGCGACGCAGGTACAAGTGTGTCTGAATATATTTCTTCATTGGCCTTTCTTCAAAATGATGGAGTTTCTGAAAGTACAAATGACAGCAGCAAAAACAGTGTTAAATCTGGAAGTGAATGAAACACTGAAGGCACACCAGGCGAGGTTACATTGGATGATGATTCTTATGTGAGACAGCGACTTCCCCACAGCCTCAACCCCAAAAATGAAAACCTCAAGTGATTTTAAAAATCAATTGAATAGTATAGAAGAACGAAAATTAGAAAGGATGGCGACTGCATTAAAAGACAATGCAGACGAAGACCTGGATTTCTTAAAAAGCCTCATACCTTATATAAAAAAATTGGATCCTGTTAAAAAATGTATGTTACACCAAGATATACAAGTTCTAGTTCTGAAGGGGGTACAGAAATTGAAAAAGAATAATTAGGAACAAGTGTTCAATGTTTAATAATGTTCAACTGTGTAACCATGTTTAATAATGTATTTTATATATAGTTTTCCTTGTTTTCCCATTCCACTTGTTAATACATTTCTTACTGTTTAAAACATGTGTATGTTTTTTCTCTCATATATAAAACTATTTGACAACATTTATTGCCTGTAAATAGTGAATCAGTGCAGCTATATAATATTACATACTTAAATCAATAAAGAAATACAGAACCACAAGTTCAAAATGTATAATGTTTATTGGTTATTATCAATTATTAGACTGTATTTTGCCATGGGACAGCTCCTTCAGCATTAAAATATGTTTTAAACGAGCCACAAATTCCCTTTGCCACATTTGTTGCGGAATTATTGCCCCTATATCTCAAAAGCTGGGTAGTAGGTACTGTATAGGCACACGATATGAGGTTGGAACATCTGTAGTGCCTTCCAAATCTATAACAATATTATGTAGTAAAGCCAATCTATTTTTTGGTGCATGAGGCACATGGTCTGCTACAACCAAGAAGATTGGGGATATAGTTCTCACAATCTGATTGGCTGAAGTACTATGTGACGGTAGACATTTTGGATTTTGTGATGTCCTGTTAAAGGGAAATGAAGCACAGCGATTCTGATTGGCTAGCTTCAATCCCTTTTCATGACGTCACATAAAAAAAAATAATAATAGGGGGGGCACATGGTTTTCACAGCTAATGAGATGGAGTGCGAACCATTTGCCGCCCAAATGTGACGTCACAGGCCATACTTAAGGCCGGGACGTCTCATTTGAGCTCAAGAAACCAACGGGTCAACATCATGGATTTAACATGGGGTTATTGGTGTCGCGCTTGTGCTCTCCTCACAAGCGCAGGGAGAAAGGGAAGGGCCCGTTAGCGAGGTGGGGAGGCCGCAGGGGATACGAAGGGAGTGAGTTGCCACGCAGCTGGGGATCGGCGCACATAGTCACTTGAGCGCGCCGCGCGCATGAGAATGTGCGATGCGTCCGGAGGTGCGTAGCCAAGCTCAGAGACACGAGTGATCCAGCTGCAGGTGCGCGCATGCTCTGACAGCAGAGCGGGAGTGCGCAAGCTCTCAGGCACCAACGCGGGATTGCGGGAAGCCAACGCTTCAGCACAGGAGTCTGGAAACGAAAACCAGGAACATGGAACAGGAACATGGGCATGGAGTCCAGAGCACAAGGTAACATCCAGAGAAGGACTGATTCTTGGAGAACGTCCAGACTTCTTAAAGGCATAATGACAGAAACAGCAAGGTGCAGCGAAACTAAACATAACATAAGGGTTCTTAGTCTAATCCATTGGCCAAGGAATTATAAACCTGCTACCACGTCAAGGTGAACCCTAATAAGCAGGTACCTACACTACCCGACTGTAAACTAACCTTAGTAGTATATGAGTGACTGCCCCAGTCTTCCGGAATCCAAAGGAGAGTAAAGGTCCCCAGGAGGTCCAGGCAGGAACAGTGTGTGATGAGTACTAGCAGGCACCAGGGCAGGCAGCAAAAGACTAAATGCAAAGAGAAAGTCAAAGAGAGGCTTACTTCCTGTCAGGAGGAAGAGGGCAGGATTTGCCAGAAAGCAAGATGGCATTGCTTGCTTCAGAATCCTTAAAGAAATAGGATCTTGGGAGACTTCCGGTGACGTCATCCAAGATGGTGGGTTAGTCAGGGAGCTCTGAGAGCCCTCAAGCATAAAAAGATCAGAAAAGACCTTTACCCCCCACGAAACCAACAGCAAATAGCCCCAAAAGACGTCTGAACCTCACAGCATGCCCCAGAAGGCAAAAGCGCCAGCTTCTAAAGGCGTCCCGAAATTTTTCCAGCCGCAGCAAAAACGCGGCCCTGCGAGCATGCAGGGACCCCAAGATGGCGCCGGGCACCACACGGCCGCGTCCCCGCAACGAGACCAAGGCACGCAGGCCGAGGAGCCAGCCCTGGAAAGGGAAATCACGCGCACCTACCTTGAGGAACTCCTCTCTAACATGCATGACAGGCTACATAAAACCCTCAAGCAGGACCTCAAGGAAATGGTGACAGTCCTGCGTGAAGAGATAGGTACCGTCACACAGAGAGCTGACGATCTTGAGAGCAAGCTAGAAGAATCTTTGCAAGCTCAAGCGGCGGCAGATGATGAGATCATGCGCCTGGGTGAAGAAGTCAGACTCCTGAAGGACAGCATAGAAGATCAGGAGAACCGGGACCGGTGGCAGAATCTCAGGATTCGGAATGTCCCGGAAACGGTTCTCCCTGAACTAATAAAACCCTATTTGATTGACCTCTTTAACACTCTATGCAAGGACCTGGATAAAAGAGATCTAGAAATAGATCGAGCGCACCGCGCACTGGGTCCCCGCTGGAATGACCCGAAACGAAGGCGGGACATCATAGTACGCTTCCATAGTTACTCCACGAAGGAGAAAGTGATGGCGGCGAGCAGAGAGGCGAACAACCTAACCTTTCAAAATGAGCCGGTGCAAATATTCAGTGACCTCGCCAAGATCACAATTGAGCGCCGCCGAGAACTCAAGCCATTCACCCAACTACTGCGGGAAAACAACATACCCTATCGGTGGGGATTTCCGTTCCGGCTTGTCGTAAGCAGAGGCGGGAAGCAGAGATCCATCAGACTACCAGAAGAGATGCAGGGATTCGCCCGCGAACTAGGCCTGACGGTGCCACATGCACGGAACAACACGCGGAGGGAACCACGTGAAGCAAGCCAGTAGCGGAGACCCATAAGAGCATCGGAGAGATTGGCCGGCCAGCAGGAGCAACAGACCTGATCGCCCAGAGGAGAAGCCCTGTGACCCAGAGCCCTTACCTCCATTCTGGAGGCCATGGAGAAAACTGGCGTGTCCACACAGTCCCGTTAGTTGTTGTTCTACCAACCAGTTGACCGGAGAGACCCCAGCACCCCATGGCTCGGTTTGTGGGAGCCAACATGTGCACCCCTACAAGCAGCATAGGCGAGTTGAGAAGCGTGGAGGCAGGAGAGGGGAAACCCGATCCACCTGGTAGCCTTACTGGCCAAGCCCTGTTGGGAACTCCTCGACCTACCCGTGGACACCGCCTAGACCAGGTGTGATTGTCCCCCCCCCCCCCAGATAAACGTTATATCTGGGCCCGGTGAGAAATAGCTGGCCCCCTCCCCCCCCCAATCAGACTGATACAGAAACCGTTACCCCTGTTGAGACTGTTAAGCACTTTTTCTATGCCGCGGATCTCACCCCCCCCCACCTTTTTTATGTGCAGTTCAAATCCCTGTTGAAAACCAAGTTATAGCTACGTTATAAAGCCCTTTACTATCTATCACAATAACCTAAAAAACGGACCAACCCCCCCCTCCCTCCCAGGGCCCCCCCTCCCTCCCCATTATCCCCCTTCTCCCTCCCTACTCCCCCCTCCCCATTGCCCCCCCTCCCTCCCCATCACCCCCCCCTCCCCCCCATCACCCCCCATCCCCACCCACGGTCCCCCCCCTCTCCCCCTCGGGGAAGACCACACTGTTTCAAGCAGCTGCATACTGACCGTAGATAACAAGTTAGCCCACACACACACAAGAATACAATCATGGTTCCGCAATTATCCTCCAACGGACCTACCCTCAATCACTCCCCCCCCCCCATTACCCCCATTACCCCCCCTCCCCATTACCCCCCCCCCCCCCCCCAGCCCCACCCCCCCCGGATAGAACAATAAGTACGAACCCCATCATAAAGGCTCCCCACCTCACTACACGCAAATAGAGCTGAGGCCGTCCCGTCATAACTGTCTATCTGAATTACCAGCGTGAACAACTGTATATCTACCATATAAGTGGCGCACAGCATTAGGCCAAAATACTCCCCGTTGCCCCTACCCCCCGCCTCCCCCCCCCTCCCTCCCCCAATATCCTCATCACCCCTCCCCCCCCTGGATACAACGAACCCCATCATCATGGTCCCCCGCCTCACCATACGCAATCAAAGCTGACGCCACCCGGTATATAGGTATTATGAATGTGAACAACTGTACATCCAATGTATAAGTGACTCAAAGCTAGATGCCAAAACACCCCCCGTTACCCTTCCCCATTCCCCCCCCCGCCCCTCCCCCCCCCCGGATACGACGAACCCCAACCTCATCATAAAGGTTCCCAACCTCACCGCACGCAACCAAAGCTGAGACCACCCCGGTATAACTGCCTACTTGTATTACCAATGTGTATTACCAAAGTGAATATCTGTGTATCTAATGTATAAGTGATTCAAAGCTAGATGCCAAAACACCCCCTGTAACCCCACCCTGATACCACCTACTCCCCCCCGCCCCCCACACACCCCTCCCCCCCTCCTAAAACACCCCCCCTACAGAGCCACCCAGCACAAAGATCACCTCACCTACTACTCCAGAATCCCAAGGTGCCACGTCCCTTACGGCATCCCAATGAAGAATAACGAGCGGAACAGCGCCCCGAGCTGACCGCATAACCTCGAGAAACCACTATGCAGCTTGCACCGAGCAAGCCAATCCGCAGACTCAAAGGTGTGCATCCGCAGGCTCATAGCAACCCCGCCACGATCCTATCCCTAATTACCCTCATCCATCCCCTCCTCCCACGTCTCCCCCCCCACTCCCCCCCTATTCCTCCCCCCCCCAGACACTACAGTGAACATGAACCCTATCACTAAGGCCCCCCACCCCCCCCCCCATATGCAACCAAAACAAAGTTTATTATGGTTTAACTGTCTATATGGCTTATCAAAGTAATTGACTGTCCACCTATTGTACAAGTGATTTCTGTGTGTATGACCTACTGAAGTGAAGAATTGTATGACTACGGTGCAGGCGAACCAAAGCAAGGCGCCGAAATGTTCCCCACTACCCCTTCCCACCGCCACCCCCCCTTCTCTTCCCACTGCCACCCTTTCCTCCCTTTTGCCCTCCCCCTCCATATCACCGCTCCCCCCCTCCCCCCAAGATTCATGCGCTCATAGACCCAGCAACATGCAGAGGTACCAATGTAGACACAGGAGAATCACTCCAAGTTCTGGACGTTTCAAAAAAGAATACCTACTCCTGATAACCGAGAACACTGATATATAAAAGACTGTATGATAGCCTAATGTCAATATCTATTTACCTGCTGTGAACACACCTTCACCTGTGACGCGGAAACGCTCTCTAGAATCTCTCTTTTGTCTTACCTGCCCCCCCCCCCTATATCACCTTCGCCCCCCCCCTTCCCCCTCTGACCCCCCCCACCTACTGCCTTCCCCGCCCCCTCCCCACTCCTCCCCCTCTCCCTCTTTCGCTCACCCCTAGACAAAAAAAAAAGGGGCCCACAACCCACAGTCCCCTGAGAGGGCAACCTTTACCTCGAGGGACCCCCCCCCTCCCCCTCGTAAGAGAACAAAGGGCGTGAATGAAAATTCTGGAGGGAAAAAACAAAGAACCAGAGGGTTCAGCCCCCCCCCCCTACACTGCCCACCGGCTGCCGACACCGGAGTCAACCCCGATGGGCACGATTGCCCAAAAGCCGGTCGCCCAAGGACCAGGCAAATACCTGTTAGGTTCGTACACGAACCTCATCATCTTGCTCTCCTTACCGCTGACAGCGGTCCTACCCACCACCCCCCTGCCCCCCCTACCCCCCTCCCTCCTCAGACCACTCAGTCAATCTTTCAAAAAAACAAGCTACCCTGAGATGTTTGCCAGGGCTAAGAACACTCTTAAGCCATAAAGTCAGGGCCCCCCCAGATGGGAAGGGAGGGTTCTTAACAACCACGACCACAAAAGCCACGTATGGCTTCTAACGCCCCAGTGAAGATAGTGTCGCTCAACGTCAAAGGACTTCAAAATAATAGAAAAAGGAGGCTTGCCCTCCAAGACATGAAGCAAGCAGGGGGAGACATCGTATTCCTGCAGGAAACCCACTTCACATCTCAAGACACCCCAAATTTATTCAAAAAAGTGTTTCCAACATGCTTTTTCGCATCATTTAGTAGTAAAAAGCGGGGAGTGGCTATACTAATCAGACAAGGAACTCCATTCAATCATGTCAAAACGACCATGGATCCAGAGGGTAGATTTCTCGTGGTATATGGCTCCTTAGCGGGCTCAGCAATCGCTCTAATCAATGTATATGCCCCAAACAAAAATCAAACAGAATTTCTGAAAACAGTGCTTGAGGGCATCGACCCGGGATATCTGTCATCGATGATAGTGGGGGGAGACCTAAACATGGTCTGTAACCCCACCGAGGACAGATCAACCGCATTGGGTCACCCCCGTACAACCCACTCCCAAATCACGGGGAAAAGGTTCAGGGAACTAATGGACGAGTTCTCATTAGTGGATTTATGGAGATCACAACATCAGGGCCAGAGAGACTATACCTTTTACTCGGCACCTCACCAGACCTATTCGCGCATAGATCATTTTCTGCTGACCAAAAACATCCTAGAGGCAGCCACGAAATCAGACATCGGCCCCATCACGTGGTCAGACCATGCCCCAATCACCTTGACCCTATCCACACCATTCGAAAAGACGACATCGTATTCCTGGAGATTGAATGACTCCCTATTGAACCACCCTGAGATAGAGAGAGAGATCAGAGCCTCCCTCAAGGACTACTTTCTCTTTAACTCAGGGTCGGTGTCATCGCCAGCGATCCTATGGGAAGCCCATAAGGCGGCAATTAGAGGCAAATTTATCTCTATTGCCTCTCATAGGAAAAAAGTGAAACAAAAATTGATTTTGGAACTCACTGATAACATCCTAAAACTAGAGCAATCCCATAAAGCTAATCCTGCAAAAAAAACCTATAAAGCCTTAACAATAGCCAGACAAAAGCTCAAACAGACCCAAATGGAAAAAGTGGAAAAAGCCCTTAAATTGACTAATCAGCATTATTATGATAAGGGTAACAAGGCGGACAAGCTTTAGGCCAGCAGATTACGAGGCATCCAAAAAAGGTCCCAAATAACAGCGATCAAGAGTAGGTCTGGCGAAACACAATATAGTGACAAAAAAATAGCAGCGGAGTTCACAAAATATTATACAGAACTTTATAATTTACGACCCAAAACTGGTCGGTCAGAACCAAAAGCATCAGAAGCGATCAAAAAATACTTAGATAAATGTCAACTCCCCACCCTGACTGAAAAGGAAAATGAGGTCCTCAACACGGAGATCACGAAAGAAGAATTGGACGAAGCGGTAAAAGCATTAAAGATCTCCAAGTCTCCTGGCCCCGATAGCTTCACTAATGTCTACTATAAGAGATTCTTGCCCATACTATCCACGCATCTACTAAAAATGTTCAATCATTTTATGGAGGGAAATTCGATCCCCACATCCATGTCCCTAGCCAACCTAGCCATAATCCATAAGGAAGGCAGAGACCCGATGCAATGTGGAAGCTACCGTCCAATCTCCCTTCTCAATAACGACCTCAAACTATATAGCAAAATTTTGGCCAACAGATTAAACCCCATTCTACAGAGGCTGATTAACATTAACCAAATGGAAAAAGTGGAAAAAGCCCTTAAATTGACTAATCAGCATTATTATGATAAGGGTAACAAGGCGGACAAGCTTTAGGCCAGCAGATTACGAGGCATCCAAAAAAGGTCCCAAATAACAGCGATCAAGAGTAGGTCTGGCGAAACACAATATAGTGACAAAAAAATAGCAGCGGAGTTCACAAAATATTATACAGAACTTTATAATTTACGACCCAAAACTGGTCGGTCAGAACCAAAAGCATCAGAAGCGATCAAAAAATACTTAGATAAATGTCAACTCCCCACCCTGACTGAAAAGGAAAATGAGGTCCTCAACACGGAGATCACGAAAGAAGAATTGGAAGAAGCGGTAAAAGCATTAAAGATCTCCAAGTCTCCTGGCCCCGATAGCTTCACTAATGTCTACTATAAGAGATTCTTGCCCATACTATCCACGCATCTACTAAAAATGTTCAATCATTTTATGGAGGGAAATTCGATCCCCACATCCATGTCCCTAGCCAACCTAGCCATAATCCATAAGGAAGGCAGAGACCCGATGCAATGTGGAAGCTACCGTCCAATCTCCCTTCTCAATAACGACCTCAAACTATATAGCAAAATTTTGGCCAACAGATTAAACCCCATTCTACAGAGGCTGATTAACATTAACCAAGTCGGATTCGTGACAGGTCGACAGGCCTCGGACAACACACGTAAAATAATTTATATTATTGAGCACATCCACCTCACAGGAACCAAAGCAATATTACTCAGCCTAGACACAGAGAAGGCGTTCGATAGAATTGACTGGCTATTTTTAGACCATACTATGCGTAAATTTGGCTTTCGAGACGCATATTTAGAAGGGGTCCGCAGACTTTACCAAGATCCATCCGCAACGGTAAAATTACCAGGAGGCAATGCCCAGATCTTTGGCATTCAAAACGGCACGAGACAGGGGTGCCCCTTGTCCCCTCTCCTCTTCGCACTAACTATAGAACCCCTGGCGGCTACAATTCGAAACAACGTAGATATTCAAGGGATAGAAATTGGGCGTACGCATTACAAAATATCCCTGTTTGCGGATGATATAATACTAACACTCTCAAGACCCCAGATTTCCCTCTCAAACTTACAAAGAGAGCTTTTAGACTTCGGAGCTATATCAGGTTATAAAATTAATAACGATAAATCCGAAGCGCTAAACCTCAACCTGCCAGAGCCAGAGATGAAACTCCTTAAACTAAATTTTAACTACCGATGGTGCTCCTCCTATATCAAATATCTGGGAGTAAAGATATCGGGGAACTACTATTCTCTATACCACCATAATTATCCGCCCTCTTTCGGAAAATTAAATTAGACCTAGATAAATGGGGAGCATACCAAATTTCATGGATCGGGAGAATGATCTCGGTGAAAATGAACATACTCCCCAGATTACTATTTCACTTCCAGACACTCCCGATCAACATCCCTGGCACAGAATTGAAAAATATCCAGAAACAAATTCTCCACTTCATCTGGCAGGGGAAAAAACCAAGAGTCGCGAGAACAGTTCTACTTGCTTCGAGGGGGAGAGGGGGCCTAGGGGTCCCCGACATTACGCGGTACTACCAAGCCACCCAGTTAAGGCAGGTAGTAGTATGGAACGCGGAACCCGGCCAATATTGCTGGCTAGACATAGAAATGCAATACGCCGGCACGCCTTCTCTGCCAGCATGCCTTTGGTCCCTGAGTAGGGAAGATTTGCAGAAAAACAAATTCCAATTAGGACCAATGAGGCATACATGGGAGACCTGGACGAAATGCAAATTGAAATTTAAGCTCACAACCACCAAATCTCAACTCATACCAATTACCCAAAATCCAAAATTCCCACCAGGCTGTGAGCCCAGACAATTTGAGCAATTCACAACCAAAAACATATGGGCGATTGCTGACTTCCTGAGCTTTGGGGAATTCCTGAGCTACCAAATGCTACAAAGCAAATACGAAATACGGGGATTGAATATCTTCAAATATCTCCAAATTCAGCACTACGTCCAATCAATATCACCAACGTTGGAATTTCCCCCTCTCACGAACTTCGAAAGACTATGCAAAGAGACAGCACACCAAAAAGGTCTAATAACGCAAATATACTCAGAACTAGAAAGGGCAACAGATGCTCCGGTTCATGACTACATGCTCCATTGGGCAGCAGAATTGGGCATAGTTATAGACCAAGAGGACTGGGAAAGTATTTGGGATTCAGCCTCAGGAACTTCCATATGTACCACAATCAAAGAGAATATATACAAAATACTGTTTCGCTGGTATCTTACCCCAGTTAGAATAAATCAAATCTACCCTCTGGCTTCCGACCTATGTTGGAGAGGCTGCGGACAAAAGGGTGACATGGCCCACATATGGTGGTCATGTCCAGAAATTCAGAAATACTGGGAAACCATACAGACTCTAATCACAGAGGTCACAGACCTCACAATACCCATTGATCCGCTGACCTACTTGCTGGCCAGGCCAATTGAGAACATTGACTGCCCAACAAGTAAATTGATCTCCTTCATTCTAACGGCGGCTAGATGTGCGGTGGCGTCCTCATGGAAGAAGGTGTCTCCCCCCCCTAGGCAAACTGTTAAAAACAGAATACAGGAAGTTATGTTAATGGAAAAGCTCTCGGCCTTCCTAAAAAGGAAAACGGAGCCCTTTTATAACACATGGGAACCGTGGCTGTCCCGTATGACAGATTAACGATGACCATCTCCCACAACAGAAGACAGTAGTAGCGGAAGAATATCGTGCAATGGTCTGAGGAGGAAGGGCCCTCCCATCCGCAGACCCAGCCGCCCCCCTCTCCATCTCTCCTTCCCTACCTCTCTCCCTCTCCCCCCCCACTCTCTGTTTCTATCCTCACGCCAACCCTGCCGACCCACGCTTGAAGGTCGGGGGCGCGTTGAGTCTTTCCCTCTTACTGTCATTAAAACAAGAAAACCTGTATTAGGAAAAATGATGTTTATTCAGCATACAATGTATTTCAAACAATGCCTAATAAAAAACTTTTGGAAAAAAAAAAAGAAATAGGATCTTGACTCGAAGCTAGAGGGCGGCGATCAGAAGTAAACAGGTAAGGAAGGAACATGCCGCAGGGGGCGTGTTCCGCGCATCGTTACAATTGGATTAACAGATGAAGACAGAAGATAAAGAAAATAAATAAATTGTCACAGATGAAGAAAGAAGAAGATGATAGAAGATTAAAGAAAGAAGAATTTTGTTACCTGCCCTGAATGTTCAAGGTGGATTGAGTTTCATGACGTCATGGTACGAGAGCTCCTTGATTCCACAGAAATCAGAGGGCCAAAGCTTCTAAAGGTAAGATAAATATTGAATGTACAGTATGTAATTTTATTTTTACAGGTTTTTTGATTGGATTTTTCTTTTTTTTATCTTTTTCATTGCCCATTGACTGCTAATGTATTAATCTGTGCCTGTTGAGGGTACAGATGAATTCAGTGGTAGCTTATGCATTTTTGGCCAAATGCATTTCTTCTATTGACTGTTATATTCTCTAATTCTGTTTATTGTTTAGATTAAATTATTTTGAATTGTGATGGCTAGTTTAAACAAAAATTCAGATTGATTAGCGTTTTTATTAAATTATGTATTTTGTTGGCTACTGGTTTTATTTGATGTGTTGTATAGTGGTTGTATTAATTAGTTGTTGTGTTGGTTACTGCTTTTATGTATTAAATGTATTGTTTGGCTTGTGGTGTGATTTATTTAATTGAATGACTAGTGGTTTTATTTAGGTAATTCATTGGTTGGCTAGTGCTTTTAATTTTTGATTTTGGGGATTTAGGTTCTTGTTGTATATGATTGATTATTGTGTATGTTGGACATTCGTGCTTTTTTATTAGGGTGACCATTGACTGCTATAGTTGCTTGTCATGCCCATATTATATGGGTAAGATATACTACTATGCCAATCAATGGGTACAGAGTGGGTATAGTGGGTCCAGGGTGGGTGGTTAGGCCTCCTGGGTGGGTAGCGGGGGAGGATGGGTTAACCCCTTAATTACTATAGTGGTTATTAACCTCTAAGGTGATTAAGTGGTTAGGGGACATTAGATTGTTTTTTTTAATGTATTCTTTCAGGCAACGGACGACATGGCCCTGTAGTATGCTGACGAGGACGCCTTTCATAATGGCAGGGGTAAGTGGAATGGTTTTAATTACTTTATTTATGTTGGCTGGCTAATGTTTTGCTGAATAATGGTCAAATGATCTATTATCCATATCTGGATAATACTTATTTTGCACATTGCTGTGCTGTATGTGTTTGGGGTGGGGTGTATTTATTGAATTGGTGCCCATCTAAAATTTTTTTTAAAAACAGGAATGGTACCGCAGGCCAGCAGGGACCCACAGGGACCACCCGAGGATCCCCGGATCCCCATTGGGACCACCCAGGGAACCCCGCCAGCCTATGTTTATCAATCGTGTGTTAAATAAATAATGGTTTTATGTTGGGGTACAGGGGGTAGGTTGTGTATTGGTGCTTACTACATATTTTAATTTACATTTTATTACTAGTGTATTGTAGCAGGTGGTCTCCGGAGCAAAACCTTGTTGATTTGAGGTCCGGGAACCCCCTGCTTTCCAAGATACAGGCCCCGTTATGGGGTGCCAGTATCTCATATGCATGGATATGTCACGCGTCAGTTGACCCGGACATTTAAATGCATAGTTGATACCAGCACCCCATAACAGGGCCTGTATCTCGGGAAGCAGGGGATCCCGGAACTGAAATCAACGCAGTTCTGCTCCAGAGATCCCCTGCTACAATACACTAGTAATACAATTTAAATAAAAAATAATAATTTAGGCTGAGATATGTGCAGAGAGAGGTGTCTCTCTCTCTCTCACTGCAGCAGAAACAACTCGCCAGATGAGCCCTTTACACTGGAGCGATCATCTCGTCGCCGGCTACTCTCCATTTTTGCAAGTGTTGTTACCACTGGTATTCGGGGCTTTCTGCATACCGTGATAGCACAGCGATTTTTTTCTATCGGACTTTACTGCATGAGGCCCTTAATGTGTTAATAATGACTTATCACGTGTTATGCTACTGGGTTTTTAAATGATAATATATTGTAGGTAGATACTGTACCTCAGAGAGTACTACTCTCAAACTAAAAATAAAATACTTTATAAAATCATTCTTACACCAAATGAAAAAGTATCACCTCATGCTGCAATGCTTATATATATATATATATATATATATATATATATATATATATATATATATATATATATATATATATATATATATATATATATATATAAAGCAGAAAGTAGCCGTGTTAGTCCAGTTGCGATAGTGCAGAATAAATGAGTTCTTCAGTATTAGGTGATACCTTTTTTATTGGACTAACAATTTATGTCATAGGACAAGCTTTCGAGAGTTCTCCTCTCTTCTTCAGGTCAATCAATACTGATTTACACAGGAATCAATGCTAAAACAGTGTAGATAAAAAAACAAAAAAAAAAACCCAGATATTTACTGAAGATAAGGTCGGGTGTTAAGTGTTTGAAGCCAAGGGACAGTGTCAAAGAAAGGTGGGGAAGGGATGCTGGGGGGGGGGGGGGGGAGAGAAAGTGTGGATAAGAATAGAGGCAAGCAGGATAATTACAGACAATTTTGGTAGGGTGTGAGAAAACCCATGTCCACATTAAGTCCCTTGGTTTTGGTGTCAAAGAGTCTTATCATTCTGAGCTCAAATGTTTTCCGTTCTTGGGTGCTTTTAAACATTCCATTGAGGATTTTGATTTTTAAATCATTTATGGAATGATCTGGTTGTGTATATATATATGTATATACATACATATACACACACACACACACACACACACACACACACACACACACACACACACACACACACACACACACACACACACACACACACACACACACACACACACGTGTATATATATATATATATATATATATATATATATATGTGTATATATATATATATATATATATATATATATATAATACACACACACTCTCTCATTATTTATAAAAATTGTATAAAGTGTGAAAGGCAGGGTTGCAGACCTGTCGTTAATATGCTCACAAGTGATTTTTTATTTGCTGTAAACTGTACAGTGAAGGTTTTTGTAATTTTCTTACCAACCAGAACTTATTTGATGTGTGGTTGAAACCTATCCCAGCTTTATATTGCAAAGCCAGTATAAGTATCCTCACATTGAAACAGATGTCTGTGAGTAGGTTAACTGGCTATGCAATTCTTTAACCCAAGCTGTGCTGCAAAACTGTGTAACAAAGGAGGCAAAAGGGCTCTATGTTAAAATTGATAAGAAGCCAAATGTGACACTGTGTGCTCATTTGATGTCAGTTCCCAGAATGGCTACAGTGGAAGCACTGTGCTAGGTGATAATGGTGAAAAACAGGGTTGTAGACCTGTCGGAGACATGTAAATGTACTCACAAGTGTAATTTTTATTTGCTATAAAATTACTATATTTAAAAAGAAAAAATTAATGACAATTCCAGTTGAGTGACCACTTTGCTTTGTGTCCAAAATACATTTATGCTTCTTAAATTTGAAAATAATACATCATTGTAATTTCATTTGTTACAGAACATATTTCCAAAACATCCCAAACTACCCACTATACCAGTGATTTCCAAACTTTTTTGTTTGGAGGAACCCTTGAAGTATTTTGAAAAATCTCGGGTAACCCCTATCTGGCTGACATATTAGGTTCGACAGTGGTCAGTCACAACATTTCACACCTCACGAGCCATCTCTATTTCCCACCCTTTACCCATGTTTTTCTCTCCCATCCATCTCACTAACTCTCCCACCTCCCGCCTCACATGTATTTATCCCTTGCGTCTCACTCTTACTCCCTCTTTTCCTCTGTCACTCCCTCTCTCCTGCCCCCCTCTCTTCTCTCACTCGCACCTACCTTCCATCAATTACCCCACTCTCTCTCAATCCACCCTACAAAATACATACCAAAAAACCCCACCTCCAGGAGGGGGGGGGGGGTCTGTGGTCCATAGGAGGAACCCCTGAGACTGCTTCAAGGAGCCCCAGGGTTCCATGGAACCCTGGTTGGGAATCACTGCACTATACCATGTAATCCCTGTGAAAGTAAGGGAACACATAGCAATTGCCTAAAACAGTGATTCTCAACAAGGGATTTGTCAGATGTCTTTGGAGATTTTGCCCAAACAAATCAGTTATGGTACATCTCAGGCAAAATAATAGGTTCCTGAGACTGTGGAGGTGGGGTGGGGGGTGGGGGGTGGTGGAGGGGCAGCGCATTTTGTAAGGCTCCAAACAGCACCTTACCATGTGTGGTATGATGAGTAGGCATACTCATCTAATCCCATTAGATTAATACGGGGTTTGTGGAACAAATATTGTCTTGCAGGGGGTTCACAATGTAAAAGAGGTTGGGATCTACTAGCCTAAAAAATAGCATTAATAAAAAACTAAAATAAATAATAATAGTTCATTATTTTCAACCTCTTTTTGCAGGAAGCTGTGGCAGCAAATTTTTGCATTGCTGAGCCTTTAAGTGCTGCTATTTGACTGGTGTGGTGGTAATGTAGCAGAAGTAGGAGAGGTGGAAATTGTTTGAATAGAGGTCACAGATGTAGGCATGAGTTGTCGCCCTATAGCACTTGTTATATCTTCCACATGCCTGCAGTTTTCTCTCACCATCTCAGGGCTACAATGGAACAGGAACGCACTGGGACACCGTTCTGGCAGTTCTGCATCCACTCTGGGGAACTTTTCTCCATTCCTTTATCTACGTAATAAGCAAAAATATTCCTGACTGTCATGGAATCTGGGGGTTCTCTTGATTCTGCATTCTTACTGTTCAGGCTGTTGATCTGGTTCAGACACATTTTCTTAAATTATTACTGTGACAGTAGGGGCAATGTGGCCCATATTAATAAAGGTTAAGCCCGGCCCTACATGTCTTAAGTGATACTAAGTGGTTAACCCAGTATCCCTCTGTAAAATGTGATTTATGAATGTCCCTGTTTAAATTAGGATTAATATATTTGTTGTCCTCTTTGTGTACAGGGCTGGTAATTCACTCAACCAGTCTGCACACAAAGAGATAAGGTCCTTCAATCCAGAATGTCGGTGATGAAGTGGTGGTGGTTTAGAAGTGGGGACAGGTGCTGACTCAGGTCTGGGGAATAATGCCTCTCTGAGTAGAGTTATTGTTCAGCCCAGTCTTTGATATCAGGCTGGCTGGGGGAACCATTGCTTAGCACGATCCCCGAAGGCACGATTCCCATTGGCCAGTTAATTTCTCATTCCTCTCCAAGACATCCTCTGTTGGCTGGGTTAGAGGCATGGTTGCCTCCCACGTCCTGGATTGGCACATCACAGACGAGCCTCTGCTCGGTGATTGGTCCATTTGCAGCATATGTATGCTGATTGGTCGGCAGCTCATCTTCCATGCTTTTTATGGAGATGGGGAGCCTATATAAAGAGCTGCCAACTTCAGCTTCAGAGAATATTCTGATCATAGCGTAGTAGGTGTCATCAGAGGTTTTTGCCAGAAGCACCAAAGTGAGGCTCGTAGTGGAAGGAAGCGGGCGATTTGAACTTGTTATCATGCAAATAGCATCCCTGGAGTATTGTGGTACCCAAAGTGGACGGAGAGAGGAAGTTCAATCAAACAATTAGTCACAAGTGCGCTCAAACGCTGGATCCTTTCAGTTGTATAAGATGTATAATTTGCAGATAAGCAGGATAGGACACTGGGGTTGATGAAATCAATGGTGACGTAAAGTCTCCAGACAGGCCAATGATCCCTGAAGGGTAAGATTAACGGTCAGAACCACAATCAAACCCTCATTGGGTTGGTCCTGGACTCACAATAAACGTAGAGAGTAAGAAGAGTAGTACTCACAGATGCCCCTGTCCTGTTTATCCTGATAGGCATGCAGCCAAGTGAAGTTTGCTTGTCCTGAAGAAAAAGAGAAAACTTGCGCACAGCCAATGGACTGGGTCCCAAGATGATGTATAAAAATATCTTTATTGATCCATCATAAAAAAAGGAGGAGGTAAACACCCTTCTACGCATTTCGTGTATACAATACACTTTATCAAGGAGTATTTTACTTACTTTATTTTCGTCTTCTGTAAATTTGACACACCTCATTATATCATGAGTTGCTGTGCCACGTGTTCCTTCTCCAGGAGAAGGAGATTACATGGTCTAAGACTCTGGGGGTGAGACTGTTGCCTTCCTGTAGATGCCTACTGTCTACTCCCATGCCCAGCTGTCCTCTCCTGCTGTAATACAGTCTCCTTGCCACCACATCTGCCCTCCTGACAAACTCTGTGGGCTTATTAAAGTACGAGAAGCCAGCCCACTCCTCTGCTCCTCCCTCTTCTCAGACTTCCTCTGGATATCACTCTCCCAAGACCTCCCCTGCTCATCACTCATGCCAAACCTCCTCCACTCCTCAGTCTCCACAGATCTTCTCCACTCCTCAGTCTCCCAGGACTTGCTTCGCTCCTCAGTCTCCCCAGACTTCCACCGCTCCTCACTCTGTCCATTATTCCTCTGCTCTTCACTCTCCCGAGACCTCTTCTGCTCCTCACTCTCCCCAGACCTCCTGTACGGCAAACTCTCCCCAGACCTCCCCTACTCGTTAGATATACCACCACTCCCTCAAGTAGCCTCTCTCTCTCAAGCAGTCTATTACAGTTTCAATCTTGACAAAGAAAAGTGACAAATGGATGGACAGCTATAAGTGGATAGTACAGCCACTCCTACAAAACATTTCCTAAGCAAGGCACGTCTCAAATTATTTGTAGAAATACTACAGTTGTGCTGCTACCCGTCCCCCCCTCCCCGGAGACATTCCCCACTGTGGATGTCATCAAGCATACCCTACCAAATAGAAAGTAGACTCAGGCAGGGGTATATTGTATAAAACAGGATCATTTTATTGCATCCACTGAAGGTGTTAATACAGTGAATACATTTCTCAGCATAGGATCCCAGGCCTCTGGAGGGTTCTTTGGCCCTCTGTTAGAAGTCAGGCCTCTCGGTAGTCTTGTGGTAATATCAGTGTCATGATGGACACCACCTTTATCAACACATTTATATTTCCTTAAATTGTGATTTATTTCCTTGATAGACAAATACACGACATCTGCAGAATACACTTAAAACAACACTTACTGGAATAAGGGAACGAAAGAAATTGTCCTTGGAACGAAAGAAATTGTCCTTTGCTTGCAAGTGCCAGAAATGCAACCTTGGTTTTAAAAGTCCTGTGGTTATGTTGTTATTAACCCCTTTACTCCTGGACCAGTTGCTGCTGTGCTGGAACAAAGTCTTGCATCTTTACATCATGGATTAAAATTCAGGAATCACACTGGGGATACCTGGGGAGCCACAGCTATAGACTGCCCAAAGCTATCTTTAACATGTGGATCCAATCCCCCTCGTGGAACAAAAAACCCCACAAATAGCCAAGTTACCCACAGTTCATAAGACCGGTCAAAAGGGCTGTCCGGTGAGCAGGGCGCATGGGTTAGGTTGACGCCCATGCCACTTAGCATACCTGGGCTACACCCATATCTTGGCACCACTAAGTCTGATTTTTGACCCGGAGAGGTCACTAGCCTGACATCTGCTGTGCATCAGTATGTCAGTTTTGTATACATTATGGGTCTGCTGGGTCTTTTCATAACTGACACTCTTTTAGACAGGGAGAAGCTAATCAACTAGATCCCTTTGAGGCTCCATCATAAAAATACCGAAGCTCATTCATCCATCTCACAGCTGTATGTCCACGGAATTCCTGCTTGGGCTTACAAAAAATACCTCCTGTCTTACATTTAAGATCTGGAGTTTTTACACACTTTATTAAACAACATGTTACGTTTGTGTTATAACTGTAAAAATTATATTTAGTTGCATGTAGTGGTTCACTGTATTTGCACCTCAAAAATCAGGTTTCTGGGTGCTTTCGTTCTAGAATTAGTATTTCTCATTGAAATGACGGCTTCTATACTGCCATCATGTGTCGGTTAGAGGGTATGGCAAGCAATGCATCTTGTCTTTTACCCTCGCAGGCAGGGAATGGCCTGCAAATGGGGAATAAAAATGGCTGGGACAGGGCAAACACAGTAATGCATAGCAAATAAGTTTAACCCCTTCCTTCTCCGTCACAATCAGCTCCATTAAGGAGCTCAAGGGCACGACTCTATCCCTTGAGGGAGAGACTAAAGCTCCCTATAATTTAAGATGCCTCCGCCTTAAAGCAGAAGGGGAGGGTACCTGGGCTGCAACCGGATTCGGTAACTTGTCATCCATGTCCTACCTCCACTCCTGTCAGTCAAGGAGGCTGCATGAGGGGGGTAAACCCCACAGGATAGCCTGCTACCGCCTGCAGCTACCAGGACGTGCATGATAGGAAGAAAAATAGAAAAATGGAGAGTAGAGCACTGCAAATGGACAAAGGGCTGGAGGCAAAAATAAACTATTTATTGGGCATATGTGCCAAAAAGACAAACACACAAGTAAAACTCTGACGCGTTTCCCGCAGTGGAGGCGCTTTATCAACTCTTTGATAAAGCGCCTCCACGGCAGGAAACGTGTCAGAGTTTTACTTGTGTGTTTGTATTTTTGGCACATATGCCAAATAAATTGTTTATTTTTGCTTCCAGCCCTTTGTCCATTTGCAGTGCTCTGCTCTCCATTTTTCTATTTTTTTGCTCATTCTCCGGTATGGAAGCACGCCGACCGATATGAGTGGCTATGCAGCGGCTTGTTCATCGTGAGGATTTCCTTCACAGCAGCTGCGTGACCTTTGACCGACCAGTGTGGTGATGGTGTTCCACCCGCCTACATCGACGCCGCTAGAGTAGGACGTCTGGAGAGGAGTACCAACACGGAGGTGTGGACCGTTGATTCGGCCCCCCACGAGCCGCTACCCCTGTTCAGAGTCTGACCGGAACATTGCGGGAGGTTTCATAGGTACCCGGTGAGTAGGCAGGAGAGTCTGCAGACGCTGGACTCCACCATCATCATCTGGACATATATCCCGGGTTACCATCAACCCCGCAGGGGTAGAAGGAAGATCTGACCTCCCGGCTCTCCAGGTACAGGGGTTTTTACATTCTACAGGCGGCTCTCTACAGACTGGGATCCCCCCGGTGGATTCAGGTGAGGTGGTTGCCGCACCAGTGCATTCACACTTGGTTGGACTATATGGTCCTACAGCCTTTTATTATTTATATATCGGCATTCTATTTATTAACATAGTTTCACATTATTGATTTATGCCATCAAGACACTGGCCAAAAAAATATGACTCTAATACACCAACAATCACTAATATTTAACTTTTTCACAAACTTCTATCTTCTCAGGCTCAGTGTGTTCCTCTCTACCTCCCAACAGCACTGCAAGCATTGTCTCAAAAGTTGGCTTTCTTATAGGCAAACTTTGCCACATTAGGTCTGTATAGGCTGGCCTCAGCTCAGTGGGAGATCAGAGCCTCAGGGCAGATGTGGGGCTTTTGGTGGAACACATGCACCAAATGGTTAATGTAGTCAGGGAGTGATGCGATTAAACTTATTTAAAAAAAAATATTGCTTATCATTTTTTATATTGTTGGGTGTATTTTATTGATGTAAATAATGTTTAAGTGTTTTATTTTTGAAAACTCTTAATGTTTGCCTTTTTTTAGAAAAAAAAATATCTAACTCTTTAAAAGGTTGTGACCTAATTATATTCAATCTATCTAATTGTTGTTGTCTTTATATTATTAATACTTATTTGGTCTAAAAATATATTAACATTACAGAATATAATTCACAACGGACATTAACATTTAAACATAAATATATAGGCGGGGTTGCAGACCTGCCTAAGACATGCCTAAGACATGCAGATGACCATACAGTTATATTTGCATATTTGCTTTCCTGTGGAGGGTTTTTGTCACTTTTTTTACTCACCATAACTTAACTCAGTATTATGGTTTAGCCTATCCTATAGCCTCTCTTGCATTCCCAGTAAAATCAACCCCACACTGATGAGACCCATCAAGGTTGAAACGGCTGTCTGTGGGTGGTTTTTTGGGTATGCACCTTAACCCTGGCTGTGCTCAAAGCTGTGACCATGCAGCAAGCTTAAGCCTATAGGGAACCATGTTAAAAATGGTTTTTGAGGCAAAAAGTGACACTGTGTGCTCATTTGCATGTCATTTCCCAGAATCCCTTGCTGCAGTGGAAGTGCTGTATGCTGGGTGATAATGGGGAAAGGCGGGGTTGCAGACCTGCCTAAGACATGCAGATGAGCATACAGTTATATTTGCATATATATATATATATATATATATAACACAAGCAGTATGAATGTGTATAAATGACAATGTCCTATTTTCTTAGATTCACACTGTGAAGCTAAATCATTTTTGTTAATATATATTATGACAGATCCGTGCTGTCAATACTTTTACCTTGGTACTCTACATACTGTTGCAATTGAAGTATTTTTTAACTCTACGCTCACATTGAGCTACCTGTTATCCCAGAAGATATTACAATTGTTAATTCTTCTTAGACTGTTTGTTTACAGCATAACTTTATTTGAATTGTCTGAATATATTAATCCTTAAGACTTAAAACAATGTTCAACTCCCAATGGCATAATTTAAATGATGAAAAACAATATGCAAGATATATTAAAATAACTAAAATTAAATAGCCATCTGATGGCAACATTTTTTTGTGTTATGAAAGAATGTATGAAATCTTTGAATAACTTTTTTTTCAAGATCAGGAAATCCTTTCCCTTACAATGGATACTTTGTTATGCCAAGATTGGTGTCCAGAATGACTATGTGACTCATTTGTTAAACATTTAAACATTTTTTTATTTTCTTAAATCCCTGGATTTTGAATCACCCATGATGCTGCACAGAAAAATAAGCATTCCATTATGACTCTGTGTTATAATTCATAAAGAAAATTATATTTTTTAGACGTTAGAATGTAAAGGTCAATGTTTAAAAAGCAGTTCCAGTAAATTTGTGTCATTCAATTTAACTACTTCTGTGTCTCCAGGTGCAGCATTTTTTCTCACCAAACGACTACAAATTCTCCAAGTTAAAGTATTTCAGAATTATGATTCCGAAATAAAAAAATCTGGAAGTGTTTTCAATATATATTATTGCTTCATGTAATAATATACAGCAGTCAATTTGAACATAAGCAGATGTAAAATAATGTAAACAATACTGCAGTATGAATGGAACCTGCAGTATGCATCTGGTCTAATGTGAATTGTGGAAAAATGAAATCCAATATAAAGAAATTCTAGTTATTAAATGTATTCTTAGTTGAGGATATTTATGAGAAATATTGTTTTGTCATGAAAAAACAATCTATAAATATTTCAAACATATAGTATACTGATTTCATAAATAGAATATTAATTAATGTCAGGCAGTAGCTGCAAAGGCATATACAATGTTATCTTGCATTTCATGGGGTACGGATGGAAGTGAAATAAGCATAATTATGCCACTGTATAAAAAATTAGAAAGCCCTTACCTTGAATACGTAGTACAGTTTTGGAGACCGCTCCATAAAAAAGACACAAAATTAATAAAGGGGATGGAAAATCTGATTTATGAGGAGAGACTCGCAAAATTAGATTTGTTTACATTAGAAAATTTGTTTTTAAGAGGGGATATGATAACAATATACTAAAATATTGAAGGTCAATACAAGGAGCTTTCAAAGTAACTATTCATCCCAAGGGCAGTACAAACGACATGAGGTCATACCTTAGGGTTGGAGGAAATGAGATTTCCCCAGCAACAAAGCAAAGGGTAGTACAGTAAGGGTAGCTACAATTTGGAATTCATTACCCATGGAGACTGTGATGGCAGATACAATAGATATCTGCAAAAAAAAAGGTTGGACATCTTTTTAGAAAGAAAAGGTATACAGGGATATACCAAATAAGTCAACATGGGAAGGATGTTGATCCAAGAAGAAATGTGATGCCATTATTGGAGTCAGGAAGGAATTTATTTTTCCCCTTATGAAACAGCATTGGATGATGTTTCAAAGGCATTTTTTGTTTGCCTTCCTCTGGATCAATATACTGTAAATACAAATATAGGATAAGTATCTATCGTCTAAGTTTAACATAGGTTGAACTTGGTGGACATATGCCTTTTTTCAATCTCATTTCCGATGTAAATATTTAGATCTAAAATATTACCTTCCGGAATTATTAGCAGAAGCAGAATTTATTTACCCTTTCAAAATATGTATCAACGCAAAATTAGGGGCATTCAGGGAAAATAATTGTGATATATATATATATATATATATATCTATATTGTGACATAGTCCAAAGATGTTAGGCAGCTTTCTGCCCCGTTTTAGGTCAGAAAGTGCAGGAATAGTGCAAAATGATCCATTCCACAGCTTCACATTTACTCAGGCCGGTGGATGGAAAATCCAGACCACAGTTTACAATGTGTCTAGTTCTCCCTCACCTGCTCTCCTAATCACTAGCACAGGTATTTAGAGCAGAGAGGGTTGCTTTTCAGTCTCTCTTCTTAGAGCATGGGGGCTGGGGGTGTCGCTGCTCCCCTGCATCCAGTTCGGAGAGGACGCCCCCTTCAAGTATCACAGTACCAGAGGATTTGCCTGGACACTTGGGACTGAGTTCCCACCACGAACAGATAAGACAAACAAATGTTTATTGCTTTACCTAAAAGACTGTATGCTGTATCTAGTGACCCTAAATGAGAGGGCATTGATTTAAACTGGGGAACCAGGTTAGTTAGCCCAGCAGCAGTTGGAGAGGCTGATTCTGCTGTGTAGTTAGATCCCTGAATGGGATAGGATTTTGTTTATATGATTTGATTTTGGTTCTTTAAAGTGACAGTGTGTGAAATGTTATAACGGTGATATGAGTAAACCGCTGAAGGTTCATGTCTGAGTGCCTCCTGCCTACACTTGATAAAGCTGCAGTCCCTTACTGGGATGAAAATAAAGCAGGCAGAAGCCTGAGTTACACATAATGCTTTGTATGATCCGGTTATTCATATAATTAATCCTAGAAGACAGTGACGGGAAGATCCCAGACAGACGTCAGCACTACAAAAGTGGGGCGTTTGTCACAATATATATACAGTATGCAGTGCATTGCAAAAAAATGGCATGACTTGTATTCAGAAATGTTTGCCATTGAATGCACTATTGAGATTTATTGTGAAAATTTATTTAAATTTTATACAGTGCTGTCAACAGCATAATGCATAAATTACATAGTGTATCAGCAACAAAGCAATTTTATACATAGACAAATTGGCATCATATGTGTAGAAATATTTATGGTAACAAATGCCATTTTGTACAGTAGATTGAAATTTGCTGCCATACAGTATAAATATTAATAAATACCAATCTCATTTTTCTTATTACCATGTGTTCAATGTATTTTATTGATGTCTTGTATTGTAATGTTTATTGGAGGTAGAGGGATTGAGTGAAGGGGTAATTGCCCCAGGGTGGGTAGTTGGGCCTCATGGGTGGGCTGTGGAAGGGGTTAACCCTTTCATTACCATAGCGGTTACTACCCCTTCCACTGCCCACCCGAGAGGCCTACCCACCCACCCTGGGGCTATTACCACCTTCACTCACCCCATCTGCCCCCAATAAACCGGGTAGTCTGCCTTAACCCCTTCATTGCCTTAGCGGTTAGCTGCTAAGGTAATGAAGCTGCTTTAAAAAAAAATATTTCAGTATTGTAGCAGAGGGTCTCCGGAGCTGAACCACATTGATTTCAGGTGCAGGGACACCCTGCTTCCTGAGTTACAGGCCCTGTTACGGGGTGCCAGTAACCCCTGGTTTGATTAAATCCCCCTGATCCCATGGGCCGTGACGTGGGAGAATTTAAACATGGCTTGCGGCCACCCCATACAAGGTCTATAACTCACCACATACTGGCACCCCCTAACAGGGCCTGTAACTCAGGAAGTAAGGGGTACCCAGACCTGAAATCTCTGCGGTTCAGCTCCGGAGCCCCTCTGCTACAATACTGTAATATTAAAATTAAATAAAAACCCCACGATCGCCTGTTAGAGGCACGCAGGTAGAGTGACTGATTACAGACGCGTCTCTTACAGACAGCTGGAACCCAGTTGGATTCACACAGCAAGGACCACCACTGTGTTAATCCGCTGGGCCATTAGTCTGCTGCAGTCCACCTCGCGAGGTATTGACGTTATCTTGCGGTTTTTACCCCGAGATGTGGTCGAATCTTGGTGGCTGCATCTGTATAACCAATATTAAGTAAGTGTTGCTATTCTTCAAGCAATACAAACCGGCGCCGATACAGTCCAAAGGTGAGTTATAGTCCAATGGTATTAAAGTCTCTAATGGTAGATAACTGTTGGTATGACTTCCCAGCTTTTCTTCAGGATGTTAACTCCATACATATAATGCAGAAAGAAAAAGAACAAAGAAAACACATCTTAGTGCAAAAATGCAATTAAATAACATGCAGGACAAACAAGACAAGACAAACACTACATAAAACAAGCAAGGCTGACTAATACTAAAGAATTAGTTTATTACACACAATAAAAAACTGTAGCAGATGTGGGATCCGGTGTGTTAAAACCAGAGTCCTACTTACAGAACTGCCACAGATCATAAGCAGGGGTTTGGGTGAATGGTGACCGGCTACAGCTCTGTCTGAGCACGTGACATTCAGGGGTCTCCTTCGCTCCGCAACCGGAAGTGCGACACTGTGCAGGGTCACATATTATCACATGTATTGTTATTTTTAACATCTTTTAGCGCTATTTACACCAATTTTTTTCTTATTCTTCAAGCAGCAAAAACATGAAAAATCCTATTTGTTTTTAAATAAATCAGTTCTACAGTATTAGATAATACTGTCTGTATTTTTTATTTTATATATTTTCAACTCCTAATACCATTTTTAATGATTTTTTTTTAATGTACTGATCATCCATTGGTTGCAATCATTTAGAAAGTCACATCCACTTGCTCTTTTGAATCAGGCTCTGACACACCTTTTTTGAGCTCTTCCCTTTGGCAAAAAAAACAAACAGATCTGTTGCGTGTTCCAAACCGCAGGCTGTCTAATAATCTGAAAGCTGAAGTAGTAATGTGTTACACTTAGGCTGCGCTTATAATGCCGGCGACAGCGTTGCGACGTCGCGTCAAAACAAATCCATTGCCGCCGTTGCGTGCGCTTATAGTAAGCGCGACACGACGGCTTGGTCGCGATCGCTGGAAGTCATCTCAATTTGATATTTCCAGTGACCGCAGCCTGACGTCGCAGGCACTGCAGCATTTAACAGACTGCAGCATAAGGTCAGAAGGCGGCCATTTCATTAGACACATTATCAGGATTTTCACAGATTTATAACAGGAGGACCAAACAACTGTCAGTTAGAGGTAAGAATGTAGAATTATACATCACATAGTTTACATACAGTACTGTATAAAAATAAGAAAAAAAAGAAGGGAAAAAAAGGGGGGGGGGAGTACTGCTTTCAGTAAACATTTTAGCACTGTAAGACACCTTTGAGGACCTTTACTTCCAGTCCGACAGATTTTCTGGGGCTCAGGACTAGGGCTTCACCCAGAGCCCCTTCCCCGTGTTGGCCCTATGCCCCCCTCCCTGTGTCGAAGGCCCTGCGAGTCCTCCCCTTGCCCACCTGTATTTTTCTCCCCCCTCTGTCTCTCACTCTTCCCCTTCTCATATCCCCACCTCAGCTATCCCTCAATTACACCCTCTCACTCAATCCCGCTCCCTCAACCCCCCTCCTCAAACTCATTTCTCGAGATGGGGGCGAATTTGGACCCGCAGTGGATCGTCCGGTTCCTTTGTTCCGCGGATTAATCTCAAAAAGGGCGATTCGCAGTTTGCAAATTTTTTATTTTTATTATTATTAACAATTCACTCCACGGATAGATCCGCAATCCATTGACTGATTTGTAGAATCCAATCCCCAGATTCGACAAATCAGTCAACGGATTGTTTCCAATGGCGATTTTGATGAATCTGCACGGATTAAAACCAACCAAATCCATTTGCGGATTTTACACCCATGAAACGGATTTTGGGGGGAAAATACGAGAAAATTCGGAAAACAGATTTGGGCGGATTTGCCCATCTTTACTCATTTCCCCTTCCTCCCATGGCCACACACAATTCCCCCCAATACCCATACAATTCTCTCACCCACACTGCCTATACAATACCCCTTCCCAATACAGACACCCCTACCCCCCAATTAGTCACCACTATACCCCCTCAGAAATAGACACCACTATACAGATGGAAACACCCCAGATGCAAACACCACTACTACCCCCCTGTCCATATTAAAATTACCACTAACCCCCCAGATACAATTACCACTACCCCCAATACCATTATTGTATTGTATTGTGTGTCTTTATTTATATAGCACCAAAAGTGTACTCAGCGCTTCACAAAGAATACAGTACAGGGAATTTTAAAAATACAATAAGTGCAGCAAGAATCAGAAAATGGGAAAGGAAATCCCTGCCCCGAAGAGCTTACAATCTAAGAGATTTGAGGGGAAACTTACAGAGACAGCAGGTGAGGGAATAAGTGCTGTAGATGGGTGTGCTTGGCCACAATGGGTGGTATAAGTGACTGTGGGACAATAGCCATGAGTGCAGGTGATTGGGATTGGGTTTTATCTCTCTCTCCAGCTGATGTGCACTGAAAACTGGGCCTGACTTTCGGGTACACCCAGCTTCTGGCGTGCACCGTGCCTCCTCTTCCCACAGCGTCCTCTTTCTCCAGCCGGTGCGTGCTGGAAGCTGCGTGTACCCGAAAGTCAGGCCCAGCATCCGGTGGGAAAAGGAGAGTCCCAGCATGGGAAAAGAAGGCAATAACTGGGGAGACCCGGGAGCCAGGGCCACCAGAGGCCCGGCAGTTGGATGTAGGCTATTCCGCACCGGCTGGTCAGGCCCTCACAGCCACTGGGACCGGGAAACTTGTCCCGGCTCTCCCCCCCTGTCGGTGGCCCAGCTTCCAGTGGTGTAATAGCATCACTTACTGTATTTAAATAGGGCCATAGTAATCACTGAATGTCATTATTAAACATGGTCAGACATGTATAATGTTAACGTAACGTGGGCAAAGTCTTAAGCCATGTCTAATTTTTCTGTTTGCTTGTAATAATATTTTAATTTCTCTAGAAACATAAAGAAGAAATTGTGAAGAGGGAGGCATGTGTAAAATGTAGAAGACAATTAATAACTTGTTGCTTATCAAAAAGCTAGTCATCTTTAATGATGCAAGAACTTAATGTTTGATATATTCCAGAATGTTTGGATATATATGAGCGGTGTGTAAATCTTGGGTACATAGCTAGAACATGAACTATTTTCATTTGTGTCACATAATAATACTAATAATACCATGTTCTTGTATAGCACTGCTAGTTTTACGTAGCACTTTACAGAAACATTTTGCAAGCACAAGTCCCTGCCCTGTGGCGATTACAATCTATGTTTTTTGTGCCTGAGGCACAGGGAGATAAAGTGACTTACCCAAATCACAAGGAGCTGACAGTGGGAATTGAATCAGGTTCCCTTGCGCGAAACTCAGTGCCAGTCAGTGTCTTTACTCACTGTGCCACTCCTTCTCCCCTAATAATTAAAATTTATAGAATGGAATTGCTTTCTGTTCCTAAATAAATGTTCACTTGCAGATGGTGGAGACATTGTTACATGAGTGTAATCGATCGCTATAATGATTTTAGGAAAGCCATACATCTGAGGAAATTGCTCCTTTCTTGTAGAAAAGATATAGCATCTGTAGTAAATGAAATACATCATGGAGCAAGTTTCATAATTCACTGCAGATATGTTGTTTGAAACGATCCGGATGCTAAGTAGTGAATTACACATAATACGTTAACCATTACTGGCACAGCAATAATGTGTCCTGTTACAGGTTTGAGATCCTCTTGCATGAAAAACCTTTGGCCTCCAATCTTCTTCTTTGTATTCTTCCTCTATGAACTTGAATAAGATCCACATAGAGAGAGGTACAATTAATACATTTAGTTTGATATAATTATAGGCGGTTCAAACACTTTTACAACACTTATTGGCACCCAAAATGTTGTGCATGTAATAGATTGAAAGGTTCGGAGCTATTTGTTTAGTTTGTTGATTAACTTCCGTTTCGCTTGTGTCGTTGGCAGCATGTCAGCAGCACGCTTCCCACACCTCTAGCAGCAATTTTTATCTAATTACAGTGATCGCGACGGCACGTACAACGCGATCAAGAGACAGCACGTCTATGAGACCGGCCACAGTGCACGCGTCGAAGTGCGACGGCACGGCAGCATTTCGAGGAGACAAAGAAATTTGGTTTTTTTGCGCGATGGCCGCGTCACGTGACAAGTTTACAACCAATCAGAGATTGGAGAGAAATTGGGGAAATATTGTCCATCACAAGTAAATACATTTATTTAAACATTTTTTTAAATTGTGCAAAATGTTTTATAGCTGAATGTTGTCCTATAGCCATAAATTGTGTAAAATGTTTAATGACAGAATGCTTGTGCTATAGCCTAAAATTGTGTAAAATTATTAATGGCAGAATGCTTGTGCTATAGCCTAAAATTGTGTAAAATTATTAATGGCAGAATGCTTGTGCTATAGCCTAAAATTGTGTAAAATGATTAATGGCAGAATGCTTGTGCTACAGGTATAGCCTACAATTGTGTAAAAAAATGTGTTAAATGCAAATTGCTTTACCATTTGATGTTAACCTGCGTGTTGTCTTTTATTGTTACAGTAGGTGACTTAGCAAATGACAAGTGGAAGAATTTTAAGAGATTCTTTCTGCAGAGAACATAGGAAAATGAAACCTCCACGCTCAGGGGACGCAGGTATAAGTGCGTACGAAAACACATCTTCATTGCCGTTCTTCAAGATGATGGTGTTTCTCAAAGAGTAAATGACGCCTGCAAAAACGGTGTCAAAACTGAAACTGAATGAAAGCACAGAAGACGCATCTGGAGATGTTTCATTGGATGAAGACTTATGGTGTGAGACTGCAACATCCCCAGAGCCACAATCCAAAAAAATGAAGGCATCAAGCGAATTGAAAAAATTATTAATTTCTCTAGAAGAGAAAATGATGAATACAGGCATACCCCGCTTTAAGGACACTCACTTTAAGTACACTCGCGAGTAAGTACATATCGCTCAGTAGTCAAACAGCAGCTCACGCATGCGCCTGTCAGCACGACCTGTACAGCAAAGTTGAACTCCCTACCTGCACCGAAGCTGTGCGCAAGCGGGGAGACTATAGAGCCTGTTACAAATGCGTTATTTACATCAGTTATGCACGTATATGATGATTGCAGTACAGCACATGCATCACTAAGTGGAAGAAAGGTAGTGCTTCACTTTAAGTACATTTTCGCTTTACATACATGCTCCGGTCCCATTGCGTACGTTAATGCGGGGTATGCCTGTAATGCATTTAAAGACAATGCAGATGAAGAGTTGGTTTTCTTTAAAAGCCTAATACCATACAGTACATGAAAAAATTGGACCCTGTAAAAATAATGTATGGTACGGCAAGAGATTCAAGCTGTTGTTTTGAAGGCGTTACAAGAACACGCAAAAAATAGTTGGAACAAATTGTTATTGTATATTAAGTTTGTAAGGTTTTACTGTTCTAAATGTTAAAAAGTTTATTTTATATTGAGTTTTCCCATTTCACTTGTTAATACATTTCTTACTGTTTCACACCATGTCTATGTTTTTACTCTCATTTAAAAATACTATGACAACATTTATTCAATGGAAAATTGCAAATCAGTGGATCAATATAATATCACATACGTAAATCATTAATAAAATACAGCAGCACAAGTTCAGATTTATTATATTTATTGGTTATTAACAATTATTAAACACTATTTTGCCATGGGACAGCTTCTTTAGCATTAAAATAATCTTTGAATGAATCGCGAAGGCATTTTGCTATGTTTGCAGGTGCATTATCTAACCTAGATCTCTGAAGCGGGGTATCAGCTATAGGCACATGATCCGACGTTGACACATAAGAATAATAATAGCATGTTCTTGTATAGCGCTGCTAGTTTTACGTAGCGCTTTACAGAGACATTTTGCAGGAACAGGTCCTTGCCCCGTCGAGCTTACAATCTATGTTTTTTGTGCCTGAGGCACAGGGAGATAAAGTGACTTGCCCACGGTCACAAGGAGCCGACACCGGGAATTGAATGAGGTTCCCCTGCTTCAAAAGTACTGCAGTCACCCTCGCAGGAGGAGAGGAGAAGTGCTTGTGATTATGCTAGATGTTTTATAATCTGTGGTCTGATTTCACACTAGTTATATTCTCTCTACTTTTTCTTTGTTATACTCTTAGATTGATTACTTAGAGGTGCTTTGTGTGCTTAATCTGCAAGGGTTGCTGTTTCATTGTGTTGGGGCTTTGGGGAAGGGAAGTACATCTGTGTCCCCTATTGGGGTCCTGAGGGAACGGGCCTGAGGAAGGGGTTTATCCCCGAAACGTTGCCCCCCTGCTTATCCCCATTTTTTGCCCCCCCCACCTTGTTTCTCCCACCACCACGCCCCCACCTCACATTGTGTGATATTCTATTTTTTGCATACTATGTTTTTTTGCAGTATGTATTTTAGACGCTTTTGTGTTGGTCACATCGCTTTGTGGATTTGACTTGTGTTGACATTAAATATCTTTTTTTGATTTGGCAATTACCTACTCTTGAGATTCATTCTACTAGTCAGTGAGTGCTGGAACTATTATTACTGTTTTTTAAGAAGTATTTTAATTAATTGCTTACTCAATACCTATAGCATTCATTAGTTTTATTTTAATGTCGCAATAATAGTTGTACAACTAACCTCAAAGTGAGCATGAGCCTTTCTTCTGGGCGAATTGTGCGACAAAAATTCGTCTGAACAGAGGATATCTTGTCCTTTCCAATATATAATCAAATGTAGCTTTTGTTATTCTCATGTAGTCAAAACATTTCCTGTGATGCTTACAAAGTTCGTGGTACAAAGTAGCAAATTCCCCAAGTGATTCCCACTGACGATTTATTTAATGTACATTTGTTTCTCGACCACAAAATACTGTAGATTTTTTTTTAAAATGCACTGTCCATCAGCAATAACAATTTCAGGTTCTTGGAGAGTGCCATGTTTGTTTATTGTTGATCCGGATGTGACATCACGGCCACACATCATCAAAAACCCAAAGTTCACGGATCACTGAGAGACAGGCGCGTGGGACGCCATGTGCTCTGTCACGCGAGCGTACTATAAATGATGCCTAAGTCAAGCAAATGGACAAAAAGTAATCTGTGTGCATTGAATACATGCGGTCAGCAATTTTAGACAACATGAAGTTATGTTAAAGACAGGAGAAAAGATGAATCCTATTAGACGGATTAAAGCAGCAATGTGCTCTACTCAACATAAAAACGAAACGACTCCTTCCCTTTTACCATTGCAAATTCCTAAGAAATACTGTAGATCATTACAACAATAAAACTATCAAGTTATGTTATGACTTGTATTCTGCTGCTTTAAAAGAACACCTAGGCAAATGTTGTGTCAAGAGAACCTGCATGCTTAAATAAAATCAGATATCATATTATGTCTACTGAATTTTAGAATCTTAATCATTTATGTGGCTTACTTTTTTCATAGTAAACATTTTCGGTGGGTCCAGTACAGTAAGTCATTACTATGCAAAAAAAAAAAAGCAACCACATTTGTAATTTTAACCTGAGAATCATACTACACCATGAGACTTCAATACCGCCATGAAATTGATTCTGCTAAAATATTTATATACAGTATAACCAAACTACGAGTAGTTTTTGAACCTAACCAAAAACCAACAGATTAACCCGCTAAACATGATTCTCTTTCAGTATTGATAACGAGCATGAAAAAAAGTCCTCCTGGTGCTGGAACCCCGGATAACGATGTGGGTACTCTCCTGTGGATATGGAGACAACAACAGAAAAATATTGCTTCAATACTCAGTTATTACAATGTGTGTTTGATGGTCACCTCGTTGTGCCCCCCTTAAAGTGCTAATGATTTAAATGACACCCACGTGCTCTTATGCGCTCGTTTAGGGATAGTGCCTTAGATCTAATTTCCTATGACATGCACTGGTAGTATTTAATCTTAGAGTAGTACAGTAGGGTAATAAATCACAATTCTATAATTCTTGTATTAACTCAAGACCCCTTGGTTTGGGGTGATGTTCGGCAGTATTAAATGCTCCATGAGTCATGTGTAGAGACAAAAAGAGATTGCCATAGAACAATAACGTAGAAAACTTTACTAATGTAACGGGTTCCCCCCCCCCCAATCGCAGATTTATAGTGTGGGGGTGCAGGAAACATATATTGTTACTCAGTGTGGTGCATAACCTGTTGGCTCACAGGAGGGCTGAGCTTCCGCCACGGGGAACCTGGGGCAATTATACTAGGGATACTACTTACATTCGATGCAGTGCCTCCACCTGCGATGGCTCCCACCAAAGGGGGAGTGGTTCCTGGCAGGACAACACAATAATCACATACACGGGGATATATATTAACGAGTGACTTTACTAACAAGCAATATAACATATCACGCAATACCTTTATATAACCTGTGTCCCTCTCTAGAGGAGACACCTACTGCGTCGCGCAGGACGCTTCCCCAACACCAAGTGAGCCCACCCAGTGTCCAAAGAAACCCCCACCCAATGTCCCGCACTCTTGCAGAGAGTCAATGGGTGACTGCGCAGTCACTAGTTAAGCTAAGGGCCCGGTGGTGCACGTATGATTGTATAATACCTGCCGAGCACTCCGGTGCTCGGGTCAGCAATACTTCGCAAAGGATCAGTCGGGCGATGCCTCCTTCTGATCCTCCAACCGAACTCCTGGCACGTGGACCGTCAGGGCGGTACCACTCCGGAATAGTCTCTGCGGACCCCAACGTGGGTCCGAACCGCTTCAACAGGAACAGCAGCAGCCGCTGTGTCCCTATCTAGTCTAAGTGGCACGTGCTACACTATAGGCCATCCCTATAGTACAGCAACCTGTAGTGGCTTTGGGGAAACTCCTAGGGGCCTACAGGGGTTAATGACCTGTCCCACTCCCCTAACTAACCAGGTCCCCTCAGCCTCACTAAATGCTGGCAGCCAACGTGCTGCGCAACAAGGTGCCTGCCTGTCAGACCTCACAGCACTGCCCGCTGTGACTCTGACAAGGCAGCACTCTAAACTAAGGGCAGCGTCCCTATCTTGGGCCTCCCTCAGTAGTTACCAACTACCCTAGTGGGGGGTTGGGGCCTATCTGGGGTGTGGGTACCTATAGGGCCGCAGGAGCTGTACTCGCTCCCCGCGCCCTTCCTTCCCTCACAGCTCCCCTGCTCCAATGGACTAACCTGAGTGACAGGGTCCCTCTCTCTAGAGCAGTCCCTGGCAACACTTTCTCTATCAGAGTAACTAACTACCTCAGACCCTGGGGGTGCTGGCCTAGTACAGTGAGTCCTGGACTCCTGTACCCTACCTCCTTCCCTGGGCTGCTCCGGTCTCTGACTGCCTCCTAACGTGCTCCAAGCCCGCCAAATGTATCTCTTCTTCAGGGGCTCCCTAAGCCCTATTGGCTCCCTGGTGTCACGTGGGGCGCGCAAAGGCTCTTGGGATATGTAGTCCCAGCTCAGAGCCTTCCCTGGTAGGCTAGGGCTTCGCGGGCTTTTCCTACCCTGCACTGCGCTTGCGCAAGCTTCCTCTGGCTGCCTCAACCTTCCCTGGTCTTTCCCTGCTCTCGCGCGAGCTATCTGGGGGCCTTTCTCGCTATCGCGATCACTGCGCATGCGCGAGTCAGTTTTTAATGGCGGCGCCCTCCTCGCTAGCCTCTGGAACCTTAGAGACACGATCGCGGCCTTAGCAACGGCCCGATCGCGTCCCCGGCAACCGGCCGCATGTGGGGGAAGCCGCGCTGCTCCCTGCTCCAGCCCCCACCCTTGGAAACAGCCGTCGGGTCCGTCGGCACCCGCGATCGCGCTGTAACAAGGGAGGGGGGTCTCCAGGAGCCACGGGAGCTCCAGGCTACACTAAAAAAAATATAACAACGATAGTTGGAATTGCACTCACGGATTTCAACATAAAAGAAGCGGTGTGAACTTTATGGCCATCACCAGTCTTTATCCTCCGGTTGGTGCGGATTCAAGAATCGGCTGTTTTGTAGCGTTGATCTGCCCTCCGGGCTGCTTGTGGTTTCTTCCTAACAGGGTCCCACGTGTGTAGGTTTCCTGTTTCCGCTTCCGCGTTCATCTGCGGTGATGTCAGCGCGCAGTCACCTGGTACCACTGGGCCGCCTTGAATTGCGTCCTCCGATAAAATCGGTATTGTAATATTCGCCTATTCATACATCACTCTGACAAAGGTTGCATTAGCGCTAAAGTTGTGTTGAGTTTCCACACTAACGAAATTAGCATATTACAGTTATAAAAATATATATTTACACATACATGTAGGGTGCAAATGGCAAATTCTCAATATGAGCTTCGACGAATACGTCACGTGACCTGTAATGTGTCTGCATGAAATTTAGTCAAATCTGCAAAACATTATTTTGTTGTCGTTTTCCATATAAAAAAAAGAGAACATTTCATACGGTATGTCTATCTTTATTTATATAGCGCACACAATGTCCTTAGCGCTTTACAAAGAGACAGTGCAAGAAATTATAATACAATAAGTGCAAACGAAATTAGACTGAGATTATGCCAAGTGCTGCAAGGCAGCAGCGCTCTTCTGTGAAGTCACCCAGTGCTGCTGCCGAGCAGCATCTTGATTATACTGGGGAGGTAGAGCAGAGGTGCCTTGGAGGTATGGTGGAGACATGGCTGTGGTGGAGGCATGGCTGTGAGCCTGTTCATCCTCATTGGCTAAACCGCTCACATGACACAACCGTTGCGCTTAAAAAAAACTAAATTCTCAATCTCTTCCCCAGCTGTCCGCCTTGCAGTACGGCGTGCCGCGACAGTCGTTGGTGGTATAAGCAGTTTGATTGGATCTAAGGAAATTTGTTTTGGCGATGCGCGGCGCCACAACATGCAGCACCGCTACACACGATGCCGCATGCGTTTTTGGATATAATGATGGCCTAATTGGTATGTTGGGAGACTTACAGAGACAGTAGATGGGGGAATAAGTGCAGTAGATGGAAGTGCTTGGCCACAATGGTTGTTGGTAGGAGCGACTGTGGGTGTGGGACAGGGGCCACAAGTCCAGGCTATTGAAATAAATGCAACAGAATTTGCTCAAGGTTTATTAACCCTTATTAACATTTCTATTACACAGTGATGCTAATTATTATTAATCCACTTATAATACCCACTGTCAAGCCAAGGGAGAGGTGCAGAGGCAGTAGGTAATTAAATATAAATCGAAGAAAACAGAGAATAAAAATACCTACAGTACTTTGAAGAAATACACTCAAGTGGAGTGATAATGAGATGGAATGAGACATTTTAAATGAAAGTATATATATATATATGTAACTACTATATACATATATATATGTAACTTTTATTAAATATCACTTAAAATTACATCATACTTAAAAATAATAAATCCTCTAATACTAATTACCTGTGTATCTACAAATGGGGGTTTGGAATGTATGGGTCTCTGCACAGTGCTTGAGTCTCTGTGCCTGCTAATGAAATAATAATCTCTGTTAGACCAGAGCAATAATCACCTGGCCAGTGGCCAAGGTTAACAAAATAACCAGGAACTATTCTTATAAATTCTATCAAGGTTGCTACTTAATCTCTTCTCCTTTCTGTCACAGACTGGGTAATAACAAATGAAATATAGATAGTGTGCTTATCTACATTGTATTTGTTTGCAATCTATCTGCCTGCTAGATCACTAGTATTTAGATACAATCTAGTATAAGGCAATGTCTGTGATTAAGAGGAGTCCTATCACCTAGCAATCTGCAGTAGGTAATAAATAACCAGAGCGCTGCAGTATTGAGAGACACATAGCTGGAGGAGAAATGAGATCACCTCTGTCTGCCTCCTATACTGACAGGTTGATTCTAGAATATTGCAGAGTGAGCATGCTGAGCTGTGCTTCTTAGGCCTCGGTCCCGCTGCGCTCGTTGGCGCGGGCGGCGGGTCGCGAGTTCCCCACCAGCAGGGGAATCCTCGCGAGCCGGTCCCGGTCCCCACTGGCTGCACAGCTGATTACACGCTGTAGCGCGTCAGCCGCTGGAGACACCAGAGAATGGTGTTTTCTAGCTTTGACGCGTGACGTGTGTGGCTGTGAGCCAATGGGGAGGGGAGGCTTCGGGAGGAGGAGAGGCTTCGGGAGGAGGAGAGGCTTCGGGGAGCGGGGAGGAGTGTGGAGGGACAGCAGGTGAGTGCCTTTCTCTGTGTGTGTGTCTGAGTGCGTGCATGCCTATCTGTGTGTGTATGTGTGTGCCCGAGTGCGTGAGTGCCTGCCTCTGTCTGTGTGTGTGTGTGTGTGTATGAGTGCCTGCCTGTGTGTGCGCGCGTGTGTGTGTACGAGTGCGTGAGTGCCTGCCTGTGTGTGTGTGCGCGTGTGCGCGTGTGTGTGTGTGTGTATATGAATGAGTGCCTGCGTGTGTGTGTGTGCGCGTGTGCGCGTGTGCGCGTGTGTGTGTGTGTGTATGAATGAGTGCCTGCGTGTGTGTGTGTTTAAACTTACTTTCCAGCTCCAGCCCGAGTCCGTGGAGGAAGGGGGGGGAGAGTAGCGGGTCCCTCCGCTCAAGCCACGCCCCCCCCTCCCTGTCAAACCGCCCACCTCCCGATCAAACCTCCCACCTCCCGCCCACCTCCCGATCAAACCTCCCACCTCCCGCCCACCTCCCGATCAAACCTCCCACCTCCCGCCCACCTCCCGCTCCGGCTCCCGCTCCCTACAGACCGCAGATCGCGGTCTGTGTATCTCAGCGCACCGCCTGTCAGCAGCGCAGGTGCGCTGACTCTGGGAGCGGGGCCTTAGCCTTAGGCTCCGGTGGTCACAGCGGCGCGCGCCGCTCACCAGACACTCACCTCAATCAGGCATGCCCCAGTGGTTTCTGTTGTTGTGACTCACGAAGCGCGATGGCGCGTCAGCCAGCAGGGAAGACAAGAATTTCGTCTACCCGTGCGGCGACGCGGTCATGTGGTGTGCGGGGAGCCAATGGCAGGACAGATAGTTTGGACCAATGAGAGCGCAGGTAGTGTAGTATCATGGCCGTCCCCCCCCCCATTTTGGCCACACCCCCGTGCCTCCTATCACTGCCTACAGACCGCAAATCGCGGCTTGGAGCTGTGCACGCGCTGCCAGGAAGCCAGACTCGCGTGCAGCAGCCAACACTGGGGCCGTAGCCTTAGGCTGCGGCCAGGGTGAGTGAGAGCGCACTGGCTCTCAAGCTTGGCGCTCATTCTGCCCGGGAGATTTATATCCTGCTGGTTTGCGTCCGTATCACAAGATTGGCGTAAAGCAGATGTGGTGCCTATATTTAAAAAGGGAGCTAGATCACAAACGGGGAATTACAGACCTCTAAGCCTGACATCAATAGTGGGAAACTACTTGAAGGTTTAAAATGGGATAATATTCAGGAATACCTAATGGAAAACAAAATTATTAGTAATAGTCAGCATGGATTTATGAAGGAAAGATAATGCCAAACGTACCTTATTTGTTTATTTGAGGAAGTAAGTAGGAATTTAGACCAGGGTAATGCAGTTGATGTGATCTACTTAGATTTTGCAAAGGCTTTTGACATGGTTCCACACGAGGTTGGTGTAGAAAATAAACCAAATTGGACTCAGTAAAAATATATGCACCTGGATTGAAAACTGGTTGAAGGATAGACAACAGAGGGTTGTCATAAATGGAACTTTTTCAGGTTGGGCTAAAATCGTTAGTGGAGTACCTCAGGGATCGGTTATTGGAACCCAGCTTTTTAACTTGCTTATTAATGACCTTAAGGTTGGCATTGAGAGCAAAGTCTCCATCTTTGCTGATGATACTAAATTGTGTAAGGTAGTAGAATCAGAGCAGGATGTAATTTCTCTTCAGAAGGACTCGGAAAGACTGGAAAAGTGAACAGGTAAATGGCAGATGAGGTTTAAAACAGATAAATGTATGGTTATGCAGTTGGGAAGCAAGAATAAACAGGCGTCATATAGTACAAATTAAATGAGGATAAATTGCGGGAATCCTTGATGGAGAATGATTTAGGAGTGCTTGTAGACAGCAGGCTTAGCAATAATGCCCAAAGTCATGCAGTAGCTGCAAAGTCAAACAAGATCTTATCTTGCATTAAACGGGCAAGGGATGGAAGGGAAGTAAACATGATTATGCCCCTTTTATAAAGCATTAGAAAGACCACACCTTGAATATGGAGTACAATTTTGGGCACCACTCCTTAGAAAATACATTATGGAACTAGAGAGAGTGCAGAGAAGAGCCACCAAATTAATAAAGGGGATTGACAATCTAACTTAAGAGGAGAGGCTAGCTAAATAAAAAATTTTACATTAGAAAAGAGGCGGCTAAGAGGGGATATGATAACTATACACAAATATATTCGGGGACAGTACAAGTAGCTTTCAAAGAACTATTCACCCCAAGGGCAGTACAAAGGACTGATGTACATCCCTTTAGGTTGGAGGAAAGGAGATTTCCCCAGCAACTAAGGAAAGGGTTCTTTACAGTAAGGGCAGTTAAAATGTGGAATTCATTACCCATTGAGACTGTGATGGCAGATACAATAAATGTGTTCAGTAAAAGGTTGGACATCTTTTTAGAAAGGAAAGGTATACAAGGATATACCAAATAAGTAAACATGGGAAGAATGTTGATCCAGTGAGTAATCCGATTGCCAATTCTTGGAGTCAGGAAGGAATTTATGTTTCCCCTTATGAGATATCATTGGATGATATGACACTGGAGGTTTTTGTTTGCCTTCCTCTGGATCAATAAGTAAGTATAGATATAGGATAAAGTATCTGTTGTCTAAATTTAGCATAGGTTGAACTTGATGGGCGTATGTATTTTTTCAACCTCATCTACTATGTCACTACTATGTAACTATGTAGGGGGAGTGTTGGTGGTGGGGGGGGGGGGGGGGGCACGCCATGACGTCACAGAGCTTGTTTGCCCTCATTGGGTGAACCACTCACGTGACACGCCAAATTTACTTGTCTCTACAAGCAGCTGAGTGTCGTACGTTCACGGGTACGTGCGTGCTCACGCTGGACAAACACATTGTAGCAATGTGATTTATTGCGCTGAGGGCAAGCACACCCCCCCGCTCAGCATCACCCTGGCCGCAGCCTAAGTGAATTGACGCTCTCTCTGCTGAAGCTCCTATTACGTGATGCTCCCCATCACTCGTTGACACTACACTCCTATGGCTGCTCACTTTCAACCCGACACATGTTTCGCTCAAAGCTTGGAACTTTTTCAAGGGCAGTTGCTGCACGTCTCTACTTCCCCCTGAGTTTATAAAGCTTTCTTGTCATCATGGAAACCATCCAATTGGGTCTAATTTAACCCTTACACATCACAGTTTTAGAGTACTTTGACCGTACAGTATCTTGGTGATTATCGGTTTCACAGTCCACCTATAAGGTTGGCGAGAGGCAGATACAACAGGAATCTTTTTTAATAATACAGATCCTAACTATTTACACTTTTATTCTTACTGATCAATGCATAACATTTTTATATACTGATATGTTTACAGATGTACACATAATAAAATGTTGGTTGTAATAAGTTTAATTGTGTTTATCAATGATATATATATATATGCATACACTGAAATTCTTCATTTAGGAGGGAAGTTTTAAAGTTTCAGTTAAAAGTGGGGAGAGAAGGTGCTTGGCGTATACTGAGTGTGAGGAAGTTCAACAGGTAAAGTGCATTGAGGGAAAAGGGTGTAAGGCGAGAGAGAGAGCAGTAGCAGCAAAAGGGGTTGAGATAGTTGTTGGTAGAGAGCAGGAGAAGAGTAGGGACCTAATGAGAGATCAAAGCTGATATGTAGGAAGGAGAAGATGAGTGGATAGACTTTAAATGGTAAGGAAGAGAATTTTATAACACAGTAGACTCGTAATTTCATCGGAAGCAAGGATAGGGTTTAAGAAAAATATGAACAGAAACTGATCTGTGAGAAAGTGAAATGACTCTAGCAGCAGAACGTTGGATTGCAAAGGAGACAGTTGTTACAAAAATTCACATGGGAGAGGATAAGGGAAGGGCATGCATTAGAGTTTTAGCAGTAGATTGAAAGAGTAAAGGGCGGATATTGGCAATATTATTGAGGAAGAAGCATCAAATTTCAGACATGCCATGAATGTGAATGGAGAAGAAAAGGGAGGGGTCAAATGTCACTCCTAGGCAACATGCTGTGGTGACAGAATAGATAGTAATATCATTTACTGTGATGTAAAAAGGGGATATTAGGCCAGATTTACGGGGTAATATGAAGAGCTCAGTTTTCGACATATTAAGTTTAAGGTGATGAAGCGCCATCCACAAGTATGTAGCGAGGAAGCAATCTGAGAGTTGGGACTGGATTGCAAGAGTGGAAAGATATATATAGCTAGATATACTGTATTTGTGCAGTTAAAATTATTTTGCAAAATTACACCAATGTCTATTTAAATATTATTTTTAAGTGTTATTTGATTGTTTTTTTAAATTACATTATTGCCTTAATTTGGGTCATGATGATAGTCACAATGTAAAGTGATGTATTTTGACATGATTGATGATGATGTGTTATTACTGGGCACAAGTTCTTGTGTCCTACCTTGAATCTTATGCAGAACATGGTGCGTTTGTTTAAATTTGACCCATTCAGTGATCGGTGGCTCTATACAAACTTTGAACATTATTGGTAGTTTGGCACACGGAATTTGCCACAGATTAATGCTATGTCAGTATTTCTGACCACAGCGCATTTGCTCTAAAAATACTTGGACAGGAGCATCTCAACCATTGTAATACACTATGGGGCCAATGCACTAAGCACTGATTAAAAAAAAATCGCCCTGGTTTTTAAATTGCTATTTTGACAGTGTTGCTCTCACGGTATGCAGAAAGCCCTGAATACCAGTGATAGCAACATTTCCAAAAATGGCGAGTAGCTGGCGACTTGATGATAGACCCTCTGAAAAGGGCTCACCTGGCGAGTTCTTTCAGCTGCAGAGAGAGAGAGAGACGCCTCTCACTGCGCAAATCTCGCCCAAAATAATGTTTTTTAATTTACATTTTATTACTTGTGTAGATGAGCAGGGGGTCTCCGGAGCAGAACTGCATTGATTTCAGGTCCGGGTACCCCCTGCTTCCAGAGATAAAGGCTCTGTTATGCGGTGCCGGTATCTCCTATGCCTTTGATTCCCACGGTCACGGGACATTTAAATGCATAGGAGAAACCGGCACCCTGGCCGGTATCTCGGGAACCAGGGGGTCACCGAGGCTGAAATAAAGGCAGTTCAGCTCAGGAGACCCCGTGCTCATTCACACTAATAATAAAAATTACATTGAAGCAGCTTCATTACCATAGCGAATAGCGCTAAAGCAATAAAGGGGTTAAGGCACAATAGCAGCTTTATGGAGGGCAGAGGGGGTGAGTGAAGCGGGTACTTGGCCCTTCACTCACAACCTCTGCCCCCAATAAACATTACAATATGTACTAAACACCAATAAACAACCCACCCACCCCCTGTGCCCTCACATAAAAGTCGATTTTTTATTTTTACACACAGGATTGATACCAGAGGCTGGCGGGGGTCCCTGGGTGGTCCCCACAGGTGTTTGGGGGTCCTCGGGTGGTACCCACGGGTGTCTGGGGGCCCTCAGGTGGTGTCCACGGGTGTCTGTGGGCCTTCAGATGGTTCCTGCGGGTGTTCCCCGCGGGTGTCCGAGGTCCTCAGGTGGCCCCCGTGGGTGTCCGTGGGTCCTCGGGTGTTCCCCGTGGTTGTCCCGCTGGCCTGTGGTACCAATCCTGTATCAATTTTTTTTATTTGGAATACATTGCAATAAATACACCCCCACGCCCCCAACACATACAGTAAAGTAATGGGCAATATATCTATTATCCAGATATGGATAATAACTAATTTGCCCATTATTAAATCAAACATTAGCCAGGCAGCATAAATACAGTAAATAAACCTTTCTACTTACCCCTGCCATCTTGAAGGGCGACTGTGCCAATCAATAGGTACAGTGGGGGTATAGTGGTTCTGGAGTGGGTGGTTAGGCACCATGGGTGGGTAGCATGGGAGGGTTGGTTAACCCCTTAATTACTATAGCGGTTATAAACTTCTAAGGTGATTAAGGGATGTGGGGCCATTAGATTGTATTTTGTATTGTATTCTTTCTGGCAATGGAGCACATGCAGTATGCTGACGAGGACGCCCTTCATGATGGCAGGGGTAAGTAGAAAGATTTATTTACTTTATTTATGTTGGTTGGCTAATGTTTGATTTAATAATGGGCAAATAAGCCCGTTGTGGCCCACAGACACCTGCGGGGACAACCTGGGGACCCCCGCCGGCCTCTGGTATCAATCCTGTGTATCAAAAAATAAATTATGGTTTTATGTGGGGGCACGGGGGGTGGGTTGTGTATTAGTGGTTAGTACATATTGTAATGTTTATTGGGTCAGAGGGGGTAAATGACGGGCCAAGTACCTGTTTCACTCCCCCCTTCTACACCCAATAAAGCTGCTGTTGTTTTCCTTAACCCCTTCATTGTCTTAGCGGTTAGCCGCTAAGGTAATGAAGTTGACTGTAAATGCATTTTTATTGCATCGGATTGATGCCGGGGGTCTCCAGTGCTGATATTAATGGATACCATCTCGCCGCTTATCGGCGGCTTCTCACCACCTTCTTGCCAACTTTTCCTGAGGAAATCTCAATTCGAAGCTAATCGGGGCTACGAGTTTAAAAACCTGCCGATAAGTGGCTTATTGCAGTGTGTTTGGTGATTTTTTTTTTCTCGGCAAAAGAAATTGCCAAAAAGGTCTCTTATTCTTGACTTATTGGGGTTTACTGAATCGCTATAGGCTTTTTTGGCGATAAGGTGGCCATAAGGTGGCTTTTCACTGCTTAGTGCATAGGCCCCTATGTATACACATGATTTAATGGTGTTTCCTAAGGAGGCTTCATCTGTTTTGCTGATAAAAGGGTCCTTCTTAGAGACACAAAACATTGGTTTCTACAAATCCATCAACGGATTGCAGATTCAGCGGATTGTATTGGCAATAATAAGAAATCCACAAAACGCAAATCGGCCTTTTTGAGAGTGATCTGTGGACCATGTTCTGCAGATACAAATCCACCACACAATTTGCCCATCTCTACTCACCACCACAACTACAGTATAGAGGTATACTATACTGACAAGCCTAAGGTCTCTTGGGATGGTGGGTACTAGTATCAAGCCCAACAAGATCAGAACCCACAACTCTGGCAATTTAGGGCAGCAGCTCTAGCATTGAACTATCTCAGATTCTAGTTTGCTCTACTGCAACAGCATACTTTAGAGATCTTCTGCTCACATCTGTAGCTAATCATACTCATGGACACTCTCCTGGCTTCCTTTAAAAGCAGACTACTTCCAGGTGGGAGCAGTAGAGCTGTAAAGTATGCTGTGACAGTAAACCTACAGTACTGTATGAGCATCTGAGATAGCAAGATGTTCGGGCTGCTGCCCAGAATAGCAGAGGTTGGGGGCTCTGATCCTGTTGGGTTTCATACTAGTACCCCATTCATCACAAAGGGTCTTAGATTTTTCAGTATAGGTCTTATGGAAATCTTTTAGGAGATGTGGGGGTGTGAGTCATTTAAATATACTTTTCATGTTCCACTAACATATCTCCGTCCCAAGTATCTAAGGTGTGCTCCTATTTGGCCACATGTGTTTCTCCACATGTTATCTGGAAGGAGGTTTGAGGGAATATTTAGAGTGCTTGGGACTCAACTAAAATCGGCCTCTCTCGCTCCCCCCTCTAGCAAATCCCAAATTTCAGGTCTGGATGGAGCGAACGCCCCCCAACCCCAGGTGTCATACAAATCATGTTAAGCTAAATCATGGTTGTGCTAACTTAATATGGCGTTAAGCCTGTTCTAATGAGATAACTAATGGAAGCTCTTTTTGCGTATCATAAGCTTAGCGGATACTAGTTAAACTCAGGGAAAAGAACGCCAGTTACCTATTTAGTTAACGTCACATTATTTGCCCTGATTTAACGGAGCTGCGTACAGTACATCTGGGCCAGAGAGAAATGTTTAGATACTTCATGAGTTATGATACCTTTTCGGGTATTCCTCTGATGTTCACTAAATCTGATCTGTAGTAGAAATTATTTTCTCCCAGTATATTGATAACCACAATCACAAGTTAATAGATAAACTACAACGTTGGTGGAACAATTATTGAAACCTTTAACTTTAAAAATGTCTCCACTATTTTTTGATTGACATTCTCTCACATTATTCTGAGTAAAAGCAAATATCTTTTACCACCACATTTGACATTGCCACAGAGTTTGGAGTTTAATCACCATGAGTCAACATCTGGACAATTTTTTATCGCCTTGAATCAACTGGATGCCACTATATTTTTCATAATTATGGCTCTCTAAAAAACAATATTTAGAGTTTCTGTAATAGAATGCTTCAAAAGAGGATCACATTCAAGAATATCCAAGTTTTTCTTTTAATAATTTTCCTAATCAGATTATCTGATTGATTGTATTTTGTGATAAACATAGTATTATTTATCTCCTTGTTGTAATTTTTATTCTTATTCAAAGATTTTCTTTGAGTTAATTTCGTTCTTTTTTGATCCCTTTTTTGTCTTTTTACATGACAGTAAAGACAATAAGGTAGAAAACGAAAAATAAAGATACAATCGTATGACAAAACAGAAGTTTAGAATAGCACAAAATAAGTTGCAATACGATACAGAACTGAATAATCAAATTAAGCAAATGAAGGTTTACAAGATTAAATTAAAACCATCACAGAGACACAAATTGAATTGAACAAATTAAATTAAGTAAATTAAATTAAATGGCAACGACTCTTAGATATCACAACATTTCCATTTCCATTTCCATACCCAATGTAGTCATGTAAACCTAACTATTTTCTGAAATGGTTACCGACTTGTCTTGAATATACGGCATTATTACCTCATAGACATTTCCATCATACCACAGAGATATTTTATATCACGTATAAAAAGTGTGTACCTAGGCTTCAAAAAGGAGTCATCCACTTGATGTGATGGATTATTCTTATGAGTTATACAGTCTTTGGCTTATTTCTAAACTTTATTCCTCTAAGTGTCCCTGTTACCTCACTAGGTAACATTCTGTACCAGAGAATATTTTTAGAATCATTTATTGTGTTTGCCCATCAAGGGAATTGATGCATTTCTCCCAATTAAAAAAAAATATCTGAATTTTTATTTGTTTCCCCCGTCATTTATTTTCTCCATTGTCCTATAATGAAATAAGCTGTGATAAGGAGGGAGCTCTCTTGTCCAACCATTTATTTAAGATACATTTTCTTGCAATCAGAAGGGTCAAGTCAATTAGACTACCTGGATCCCTATGATCCATTAAATTCTCAGGTTTGAAACCAAGAACCAGTACTCTAAAATTGTACTAACCAAGTCTATCTTAATTAGATCTCTTATGTACTCTTGTTTGTGCTAGAATTGTTTTATTTCCCCAGCGCTCCAAAACCTATGTATGAGATCTGCATTCCTTGCTTTACATTTTGAGCAGCCTCCATCTCCATTTGTCTTGAATTTAGCATAAATCTTTGGTGAGATACTGTACATGCTCTGTGTATAATACTGCATTTCTCTGAGATAAGCACAAGAAAGATGTAACTCTCCCCACAAGACATTTCTTGCTTCGTTATGAGAGCAGACATGAGAAGACTGGTGGAATCAACATCACCCTGGCAACAGACTGCGTGGAGCAGGACGCTGCTCATGGGAGACTACCAGATGCCGCAGGACCCGCTGGGGCAACCACAACTCCACTTTATGCTGGTTTTTATCTTCCATCGTGTAATTACATTACTTGTTAATTGCTATTGCCTCTTAATAAAAGGTTGTACACTATTAGGGTTGTGTGCTCTTCTACTCCCATGTTCTACAAGATCCAGGTGAGTCTGGTGAAATCCGTCACCTTACAGAAAAGCATGCTGACGGCATAGGCATCAACTTCAGACATGGTGTGGCTCTCAAAAAGGAACATCAAGTTGAGGGCGCCCACGGCAAAACTGTAGCTGAAATTTATCGGTCTCTTCCTGATCATCGAAAGGATCAATCCGGTGGCTTTCTACCTGCGCCTACCACCCACCATGAAAATTCCAGCAGTCTTCCATGTCTCCCTGCTTAAACCATTTGTGCAGGATCCATCCGGTTCCGTGGCTCCCCCTCAGCCTCTCCTAGTGGATGGACAAGAGGAGTTTGAGGTCCAGTCTATCCTCGACTCCAGCAGGTCCTGAGCGGGTATCCAGTACCTTGTACATTGAAATGAATTTGGACTGGAGGAACCAGCCTAGATTACCCGGGATCAACTCCATGCTCCTCGTCTGGTCCAAGCCTTCCACCAGAAGCACACTGCAAAAACATCCTTAGATAGCCCGGCAGTTGCTCCTCGTGGGGGGTGGGGGGGTTACTGTGAGGATTGGATGCAGGCTCCACCCCCATCAAGCTCCAGTCACCTGATTGGATTCTACCTGATTCCTGCCTACTATGCAGCCATGCGCCTGAGTAGATGACCCCGCTATTTAGGTTCAGCCTCTTCCACCAGGAAGTTGGCTGAACATGATTCTTGTGATGTGTACTAGTCACATTCACTGTTGCTTCACCTTGTCCTGCATTGTCTTGTTCCTGTCTACAATCCTGCTCTTTCCAATCCTCGACCTGGGCTTGCCTTCATAATCTGCGGTTTATCTAGAACAATGTTGCTGAGCTTTGGATCGCCCAGCAAGATTCCCCCGTGCTTGTTAAGGATTTTGGTGATCTGCGGTGACATGTCATTATATTTTGTAATGAACTGAACGAACTTTCCATTCTCCCCCACCGTCCCCCTTTTCTTATCCTGCATAGTAACGAGCTGATTCCTATCTATTTTCTTAACAGCCTCCAAAGCTTTGGAGACATGGAGTTGACTGTACTTCCTCTCTCTGAACTATTACTTAGATCTTTCGCTTGTTCCTCAACGACATGTGCCTGAGAACAATTTCGCTTAGTTCTCAGGAACTGTCCCTGTGGTATGTTTTTAATCCATCTAGTATGGTGATGGCTAGTAGCTAGTAAGTATGTATTGGAATCTACCTTTTTATAGAAGGTCTTTGTTTCTATCAGGCCTTTTTCTACAAACAACGTTAGATCTAAAAAGTCAATAGATATTTTATGACTATTGAAGGTAAATTTCAAGTTATATTCGTTAGTGTTCAAATAGTCTTGGAATTTAGACAGCTCCTCTTCTCCTCCCCCCCAGATACACAGCACATCATCGATGTAACGTTTCCATAGCACCAGGTATGGTAGGTGTCACACTAGATATGTGAAGACAAGACATGGAGCGAAGTGATCCAGTGTATGCTGTGGGTGCCTGGAATCAGTAATAAAGATACCAATCAGTGTCTATTCCCTACAGTCTTGCTATAAGTAGCTAGTGACTGGGGAAAGGTGTATTCGTTACCCTGAAGATACTGCGCAATGTTTTTTTGTTTTTGTGCTTTTTCTTTGCAGAGCATCGAGACAAAAGAATAGAAATAAGAGAATACTCCACATAAAGAAGAGAACAGTGGAAATAGGACTGTCCTACACTCCATTCTCCCACTCTCCCCATTTCTTTGGAAGGACTGGTATTCTCCATGATATTTGCGCCAGGACTTTATTTTTTCTTTCCATATTGTTGCTACAAGTCGCAGGATAGACTTGTCATTTTGTCCTAAGGCTGCCATCCCACAATTTTAATTTTATTAATAGTTGTAATTGGGATTATATCACGTATGATTTGTCTTCAGATTAATTTCATTTATCACATTGTAGTTTAGGTTGAGCGTACAGTGCAGTATATTTTCTAAAAAAAATTAAAGTAACTTAACGTATATCAAACTGTGTCAAAATATAAGCAATGCAAATGAACTAACATAAGTATGTAATTAAAACAAAAAAGTTTTAACAAGTACTAAAAACAAAAAACTAAAACAAAAACCTTAACCAATTTTTTAATACTTAATTTGATATATATATTTTCTTCTCTCTCTCTTACTCATGTACTCCCACTCGTCCCCGAGTGTTAAACACTAACACTTAAATATGAACAATTCAAAATCACGGGATCACACTGTACTGACGCATGTCAATACAAAGAAGGGCACATTTTTCGGGTGGATTTGGATCCACAGCGGATCGGCCGGTTCCTTTGGTCTGCGGATTTCAGCGGATCAATCTGAAAAAGGGCAATTCACGGTTTGCAGATTTTGTATTATTATTACCAATGTACTCCGCGAATTCCAATCCGTGGATTCAGCAATCCGTTGGCGGATTGTTAAGAAACTGCCAACGGATTGCTGAATTCGCGGATTTGATTCTACAAATCGGTCCACGGGTTGTATCCAATGGTGTTTTTCTTTTGCATCTGCGCAGATTGAAATCGCTCAAAACCGTTTGTGGATTTTACACCGCAAAACGGATTTTGGGGGTTACATCAGCTACAATCCGGGAAACTGATTTGGACGGATTCATCTATCTCTAGTCAATACAACACAGTATCAATAACCACACCAAAATAGTCTCAAAATCTCTCTCTGTATCCTCTCGCCCACCTGCTTCTGCACCCACCAATGCCCAAGACTCAAAAGCAAATGTAGCAGGTCAAACTATTCCTTTCAAGCATCTTTCCAGTTCTGCAAATGGTATATGCCGGTGATTGTTTAGCAGTCTGATGATTTTTATTTAAAAACCTTCTTATTCGGCAGCTTTTCATACCCCTTTGAGAATTAGCAAATGGATTCACAAAGAATACTTTAAATAAAAAGAAAAACAACAAAAATAACATTTACGGCTCCATCATTTGCAATAGATTTGTAAGTCTCTAGATAGGAGTAGGAGCATGTTTAAGAAATGCATACTTAACGCCATGTTATTGGAAGCTAGCGCAATGATGAGCTAATTTAATGTGGCATTAATCCTCTGGCAATGAAATATACATCGACCATTGTTTTTGCATAGAATTAGTTTTGTAGATACACGTTAACTTCAAGGAAAAGAATGTATTCGACTGTTTTAGGTAAAATCTCATTATGATCCCTGAGTTAGTAGAGCGTTGTGTATCTGACCTTACGTTTGAATATAGGGTTGCAACATTAAACTAGGTGTCAACACTATTTATTTGTCTAGTTAAAGAATGCTGGTTTCTGCACTAGTACAGTAGCTTAGTAGATCGCAGTAGCTTCTCTAATATGTCATCAGTAAATCACTATTTGTGTGATTACTTCATGGGCAGAGAGATGTCACTCAAGGGATGCTCAGAGCAGATGGATGTACTTTCAACAATGAATGGGCTATACAGTATTTACCATGAGAAATGATCAACTCATTTATATTTTCAATTGACAGAAATATTCTGTGTGTATCACTCAATCAAGATTGTCCATTTTGATTTTGAATTGTGAATTAAATATTTAGGAGACAAAAGTGAATGGATAGTTAATGAATAGTTTATTATATTAGTCATACAGTATATCACTATGTTCACAAGGTCATGGGAAGCAAGACAAGTATGTGGGTGTTCAAATGCAGGATTGTCTATAATTGTAATTACTTAGAGTAAAACAGTATGGTATTGTAACTTACAGATTTGGTCTTGTCCATATTGATTAAAGACACAATTAACTATAACCATCACAATAGTGCTCTTATAGAGTTCATTAATTGCTTTTTCTCATATTTCTTATGTAATATATTTATTAATGAAGTATTTCACTTATAGTTAAAAGCTGTGGTAACAATATTGGTTCTGGAAAAGTTTAGATTTGTTGTACTTTGTGATATGTTGTAGGGAACCACATTAGAAAAGATGTGAGAAACCAAGAAGAAACCTGTGATGTTCGGAAAGTATTACATATTATAATATAATTTGTACATGTTGGTCCATTAAAATGTATTGCACCACAAAAGAAAAATTCTAAAAGTCTAAAGAGTTCTAGGTAAAAGCATTTTAAGTCTATTACAAAAGCCTAATCCATAGACCAGAGGGCCCAGCTGAATAATTTGACAACATTGTTACATGCCCCTTAGTAACTTAATGTTGATTAAAGAAGTGGTAATTCGTTGCTTAAAAAGTCACCCTCTTTCTTCCTTTTACTTTGTACTTCTTCTTTAATCTTCCCAATCCTTTATTTCTAGACAGTACATCTTCACAGGTCATTTCTCAGCCTTCAACTTTTATTTTAAAGACAAAAAAGTGTGTGTTTTAAATTTCCAGTTGGTAAAACAACTTGGAGGTTAGTTACTCCTCCTACCTGTTTTCAAGCTCACCCATCCTACCTTTTTAATTGCAGTTTTTGCTGAGCACCTGTGAATGACCAGTCTAATTAAACAGCTCTCCCTCCATTAGAGAGGTTATGAGAGCTTTTTATTAGAGCCTTGGCTATCTGTTCTCTCTTTCACTTTAATATATGATTTATCATGATCATTTAAATTATAGAGAGGGCTGTTTAGTATGTTCATATTACCAGTTTACCACATTTGCTCCTTTATGTTACTCTGTGTTTCACATTTTTACCCACTATCACTCCCACTATACTGTACATACACACGCAAATATATCCCTTGATGAAGTCAGCTGACGAAACGCATAGAGAGTGACATCATCGCACAACTTTGAGGAAGCGCTTTTGTATGCTGAGGGACTCCCTGTTTGTCGTGTGAGCAGAGTGCTGATTTGTGATCGTGCTGTGTTTTACTGGCTCAACGGACATCCAAGCTGCCTGCTTTGCTGCCACTTGAGATCGGGCAACACTGCTGATGTGTGTTGTGTCGGAGGGTGCCAGCAGTATCTACAGCAGCCCACAGAGCAGGAAGAGCTTGTGGAGTCGTCAGCTCACCGCCAGGTGATCCTCTCAGCTGTCTGTGATTATATACAGTTACACCACTAAAGAAACCTTTTATGTGAATTTTTCTAATTCTATTTTGTAAGTGGGCATTGTTTACCCCTTTTATAATAAATATATTTTTGGGGTAATGCACTAAGGTGTGCGCTGTTTCTTCTCTCCTTTATCACAGATATATATACACACACATATGATGATGACCTTATCACATCCCTTGGGTTTAAATATCACCTCTATGCTGACGACACACAAATTTACTTTTCAACCCCTGACCTTACACCTGCTGTACAGACCAATGTTTCTGAAGGTCTCTCTGCGATATCATCCTGGATGGCCCTCCGCCGACTTAAAATTAACATGACAAAAACAGAGCTCCTCATACTTCCTCCCAAACCTGTCCTTACTACCTCCTGCCACATTACTGTTGGAAGTACCATCATTCACCCAGGGCCTTTGAGAGTCATTTATCAGCTAACTGGTAGAGGAGCAGACCCTTGCAGCAGTTCCTCGAGTTGCGGTATACAGGTGTATATACACCCGAAGTGAGTTCCGGTGCGTTGTCCCGCCCGCTGTGACGCAGTTCCGGGCGCGAACGGAAGGCATCGTGTGAAGCTGAACGCAGTGTCGCCCATACCGACATCAATCGGAAGAGGTACCTGCAGGCTTCTACACGTGGCAAGTGTCCATCAACAGCTGTCGCCGGACCGTCTACACTTCATACACCTGCCTAAATCCTGTGGACTTGCTGTAAGTAGGATTCCGGTTTTACACACCGGATCCTAGACCTGCTCGTCACCAGCTTGCTGTATTTTATTGTGTTCATTAAATTCTATCTATATTAGTCAGCCTATCTGTTCATTGTTGTATGTGCTTGTTTGTCCATGTTTATGTGTTATATGTTATAATCATACTCTGTTACGCTATGATTCTGTTCTCTTGTCTCCCCTGCATATTACATCATTGTTGTTGCTAAGGAGCCTGCTGTCCACTGGACTGGAACACCATTTATTGGATATCACAAGCCAATCATTGGACTTATCTATATCCCATTATTTGGACTCTAAGGCGCCGGTCTGTATTGTTTTTCTTCATCATTCACCCAGTAGCCCAAGCACGCTGCCCAGGGGTCATACTCGACTCCTCTCTCACATTCTCCTCTCACATTCAATACGTCTATAAAACCTGTCGCTTTTTCCTCCGCAATATTACAAAGATACGCCCTTTCCTCTGTTGCTCGAATGCTAAAACTCTGACTCAGGCCCTCATTCTCCCCCGTCTCAATTACTGTAACCTCCTGCTGTCCGGCCTTCCTGCCTCTCACCTGTCTCCACTACAATCTATCCTAAATGCTGCTGCCAGAATCACTCTACTTTTTCCTAAATCTGTCTCAGTGTCTCCCCTGCTGAAATCCCTCTCCTGGCTTCCTATCAAATCCCGCATCTCGCACTCAATTCTCCTCCTCACTTTTAAAGTTCTACACTCTTCTGCCCCTCCTTACATCTCAGCCCTAATTTCTCGCTATGCTCCATCCCGATTCTTGAGTTCTGCTCAAGGATGTCTTCTCTCTACCCCCTTTGTATCTTTGTGCACCCACTCTATCCACCTTTAAGACCTACCTTAAGACCCACTTGCTTAAAGAAGCATATGAGTAGCACCGTAGATATTACTAGACACATGATATATAAAGCTTGCCCCCCTGCAGAAGTACTTACCAAAATGCCCTCCTACTGTTTCTGTACGTTCCTCCTACATTCCAATTAGATTGTAAGCTCCTCGGAGCAGGGACTCCTCTTCCTAAATGTTATGTTTGTCTGAAGTACTTATTCCCATAACCTGTTATTCATATTATATTATTTGTTATTTATATGATTACCACGTGTATTACTACTGTGAAGCGCTATGTACATTAATGGCGCTATATACGTAGTTGTGGCATAGAAGGTGCCACACAATATTCGTATAAATTGATGGCCTCACCTTCAATTAATCGGTATCACACAAGGGATGCAGGGGCTGCCACCTGTGAGCTGACCTGGGATGCATGGGCCACTATGTAGAGTTTAGAAAATACTGTTGTTAATAAGGGCAAGTATGTAAACATAGCATAATCTATAATATAGAATTCATTAAGCTTTGTATAAATGAGAGTTTAACTGGTCAGCAGCAGCTGTTTCTGCTACATATTAATATTTGTTGTATTTAAAACATGACCTACTTACAAATAGTATGTTAATACAACTACATACTATGTGACATGCAGTGAGTATCTGTGGCAATTAAAGCATACATTTTGAAGAATGCAAACATGCATACATGGCTAATTATGTAAATATTTACATACAATTGCACAATTCCTATATTTGTAACCTGGTTGCCAACACTCAATGATAGCATGTGTATATCTAAAACAATGACATTTATATGTAAATGTCAGATCTATGTACATGCAGAAATGTTAGCTAATAGATGGCAATAATTATTGTGACAATCTTTGCAACTGATTTTCTTACCTACTAAGTTCCCATGCAGCCGGTCATAATGCTCCAAAATACCAGTGACAAGGACTCTGTTTTCCTCATTGTTAAAACGAAGATTTCCTTTCTACACACTTCTTACAGTATGCCCAGCTGCAACCACTGAGCTCGGCTGCTGCTGACTGGACTCCCCTGTCTCAAATGGAACAGACTGCAGGAGCCTCTCACTCACACCACCACCACCACCACTCATCCCACCACCACCAGTCACCCCACCACCACCAGTCACCCCACCACCACCAGTCACCCCACCACCAACACTGATCCCACCACCACCACTCACCCCACCACCACCAGTCACCCAACCAGGCACCCCATCATCATCCTCTGACTCCCATGGGCACTCACAAGCTTAGGGCTGGGACCCGCTGTGCCCGGCGGCACGGGCGCTACTCACCATTGCCTTGTAGCCTCACGATCCGGTCCCAGTCCCTCTTCACTGCCAACTGACTACATACTGTGACGCGTCAGCCAGCAGGGGATACAAGAGAATTGTGTTCCCGTGCGGCGACGCGTCACGTGGTCTCGCAGTGAGCCAATGTGGAGGGGAGCTGCCTGGAGCTGGAGGGTAATCTGTGCATCTCTGCAGCCGTGAAGCGCCCCCCCCCCCTCCCGGAGCAGGGCAGCCTGCGAAACGGGCACAAGAGAGGAGGGGGGCGCTTCACGGCTGCAGAGACGCGGTGTCAGGGAAATAAATATATATATATCTCCTGCTTTTGCTGGGTGTTTGCAAATAGCTTGCGTTTTGGCCCACCCCTGTCATGGCCCCGCCCCCCACATCATGACACCCCGCCCCCCACATCATGACACCCCGCGCACCCGACCCGTTTTGGTCACGCCACCGCTCCAAAAAACGTTTCCTGCAGATCGCGGTCTGTGTCTGTCAGCGCGCCGCCTGTCTGCAGTGTGGGCGCGCTGACTGATGGAACGGGGCCTTAGCCTTACTCAACCAAAACACCACTCACCTCAGCACCACCACTCACACCACCAATCACAACACCATCACTCCCCTGACTCCCACGAGCACTCACACGCCTTCTCAACTAAACACCACTCACCTCAGCACCACCACGGACACCAGTCACCCCACCATCACTCCGCTGAATCCCACGCCTCCCATCCAAACCTCAACCACTCACAAATAACAGAGAACAAAAGTAAATGACACATTCACAAAAAACTTTCAAACTCACAAGACAAAAAATATGTAAAGAAAATAAAACAACAGAAGACAAGCCTATCAAAAAGGAAAGGTTCACAGTTTAGTGTTAGGACCTACAAATTTGGTTATACCTTGAAGTTGGTATGCAGACTTATGACGCTTTGGCCGAAGGGTTTAACTAAATAACCAAGAAAATTATTATTATTGAAATGTTTGCTCTTTATACTTATTACCAGTGGTCGACAAATCACCAAAAAATCTACTCGCCGAACAAAAAAATCTACTCACCACCTAGTACCACACGTGTGCTGCTTGGGCCAATAGGAGCTCGCCACGATGTTAAATCCGCTCGCCCGGGGCGTGCAAATGTATAGGTTTGTCGAACACTGCTTATTACCATATGTTTTGCCAATTGGATGTAGCATTGAGCATCCCTGTCTTTTGCTGCATACATTTGCCATTCTCAGTAGCACTCCTTTTGACATAAATATATATAGATATATGATGTGGTGGGTTTTGGAGTTTGAGCTTACTGGGAATGTGTGTGTTTATCAAAATTCACAACAACTCTAGCAACCCCACATCCTTCCAATGCCTAGCTCCGTCTGTGTCTCACTCACTCCCAACAACACAGAGAAAGATTACAATTAAGCGACCATTTAAATAGGCAACGCTAGAAATTGTTTGCCTCGCGAGATTGTCTCACAATGGCAACAAATTTTATTTACACACCGTGCCATTTCCTCGTTTTCAGAGACGATCATCAAGCCACTAGCTACTCACTATTTTTTAAAATGTTTCTATCACTGGTATTTGGGCCTTTCTGCATACTGTGATAGCAATGCTGTAAAAAATGGCGATTTAAAAACCCAGGCGATTTTTTCTTTCAGAGCTTAGTGCATAGGCCCTTAAGTATTTCACTGTAATAATAACGCTTTTTTGTTAGCAGTAATATTGCCTTTTATCATTACCACAGCTTGATGTATCCAAGCCTATGTAGCTTCCCTATAGTTTTCGCTTATTGGAAAAATCTAATTATTATAGTCTTCATACTGTACAGTATCACTACGCTACGATAAAATAAGGAAAACAGTACAAAATGTATATGCTGACGGGAGATATTTACTACAATTTCTTTTGCCAAAAATCATGGCAGATCTGCATTAATTTACTTTCTGTAGCAAATGCAAAAAATAATAGAAGGGTGTTTTAAATGAGAAATCTGGTAGAATTCAGACTAAATGTTAAGTAAAAGCAGAACTTTTCTAAATAATAACATAATTTTCAGAATTAATTCCCTATGTCTGAATGTAACCACTAAACATTCCAACCAATTTTGAAGGTCTTATTTCTATACAAACAAACCCCCAGCCCTCTTTTCTTGGTCCAAAAAAAATAAATGTGTTTTAATCATACATATGAGCATAAGTATAATATTATATTTTGAGACAATTTTAAATGGCAAAGAAAATGTGCTTTCACATCTCTAAATTTAACACATAGTCCCATCTCCCGCAGATAGCCAAACAAACTGCTATAATTCATCCATTCTTTTTCTGGACTGATTCTGTGACCACGTCAGCAACACTTTGAACAGATCAACAAAATACCTATAAACAAACATTTTCACAGAATTATAAGCTCAATCATGAAAAATTTACCAATTCTATATTGTAAATACTTTAGAAAACTCAATTAAATAAAAGAGTGTTATCGCAACAAGAAAATATGACTTTTTTTTGTATATGGTTATTAAGCTGCAGAATGACAGTATATTTTAGTTCATGCTGTGAGAATTCGTTTTTTTTTCTGCAGACCAAGTATGAGATAAAAATTGGGAAAAATGTTCCACACTCTTGCAGTCTTTGACCTGTAGCCGGCATATATATTACTGAAATGTATTTAATAAAATTAATGACACTCAGTAAAATGTCTCAGTAAAACCACGTGGAATCTAATTTTTGGAAATTGAAGCAAGCTACAGCTGGGAAGACTATTCATAGTTGAAATAATGGCATGCATTGGATCTAGTGGGTAGTAAATATTGCACATTACATTCCACACACAGGAAAAAGAAAAGAAATAACTGATTATTTCGTCTAGCTCTGTGGTTTTGACACATTGATTTAAAATGCATATTGTAAAGCCAAGATATTCAGGATACAAAAATAATCTATTTTATACATGTCTGCAAATATGGTAGAACAACTGAGTCAGTATTCTATTTCTATACAGGGCGCCAACAGCTTTCCCATGTCCCAGGACTCATTATCTCCACCAGGGCCCCAGATTGTTGAGCTGGCGGCAGCTGTTCGTTCCCCCCTGTCAGCGGCCCTGTGAGTCCTCGCCCTCTTTTTTTTTACACACTCCTCCCTCTCTCTTACACATTCCCCCACACTCCTCCTCTCTGTCATACTCCCCTTTTAATCACTCACACACGCCCCTTCTATCTATCTTCCCCTCCCTCACTATCCCACCTCTGTCTCCTCCTCTCTCACTCTTTTCCATCCTGTATCCCCTCTCACCCTCTCCCCTCTCACTCTCTCCACTTTTCTCACTCTCTCCCCACTTTTCTCACTCTCCCCGTCTCTCTTTTATTCTTTCCCTTTGGAGCGGGGTTACTGGGCCCATCCGGGTCCTACCCAGTGGTGGAGGGGGGACCACCCAGGTGGGCGGTAGTGGAAGTTGGGCTTTGGGTGAGATCTATGTTCCGGATTCAGACCACCAGAGCGGGCCCACTCTGCTGCTCAGTGGCCCTGATTATAGGTAGATGATTTGAAAGCTTCTTTTAAAGTATATTATTAGATTCTATTATATACATCAAGTCACTGTCAAAGCGAAGATGTACTGTAGTTTACTGATTTTTTTTTAGAAGCAATTAAACTGAGTTTGACTTTGTACTGTCAACATGTTAAAGCCAATGGCTTATTGACAGCAAAAAGTGTGAGTCCATGGGAAATCTGTTTAAAACATACTGACAGAAAACCTGAATGCAATTTACCAGTGTTTATTCATTCTAATCATCGCTACTGGATTAGACTGGATTCTCTCCTCAAATCCTAGCAGAATCCAATCCTCTGGCATCCTTCTTGACATTTTCAGTGACCATGCAATAGTGTACTGTGTAAGGAAAATTAAACTGCCCAATCAAGCCCTAAAGTTCTCCTCACTATAACATTTAGAAACTTTTACCCACAACTGTTTCTGGCTGACCTTACCAACTGCCCTTGACACAGAATCAATTTAATTCCTGACCCTGATTCTGAGCTCGACTATTTCCAATCCGAGTTCTTAAAACTCTGTGATACCTTATAGCACTCTATCATTTCAGGGATGCCTTGTGTAAAAGCTACAAAGTAACTGCACTACCAAGGATCATAATCACCACAGATGCCTGTGGAACATGTGCACTAGTCAAACAAGGCACGCAAAAGCACAATATTACTCTGACAATCTTCACCAGAATACATCAAACCCAGCTAACTTCTGGAAGGTTATCAACAATATATTCCAGCCTTCAAGCCATCAAAAACCAAGTACTGTAATATCACTAAGGAGGATATTACTCTGACAAACCCAACAGACATTGCAAATGCATTCAATGATTACTTGTGGGGTTTGCTACTAACATATTAGCGAAACGCAACCCAAACCACAAACATGAACCTCACTCTGTGAGTACCCCTATAGCCCCAACCTCTCGAAACACTGCTCACAATTTTCAATTTGTCCCAGTATTCGAAGAGGAGATTACACAAGCATTCCTCAAATTAAAACTAAGCAGCCAATGTGGACCTGACTTACTGCAATCTAAGTTCCTAAGACCTGGTGCCCCAACCATTGCCAAACAAATTGCTTCCATAGTCAACTCTATGCTGTCTGCCGGCCATATCCCTAAGACCTGGAAAATTGCCAGAGTTGTCCCAATCTTCAAAAGTGGGGACAAAAACACTGTCTCAAACTACAGGCCAATCTCTCTTCTCCCAATACTATCCAAAGTCATGGAAAAATGTGTTCACTCCCAATTAAGCGATTACTATACCATGACATATTTCCCCAGCTAATTTCAATCAGGCTTTCGCCCCAAACACTCCACGGTAACTACCCTGCTAAAAGTTTGCAATGAAATCTAGTGTGGAATAGACCGGGGACAACTCACTGGTACAATATTCCTAGATTTTGGAAAGGCTTTTGATACTGTTGATGATGTTATCTTGATTATGAAATTCCAGTGCTCTGGAATAGGGAAGCATGCTTTAAACTGGTTCCTACATATCAGGTAGATCCCAACATGTGTCCATCTCAGGCTTTAACTCCAACCCCTTGGATATTACCTGTGGTGTCCAAAAAGGATCTGTTCTGGGGCCCCTACTCTTCTCAGTGTTCATCAATGATCTTCCTACAGCTTGTAAGGGAGACTTACAAAACTGTTTTTAAACACTGACAAGACAGTAACAATCGTATTTTGGACCAAGGCTAAACTTCTAAAGCTTTCAATGACTGAGCTCCAGATCAGAACCAACATTAAAACCACCCTAACTCCTATTACTTGTTTTAAATACTTGGGCATATGGTTTGACCCCACTTAACATTCGGGATGCACATTGATACCCTGACATCCAAAACTTATGCCAAACTAGTTGTACTTTAAAGGAACAAATCCCCCCCTAAGTCTGCTGGTCAGAAAGCATATCGCACAGCAAATGCTAATGCCAATTATCGACTATGGGGACACCAAACCCACCTTAGCAAACTTGACACCCTCTACAATTCAATATGCTGTTTTGTTCACCAATTCAACTACAACACATCACTTGAGTCTAGGTTCAAAGTTCATCTTTTCTGTCTTGCCTTCAAATACTTTCTGGGCAAGCTACCCATCTATCTGAACAAGCTCCTCACCCCTACCACATGCAGCACTTATCATGTGAGATCTGACTCCAAAAGACTGTTCATGGTCCCAAGGTTCAACAAAGTATCCGGCCGCTCCTCCTCTTATCATGCACCATAAAAGTGGAACAATCTACTGGAGACTTTCACAGCCACCACCAGTCAAAATTCTTTCAAACCTAAAGCTGTCTCACATTTTAATCTGGTCTGTAACTGTTACATACGCCTATAATATATATTGTCTCTTACCTTGCATGCAATGTCTTGTATATAATGTCTACCCTGTTTACTTATGTAACTATGTATTGTAACCATGTATTATTTGTCATCTTAACGCTATGCCCAGGACATACATGAAAATGAGAGGTATCTCTCAATGTTTTACTTCCTGGTAAAACATTTTATAAATAAATAAATACATAAATAAATTGACAAGCTCCTCAATTTATGCTAGCCAGATTTTAGGTGATTAAACAAATTTGTTACCTATAAACAAATGAAGCTAAAATGAAGCTGTATTAACTTTTTTTATTTTTTTAATTTTCCTTCCTTTATATACAAACCAAACCTGGTATTATATGACACGCAGTTAGAATAAGTTCATCCAATATATTACAGAAGCTACAAAGCCCTATGAAATGTTCACAGTTACGGGTTGTGTATTTTGAAAAACTTGCTATAAACTCTTTAAAGGTTGAGATGAACCCAACTTTAGAGTTGGTGCTGCCAGGGGAGCCCATGATCTGTATGCCGTGGGTTCCCCTGGCAGTGAGAAATTCTCTGTGGTATGTCCCCTATTTGGCAGAGCTTACCCCCCGCAGACAGCTGACGTTTTATGTGCTGGGAGCCTCAGCATTTTGCTTTTCTTCTCGTGCCTCTCGGGACACTAAGTCTCGATACATCTGTATAATCCGGCCATAAATCAACTGTGAGCTAAACACATCATTGCCCATATTTACTAAACAATGCTAATCCAAAAGACACCTCCTGGCACTATATGACACCTTAGAGCACATTCACTTAATTGCTCCCTAAGAAGTACTACACTAAAACTTTTCTATTATAAACTGTTAACGTAAATTTTAATAATTGAGCTTTAAGGATTGCACAGCATCAGGGAGATTATGTGGCTGCTGCTGTATATCATCTGCCAAATGCATCAGTTTGTGTCATCCTCATTGTTCATTAACCTTCTCAACCAAGTGAGGGCAGTGACATCATCATACTATAATTAAAGCTTCAAGTACTTCAATCGGACATGTTCTATCCAAGACAGCAGGGATTTGCAGAGGGACTACCTCCCACATAGAAGAATCAAACGTAATCTATGAGGAGCCTGCAAGAATATGAATGCAGATTGGTATTTTTTTTAAATATAAGGAAACATTTTTTTTAATGTAGAGGGATTTCACCTCTAACAATGTGCACCATATTTACTAAGTGCCCCTTACCCTCATTCTCTTTTGCTCTTTCTCCAGAAAAACCCATATTCCAGTGTCTGTTTCTCATATTGTAGTAGCTGGTGGTATAGCATACATTTGAATGAAGGTAGGTGCAGTATCTTTTAAATCCATAAATGTGTGATGTGGCCACACTAACTGTTTGGGTCCAAGGGTAGAGGTGTATGTTAGGACTGACTCCTTAGGGATGGTAGTGGAATTTTTGGCGCTCGGCCATGGTGTCTTACCTTTGCCACAATGGTGATGACTTGTCCCTTCAGGTTAACTTGTCCTTCATGCTTCTAATGAGGTCCTTTGCCCCAGCAGACCAAAAGTCCCTTATGGTGACACTGGACCTTAAAGCCAGGACTCCTGTAACCTAGTTTGCGCTCCTGTTTTTTCTTAACTAGTTATACTGTACCTAACATTACTACTTATAAAGTACCTCAGCCACTCTCCATAGCTAAGACTAAACAGGTTTATATCTGGGCCGTGCTATCCCCTTAATTGAGAAGTTAACCCATTAGTGCCCTAATGGCTGGCCACATATACATAACTTTGATTATACGTGCTGCTAGTACCTGTACAGTCACAGAAGGCCTGAGCCTCTGCTTCTGGGAGCCTGGGGTGAGCTCTATCTTAGTGCAGAGCCTCCACCTATGAGGGATCCCAGCATTGGCGGGATGACGCCTCATAGGACACAATACAATAATAACAATATCACACCAGATATACTGTATATATATATCTCAGTTTCACTGCAACAGTATGTAGCGGTCATGTAAAATGCCTACAGTCATCTCTGGTGTTGGCAGTAAGGCCTGGTAAGTGTGGGCATGTCAGCAGTAATTATGGAGGTTTCCCCTCACACCCTGGTGGGGTGCTCTGTGTATGGCTGGGACTGGTCACATGCTCTGACTCCATGGTTAGTGATGTCAGAGGTGTGTCAGCCTCAGAAGTTTACATAAGGCACAGCACTGTGTTAAAAAGTTGTTGTTAGTTGTTCTGCTGAGAAAGGAGTTCCAGCTCTTGTCAGAGCTGAGGAAGGAGTTCAAGTTCTATCAGAGTGTCAGTTATGTTATAGTAACTCCATGGGAGGCTGTGTCCAGGGACCTGGCACAGGACAGTGATTCCTGCGGGAATAAGTGAATCCCTGATCTAGGTGACATACCTAACTAAAGGGAGCACTGGCGAGATGAGCGGCTGAAGATACTCCTTGTGGAGGGCAGTTGCCCTGCCGTGTCAATAAAGATGAGTTCAGCCAGAAACCCTCTCGTGTATCTATCTGGAATGAGTGTACAGAGAGGAGCACCACGGAGGAGTTCCTCGCCAGGATCATCCCCTTGCGGACGCAGGGACCCTGGTGAGGTGGAGGCGCTGCACTGGAACTAGGTGAGACTCAGCACACTACCTCAGCTGCCTGTCTGACGGGTCCTCCCCACACACCATCATGCGGGAGACTCAGGAGTCCTGTAGCCAGCAGGTGCACCATCAGGCATATTCACACTGTAATGGGGTCCGGTTAGACCACAGGGGCCAATGTGAGATTGGGTGGGTCAGGCCGGGCCAGAAATACCGTTACATTTGGAGGCGAGCTGCTGAGATCAGATCTGTCAACAGGACAGGCTCTAGCTAGGCACACCGGGAAACAGGGAGAGTGTCTGCTGCCACTCTGTGCTGCGTTGGGACGGACCTAGGGGTGGTCAGGGGCTGACAGGGTATTGTCAGTTCGCAGGGACGACCTAGGGGCCTGAAAGGAGTGAGGGGTTTGGAGCGGGGCTATAGCTGACCGAGTCACCTTGAGGCAGTGCTAGTTGGTAGGATGCCAGAAGGGATAGCCTGTTAACTTGGTCAGGAGTCCTGGAGAGGGTCTGCGCTAGGCTGACCAAGACAGGTAGACGCCCCAAGTACTGCATGGCAAAAGCCAGAGTACCTAGCCCATTCCAAACACTCACCGTAGGGAGCACAGACTGGGAGGAAGGAGTCACAGCAGACACTGAGAGAGTGAGCCTAGCCTGAGGTAGTGCAACACTGGGTCACACCTAGATAAGGTACACATGTGGTGGTGCATCTGAAGCTAATCTTTATTGTACCGGTGTGGTGGCTGCCCCGCAGAACGGAGCCCCATGTACGATAGTTGGTGCGAGAAAATGGCGACCGCAAGAATGGAGGATCCGCGCGGTGCGGATAGTCCAAAATGGCGGACGGAGGCTAATGGAGAGAGCGCACATGGTGTGTGTGCGTGTAAAAAGAACATGGGACAATTGATGAAGCGGTACTTCAGTCTTTATCAGGAAGACGGAGAGGATCTACCTGGGTTCCTCCTGCGGATTGGAGCCGTCTTACAGGAGATGCGAAAGGGGGATTGTATTAAGGCCACTGAGGTGGAGGTGTACTTTTGTGATCGAATTCTGAGAGGAGCGTCACCTGACCATCCTGTCGTGGCTAGGATGCTGTGCTCCTGGATACGGGGTGATCCCCTGTCCCTAGGGAGGCTAGTGGATGAGATAGAGGAATATGAAGTTGCAGCTGCTGTGAATATGGATTGCAGAGCGATCCAAAATGGCGGTTCCCGCTACCCGGGGAGACCGCGTGGGCCAGTTGCAGAAAATGCTGCAAATGCAAAACTTGCAGAAAGTTGTCCGGGATTGGCGCCAAAAGAAAAATTACACCCTGCGGGGAGGTATGGCGCGAAACCTGAAGCCGCGCCCCCCAGGACTGTGAACAGTTCAGCCCCTGTGCCGGGGCATCCAATTAACTTGTGGGACCCTCCCCAAATATTCACCAGGGGGAGTGGTCTCTATATCTGCCAGCCAAGACCCGAGTTGTCTGAGGGAGGAGCTGGGTGTGAGCTTCCTGTCCCACAGTTGCGAGCTGGTGAACAGGAGAGACCATTGTGCAAAGTGTCTCCTGTAACCAGCACTACCAAGAGCGAGATGGACATTGGGGTATATCCCTATTTATTGCCAGGAGGCTCCCTGGTAGTAAAGGCGGGGGCGGACACAGCCATGCTGACGGCTGAAGCCCCGCGTGCGGCCTGCACCGAACCAGTTGATCCCGGAGAATGGGGATCGCTCCTAACGAGCAGAACGGAGCCTGAAGAGAAAGGGGTCTACAACCGCGGTGAGAACCCGGAACCTCACCGTCGGTCCCCTGCGGGAGTGCCACTCCCCGAGTCGGAGTTCGGCTCCTCGAAAGAGGAACAAGCGATCCTAACGACGGTGGTGATGCGCCTACCGGCGGACCACTACAGCGGTGCTGGAAAAGAACCGGCACTTACCTGTGTCGCGGCGGAGCGGAGTCTCGTGTCGCCGGTGCAGAATCAACCCGAGAGGCGGAGTCCCACGGCCGTGGTGACTTGCAGCGCGGAAGGAGGAGAGGATTCCATCCCGAGCCGACGGAGCGGTGAGATGCATCCTTACCCTTCCCAGGCGCCGGTGGTGGCAACGGCGGAGGAAGGCCTAGCCCAGGCCCGAGCGGAGCGGAGAGCAGACCCATCACTTCCGGCGGCGGATGTCGTTGTGGAGGAAGAGATCCCGCTTGGGGATCCATCGCAAGATGGCGGAGTATCCGGATCCGGTGATGACGTCACTTCCGGCGGAGGTAGCGGAACAACCAGAGAGAGAACCACAACGCCTCGGCGATCGGGCAGTGCTTCCCGATCACCTGTGTCAACAAAGAGCTGGCAGGCTGCGAGGAGAGCTGAGACGGGTGAGGCCCAACCAGCGGCACGTCCGCACAATGATACGAGACTATCCGAAGGCAGAGAGCGGGTCGGAACCCCGCGGGTGCCCATTCCCTGTCCCTATGCCCAACCCCACGCCCTAGCTAATGCCCCTGTCCCAGTCACCTGTTCCCGGGGATCATCATCCAGTTTGGGGGTGTCGGAAGGATCTTTGGGGGTTGGTGAGAACCGGACTGGGGAAAGACTGAGCAGTTTTGATTCCGGGGAGGGCTCAAGGGAAGGAGGACAATTGGGACAGGTATCTAAGTCCCGGTGGGTGCCGGAAGAGGAGGATATACCTTCTGGTGAGGCCCCGAAACAAGAGAGGTGGTCTAGTCCTCTTTCATCAAGGACCTCTGGGGTATCTTCTTGGGGGGATACAGAGGAGGGGGACTCACTAGAGTGGGGGTCTGAGGAACGTAAGGAGACCCGATGGTGGGCAGTAGGACAGTTTACACCTGTGCAAAGGGAGAGAGAGCTACAGGAACGGTGGTTCAAAATTGAGCTCAGGGAAATAGAGCCCCTATCATGGGTGTTGCCCGGACGGGCAGGGAATGCTGAGCTAATCCGATGTAGCCGGGCCGAGAGGGCCATTATTGCCAAATACAAGGCGTCCCACGGGTTGGAGTACCCGTATGTCCCTGAACCACTTATGGAGGGAGAAATTGAGTTTAAGATGGGTTCCACTGGTGAGGATAGGGGATATGGTACTGATGAGGAGGAAGGATCAGGGGAAGAAGATTGGGATCCTGGCGGGTTACATGAGAAGTGTCGCACAGAGGGTTACAGCATTGCTGCTTTAAGCCCCGTGGACCATGCTGTGCGCAAGCCACCGTAAGAGGGTATGGTAGTACCACTAATGGATACTTCATAAGGGAGTAACCCTGGTTGTTATACATCTATGTTAGGATGTATCTGTAATGTTTATGATGGAGATATGTACTGTATTCATTTGTACTGCATTATGAGAAAATTTGTGTGATGTTAATTATGTTTTGTGTTGCAGTGCTTCCTGGAAAGAGGTATGCAAATTTAGGTCCCAGCGAGGACGATGGGATTCACCAGGGGGAGAATGTAGCGGTCATGTAAAATGCCTACAGTCATCTCTCCTGTTGGCAGTAAGGCCTGGTAAGTGTGGGCATGCCAGCAGTAATTATGGAGGTTTCCCCTCACACCCTGGTGGGGTGCTCTGTGTATGGCTGGGACTGGTCACATGCTCTGACTCCATGGTTAGTGATGTCAGAGGTGTGTCAGCCTCAGAAGTTTACATAAGGCACAGCACTGTGTTAAAAAGTTGTTGTTAGTTGTTCTGCTGAGAAAGGAGTTCCAGCTCTTGTCAGAGCTGAGGAAGGAGTTCAAGTTCTATCAGAGTGTCAGTTATGTTATAGTAACTCCATGGGAGGCTGTGTCCAGGGACCTGGCACAGGACAGTGATTCCTGCGGGAATAAGTGAATCCCTGATCTAGGTGACATACCTAACTAAAGGGAGCACTGGCGAGATGAGCGGCTGAAGATACTCCTTGTGGAGGGCAGTTGCCCTGCCGTGTCAATAAAGATGAGTTCAGCCAGAAACCCTCTCGTGTATCTATCTGGAATGAGTGTACAGAGAGGAGCACCACGGAGGAGTTCCTCGCCAGGATCATCCCCTTGCGGACGCAGGGACCCTGGTGAGGTGGAGGCGCTGCACTGGAACTAGGTGAGACTCAGCACACTACCTCAGCTGCCTGTCTGACGGGTCCTCCCCACACACCATCATGCGGGAGACTCAGGAGTCCTGTAGCCAGCAGGTGCACCATCAGGCATATTCACACTGTAATGGGGTCCGGTTAGACCACAGGGGCCAATGTGAGATTGGGTGGGTCAGGCCGGGCCAGAAATACCGTTACAAGTATATAGCATATACTACATTCAATACATGGCATCAATAATACAATGTAATAGTCCAATTTCCTGATTGGTTACCCAAAGTACTGGGGGTTCCTTGGGCACCTATAACCCTGGTGTCCGCTCAAGCAATCCCACCCAAGTGTGAGGTAGCATGGTGGTACCTTCCTGGTCACAGGCCTGACCAGGGAATAATAAGAGGAGGATGCTGGATCAGGTCCCAAGCAGCAGGGCCTCCAACACAACTCCCCTCACACCTCACACCTTATCCAGGGCGTGGTCCGCTGTGAAATCTCCAGGTTCCAACTTTCTGCCGCTACGTGCAGCTCTTGTCCAAGGCAGCCAGTCGCTGTGCGGATATCCGTCCACCGTCGCAGTAGTCTGGCTGTAGTTCTACGGGGAAGGTCCCTATCCGTACAATACTGAACTATGGCTGGCTCAGGACCTAACAGGGGCCTAAGGGGCAAAGTCTGGGCATACACAACCTTCCTCCTTGGCGCCTCCATCAGCACTCGTTCACGGGCTCTCCGCCCACGGAGGCAATCCTGCTTCAAAAAGGCTGCATGCCTCCCATTGGCTGGATCAGTCCATGTGATCATCCCCCCCGAGGATTCTGAGACTCGTAGGCCTACTTCAGTCCATACGAAGCCATTCCAAGATGGTTGCCGCGCTGCCGACACTGCTCATGTGCGCTTTTTCACAAAATGGCCGCCCCCACAACTCCCCGACTTATTTTCATTTTCTGCATGTTTCTATTATACTTACTTGGCAGGGCAACAGCCCTCTTTAAAATGTCAACATACTGTATCACTATTCCATTTATAAAATGGCAATGAAAAAACAACATGTTCTATATACAGACATACCAGTGATAGCATGAGTAACTGTTAATTTGTATACAGTACTTTTATTAGCAGAGCAGAGCTAAATCTTCATTATAAAAGTAAACAATGTTCATGGAACATAGCTAAAATGTGTTCTCTGATTCAGAGTGCAATAAAACATTTTCTTGTGCATTTGCAAATATAAAGTCCCGCAAAGCTCTGTTCTGGGGCCCCTACTCTTCTCAGTGTTCATCAATGATCTTCCCACAGCTTGTAAGGAAGCCTCAATACACATGTATGCAGAGGACACAATCCTATATGCACACAGCCATAGCCTCTCTGACCTTGAACACGTACTTCAGTCTGACTTTTTGAGACACGAAAACTGGATTTCCCAAAATAAACTGCTTTTAAACACTGCCAAGACTCTAACAATGGTATTTGGGACCAAGACTAAATTTTTAAAGCTTCCAGTGACTGAGCTCCAGATCTGAACCAACGCTAACACCACCCTAACTCCTGTTACTAGTTTTAAATACCTGGGCATATGGTTCGACTCCCACTTAACATTCGGAATGCACATTGATACCCTGACATCCAAAACCTATGCCAAACTAGGTGTACTTTACAGGAACAAATCCTCCCTAAGCCTGCTGATCAGAAAGTGTATTGCACAGAAGATGCGAATGCCAATTATCGACTATGGAGACATAGTATATAGCTCGGCACCCCAAACCCAGCTTGACACCCTCTACAATTCAATTTGTCGTTTCGTTCTCCACTGCAACTACAACACACATCACTGCAAAATGCTCAAAGAACTAGATTGGTCATCACTTGAGTCTAAGCGCAAAGTTCACCTTTCCTGTCTTGCCTTCAAATACTTTCTGGGCAAGCTACCCACCTATCTGAACAAGCTCCTCACCCCTACCACATGCAGCACTTATCATCTGAGATCTGACTCCAAAAGACTGTTCATGGTGCCAAGGCTTAACAAAGTATCCGGCCGTTCCTCCTTCTCTTACCGTGCACCCCACAACTGGAACAACCTACCGGAGACTCTCACATCCACCACCAGTTTAAGTTCTTTCAAAACTAAGGCTGTCTAATATTTTAATCTGGTCTGTAACTGTTACATAAGCCTTTAATATACATCTTCTCTAACTGTGCATGCAACGTATTGTATATAATGTATACCCTGTTCATTTATGTAACTGTATTTGTAACCATGTATTATTTGTCATATTAACTATGCCCAGGACATACTTGAAAACGAGAGGTAACTTTCAATGTATTACTTCCTGGTAAAACATTTTATAAATAAAATAAATAAAAATAAATAACCAGTCTACATGCTTAAGTCAGTTGGGGTACTTCACTTCAGTAATAATATCTCAATGGGCCGGTGCTACTTAGATAATCTTCTGCAATAAACCACACACATCTCAGTACACATTGACCTGCAGAAGATCTTGCAGTTTAAAAATCAGCTTAAACTCAACCCTTTAAATAAAAAGCAAGCTTAGCTACAGTGCACTATTTCCTTAATAGCTTGCTGTCTTAAAAGCAAAAGACAATTTAAACTACAGTTGAGCTAGAAAGTAGATTGCCAGGAAACTGAAACAGAGTGCTAGTAATGATTAGACCTCAGACATTCTGAATTCTAGTTTAATCGATACACAGCTCTTACATTGTGTGGCTTGTGGATAAGGCACAACTATTTCCCTAATGGAAAGTAAGCACAAGATAAAGTGCCAATAAATATAAAAAGATATAAACTCTTAAACCTGGAGTAAGCACATCCTTGTACAAGGAATCTTGTTATTTTCTAAATAATTGTACACCCCTGGTAGGTTTGGGCTATTATTCTTTCCTCCTCCTGTGCAATAATCCCTGGTAAGGGCAGGTTTGCCAGGAGTTAAAATGGGTTTGCCCCAACCACTGTGATTCAGTTGGTCAGAGAAGGTAGTGCTCATGCTGTGTGTCAGTCAAAGGCACAGGGGTGGGACTACTGGATCTGTACTAAAAGGATTACCCCTTCCTGTTTTAGTCTGTGTGTGAAGTCGGGTTCTGAGTGTCAGAGTTGTGTGTTCCTCTCTAGCCTTGAGAGAGGTGGTTCCTCTGCCTTTAAGAAAGAGGATGGTGGGTTCAAATTAAGCTGCTAGGGCTCTGGTACGCTGAAGGCTCTCCCTTAGGAAGAGGGGAGATACTATCTTGCTCCACCAAGGAGTGTGTCTAGAGATCATCCTGGTGGTGAACACCCTTCTGCTGAAGTGATGTGTATTGTGCAATTGCTGCTATTAGTCTGGACAATAAAGAACCCTTTTGTTTTACCTCCTGCCTGAGAGTGGAGTATATTGGGAGGAGAGGGAGATAACTCTTTTGCAGATACTCCACCCCATACACCTTGGGGGCTGCACAAGATGGAGGCACTGCACCATTAAGAAGAATTCAGGCGCAACCCCAGAGAAGTCTGTCCTGTTATCCCCCATGACATCGCGGGCGACCCAGGCCCTCCTGTTACCAGCAGGTATGCACCACCAAAGTCCCTATAGCCAGAATGTGTGTCCCCTGAGGAGGCCCAATGTGAGGTTGGGACAGGGAGCACTGGCTACAATTACATCTACTGTTAAAGACAGGAATGTTACAGGGTAAGTAACAACAGGTATAAAAAGGCAAATTTATCAATGTAGAGAAAAGTGTGTTTAGACGTGTCACGGAAGACCAGACTTTTACCAGGGATCGCAAACACCAGGCCGAATAAGAGTTAAATAAACCATTGTTTATTCTGTCTGAAGCCAACTGGGAGCTCCACAATACAAAGACTAGACAATAACTCACCACAAACTCAGTGTAGAGGGGACTCCTAGCTCACTAGGTAGAGGGTGCTGCCGAAGTTAGCTTACCCTTATTGTCTCCATCTTGATCCATCTGTAATCCAATAACAAGGAGGGACTGCCACAGTGTCCACAGTTCCCACACCAGGTAGTCTCTAGACACAAAGACTACCCAAGAGCAACTGTGTAGCTGTGAGCGGGGTCAGCTTTTATACTTTCACAGCCTCTATCTGAAACATGGAAGACCGGGTGCTGACAATTCAGGAGCAGGGGGGCAGAAGGGGGGTGCATGCCAATGTTCCAGTTTTGATTTAAGTACTCTTCCAGCAGGCAGGCACATCCCACCCCAACTCCCTTAACACTCCACAGGGCCGACACAAAGACTAGCCCTCACACAGCACATTTTCACTAGCCCAGCCACACAGATAAGTGCCTTTACATAGTAACGATACATAACAATATCACTTAACATGCTATGACCATGGTGGAGGCCTTCTGAGACGGCTCAGTTAGCCCTTGCTTTGGTACAAAATGTGTTGATACTGTACATAGGTGCAGGGTGAATATGCCTTGGTTTGGCTCCAAAATTGCTTTGATACTTGGTCCCCAAAGAAATTATTTAGCAAAACATCATCTACATGCTATAAACAATACTTTTTCTTAGATATTTTGTTCACAATTCTGAAATTTTTGGCTTTGTTATTTTATTTCTAGAAATAACATTTCAATGAGGCCCATGGTCTCTCCCCAGTTGAACGATACGAATGGATTCTGCAAACTTCCTAGCCGTGTGTTTCTAAACAAAAAGCAATGTCATTGCTCAAACTAATTTGTCAAGATTCCCTCCCGCAGTTCTCCTCATAGATCTGTCAGAGCGCACAGAGGAGTTAAGTTTAGACCCATGATCAGGAGGAACCAGAACAGTCCATGAGGCCAGTGGCCATCTTAGTTTGGGTATAAAACTTCTCCCAGTCTGCTAGCTCTTTGTCTGTCAACTTTTTATTTACATACCCGCTGTCTGTGTTTTGTCTGTTCCACCAGTGCTGCATCTTTCCCTATTCTCTTTCATGTGGCTTCTAGTTCTGCAGATCTACAGGTACCTTCTCAATGTTATCTTGTAATTCCCTTTGCACTATTTCCCCCCTGCTTTTTGTTTGTCCCCTGCTACCATTAGACAGTTAAAGCGAGTGCAAGTGCTACAGTGCGACTAGCCTCGTGCGAGCTTTCCTCTCCGGCGATGTGTGGACTGTAGGATTTTGGAAAGCGAGCGAGAGGGTGGGCGCGGTCATGATGTGGGGGGAGGGGGGGGGCATGTCAAGGAGAACACGCCTTTAGCAAATAATCAAATGCATAATGGCACACAATTTACAGAAGTATTCTGCAAACATATATATACACTTGTCATGCATGAAAACAACATGCCTTGTTAAAACATCTTTTTTTAATAAAATGTGATGCATTGAAATAAGCATTGTACACTACAAAAAAAATAATAATTAATAATTATATACAAGTAATGGAAAATACATCAGAAATTTCCCTCCATAAATTGTCATTGATATTTCTGTCATGGTATGAATTAAAGGTTCAAGTTTGTGTAGCCAGGTCCCCTCTGGCTCCCCGGTTCCCTGTTTCCCCCTCACTTACCTCCGCCATGGTAGGGGTGCTTGCAGGTGGTGACGGGCTGGCCGGTGGCTCCCTTTGCAGGGCGCAACCATGTGTTCGTGCATGCACGTAATGTCGCTCGTGCGCAGAAGGTGTTCGGCGGCCATGTTGGGGTTGGTGCGAGATTTGAGCCTGCTCAGTACGGGTTTGGAGTCGCGGCGGCCATTACCCTTAGTGCAAGGACTCCCTAGGTTCGCGCAGGTAGGGCTAGCGGCGGCCATTACAGTGTTGCGCATGCGCAGTAGAGATTGCGCACGCGGCCCCAATAGCAAAGAGCTCTGCAAGGGACTACAACTCCCAGAAGCCCCAGGGGCTGGAGCCCAGGTGACACCGGAGAGCAAATGGAAGAGCCATATTCCCCTGCAGAGAGAGATACATTTTGCGCACTGGGGAAGGACAAATCAGTAGGAGCTGGGACACAGACAAGGGAGGGTGTATATGTGCAGGGAGGAAACTAGCCTCTGCACTAGGCCAGAGATCTCCCCTAGGCCCCAGCTAGGCCCTACTCCCATTCTAGTGTGTGGTTGCTACAGGGACAGGCCCTTAGGTAGGGACCCTGTCCCTTTAGTTGTTTGTTAGTTCAGGGGCACAGCCAGGACGCTGCGGAGCCCTGAAGGTTGTGGTCTGGGACCAGACCCTGTCCAGTTACAGAGACGGTTTCCACGGTGGGATCATCCTACAGGACATCATCCCACATGGAGGCGGAATCGTCGCAGGATCACTCATTTACACATCAGCGCGCCTGTGTGTGGACACACCCGGCAGGTGCAATTATACACCAAGTACACCAACTATACCCTCATCTGGTATGGCGCTGATCACGCCTAAGGGGTGGGGAGTGGGACTTTTGCTAAATGGTGTGGGGTGAAGCCCTGTGAGGCGTGGGGCAGTTGTATCTCTGGTCATTATAGAGTCTAGTGTTCAGGGTCATCTGCTATATTTATGTTCATTAAAGGCCTTTCTATTTTTACTAAGTGTATGTGTTAATTGATTGTGTCCTGTGAGGGGCAGCTTCCACTCTGCAGGGATCCCTCACAGGTGGAGGCGCTGCACCATATGGTAAGAGTAATTCACCCCAGGCTCCCAGTGGCGGAGGCTTAGGCTCCTGTGAGCCAACAGGTAAACGTCAGAAATCAAATTTTCAATAGTTAAGTTATCCATATTCTCACAGCAAGCAAGCACAACTCAACTGACAAAAAGTAATTTGAACAGTATCCAGGCAGAATAGCTTACTAACTTTTCATTGGCTGTTAGCCGCTCACATGACCAGGCTGTCTCACTGCAATAGTAAACAAGTTTGTCTCCTCTGCTTTTGGTATCCTTGTATCTCACGTGCACGTGCAAGCTCGCACTCACTATGGCCTTGTGCTTTGGAATACACACGTTTGTTTGTAGCGCGAGCTATGTAGCTCGCTCCGTATCTTGCACTATGGACGAGGCCTTACTTTTTCATGTAGCACTTTAGTCCTTGTAACTAACTTTAATTTATCTTGTTCTTACCGTTGCACTAATTTCCCACTGCTTTTTGTTTGTTCGCCTAGCTACCATAGCTTTTTGGTGTAGCTCTGAACATTTTGCTGATTCCATCTTATTTTCCCAGTCTTATTTACTTTAGTGTAACATTAAACCCTATCAGATTTTACTTATTTGATTTTCCTGTATTTTGTGGGTTTCCATGTTACCGCTGAAGGTTCCATACATCATGATATAATTATTGCTCAAACTAATTATTTTATCCTGCCATATTTAGAATTTCATAAATAATTTGTATGAGAAGCCAGTTTAAATCCATGGCATAATTGGGCAAGTCCCTTGATCTCGTTGAGTTGGGACATGTTTGATATTTTTTAGTATCAGATTTTGTTTTGCGTGATGGAAACTTTGTGTATGTGTGACAGAGCGGTATCCTTGATAGGATCAGTTCAGGAGTTAATCAATAGGAGTTCAGACACTATGGGGCCTAGTCTAGTAGTTTCGATAACTAAGCAATCAGGTAGCATTCCTCCCTCCCTTTTTGATAACATCACAGCACTCCAAAAAGAAAAGGCGTGACATGGTACATCTACGAATCCGATATGTTGATGTACCATGTGATGGCTTCCTTTATTTTTTCAGAAGTGACATCTTAAAAGGGAGGAGAGCATATGTGTGATGACTCAGGGGATTCCTTCCCCTCCTTGTCCCTCTCTCCCATCTCCTGTCACTCCCTCTGCTCCTTCCCACTCCTCTCCTTTGCCTTCTACCTCTCTCCCATTGCCGCAGCGCCTCCCCCGCAGGTCTCGCATACCCACGTGGTCCCTGAGTCCCTGTTATGATGCTCAGCGCTCCCTCTCTCCCGTGGTGCCCGCATACCTTCCCCAGCTGTTTCCTCCACTCCCTTACCTTCTTCCAGTGTGGTACCCACGGCACGGCGCTCCGTGCACCTGATGACGCGGCCGGTGTGTGCGCCCTCGCAACTCACGGAGGGTGCGCACACACGCTCCTCTGAGCACCTTGGACCGTCTGTCCTCTCCTATCGGTCCCTGCGGGCCGTCTCCTTGGTGCAACCGGTGTGTGCGTCTCCTCTGCCCACGGAGGGCGCGCGTGCACGCCCCTCCTCTGAGCTATGTTCCCCTGCTGCTTCTTCCCCTCACTCCTTGCGGGCCGTCTCTGTGCTGCAGCCTGTGCGCGCACACCCCCACCTTACAGAGGGAACACGCACAAGCTCCTCTTATCCTGGCTGTCATGTCAACGACCACACAAACCCTGAAGGCCATTCCCCTGACTGCCCCTTCTGTCTCCTCCTCTTCTCTCCCTGACCTATCCCTATTGTCTCCCACTTCGCTCTCTACTCCTCCCCTCTTTCCTATTGGTGTTCCCTCCTTTATTACCCCTGTCTGTCCACTTCTTCCTCGCTCTGCATAGTTCCTGTTTCCCTGTGTGTACCTGACCTATGCTGTGCTCCCTCTGTATCTCTGCTGTTTCCTGCTCCTGTGTTATCTTGGATTTCCCTGGCTTATGACACCTGCTTGTCCTGGACTCTGCTCTTTGGTACCCCTGTGAACCTTGCTACGTATACTAATTCGCTTACCTCTGGCTTCCTAGGACCTGGCTTCTCTACCCTCTGGACCTGTGTAAGAGTGTAAGAGTGTAAGAGTTTAATGTATAAAACAAGATTAGATAACATAACATGATACCACGGGGACATTGGCACACGGACACGACTATTCTTACGGACATCCCCAAGCGTTGCAAGTATCATACTAACTCTCTTCCAACAGGCCCAGCAACGCTATACCACACTCCGGGCTTGCTGCCACTGCTGTGGGTGTGTGGTGTCACACCGTTCCAACCTCAGTACTGGGGTCCTGCCAGGTCTGAGGGCATACAGGCGTGACATTATGCAGAGCCCAACAAATGCAGATCCCCCTGAGGTGGGTACAAGTATTTCCATAGAGGCCTTACAATTTGTTAGCAATCAGCTGTCCACTATCTCCCAGCAATTGGCTACCTTTTCCCTTCAGGAGGTTTCCATGACTTCTTCGCCACCAATGGCTACCACCTACACCAATCCCGGCCCACGGATTCCCTCTCCAAATCGCTATGATGGGGACTCCCTCGCCTGCCGCGGTTTCTTAAACCAATGTGAGGTGCAGTTTGAGATGTCCCCCTCCCTGTTTCCAACTGGTCGTGCTAATATTGCATATAAATACTCTTTGCTCACTGGAGATGCTCTCGCTTGGGCCTCCTCCCCATTGGGAGCGCAAATGCGAAGTAACGCAAGATTATCCTTTGTTCAGTCGTGAATTTCAACTTGTGTTTGATACTCCCGCACAGCGTGAGACAGCCGCCTTCTCCTTTTTCATATTTCTCAGGGCCGAAGATCAGCTGCCAAATACGCCATCGAGTTCCGTACGCTGGCTGCCGAAGTACAATGGAATGATGAGGCCCTCACCGCCGCGTACTGGCACAGACTCTCAGATACGTTGAAAGACGACCTTGCGACTCATGTCCGGCCTACGTCCCTGGAGGAGTTAATCACCCTGAGCGTACGCATGGATCAGCGTACGCAGGAACGACGGCACGAACAGTGTCTTCACTGTTCCCGTTCTTCTTCCTCTGTTGTTTCTCACAGGTCGCCCGCCACTCCTCTCCTGACCCTGGAGGCCTCGGAACCGATGCAGGTCGGCAGTCAACAACTCCAGGCAACCTAGAGAGCGCGGCGCCGCCAGAACAGGCTGTGTTTCTACTGTGCCTCTTCGGAACATCGTCTCCAGAATTGTCCCTTGAAGCCGGGAAACGGGCGCACCCAGTAAAGGTAGAGGGGCTTCTACTGGGTACTGTCTCTCCTTGCCCCTCTCCTTCCGAAGCTCTCCCAAAGAAGTTCCTGCTTCCAGCCATGTTGGAGGGTCCAAACCTTTTCGTAAAGTTTGAAGCTTTCGTCGATTCAGGATCGGGTGGTAATTTCCTGGACCAGAAGTTCGCATTTGAAAATCAAATTCCCATGGTCAGAAGGAAGAGCCCTGTGGGCCTCGAGGACATCGACGGACGACCTCTCCAGCCGGCATTCATCATTTGGGAGTCTATTCCTCTTACCTTGACCCTGGCTGATGGTCATAAGGAGGTAATTATCTTCGATGTTTTTCAATCTCCTACTGTGCAAATTATATTAGGATTGCCTTTGCTTCAACTCCACAATCCGTGCATTGATTGGTCCGGTACTCTTCCTCTCCAGTGGCCTTCGTCCACAGATGCGGTTCCAGCAGGGACTCCCGTGGCTGTGCTTGCCGGTTTGGACTCCGTTCCTTCCAATCTATTGACCCTGTCTGCTGTGTACCATGAGTACTTGGATGTGTTCAACAAGGTACAATACAAGCGGACGTTCTTCCTCCTCATCTTCCGTATGATTGTCCTGTCGACCTCATCTCTGGGACTGTCCTGCCGAAGTCCAAGTCTTATCCACTCTCCGTCCCGGAGACCGAGGCCATGACTACCTACATTCAGGAAAATTTGGAGAAGGGGTTCATCTGCAATTCTACCTCCCCTGCCAGGGCTGGCTTCTTCTTTGTGAAGAAGAAGGATGCATCACTGAGGCCATGCATTGACTTCCGAGGTCTCAATAAGATCACGGTGAAGAACCGGTATCCTCTCCCGCTCATTTCTGAACTGTTCGACTGTCTTCAAGGGGCCTCTATCTTCTCAAAACTTGACCTAAGGGGTGCCTATAATCGCATTCGTATAAGAGAAGGAGACGAGTGGAAAACAGCATTTAACACACGTTCTGGACAATATGAATATCTTGTTATGCCCTTTGGATTGTGTAACGCTCCTGCCATGTTTCAGGAGTTCATGAACGACATCTTCCGTGATGTACTGGGAACTTTTGTTATAGTCTACCTAGACGACATCCTTATCTTCTCTAAAAATCTGGAGGAACATATTCAACATACCAAACTTGTGCTGTCCAGGCTTTGTTCTAATCGCCTTTATGCCAAGATGGAGAAATGTCTGTTCCACCAGGCTTCTACTGCCGTCCTGGGTTATATCATCTCCAGCCAAGGTTTCTCCATGGACCCAGAGAAGCTGAAGGCGGTCCTCGACTGGCTGCTCCCTAATTCACTCAAGGCTGTGCAACGTTTTATTGGATTTGCCAATTATTACAGGGAGTTCATCAAAAAAAATTCTTCCATTGCTGTTCCCATCGCCGCTTTGCCCAAGAAGGGCGCCGACGTCTCATCCTGGTCACCTGAGGCCATCTCCGCCTTTGAGATTCTCAAAAAGGTGTTCGTGTCTGCTCCCATCCTTCGTCATCTGGATACCTCCCTCCCCTTCACTTTGGAGGTCGATGCCTCGGACGTAGGAGCTGGCGCAGTTCTTTCCCAGAGGACCTCCCCCCAAGAGAAACTTGTGGTTTTTTTTCACGGAAGTTCTCAGCGGCCGAAAAGGAATTATGTTGTCGGTAATCGTGAACTTCTGGCCATTAAACTGGCTCTTCAAGAATGGAGACACCTTTTGGAAGGTTACAAAGAACCAATCGCTATTCTCACTGACCACAAAAATTTGTTATATATTGAGGGGGCTCATCGCCTGGGTTCCCGCCAAGCTCGCTGGTCACTCTTCTTTTCCCGCTTCAACTACACCATCTCATATATTCCTGGTACCAAAAATGTTAAAGCGGATACCCTCTCTTGTCAGTTCACAACTGAGACTAAAGCTAAGGAAGTCTCGAAGCCTATTTTTCCTGCCAAGTGCATAATTTCTGCTAACAACTTCGATGTGTTGGACGAGATCAACAAGGATCAGGCCCATATTCTCAGCAGGTTCAGGGTACCTGAAGGACATCTATACGCAGCTCCACGCTTTCGCCATAAAGTGTTACTTTGGGGTCATTCCTCTAGAGCAGTTGGTCATCCAGGCTTCAAAAGGACGGCAGATCTCATTAAGCGGACGTTTTGGTGGCTTAAGATGAATCAAGACATTTTTGAATTTACCACCGCCTGTCCTGTATGTGCCCAGAGCAAGACACTCCATCATAAATCTTCAGGACTTATTTTACCACTTTCCATTCCGGAACAACCCTGGAAGCACATTTCAATGGACTTCATTGTTGAACTGCCCATTTCCAAAGGGATGAACACCATTCTGGTCGTAGTAGACAGGTTCTCTAAACAGGCACACTTTATCCCCCTCAAGGGTCTTCCCAACTCTGCTACTTTGGCTGACGTCTTCTCCAGAGAAATTTTCAGGTTACATGGCGTTCCCATTTCAATCGTCTCGGACCGTGGGTCTCAGTTCATCTCAAAATTCTGGCAGGCTGTCTCTCAAAGATTGGGTATATCTCTCTTGTTTTCCTCTGGATACCATCCACAAACCAACGGTCAAACGGAAAGGATGAACCAAACCCTTCAACAGTATTTAAGATACTTCATTTCAGACTCACAAGATAACTGGGTGGATCTTCTGCCATGGGCCAAATTCGCCATAAATTCCCTGAAGAACGAGTCTACTCAGGAGTCACCCTTCTTTATCAACTTTGGTTTTCATCCCACTAGCCTTCCTCTCTCACCTTCCCCTTCAGGTGTTCCTGCAGCTGACTCTCATATCGCCAACATACAAGAATCCTGGAAGAAGATCCTCAAGTCCTTACAGACTGCATTTGCCAAACAAAAAACCAAGGCAGACCGTCACCATCAAAATGGTCCTTCCTTCAAGCCTGGCGATCTGGTGTGGCTGTCCTCCAAAAATATTAGGCTAAAGACTCCATCACCCAAATTATCTCCTAGATTCCTGGGACCATTCAAAATTTTGGAGAAAGTGATTCCGGTAGCCTATCGTCTCGATTTACCTCCCACAATGAAGGTTCCGTCCGTGTTCCATGTGTCCCTCCTTAAAAGCTATATCCCCAGTTGTCATTTTTCTAACCCCTCTTAGAAACCCAAGCAAGTGTCCACCTTGGGCCAACAGGAGTACGAAATTCAGTCCCTCATCGACTCTCGCTGGTCTAAAAATAGACTGCAGTTTTTGGTACATTGGAAGGGCTATGGCCCTGAGGAACATTCCTGGGTACCTGCATGGGACATCCATGCCCCAAGACTACTTTCACAGTTGCACCAGAAATTCCCCCTCAAGCCGTGGTTGGATCACTCGGAAATTGATCCTCAAGGGGGGGATACTGTGACGACTCAGGGGATTCCTTCCCCTCCTTGTCCCTCTCTCCCATCTCCTGTCATTCCCTCTGCTCCTTCCCGCTCCTCTCCTTTGCCTTCTACCTCTCTCCCATTGCCGCAGCGCTTCCCCTGCAGGTCTCACATACCCACGCAGTCCCTGAGTCCCTGTTATGATCCTCCCCGCTCCCTCTCTCCCCCGCGGTGCCCGCGGTACCCATGGCACGGCGCTCCGTGCGCCTGGTGACGCAACCAGTACGTGCGCCCTCGCAACTCACGGAGGGCGCGTGCACACGCTCCTCCTCTGGGCCCCGTGAACCATCTGTCCCCTCCTCTCGGTCCATGCGGGCCGTCTCCTTGGTGCAGCCAGTGCGTGCGTCTCCTCTGCCCATGGAGGGCGCGCACGCCCCTCCTCTGAGCTATGTTCCCCTGCTGCTTCTTCCCTTCACTCCTTGCGGGCCATCTCGGTGCTGCAGTGTGTACCTGACCTATGCTGTGCTCCCCCTGTGTCTCTGCTGTTTCCTGCTCCTGTGTTATCTTGGATTTCCCTGGCTTACGACCCCTGCTTGTCCTGGACTACTCTGCTCTCTGGTACCCCTGTGAACCTTGCTACGTATACTACTTCGCTTACCTCTGGCTTCCTAGGACCTGGCTTGTACTCTGACGATTCTACCCTCTGGACTCCTGGACATTGGCACACGGACACGACTATTCTTACGGACATCCCCAAACATTGCAAGTATCATACTAACTCTCTTCCAACAAGCCCAGCAATGCTATACCACACTCCGGGCTTGCTCCCACTGCTGTGGGTGTGTGGTGTCATACCGTTCCTACCTCAGTACTGGGATCCTGCCAGGTCTGCGGGCATACAGGCGTGACAATATGCTACCTGATTGGCTTGATTCCCTCCCTTTTTAATGACGTAACATCCTTAAAAAAATGGAAGCTGTCACATGGTACACCAACCAATCGGATTGGGGGTGTACCATGTGACAGTGAAATTTGATGTCACAGGTCTTATATAAGGCCTGTCTGTCTCATTTGAGCCCAAGAAGCCGTCGCAGCAACATCTAGAACCCTTTGGATTATAAACAAGAAAAGAAGGAAGAACTCAAAACTTTACCGGAGATGCCTCTTCAATCAACGGAGGACCATGGACTTCTTTGCATCAGGCTGTTGAGCATTGAATTGAGGGTCAAGAGTTTTTGCCAGAGTAGGAGAAGGGTGAATATGGCAAAGGTAATCAACACGATTGCCTTTTAATTGTGGTTTTTTGTTTAGATTGCCCATTGACTGACAATGTACTTATCTATGCCCCTTTCTGGGTATAGATACGCACAATGACAGTGAATGCATTTTTTGACAAATGCTTGTTTTTATTTAACTGTTATGTATTGTATTTGTTTTTTTTAATTTAGCTTGCCCATTCACTGTCAGTGTGGCAATCCAGCCAATATTGTGGGCATGGTTTACCACAGTCATAATAAATAGGTTTATTGTCCAATGCTGTTTTTATTTAAATGTCATGTGTTTTTAATTTGTGGTTCTTTTTAAGTTGCCCATTTAGTGCCATTGTGGCAATCCATGCCCATATTGTGGGCCTGGTTTACCACAGTCACAATCAATGGCTAGAGGGGGTAGTTTCCCTTGGGAGGGTACTTAGGCATCCTGGGTGGGTAGCGGGGATGGGGGTTAACCATTTAATTACCATACTGGTTACTAACCGCTAATGTAATTAAGAGGTTAGTGTCCCGTAGTTAGTTTTTTTAATGTTGCTGCCTACGGAAGTCGAGGAGGATGCGGAGGAAGACGAGAGTGGCATTCATCCTGGCAGGGGTAAGAACAACTTTAATTTACTTTATGCTGGATGGGTAGGTAATTTTTTAATTTTAATTGGCAAATGCGGTATTATCCAGACCTGGAAAATAGGCATTTTGCCCATTACTGTACTGTATGCGTTGTGGGGGGAGAGATGCGGGGGGGACGGGGGTTGGGGATAGAGGGGATGGGTAGTAAGGTTGTTGTATTTTGTAGAGGGGGTGGGTGAGGTGGCAATTGGGGTGGGTGGTTAGGCCTCTCAGGTGGGTAGGGGGAGTGGTTAACCCCTTCATTACAATAGCGGTTACCGCTGCTCTGGTAGTGAAGGGGTTAACTCATACGGCAAACTTCCCGGTAGGCCTAACCACCCACCCTGGGGAAACTACCCACCCTCTCTACCCCAAGAAACCAGGTGCTTTGGCTTAACCCCTTCTTTACCTTAGCGGCTAGCCACTAAGGTAATTAAGTTGTTTTCATTTTATTTTATTTGAAGTAGTATTGACAGTGTCATATCTCCCATTAGGCCCGGGTCTATGGTGGTAACATTTGGGGCAGCAAAAATGTCCGCCCATAATAGCATTTGCTGTGCTCTCACGCCTATCGTACATAATGGAAGGGATTTATTTACCTGTGCCGGCCGCCTCCGTTCTGCCGCCCTGCTTCTCCTTCAAAATCGAGTGTCAAATGACGCTGCGGACATCACAACGGATGTCACAAGGCATCTCGTTGCCATAGTGACCATGACATTGCGCCGTTAAATGATGTCATGAGGTCACGTTACCATGGTAACGAGACGCTGTGAGACGTCACGTTGGTGACGTCCGCGGTGTCATTTGACGCTGAATTCTGAAGGAGAAGCAGGGCGGCAGGCACAGACAGCAGAGAAAGGCAAGTGCCTAAGGGCGGCGGATTTCTGGTGAGTATTGAAATAGGGGGTGTCCTGAGCTGAACCGCATTTATTTCAGCCTCAGGGACCGATAGGTAAAGCAAACCGGCTGCAAGCTCAAGGAACAGCGCTATGTGAGTGATATATAGTGAATTGCTTAGCCACGGTGAATGAGTCATAGGCACTATTTGAGAGGTTTATGAGGGGTCTCCGTAAGGGAATGAATCAGCAGGGCAATACCCAGAGATGTGTTGAAAGTCTCATGGGTAGATAAACTGTTGAGAGTAGAAATATGAACCAAAAACGAATAACAAGTTGGCGTGGAGTTAGCACATTACTCACAATATGTCGCCGTGCCCCTTGTCCTCTTGGCCACACTGAAGCATTAAAGATCCTGCGTCTCTTGTCGGCATCTTGTCCAATCCAAAGGCATACAGTGTAGAGAGAGGGGATCGGTGTGACAGCCAAAACCGAGGAAAAAAGCAGAACTCACCGGCCAAAAAAGATTAAAATAAAAGAATCTTTATTAAGCCACATAAAAAATGTGTAACATCCACATGAAGAACAGGCTCCTCCTCCCACTTGTTTCACGCCGTCACTTGCACTTTCTCAAGGAGCTCGTTGATAAAGCGCCAGTGACGGCGTGAAACACGTGGGAGGAGGAGCCTGTTCTTCATGTGGATGTTACTGAAACGCCTGTATGCCCGCAGACCTGGCCAGTCCCCAATACTGAGGTGGGTAAGGGTATAACACGCACCCACAGCAGTGAGGGCGTGCCCGGAGTGGGGTAATGCGTTGCCGAGCCTGGTAAGAAAGGGTTAACGTATACTTGCAGAGTCCGGGGTGCCAGAGATCGGATAGTGATGTCTGTGTGCCAGAGTTCAAGGATTGGAGAGAGCAGCGTAGTGAAGTCCGTAAGCCAAAGTTCAAGGGCAGGAGAAAGCAGAGTAGTCAAATCCAAAGCAGTACACAAGTTCAAGCCAGGGGAATCCAAACAGGGGCAGGGACAGGAACCAGCACTGAAACAGACAAGGGAGCTAGGCATAGACACTGCACACACAGGAGCTACAGGAAAGCTATGCAGAGCAATGAGTAAGAGGACAGAGTGGGGTTACAAAGGAAGGAGAACCAATAGGGAAGAGAGGAGGAGCAGAGGCTTGAGTGAGAGTTTGCAGGGATAGGTCTGAGAGAGTAGAGGAGGAGACAGGGAAATAATCAAGAGAGATGGCTTGTAAGCCACGGGGGGCGGAGCTAGAGTTTATGGGCGGCAGATAACTGGAGCGGGTGTGCGCGCCCTCTGTAAGAGTACTATGCGCGTGCACCACGCGTGTCGCAGAGCGCGAGGGACGTACCGCCGCGGCAACGCTCGGCACCGAAGGTGAGAGGCAAGGAGAGGCAGAGGAGCAAGGTAATGTAGAGGCTGGGGGAATAGAGGCACACCGAGGGATGCGGGTGCCGTGGAGGGGAGCGAGTGACCGGTAACGTGTTTGCACAGTGCGGGGGCCACGCACGTGACGCGAACGCGCGTCGGGGTATGCCAACCGCGCCGCAGAGGAACGGCCGCGAGGAAAGGAAGGGAGTGAGAGAGGACGCAGGGAAGAGGGAGAGCTAGAAGTTGTGGGAACAGAGGTGATGGGGACACGCTGGGGAGCGTGAGTCCCCCGATCCGTTACAGTTACACATTTTTATGTAGCTTAATAAAGATTCTCTTATTTTAATCTTTTTTGGCCGGTTAGTTCTGCTTTTTTCCTCGGTTTCAGCCTCGGGTACCCCCTGCATCCCGAGTTACAGGCCCCGATATAGGGTGCTGGTATCTCACTGCATTGTTTAAATGTCCTGCATCAAGTGACCGGAAGATTTAAACACACAGGAGATACCAGCACCCCATACCGGTGCCTGTAACTCAGAAAGCAGGGGGCCCCTGAGGTTGAAATTAATGCGGTTCAGCTCAGGAGACTCCCTACTATAATACTCTGTTATAAAAAAATCAATGCGATCGCCTGTAAAAGCTGTGCAGGGAGATATAGGTCTCTGTGCAGCTCTTACAGACTACAGGCAGATTGCACAGGCAGAACTTAGAAAAAGACTGAGATAAGGACACTACTATCCATTATTGACATTTTCCCACCTCTCGGTTTCTGACTTACAATAATTATTTCTGAATACTGTGATAACACAAATGTCAGACTGTGAGGTATTTTATCGAATCTACTAGAATAAGCCTCTAAGGGGGCTGTGCACTAAGCTCAATGGCTTTGCGTTCTGATTTGGCCAAAAAGCAGGTTCGTTAAAAAGTGAACCCGGGGACGCGATGCACTAAGGCCTTGAGGCCATTTTTTAACGTACCTGCTCAAAATAGCTCAGAACAGCCACAGCGTACTGTTTGCTTTTTTCCTCCTGCTAGCGTTCTGAACCTTTACATTCGCTAGCTGATAGAAAAAAAAGCCGCATGTAACATTTGCATGGAGATTTGCCATCTCCATGCAAGACTGTTACAGGCGATCGTACACTAAATAAATACATTTTTATAATAGTGTACATGAGCAGGGGGTCTCCTGAGCTGAACCGCATTGGTTTCAGGTCCGAGGACCCCCTACATCAGGAGATACAGGCCCCGTTACTGGGTGCCGGTATCCCCTGCAGTTTAAAGCTCCCGCGTCACGTGACCGGGTTATTTAAATTCTGCAGGGGATACCGGCACCCCATAAAGGGGCCTATATCTCCTGAAGTAGGGGGTCCTCGGAACTGAAACCAATGTGGTTCAGCTCAGGAGACCCCTGCACATCTACACTAGTATTAAAACACACATAACAATAAACAATAATTCATTACCGTAGCGGCTATACGCTATGGTAATGAAGCAGCATTAATGTATTTTTAATAATAGTGTGCGGGAGCAGGGGGTCCCCTGAGCTGAACCGCATTGATTTCTGCCTCAGCGACCCCCTGCTTCCCGAGTTACAGGCCCCGGTATGGGGCATCGGGTCCCAGTGCCGCCGCCATCTTTATAGCGTCAAAGACGCGACGTGGGCTCTATAAAGATGGCGTCCGCACTGGCACCGATACCCCAAACCGGGGCCTGTAACTCGGGAAGCAGGGCGTCTCTGAGGCAGAAATCAATGCGGTTCAGCTCAGGGGACCCCCTGCTCCCGAACACTATTAATAAAAATACATTAATGCAGCTTCATTACCTTAGCGGATAGCCACTAAGGCAATGAAGGGGTTAAGGCACATTAGCATGTTTATTGGGGACAATTGCCCCCAATAAACAACACGCATCCCCCCGCCCCCAACACATACTGTACTGTAATGGGCAAAATTACTATTATCCACATATGGATAATAATGCATTTGCCCATTTTAAATACATATAAATGACAATAAATACAATAAAAACATTTTACACTTACGTTTTACAGGCACCCACGATGAAGGCCACCTTCATCCTCATCCTCATTCTGGCCATGCCTCTCCGGTGCTGCAAAACATGCACAAGAATCACAATAGCCAATGTAATGTCCCCTAACCCCTTAATCACCATAGCGGTTAATAACTGCTACAGTCATTAAGGGGTTAACCCACCCTCACCCACCCTCACCCACCACTCAGGAGGCCTACATACCCTCCCACACTAACCCCCCACCCAGTGAGGCCTAACCACCCTCACCCATTACCCACAAGGGAGGCCTACCCACATACCCTTGGGGCCAATACACCCCCCCCCCCCAACACATACAGTACAATAATGTGCAAAATAACTATTATCCAGATATGGATAATATATTATTTGCCCATTATGAAACATATAAAACATGCATAAATCAAAACATGAATTTTTAATCTTAAAATCACCACGTTGCATGTTAAAATAAATCCAGCATCGATTGTAAATATAAGCCAACAAATCAGCAGCTCCACAAATTTCTATGAAATGTCACACAATTGCACAGAGTGTGTACATGATGCAATTAATCTGTGCATCATGTAACACTATGCAAAATATATGTAACAATAAAATACACTATGAACAATGTCCCCTAACCACCAATGCATCATGAAAATCAATTAGAAACTAACCAACATCAATACAATTAGCATCAATCAATTAATCCATTTCCTCAAACAATTAAAATACAATACAAATCAATTATACAATTCCCTATTCAATTGCTAAAGCCAAACCATTGCCAAAACAATTCTAATTTAAAGTAACCACCATCATTCTAATCTAAGTACCATAAAGAAGCCATAACTAAATACAAATTACATTATTCACAACAATTACAAAATAAAGATGCTAAATACATTATCCATACATGAAAAGAACCTAAACATGAGCCAAACAATCAATTATTATCCCTGTATGTCTATCCATATAGATAGAGAAACATAACATACAGGGGCAATAATACAGCATAAAATACAAAGCATTTACATTCAAAATTCACATAGAATACACCCATTCAGTGTCCGTGAATGTATGTATATACATAGATACATTAACGGGCATTAAATGGGACTGAAAAAATAAAAGACATGAATCAAAAATCATAAAAACCTGTAAAAGTAAAAATAATAAACTTTTCTTTTGTTTACTCACCATTAGATGTCCACTCTCCGAAATCCAAGCGACCTGGAAGCACAGGATCCATCCACAGGAAAGCATAAAATAAAAAAACAAAACAAACACATGTCCAGGGACCCAACACCTCGGGACCAGGAGACCCCAGACCGAGCAGCTGCCTACATTACTCAAACGTGCACACTTGGAATAAGGTATGGCTTTATCCTTTTTAACAAAAAAAGCCATTAGATTAATTGTTTGAGTAATCTGCAGACAGTTTGTTCTTATGGGCAAGCTACCTGAGTGACGGGACACCCTGTATCACGTGAGTTTATCAATATTATACTGATCAGGTATTGTTGTTGTTATTTTATATTATTGCCATAAACGCAGGGCCAAGTGAGGGCCCGGAAGGTATAATAGTTAATAAGGTGATAAGTCCCCTAACCTTGGGAAGAGAATTATTGTTAAGGAACAGCAGGTAACTATTTTTTAATGCCACTGGTCCTTAACTCTATATTCTACTTATATTATACCAAGTGGTGGGGCACCTTATTGGAACCCGATCGACTGGCGTTGATCGGGGATAGGTCAGATTATACCGTGTGCCGCTAAACGGCAGGGCCAAGTGAGGGCCCGGAATGTATAATACTGAAGTTATAAGGTGGACAGTCTCAAAAAACTTGGAAAGAGAAAATTTTGTTAAGGAATGACTCTTTTTTTTTTAATACCACTGGTCCTTAACTCTATATTCTACCAAGTAGTGGGCACCTTATTGGTACACGATCGACTGGCGTTGATCGGTGTAATACAGGAGAATTATGGGGAACCTACATTCTCAGTCACCGGCGAAGGGTACGTCCTTTGAAATTATGTGTGGACTTAATGGCAATAAAATGTTTTAAAAATGGATATTTAGTGGCGCAGAATATATAAAATAAGAAGGTAAGTGAAACGTAGCAGACTCTGTTTTGAAAATAGCTGCAGCATTAGTGGACCGCCCTTTTCCTCATCTCCTTTCCCTCACCCTTTTTCACTGAAAGGTCACAGGACTTGCATGTCTGTGAGACATGGAAGTTAATTATTAACCTAGGAAGAAATGGCTTCAATTTAAGAATGTTAAAGTAGTTTTTTAGGAATTAATGCATTAATACTGCATGGAAAAAGAAAAAGGGGACATCCTCTGTAAATGTTTTTTGTTTGTTTTTGTCTTAGACAGCTCATAGTACAGTAACTAGTTTTAAGGCATAATAATATACATGTCATGGAGAGAAGTGTTTTTGTGTCACTCTGATAGTTATTGTATGTATGTATGTATGCCTTTATTCATATAGCACCATTAGTGTACATAGCGCTTCACATTGTCACTTGTTGTACTAATCATAAAAATAACAAATAATACAAATAACAGATCATAATAATTTTGAATGAAATAATAATAAGGGTTAAAATAAACCTATACAAAAAAACTAAAATGCAATAAGCTACTTCCAATATGACAAAAATACACAGTGCCATACTTATATCTCTTGTAAAAGGGTCATTTAAGTCTAACCCTTTTGTCAAAGTGTATTAAGCCTGCTGCCATTTACAAGGCATGACAGTAGCATTTTAAATAAACCTAGGAAGCATTGTATGTTGAAGTTTTGTTAATTGCCCGTAGAAAGTAGAATGAATGTTGATGGAAGATTAAGTCAGAGAATGTGTGTGTGTTGTGTGTGTTGTGTGTTGTGTGTGTGTGTGTGTGTGTGTGTGTGTGTGTGTGTGTGTGTGTGTGTGTGTGTGTGTGTGTGTGTGTGTGTGTGTGTGTGTGTGTGTGTGTGTGTGTGTGTGTGTGTGTGTGTGTGTGTGTGTGTGTGTGTAAGAAAGATAAGGAATTAGAAATATATAGTAAATAAAAAAATAAGATTTTTGTTTTATAGGAAGGGTTGCAAGAGGATTTTTTGTTTTTGTTTTTTAGTTATCAAGGTTTCTCTGTTCAAACTTATAATAGGAAACTAACGTTTGTTTTCTTAAATACACTGCTCGTCTGATTTTTGAACAGCAGTTATTTAAAAGAGGGAAGGTTAAAAACAGCCAAGCGGGCCCCCCTCCTCTAGCTTAAGGAATGTACAAAGACCATGTTCCAGACATGAAAAGTTAACTAGAAGCTGAAAAAAAAAAATGTTTAAAAGCAGCTTAGTTATAGTATGGGGAAAGCGAATGATATTGTAATTTATTTATTTTTTGACTGAGTTTGCAGGAACAAACAGGTCTGTTTTGGGTTTTTTATCTTATTTTTTGTAAAGTTCATTTTGCTCTGTATCAGAGAAGTGTGAAATTATGCTTATTTATTGTGCTTTCTGTTTTTTGTATCTATTTTAGGATAAATACCTCATAGTTTATGGGCGTCTCCCAGCACTGGGTACGTCTGGTCTGCTGCACCAGTACGGGTTAAAATATTTCCCAACGCTGCCCTCACCAGAATTGACCAATACCCACTCAGCAGAAATGCTTTAGATGGCATAGCCCATATTATGGAGGAATTATTACAAGAAGGGGTTATAATCCCCACATGCAGTATCCAAATTAACTCTACGCAGAAACCAGTATACACATTTCAATTCTATTTGTTCTATGTTTTTAATTTTATTTGTTATAATTGTTTCATTAACAATACAATAATATTTAATATGTATTTCCGTATTTGAATAGTGTCAAAAGTATACTCAGTACTTCACAAAGTGTACGATATAAACGAGTAAGCATAAAGTCCGAAATTGAATAATTTTTCCTATAAAGTTAACTGCATATGTGATGTATTTTATAACTTTTAACCATTACCTCTCCTTTCCCTCCAAAAGGTGTTTCAATTTGTACCCTGATCTATAGCCTCTCATTTTAAAGAATGCAACTGAAGGCTATCCAGATTTTATTTTTTTAAGCAGTAGCTATTGTCAAATTCATTATATATATATATATTTAAATATCAAGCTGCTGATGTTTTAAATACCATCATTCTTTATGTCGTATATTGTTCACATGTCATAGGATTTGCATCTGAACAAAAGAGAGGATAATTTATATGATTTTCCATAACACACCTGTCTATATGCGGACTCTGCCTATTTTGCTCATTGCAACATTACCTTGTGTGTGTTGTTTTGTTATTTATCCCTTAGCATTCCTTGCCGATATGATTCCATTCATACTGTGTTGTGTTTTGGTGCTGTCTAATCATTGCTACACATAGCAACATGTTACTTCATGAATATTCATGTAGAGAGGGATATACACCTCCTCTTTACATTTTCCAGCATAACTATTGGATAGCTTTATTTTGAGCCTGTTTGGGAATTAAGTATTAATGTGATAAGCTGCTACTCTGCAGTGTTTTGTGGTGAAGCTAATTAGCATTGTTAGTATATTATGGACACTGGCCCCTCATGTTCTGATAGGGCTTTACACTCGCGTTCATACTAGCATTTTTGTTTACTGTATACTGTCAGTTTCGTTCACATGGGGACTCTTTTATTTATGGTTTATTAGTTGTCAGTTTATTTCGTCAGTTTTTAGCTTGTAAAAAAGTTGTATACGTTTTAGTTGTGTTATAGTTAGGTTTATGTGGATATTTTCCATTTGGTCTGTAATAATTTGATATTAATAGTACTAGCTATTTAACTGGTACTTTATGTCTATTTTACTGTTTACAATGAGTGCAAGCTTTAGGGACTTTTAGTGACAACCTCTTTTCACTTATCAGTGTTCTCTTACGATACTTCCCTATGCACCGTTGATTTCTTTCTTTTGTAGTTGGTGAGCAAGGTGTTTTTGTGTTTATTTTATATGCGAATGCCAAGACAGTGGTGAAAAACAAAAAAATTGTGCTGATACTAAATTATAGTGGCAAAAAGCGCTCTCCTTGTGCTTTTATTAATGAAATGTTTAAGTCTCTCCAAACTTAGGTGCAGCTTTTACAGTCTACCAAGGAGAATATAAAGCAGCATCATCGTAAGAAAAAAGTGCAGGCACCACCGTAAACAGCTAACAAAGAATTATCAAGCCAGTGTTTTTTTTTGACCAACAGTTAGTGTATTTAGGCACAATAATGCTAGAACATTTAACCACCGAGGAATTAAGACTTCAGGCAAGGCCCGGTCTTAAACGAACAATTTATTTTTTCAGGACTCAATATTTTTTTTTTATGCTTTAGAGTGTGTTTTTAAGATGTATGCCCCGCTAGGCAAGATCAGCCTACGCCATCCAGATGATGACAAGGGATGATCAGTTTTGAAATATTTGTAATGTTTATTGTTTTGTGGTCACATCATTTTGCAGACAATCATACAATCTCGCACAATGCTACACAGGTTAATGTGTCACAAGGTAATATATACAATGAATCCCTGCCATACTCCAGTGGCCCCAATGATGTAAGAGAGAATTACATTTAACCCCTTGAGTAGGGATACCTTACACTAATGCCGAATTTTAAAAATGAAATATTAATTTGAATTTCTTTACAGGGAACTTTTTCTAAACTTTTAAACTGAAGTCCACTGGTAAATGAGGTTCCTGTAGGTGGAAATTACACTGGGAACAACAATCAATTTATGGGTCAGGTGTCTCCACCAACCAATGAAACTTGTATGAAAATGTATTTATAGCCCTGAACTAAAAATGTATAGGGAGGATTTGGCCTTAATTTTATCCATTAATTTACTTAAGAACAGGTACAGATTAGATTAATGGCACTACAGAATAGAATGGCTCTGGACTATATTTTAGCGTATGTGCCCTAGTTAAAGAGCAATGTTGTGTTTTTATTAGAGATCAAAGTGGTAAGATTAGCATGAGCTAGAGAAGATCGCAGAGATACAGGAGAGATTAAGGAAAGGCGGAGATAAGAGGTGAGATTTGTTAGGAATTACCAAGTTGGTTGGTCTCCTAGAAGCGAAACTGATGAATGGTTTGTCTGTGTGTTTGCAGTTCTGATTGTTTTGTATGACTGTGTCATGTGCAGTAAATCTATACTGCAAAGGTGTGTAACGCCCTCTACCCAGGCCATGCCACTGTTCACAGACGACACTACGGAAGATGCAACTCAGAATTAAAAGTCAGTCCTCCTCAATGGAATACAGATGAAGATGATGGCAGAAAGACCAACCTGGCTGATATGATAGCCAGCAGCTCTGTGAGTTTCCAGAACTATCAAAGTCATGCAAATTTGGACCCTTCAGGCCAGTGCGACGCTTCTGAGTTTTATCTGAATTATCCTTAAAAGACTATGTTTTAAGAATAAAAAGAGAGGACTGTGAAGATTGAGATAATGTGTGTGGCTATCATCACCTCCATTTTGGCCTAACCGCCATTTTGAGTGTTTGCTTGTATGTGTGCTCATTTGTTTATTCGTGTATGATCTGTGAATGTTTGATTCTCTGAGTATCGCTTCTAGATGTAACTATAGCCCTTGTGTACTTCCTACAAGTCACGAGAGGTTTGAAATAGCATTCGTAAGAGGTTTTTCCTGCCTTAGATAATTCTGCTGACCTTAGGTTCTGTTATCTGACAGATACAGTAACACACAGGGCTAAACCTTAAAGTCAGCAGGTTAAGGGCGGCCCACATTATGGTGATATATAGGATAAGAATATAGCAATGTAAAGCATATTTATGTATTTTTGTATGTCATCATATTATTATTTATCTCTAAGCCAGCCCCCTTAAGGGGTGTATTACTCATTTTTGAAATGTATAAAAATGTGATACTGAGCAATATTTCTTTAGAGGCCTGAGCTCAAATTTGAATTCTCTCTCACTTGTACCATGGGGCTGATAAACTCACTTGTTACTTTGAACCCTTGACTCATTGATTTTATTTCTACGCTTTCACACTGTATTATTGCTCCTGTATTTTATGTATATCTATCTATATGGATAGACATACAGGGATAATAATTGATTGGTTTGCTAATGTTTATTTTCTTTTCATGTATGGCTAATGTATTTATCAGCTTTATTTTGTAATTTTTGTGAATAATGTAATTTGTATTTAGTTATGGCTTCTTTATGGTACTTACATTAGTATGATGGTGGTTACTTTAAATTAGAATTGTTTTGGCAATGGTGTGGCTTTAGCAATTGAATAGGGAATTGTATCATTGATTTGTATTGTATTTTAATTGTTTGAGGAAATGGATTAATTGACTGATGCTAATTGTATTGATGTTGGTTAGTTTCTAATTGATTTTCAGGATGGCATTGGTGGTTAGGGGACATTGTTCATAGTATATTTTATTGTTACATATATTTTGCATAGTGTTATATGATGCACTGATTAATTGCATCATGTACACACAATGCAACTGTGTGACATTTCATAGACATTTGTGTAGCTACAATTTTTTTTTTTTATATTTGCAATGGCTGCTGTATTTATTTTAACATTCAATGTGGTGGTTTTAAGATTAAAAATTCATGTATTGATTTGTGGATGTTTTATGTGTTTTATAATGGTCAAATAATATATTATCCATATCTGGATAATAGTTATTTGGCACATTATTGTACTCTAGCTGTTGGGGGGGGGGTGTATTGGCCCCAAGGGTAGGTGGGTAGGCCTCCCTTGTGGGTAGTGGGTGAGGGTAGTTAAGCCTCACGGGGTGGGGTGTTAGAGTGGGAGGGTATGTAGGCCTCCCGAGTGGTGGGTGAGGGTGGGGTAACCCCTTAATGACTGTAGTGGTTAATAACCGCTATGATGATTAAGGGGTAGGGGACATTACATTGGCTATTGTAATTGTTGTGCAAGTTTTGCAGCACCGTAGGGGCATGGGCAGAATGAAGATGAGGATGAAGACGGCCTTCATCGTGGGTGCCTGTAAAACGTAAGTGTTAAATGTTTTTATTGTATTTATTGTAATTTATATGTATTTAAAATGGCCAAATGCATTATTATCCATATTTGGATAATAGTAATTTTGGTCATTACTATATAGTATGTGTTAGGGGGTGTATTTAGTTAGCATGGTTGTTTTTTATTTTTGGAGGTGCAGCATTGATACCGCAGGCCCGCGGGGACCCCCGGACCCCCGCGGGATCAGCCGGGGACACCCGCTGTCCTGCTGTATGGGTTTTGCGCATGCAAAAAAAAAAAGCCAGAATTTTTTCTAAGTCCAGATTTCTTTGCGTCTACTCTGACCTGACGTGTTCTAATCAACGCAACTTTCGCGTTTGCTAAGGTTGCGTTGCTTAGTGCATCCCGCTTAAGGGCAGAATTTCACGCAAACAGGGTTGCGATCTAGCAAAGTTGGACTTGAAAAAGTCATTTTTAGAGCGCAAAGTGCCTGTTTGCGTTGCATAATGCATCGGGTTGAGCCAAAAATCACGATCGAAGAGCACTTTGCGCTCTAAAAGTGACTTAACGGAGCTTAGTGCATAGCCCCCTCTGTCTCTAAGCTAATGATACTTAAAAAAACCCAATGGAGTGAATATGAATAATTTAATAAACTGAAATTCTAACAACAGTAGCCTATGTGTCAATGCAAAAATCAATGTCACGATGCGAAAAGTCAAAATGTAGGGGGTAAAGTGGAAAGAAGGAGAAGGGGAATAAAACACACGAAGCAAAAGAAAAAAACACAAAATGGAAAAGGGAAAGCAAACTAGGGGGGCGACGTTTCGAGGGGTGACCTCTTCATCTGGCCCATTCCCCCTGGTCCCAACGGGTCCCAGAGGTACTTCCCTAAGCCTTCCCTCCCCACTGTCAAAAATTACACACTCACTAAGAACACAATATATGTCATAAATCGGGCAGAGGACCGAGTGAAAACAACAGATATCAATCACTAAAATAAAGAACATGTATTATGCAAAAGCAAAGTGTATGTGCAGACATCCGTAGTCAAACAGTAAATGAATTAGAACAAACCCTCTGTCCTCTGCTCCTCGTGCCCTGTGGAGTGGTTGGGAGTGCTGTCTATCACCCCCCTTTCTACCATGATTTGGAAATTATTCCTATAATAAACCCTAAGGCCCATTCTATAGTGCCGGGCGCGCGCTACACAAGGGCCGCGCGCGCGCACGGCAGGGAGAGGGGAGCCAACAGACAGCGGCAAAGACGGGAAAAGCATCTTTTTGTGCCGCTACTGGCGCTGAATGTATGTATATGTGTGTGTGTGTGTGTGTGTGTGTGTATATATGTATGCATGTGTATGTATATGTGTGTATGTATTTGTGTGTCTGCACAAATGTAATAAATATTTTATTTTTACCAATGTTTTTTTTTTTAATAAATTACACATACATACACACACACATATACATACACATATACATACACATATACATACACATATACATACACATATACATACACATACAGTACACACACATACATACACATACATACACATACATACATACATACATACACACATACACACATACACACACACATATACATACACATATACATACACATATACATACACATATACATACACATATACATACACATATACATACACATACATACACATACATACACATATACATACACATACACACACATACATACACATACATACACATACATACATACATACATACACACATACACACATAAACACACACAAACACACATACACTGTACCTTCACAGCTCTCACACTATATTTACAAAAAGTATGCAGCACGTGCACGCGCCTTCGAACCGGCACGCGCGCGCACGGCCGCACTTACTATATTACAGCCCTAACTCGAGCACATACTTTGAATAATATATTTCATTCCAGGAAAGCAGAATATGCCGTTCAGCTGATAAAGTTGTGTAATTCGGCATATGGGGGTCCATGCTAAAATGGATATTAAGTAAAAGTAAAAGGTGACATTGTTTGCTCATTTGCAGAATCCCTGGCTACAGTGGAAGCATTGTATGCTGAGAGATAATAATGAAAGACCGTGTTGTAGGCCTTTCTGAAAAATAAATATGTGCTCACAGGTTGTATGTTTATTTGCTGTACACTGTACGGTGGAGTGTATTTGTCACATTATCACCCACCGTAACCTATTTAATGTGTAGTATCACATTTGGAATCTATACAGTATGCACATTTACTAAGGACTATCCTTGCACACAAAGTGTCATTATAAAACTCAGAAGAAATATTTTCAAAATCCCGTTATTTATGCAATAGTTATCATTAATAATGATTAGCAATTAAAACAATATCTCGCACCCAAATAGCGACGGAATATGGTGGCGCTTTACAAATAAATGATAATAAATCATTTGTGAAGCGCTGAGTACACTTTTGGCGCTATACAGTATAAATAAACACAGACAATACAATACAATTCCGAAGGAACTATTAACATTGTGTATCCCTGATGCTCAGTATATTTAATTTTGGCTTATTTTCTGTCCTCATTAAACGGCTCCATCTAGTGGCCAAACATAATATTGACATTTCGACATATTGACAGTGAATCAGTATTTATGCAAATACTAAGATTAAAAAAGTACTTTTTAACTGTTTACTTGTTTAAAACTACAAAACAATTTTTTTTAATATATTATGTGTGTTTATGCCTTATTGGAGTTAGAATTTTGCGTTCACAAATATTATTTCATCCTTGTGTGCTATAAGAGCTCTGTGTTGGAGAGTTTTTCATGATCCTGGGATAAAGCCATTGTTTAGTGTGAGAGCACGAAATGCCAGTTATTCTCCATTTGTATAAAATTACCAGGAGTTTTCCACTTTGTCTACTGTAAAAGGAAAAGAAGTGTAGAACTGGAGCACAGCCAAAAAAGACAAGTTATCCAGGGCAATTTATCTTTTTTGGCTGTGCTCGGGTTCTACACTTCTTTTCCTGGATCATCAACCTAACAGATTGCACGCCCTGGAGCTGCTGGACTGTCCTAAGAGGGAGCTTCAGCCCTGAATTAAGTTACCTTGTTCTACCATTAAGTATATTATATAATGTTTAGAGGATATAATTGTGTGCCATATACTGTGGTTACCGGACGGACACCTCTAGGTGCTTATTCCTCTTTACTTCCATTATATATGGACTGTTCCCATTTTGGACAATAACTACAGCAACCAGGATTTATATGGACATATCACAAAAGTTGTTTATAAGGTTCACATGTTAATTTGAGCACCATTTCATGCCATTTTATACCGTAAAAGGAATCTTGTCCTGTATTTTAATTAACCACATAATATATTTACGTAGCACCCTGCTATATTTCTATGGCATAACATTGTTAGTCCTGGTAATAGCAGGCAGTGCTACAGTTAAACCCTTAGCACATGGCCCTGCATGTGAGCCAGTTTCCCTTAAGTTACATTGTTTCAGTTTTCAGGCACATGCCTGAGGTTTGAGTCACATGCCAGGGTGAGGGCTTGCTGCAGCAGGGCCTGCCCAGTTATGGGGCAGAGAAGCTAGCCACTCCCATGGTATAAAAGTGTGATCCTATGCTAATTAGTCCAGTTCTGCCCTGACTCCTCCTTAGGGATGCCTTGTGGAAAAGCTACAAAGTAACTGGCACTACTAAGGATCTTAATAACTAGAGATGCCTGCGGAGTATGTGCACAAGGCAAACAAGGCACGCAAAAACACACTATTACTCTGACAATGTTCATCAGAATACAGCAAATCTTCTGGAAGGTTATCAACAATATATTCCAGCCTTCTATCCATCAACAACCAAGTAATATCATTAATGAGGATATTACCTTGGCAAACCCCACTGACATTGCAAATACATTCAATGAATACTTTGTGGGGTGTGCTACTAACATTACTGAAACACAACCCGAACTACATATATGAACTACATTTTGGGTGTACCTCTATAGCCCCACCCTTTCCCAACACTGCCAACAGTTTTCAATTTGTCCTAGTATCTGAAGAGGAGATTACACAAGCACTCCTGAAATTAAAACTAAGCAGCCAATGTGGACCTGATCAACTGCAATCTAAGTTCCTACGACTTGGTGACCCAGCCATTGCCAAACTGCTTGCTTCCCTAATCAACTCTATCCTGTCTGCAGGCCATATCCCTAAGACCTGGAAAACTGCCAGAGTTGTCCCAATCTTCAAAAGTGGGGACAAAAACACTGTCTCAAACTACAGGCTAATCTCTTCTCCCAATACTATCCAAAGTCATGGGAAAATGTGTCCACTCCCAATTAAACGATTACTGTACCAAGACAAATTCCCCTAGCCAATTCCAATCTGGCTTTCACCCCAAATACTCCACCGTAACTACCCTGCTAACAGTTTGCAATAAAATCCAGTGAGAAATGGAACGAGGACAACTAACTGGTGCAATATTCCTAGATTTTGCAAAGGCTTTTGATACTGTCGATCATGTTATCTTGCTAAACAAACTCCAGTGCTCTGGAATAGGGAAGCATGCTTTAAACTGGTTTCATTCCTTCCTATCAGGTAGATCCCAACATGTGTCTATCTCGGGCACTAGCTCAACCCCTTGGTGTAACGAGAACTTGCCAATAACAGGACCGCGAGGCAGAGGTGGGAATTAGTAAACACCGACCAGAAGCCGAGAGGCCATGTCCAGTGTGCAGGTTCATTGTCGTGTAGCTGGGTCAGGGTTTGGAGAATAAAAGGGAGAAATTGCAGAGCACAAGCGGAAATATCCAAAAAAGGTAGGAGGAAAGTGCGTTATCCATAAAAATATTTAATGGTCAAGAATGGAAAAATGGCAAGGCATTACCCTACCAACATGTTTCATGCTACAAAGAGCATTTTATCATGCCTTGATAAAGTGCTCTGTGTAGCACGAAACATGTTGGTAGGGTAATGCCTTGCCATTTTTCCATTCATGACCATTAAATATTTTTATGGATAACGCACTTTCCTCCTAACTTTTTTGGATATTTCTGGTTGTGCTCTGCCATTTCTCCCTTCTATTGCATCTAATCTACACGGGCGGAGGTACCCCAAGATTGCCTGGAACCTGGATCAACATGGACGCTGCAGCAGACCTGTGAGTTTTTGCTTGCTACATGGTTATTTTGTTCCTTAAGGTATTTGGGTATTCAAGTGGGGTAACAATTAGCACTTTGGTACCTGGATTTATTGAGTGCTGCTTATGCTGGTTTACCAACCGGAATACCACACCCAGTACCCTACCCTATTCAAGATATATACTCCAGGCATCACACAGGAATAATCATCATCATACTACATCAATTGTTCTGTTTACAGTCTTTAGAACCACGCATGAATACATTTGCAGGGTTTGGAGGAAAGGGTAGTAGATATTCTCACCATGGTCGAGGGTAGGAGACTGGAGGGTAGTAGAGATCACTTAGTCAAGGTCGAGGGTAGTAGGAGGTAGAGTAGTAGATATCCAGGTCAGGGGTAGGAGACTGGAGGGCAGTTGGTAAAGGTCTGTGGTCAAGGTAAAGGTGAAACTGCAAGGCACAACAAATGTGGCCAGGTTCCCCTCTGGGTCCCTCTTTCCCCCTTACCTCCGGAAGTGCTGCGGCAGTGTAATGTGACTGCGGTGGGGGGGTGCCGCCGGAGACCAAGGCGTACCCGTTGTCATTCAGGGAGACAGGAGGGAGGTTGCAGTCAGCAAAGCAGGGAGTGCTCCGGTGCTCCAGAGGCTCCACGGTGCACCCGGCTAGTAGGGGCTGCAATCTTTAAAGCTGCGCATGAGCAGAGCGTCCGAGGTTACGGTGCCCAGTATTACAAATAGGCTCCGCATGGGGAACCACATTACCAGCAGCCCTGGGTCTGCAAAATCACCTGCTGCACTACAGCCAATAGAGCTCCTGGATCCTCCTGCTCTGCAATAGATACATTTGGCATGCTGAGGACACTACGCCAGTCGGAGCTGGGACAAGGTAAGGGTAAAGTGTGTGTGTGTAGGGTGTCTGTGGTTCCTGCACTAGGTTGGTAGGTACTCTTAGCACATACAGCTAATATAGCAGGCTTTCTTTCAACCAAACTAGATTTCACATCATGGCAAAAAAGGCTAATGATGTATTTTCATCTGAAGGTACCATAATCCCCTCTACCATTAATGATATTAAGTGTTATTTTTGTAATCTAGATATTTTGTACAAAAAACAATCTAAAATGTGGTGGGAAATAACAAGTTTAGAAAATGACCTCAAAAGTAATATAATTCCCGGAGGATTAAGGGTTAACTTGGCACCATCGGTACAGTCATCCGATGATGCTTTCATTAAACCATGGGGAAAAATACTGACTCAGTGTTCCATGGAGCATATACAACTTATTATTGAACATGAAAAAGCTAAATTGTTAATAACAAAGCCTTGAGATTCAGGCTGACTTGATGCGACAATGCCTCCTTGCTAGGGGCTACAGCAAAACAAGCATCAAAAAAGCCTATACCAGGGCCAAACAACTGAAAGAGTGCACCTTTTGAATAATAATCCGAAACCAATGGAGAAAAAGATCATCGCTTATAGGCACATACTACAGGCACTGGCAAAATATCTACAAAATTATAAAGAAACACTGGCTCTTAGAGGACAGTGATCTCTGCCAAGTACAGTACTTCAACCAAAACCAACAATGGTCAATTGGAGATCCACCAATATCAAAGATCTCCTGGTTCATAGTCACCTGGAACCAGTGACCACAGGTACATGGCTACGTAAGAGGTCACCTGGCAACTACTGTATAAATGCCAAGGTTGTTGCGTCTGTCAATATGTCCAAGTCACGAACACTTTTACTAATTGGAATGATTCTAAAACATACACTATGAGAAATTTTGTAAACTGTAGGACCACAGGAGTCATATACCAAGCGGTATGTGGCTGTGGAAGAAAACACATTGGAAAGACCAGCTGTCAATTCAGACGTAGGGTCCTCGAACATGTAGGAACTATTAGAAACAAAACTGACAGTACCCTTGCCAAATATAACAACGGTATGCCCAGAGGAGACATGACCAACCTCCACTTTAAAGGAAATCAACTGCCAGAACACATACGTCTATGCAATTGGGATAGGAACTTCTCAAAAAGGAGGCAATAGGATATACACTTTGGGTACACTCTACCCACAAGGCTTAAATGAGGGGTTTGTCTTGGCCCCTTTATTGTTGTGACACCATACATACCTATTACGTTCCTTTGAGCTGTTCTATGTATTGCCATCCCTGCATCCCCAATGTATTCACTAATCACTTGAGAACATTGGCACTTTGTTTAATAATATATGATTAAGACGCAGACACCTATATCTTTCATACTTTACAGATCCCTATATCCATCAGCCTAAATGTTGTTCCAATAGTGTAATTTATAACAGCATTATCAGTGATCATGTGTGAACCGTGAAGATCAATATTATATAACACACGATTATTATGGTTCTGCAGATCCTTCCCAACACACTCTATGGCTCCTCATCCCTCCCTCCCCGCTCTCTGATCTAAATTACTATAATTCTGCCAAGTTCATGTGTAATGCACATACTTATTAGTCTTGACACGAAAATACTGTACTTACATACTTATTAGTCTTGGTTAAACCTGACAGTTTTATAAACATTGAGACAAACATGCAATTTTGTTGCTTTATTTACCCTTACGCAATCGTGAGATTTTTCTTTCCATCCAGATCTTTCCATAGAGTCACCACGGCAACGTGCGCCTATATAATTTTGTATTCAATAAAAACAAGGTACGGTTAGAGCACTGCAAAAGAAGGCTGGACTGGAGGCGGGTAAAAAATCAACTATTTAATAGGCATAATGCCAAAAACGAACATACAGGTAAGTACAGTACTCTGATGCGTTTCCTGCCTCCACGGCACTTTATCAAAGAGCACTCTTTGATAAAGTGCTCTAACCTTACCTTGTTTTTATTGAATACCTGTACTCATCGGGATGGAAGCACGCATTTGGAACAGACAGACAAGCTGGTTGTGAGTATTACCTTCAGCTGTGTTTTTCTACTAATAGCCAGTGTGGTGTTGCAGCAGTCGGATCACGTCAGACAGGGGAACAAGATGGAGGAGCACTGCGAGGAAACCATGGGCATGCAGCTCGGTAAGCTGTCATGCATCAGCTGAAGAAACCTCCCATAAAACCCGCTACCCGCCTCCCTCTGTACCAGAGAGACTCCACAAGGAACGGGATAGAGGGATTCATTCGGAGGCAACCGTGGATATTCGATGCAGTGAGATGCTGTTTATCAGCTGAAGAAATCTCCTACTAGACCCTCCACCCGCTTCCGGCTGTATCGGAGAGACTCAATAAGGATACCAGGTGACTGAGCTACTGTACAAAAGCACACCACACAACACTGGCTATGTTCTAAACAAACACAGCTTGATTATTGCACATTGTCTGTTCCGTTTTCAAAAACCCTTCAACTGGGGATACTTGTTATATTCACGGACACCCCTATAGGACTTTAGAAGCACCCATTCTGGATTTAGGTCCTCTTTTGTAGTTATATAATCTTCTAGCTTCCAGATAGACGGGGCCACCTTGAGAAAGCGTCCGTGAGATGCAAAACGATTGTCGGTAGGTGCTCCTTTGTGATGTCACTACAATTGTTCATGGAGGTGGGAGTAAGGGCGATTCTGTCTCGGCTGTTACATAATAATCACTGATGCTTAGTGTTGCAAGCAATATTGTTGTTTAACATAACAGCTTTAACGGACAAAAAAAACAAAGTATCCCTATTGAGGCAACTTTAATGAGGAATCTATTAATAGTCAACTACTGTACTCCCTGAAGTTAAACTTACTCTCTATATACATACACATATACCAACTCTGTGGCTATCACCTCTCTCGGCTATTAAATCCGGCGGTCTTCATGAATACACCACGCTGAGCAGAAAAGTGTGTATTAAATCATAGTATATACAGATGCAGCGGCCGTTATTCGAACATTTCACGCGTTGTATACCTCGGAATACCCATGTCATGGTGCATGATTTCTTCCAACCGCACGCCTTAAGACACGAGTGTAGGCGAGTGCAGAAAAGGGCATTTTAAAGTTCTGTTTTTTAAACACCTGACATTGACACAGTAGCACAGTAGCACAGTACTGTACACATTACAATTCATTCATTTCATTGCACACAAAGAAACAGAATCCATGAAATTCAAACAAAGCAACCTCGATAAATACGGGTGCCTGGTGTGATTGGCCGCGTTAATGCCGCGTGGAATACAACAGAGCACACGAAAACGGCTCCGTGATTTGTACGAATAAGGCCGCTGCATCTGTATATACATTCTTACCCAACTTACAGTATGTTCTCTTTCTCCGTTTTTGCAAACTCGGTGGTTATTACATCATGCTGAGCAGGATAGTTTTTTAAATTGAGTTACTGTACAATATACTGCAAAGTCTTTCTTCTCATATATACCGCCTTCTGTGTTAAAGACCTACAGGTCCTTTTCACATGACATTGTAAGTTTAGTATCTATCACTAGATGTGAATACATTATAGTGCTAACCAAAGATGTCTAAGAAACACAGTCTATATATATTAAATTGACTGTGAAATTAAGGTGTTAATAGACTAATCTGACATTACCAATCAGATCAAAGGTCTTAATAATTGGCTTTGTACTTCTGGAGCCTTACTATAGACGCAGAAGTTTTTTTTTTTTGTTTTTTTTGCTCACAATACTTATGTACAATATGTGACTGTAGCCCATGTGTTAATATTCTAACACCCCATAAGCCAATTTATTTTCTTAATGCTACAGTGAGGCTGTGTCTTGGCTCACATCAAGATTTACCTATTCACGTTGCTTGTAATTTTTACTTCTCATATGGCCTACGTATATGGATTAGATCTATTAATAACTAGCAGATTATTTTATTATCAAATACATTTAATCACTAGCTGAACATCTATTAGTGCTGGACACACATACTGTCTTTAACCATCTATCACAAGGATGATAAACTAAAGTGTATCCGATACTATCACCAGACTTATTTAATACGTTTTTACTTAGTGTCACTATATATGTTACCATCTGTTATGTGTGGTTTGTTATTTGTGTTTTGTCCAACCCTATTTTCGCTATACAACCATTAAAGGTTATGTTTTAATATTTTCTTAACTCTAATTTGGCGAGTGCTAGTTTTGAAAGGGGTCTATCTACTTGCTTTGGCAAGTTTCTGTTGTTGTTGTGCCCCTTCAATAGGCCAGAAACCCCCATAGGCCCCAACTACAGATGCAGCCACCAGTATTAGAACACTTGCCTGGGTAAAAACTAAGGAATCTCACAGTAAATGCCTCAACATGCCTCAACATTTCTGTGAGAGTTTTAATGGCCCATCGGATTAACACAGCGGGGGTCCCTGCAGTCCCATTCAGTTTGAATGGGACTGCAGTACCCCCCGCTGTGTTAATCTGCTGGGCCATTAAGAATCTCACAGAAATGTTGAGGCATGTTGAGGCATTTACTGTGAGGTTGCCCCAGATTTTCCAAGGCAAGTGTTCTAATACTGGTGGCTGCATCTGTAGGCCCAGACTCCACTGTAAAGTTTGTGGATGCTAAAGGGACAGGCCCAGAAAACAGGGACACTGCCCTATTTAGCAATTATAGTGTCAGGGACACAGAAGGAGACTCGCAGCCATTGCGGCCTGTGGTCTGAGACTAGACCACCACAGCAAGGCAAAGAGACTATATTCACGGTGTGACTCTCCAGCTGGATACCACCCCACGTGGAGACAGACTCTTTGCTGCCAACAACGGCATGGGACCAGATGGCCCTTTTGTCTTCAGTTGGCGCTAACGGCAGGTATCTCCAAGTGCACCAACAAATCACACTTTTGTTGTGGGCAGCACTGTTGTATAAATTGGATGGGTTCCTCTTGTGGACACCAGGGTGGTTGGGTGCCCAGGGGCACGTCAGTACTTTGGGGACATATCCCATCCAGGTGTGGACACTGTGTTGGAGGACACTGTGGGGTTACGGCCATGCATGGCCGAGTTTATGTGAGTGTTTCATTGCTATTCCTTTTTCATATGCATGCAGTAAACTGTTATCTATATCAGTGTGTGTATTCTTGCACTGGGTCCTGTGACGGGGTTAATCAACATAGTTAGGATCCCACACAGCTGGAGGCGTTGTCACCAGATGGATCAGGTATGCCCCAGACTCCCAACAGCGGAGGTTCAGGCCTCCTGTGAGCCGCAGGTAATGCACCACACACTCAGTAGCCACCATATCTCACATAGGGTAGGGGAAACTGCGCTACACAAGGCACAGCAAAGCAAGACAGTACAAGGTACAACAGAGTGCTTGTGACAAGCACCACGTCACAAGCAACAAACTGTTATGCTCAGCCAATTTGCAGAGGCAATCGCTGAGCCTATAAAGGATGAACAGCCAATAGCTAACCGGTTGCATGGCAGAAGCTGCACTGCAATCAGAGCCCTGATTAGTTGCTGGGCGAGGTCTGCACAGCAAGCACTGATGAGGCACCAGCTGCAGCAAGGTTTGAATCAAACTCGGGGGCGGAGCCTGCACCCGATACTGTCATAATGGGGGCAAATTTAAAACCAGAGACAGCACATAAAACACAGACAAAGCTCAGTTTTAGCACATCCAGTGAAAATCATACACGGTACAGTGCCTAAATATATATGTATAAATATCTATTAAGTAAAATGGTCCCTTAGTTTGACATTTTTGGCCAAAATTGTTGTAAGCCCCTGAGCCAACGTCACGGCAGACCACAATTCAGGGGTCCCTAAAGCTAATATAAATTCTTAATAACCTGTCTAATAACAGGAAGAATGATTTATAGTAAATCTGTCAATATTAGTTGCAAAGTCTGATTGAAGCCTTTATTAACCTGTACATTACCAGGAAAAGCACTCTGAATTAGAGTTGTCACAACCATCTTGCAAGCAAGCAAGTTCCCCTGTGTGGAAGATGCTATGGAGTGAGCCCTTAACCATTTAAATGTGGGAGGGGGTGAGCTTAAATTAAGTAGGAGGTTTGCCAACCTCCAATCAGCCAGGACTAGCTGAAACACAATTGTAAAATATACTGGACACCTAACAAGCTCCTATTGAACCCCCAAAATAACCACAACATATATATAAGCATATGAGTGTCACAGAGGAGTGCTACTGAGCATGGCATTATATATTTAAAACCAGAGACAGCACATAAAACACAGACAAAGCTCAGTTTTAGCACATCCAGTGAAAATCATACACGGTACAGTGCCTAAATATATATGTATAAATATCTATTAAGTAAAATGGTCCCTTAGTTTGACATTTTTGGCCACAATTGTTGTAAACCCCTGAGCCAACGTCACGGCAGACCACAATTCAGGGGTCCCTAACGCTAATATAAATTCTTAATAACCTGTGTAATAACAGGAAGAATGATTTATAGTAAATCTCTCAATATTAGTTGCAAAGTTTGCAACTAATATTGACAGATTTACTATAAATCATTCTTCTTGAAAATTGGATTTCCCAAAACAAACTGTTTCTAAACACTGACAAGACTATAAAAATGGTATTTGGGACCAAGGCTAAATGTCTAAAGCTTCCAATGAAGGAGCTACAGATCAGAACCAACTCTAATACTATCCTAGCCCCTGTTTCTAGTTTCAAATATTTGGGCATATGGTTTAACTCCCATTTAACATTTGGGTTGCACATAGATACCCTGACATCCAAAACCTATGCAAAACTAGGTGTACTTTATAGGAACAAATCCTCTCCTAAGTCTGCTGGTCAGAACGCGCATCGCACAGCAGATGCTGATGCCAATTATAGACTATGGGGACATAATATATGGCACGGCACCCCAAACTCACCTTGGCAAACTTGATACCCTCTACAACTCAATATGCCGCTTTGTCCAATGCAATTACAACACACATCACTGTGAAATGTTTAAAGAGCTAGATTGGTCATCACTTGAGTCTAGGCGCAAAGTTCCTCTCTCCTGTCTTGCCTTCAAATACTTTATGGGCAAGCTACCTGCCTATCTGAAAAAGCTATTCTCCCCTACCACATGCAGCACTTATCATCAAAGATCTGACTCCAAAAGACTGTTTATGGTCCCAAGGTTCAACAAAGTATCCGGCCGCTCCCCCTTCTCTAACCGTGCACCCCACAACTGTAACAGTCTACCGGAGCCTCTCACTTCCGCCACCAGACTAAGTGGGCTATGCACTAAGCTCAATGGCTTTGCATTCTGGTTTTCAAAAAAAGCAGGTTCGTTAAAAAGTGAGGCCGGGGACGCGATTCACTAAGGTCTTGAGCCCATTTTTTAATGTACCTTCTCAAAATAGCTCAAAACACCCACAGCATACGTGTTGCTTTTTTTCCCCCTGCTAGCGTTCTTAACCTTTACGTACGCTAGCTGATAGAAAAAAAAGCCGCATGTAACATTTGCATGGAGATTTGCCATCTCCATGCAAGACTGTTACAGGCGATCGTACACTAAATAAATACATTTTAATAATAGTGTACATGAGCAGGGGGTCTCAGGACCTGAACTGTATTGGTTTCAGGTCCGAGGACCCCCTCTACTTCAGGAGATACAGGCCTCGTTATGGGGTGCCGGTATCCCCTGCACTTTAAAGCTCCCGCGTCACGCGACCGGGACATTTAAATTCTGCAGAGGGATACCGGCACCCCATAAAGGGGCCTTTATCTCCTGAAGTAGGGGGTCCCCGAGGCTGAAACCAATGCGGTACAGATCAGGAGACCCCCAGCACATCCACAATAGTATAAAACACACATAACAATAAATATTCATTCATTACCATAGCGGTTAGCCACTATGGTAATGAAGCTGCATTAATGTACATTTTAATAATAGTTTGCGGGAGGCGGGGGTTCCCTGAGCTGAACCGCATTGATTTCTGCCTCAGAGACCCCCTGCTTCCCGAGTTATAGGGGCATTGGGTGCCAGTGTCGCCGCCATCTTTATAGCGTCCAAGACGCGACGTGGGCTATATAAAGATGGCAGCGACACTGGCACCGATGCCCCATACCATGACACATGGTACGGTAGCCAATCAGAGCATGGGAACTCCATCCCAACTCTGATTGGCTCAAGTAGACCATGTGACAGAGGCTTTGCTTCAGCCAATCAGAATTGGGATGGAGTTCCCACGCTCTGATTGGCTACCGTACCATGTGTCGCCGGCCATCTTTGTATTGATGACGTCATCTTAAAGGCAATTGAAACTCAGCCATTCTGATTGGCTGGCATCATTGCCTTTAAATTACGTCATCATTTTTTTTTTCCCGGCCAAATCACATGTTTTTTACGGCCCAATCAGGACCGTGGGAAACATTTGATCAAAATGTGACGTCATAGGCCTATAAAAGCCTATGTCGCCTCATTTTGAAGCCAGACGCCGAGGAGGGAACACCTCCCCTCCTAAGAAGAGAAGAAGGGTGTGACGGAAGAAGACGGAGAAGACCCCAAAGAAGAAAAGAAGACCCCAAGACAGATGGGAAGGATTACAAATAGAAGAAAGAAGACACCGTTATGGATTGTAAGGGTTTTTTATTTTATGGTTACCTGTGGATTGGTTCCAGTGCTTCCGTGTTGCCTGGATTTTGGTGAGTGGGCATCTAATGGTAAGTAAACAAAAGAAAAGTGTATTATTTTCACTTTTACAGGTTTTTTGGATTTTTGATTCATGTCTTTTATTTTTTCAGTTACATGTAATGCCCGTGTACACTGGCGACACACTTTATTCGAGCTCGGCTAGTCCCACGAATTCGGGTATACCCGGATGTATTGAGGTTTGTGACTGTTTTCTGCCCGAGTGCATTGAGGTATTTTCCAGGCAGGGATTGAAGCATTTTATTCCCGCTGGCTGCAATACTGCACAGTATATATATATATACTGCATTACAATTCATGAATTTATGCCATCTGGTAGACACGCGAAGCATTGCAGCCTATTAAATCCTAATCATTATCATTTAACAGATCAGCTGCCCGTCAGCCAGGCATGAACCCAGGCTGGGAAGGCAAACGCAACGGGGCTTGTCAGAGGTGAGGAGCGGCGCATTCCAGGTATCTGCCAGGTACATACTGGGTATTTGCTCGAATAAAGTGTGTCGGTGCAGTATGTATCAATGTATATACATACATTCACGGACACTGAATGGGTGTATTCTATGTGATTTTTGTATGTAAATGCATTGTTTCTTATGCTTTATTATTGCCCCTGTATGTTATGTATATCTATCTATATGGATAGACATACAGGGATAATATTTGATTGGTTTGCTAATGTTTATGTTCTTTTCATGTATGGCTAATGTATTTATCAGCTTTATTTTGTCATTTTTGTGAGTAATGTAATTGGTATTTAGTTACAGGTAATTTTTAATGGCTACTTTCTGGTAGTTAGATTAGAATGATTGTGGTTACTTTCAATTAGAATTCTTTTGGCAATGGTTTGGCTTTAGGAATTGAATAGGGAATTGTATAATTGATTTATATTGTATTGTAATTGGTTTAGGAAATTGATTAATTGATTGATGGTAAATGTATTGATGTTGCTTAGTTTCTATTTGATTTTCATGATGGCATTGGTGGTTAGGGGATATTGTTCATAGTGTATTTTATTGTTACATATATTTTGCATAGTGTTACATGATGCACAGATTAATTGCATCATGTACACACTCCATGCAATTGTGTGACATTTCATATACATTTCATATACATTTGTGTAGCTACTGATTTGTTGTTTTATATTTACAATTGATGCTGGATTTATTGTAACATGCAATGTGGTGATTTTAAGATTAAAAACTCATGTTTTGATTTATGCATGTTTTATGTGTTTCTGGATAATAGTTATTTTGCACATTATTGTACTGTATGTGTTGGGGGGGGGGGGGGGGGGTGGATGAAGGTATTTATGTATAGGCCCAGTTTATTTTTTTTACATACAGGGTTGGTTCCTTTTGGTTTGTGAGAGACCTCTGGAGACCACCTGAGGTCTCCTCGGGCTTCTCACGGGTAACAGGCTGGCAGATCCACGGGGGACACCTGTGGGGAAGAACCGGTGGCCCCACATCTGTGGGGGCACCGCGGACCCATAGGGACCACCCGTTGGTCCCCAGACCCCTGTGGGAACCACCCGAGGCCCCTCAGATACCTGTGGGTCTGACCCGGGGCCCCCCAGAAATCCGCGAGCCTACTGTGGGGACCCCATTTTGGCCCATGGTAACCCGCGGAGACCACCTGGTGGACCATGGCACCTGGTGGGAATACCAACAGGCCTCTAGACCCTGTTTGAAACATGATGCTGGTCGCCTGTAGGTCTGTGAGGTGACCCATCAGGCACACCAGGGACTCCCGTGGGCCTGGGGTATGAACCATGTATGTAAAATAATAAATCATGTATTTATGGGGGGGGGACAGGGGGTGGGTTATGTATTTAATAAATAGAATGATGTTTATTGTGGGGTAGTGTATTGTTTTTATTGTGGATCCTGGGGGTGGGGGAAGGGGGTATTGGCCCCAAGGGTATGTGGGTAGGCCTCCCGGCTGGGTAGTGGGTAACGGTGGTTAGGCCTCACGGGGTGGGGTGTTAGTGGGGGAGGGTATGTAGGCCTCCCGAGTGGTGGTTGAGGGTGGGTTAACCCCTTAATGACTGTAGCGGTTAATAACCGCTATGGTGATTAAGGGGTTAGGGGACATTACATTGGATGTTTTTATTCTTGTATGTTTTGCAGCATCGGAGGGGGCATGGGCAGGATGGAGATGAGGATGAAGATGGCCTTCATCGTGGGTGCCTGTAAAAGGTAAGTGTAATATGTTTTTACTGTATTTATTGAATGTTATATGTATTTAAAATGGGCAAATGCATTATTATCCATATGTGGATAATAGTAGTTTTGCCCATTACTGAATAGTATGTGTTAGGGGGGTGTATTTAGTTATAAATATTGTTTATTATTTTTGGAGGCGCAACATTGGTACCGCAGGCCCGCGGGTACCCAGGGACGTCCGCGGGGACCCCGGACGGCCGCGGGGACCACCGTACACTCGCGGGGACCCTGCTTGGTGAGCCGGGGACCCCCAGAGCCCCACGGAGTCAGCCAGGGACACCCGCGTGACCCCGGGGCTCCCTCAGGACCCCTGCGGGGTCAGCCGGGGACACCCGCCGGCCTGGTGTATGGGTTTTGCGCATGCAAAAATGAAAAGCAATAGCTTTTTTTGCGTCTACCTTGAGCTGACGTGTTCTGATCAACGCAACTTTCGCGTACGCTAAGGTTGCGTTGCTTAGTGCATCCCACTTAAGAGCAGAATTTAACACAAACAGGGTTACGAACGAGCAAAGTTGGACTTAGAAAAAATTCCTGAAAAAAGTCAGTTTTAGAGCGCAAATGCCTGTTTGCGTTGCTTAGTGCATCGGGTTCAGCGCAACATCACGTTCTAAGAACACTTTGCGCTCTAAAAGTTACTTAACGGAGCTTAGTGCATGACCCCCTAAGTTCTTTCTAAACTAAACTATTTCACATTTTAATCTGGTCTGTAACTGTTATATACTGTACGCCTATAATATATATTATCTTTAACTGTGCATGCAATGTCTTGCATATAATGTACTGTATAAACCTTTTCACTCATTGTCACTATGTATTTGTAACCATGTATTTGTCATTATAACTCTGTGCCCAGGACATACTTGAAAACGAGAGGTAAAACTCAATGTATTACTTCCTGGTAATACATTTTATAAATAAATAAATATGGTTTTCAAATGAGACCATGTTATGATCACTGTTTCCCAAATGTTCCCGAATTTGAATATTTTTTTAATTACTTCTACATTGTTTGATATGACCAAATCCAGTATTGTCTGGTATATTCCTCAATAATTTAGATCATGTAATTGTCTTTAAGCACCCCCAAAAACATGTTTTCTTGAGTTGTAATGCTAATATCATTGCCCCAGTCTATGTCTGGATAGTTAAAATCACCCATTATGCAAACATGACCCAGTTTTGATCCCTTCCCCATACTTTGCAAAAGTATTTTGGCTTCCTCAATATCACAGATATTTGGTTATTAACCACTAAGGTGAATAAGGGGTTAGGCGACATTAGATTGTGTTTATTACTGTATGTATGCTTTCTGGCAACGGAGGACAGGGACCTGCAGTATTTTGACGAGGATGCCCATCATATTGGCTGTGGTAAATAGAACTATATTTATTTACTTTATTTATGCTGACTAATGTTGTGTTTAATAAGGGGCAAATAATCTATTATCCATATCTGGATAATAGTTATTTTGCACATTACTGTACTGCATGTGTTTTGGTGGTGGGGGTGGGGAGGGTTATTTACTGAAATTTAGGCCATGTTTTTTTTTTTTACATACAGGATTGGTACTGCAGGGCAGCAGAGACCCATGTAGACCACCTTAGGTCCCCCGGGCACCCACTGGTACTACCCGGGGACCCCCAGATGCCCATGGGTACCACCTGAGGATCCACGGGGGGCATCTGAGGGGAAGAACCGGGGGCCCCACAACTGTGTGGGCCCCGTGGACCCATAGGGACCACCCGAGGGCCCCAGACACCCGTGTGAGCCAACCAAGGGCCCCCAGACACCTGTGGGGATGACCCGGGGACACCCAGACACCCGCAGGGACCACTCGTGGACCCCATTGGGGCCCATGGGGACCACCTGAAGGCCCACGGCACCTAGCGGGGACAACCAGGAGGCCCCCAGACACCCGTTGGTACCCCCGGGGTGCACTGTGGGGCCTGCAGACACCCGTTGGGACCACAGAGGACCCTCATAGGCCTGGGGTATTAATCTTGTGTGTAAAATAATAAATCTTGGTTTTAAAGTATTGGGGGGCACGGGGGTTGGTGGGGTATTGGCGTTTATGAAATACTAGCTGAGAGACCCGGCGTTGCCCGGGATGTAAATGCGTAATAGGTAGTATTATTTATAAATGGTGGAACAATAGGTGACTGTTTGTTGTAAAGGTTGGATAATAATATTGAAAAGAAAGATGGAAGAAAATGTAATACGATGTTGTATAAAAATGGTTTATTGTAACCACACCACAGTACAATGTATATTTTGGTGCCATAAGTGATGTAAAAATGTGAGGCGTGTGTCCTGCTAGGGTGTGAGGCGGCAGGTGGCGCGTGAGTTGTGAGTGCTGTCTGCGAGTGGGGGTCCTGCTAGGGTGTGAGGAGGCGGGTGGTGCGTGCTGTCTGTGAGTGTGGGTCCTGCTAGGGTGTGAGGCGGCGGGTGGCGCGTGGGTTGTGAGGGCTGTCTGTGAGTGGGGGTCCTGCTAGGGTGTGAGGCGGTGGGTCAGTGATGTCGGACTGTGATGTCAGTGATGTTCCCTGTGGGAAGGGGGGGGGAAGGGGGAGGCGGTGGGAAGGGGGGGGAAGGTGGAGGCGGTGGGAAGGGGGAGGAAGGGGGGGAGGCAGTGGGGAAGGGGGAGGCGGTGGGAAGGGGGGGGGGAAGGGGGGAAAGGGGGAGGCGGTGGGAAGGGGGGGGAAGGGGGAGGCGGTGGGAAGGGGGGGGAGGCGGTGGGAAGGGGGGGAGGCGGTGGGAAGGGGGGGGGGAGGCGGTGAGAAGGGGGGGGAGGCGGTGGGAAGGGGGGGGAGGCAGTGGGGAAGGGGGAGAAGGGGGAGGCGGTGGGAAGGGGGAGGCAGTGGGGAAGGGGGAGAAGGGGGAGGCGGTGGGAAGGGGGAGGAAGGGGGGGAGGCGGTGGGGAAGGGGGAGGCGGTGGGAAGGGGGGGGGAAGGGGGGAAAGGGGGAGGCGGTGGGAAGGGGGGGGGAAGGGGGAGGCGGTGGGAAGGGGGGGGAGGCGGTGGGAAGGGGGGGAGGCGGTGGGAAGGGGGGGGGAGGCGGTGGGAAGGGGGGGGGAGGCGGTGGGAAGGGGGGGGTGGCGGTGAGAAGGGGGGGGAGGCGGTGGGAAGGGGGGGGAGGCAGTGGGAAGGGGGGGGGAGGCGGTGGGAAGGGGGGGGAGGCGGTGGGAAGGGGGGGGAGGCGGTGGGAAGGGGGGAGGCGATGGGAAGGGGGGGGGAGGCAATGGGAAGGGGGGGAGGCGGTGGGAAGGGGGGGGCAGTGGGAAGGGGGGGGCAGTGGGAAGGGGGGGGCAGTGGGAAGGGGGGGGCAGTGGGAAGGGGGGAGGGGGCAGTGGGAAGGGGCAGTGGACAGGAGGTGGGCAGTGGACAGGAGGGGGGGCAGTGGACAGGAGGGGGGGGTGGGGGACAGTGGACAGGAGGGGGGGGACAGTGGACAGGAGGGGGGGGACAGTGGACAGGAGGGGGGGGGACAGTGGACAGGAGGGGGGGACAGTGGACAGGAGGGGGGGGGGACAGTGGACAGGAGGGGGGGGGGACAGTGGACAGGAGGGGGGGGGACAGTGGACAGGAGGGGGGGGACAGTGGACAGGAGGGGGGGGACAGTGGACAGGAGAGGGGGGGACAGTGGACAGGAGGGGGGGGACAGTGGACAGGAGGGGGGGGACAGTGGACAGGAGGGGGGGGCAGTGGACAGGAGGGGGGGGCAGTGGACAGGAGGGGGGGGCAGTGGACAGGAGGGGGGGGGGCAGTGGACAGGAGGGGGGGGCACTGGACAGGAGGTGGGGGGGCAGTGGACAGGAGGTGGGGGGGCAGTGGACAGGAGGTGGGGGGCAGTGAACAGGAGGTGGGGGGGCAGTGGACAGGAGGGGGGGGCAGTGGACAGGAGGGGGGGCAGTGGACAGGAGGGGGGCAGTGGACAGGAGGGGGGGGGCAGTGGACAGGAGGGGGGGGCAGTGGACAGGAGGGGGGGGGGCAGTGGACAGGAGGGGGGGCAGTGGACAGGAGGGGGGGGGCAGTGGACAGGAGGGGGGGCAGTGGACAGGAGGGGGGGGCAGTGGACAGGAGGGGGGGGGCAGTGGACAGGAGAGGGGGGGCAGTGGACAGGAGGGGGGGGACAGTGGACAGGAGGGGGGGGGCAGTGGACAGGAGGGGGGGCAGTGGACAGGAGGGGGTGCAGTGGACAGGAGGTGGGGGGGCAGTGGACAGGAGGTGGGGGGGCAGTGGACAGGAGGTGGGGGGGCAGTGGACAGGAGGGGGGGGACAGTGGACAGGAGGGGGGGGCAGTGGACAGGAGGGGGGGGAAGTGGACAGGAGGGGGGGGCAGTGGACAGGAGGGGGGGGGCAGTGGACAGGAGGGGGGGCAGTGGACAGGAGGGGGGGGGCAGTGGACAGGAGGGGGGGGCAGTGGACAGGAGGGGGGGGGGGGCAGTGGACAGGAGGGGGGGGCAGTGGACAGGAGGGGGGCAGTGGACAGGAGGGGGGGCAGTGGACAGGAGGGGGGGCAGTGGACAGGAGGGGGGGCAGTGGACAGGAGGGGGGGGCAGTGGACAGGAGGGGGGGGGCAGTGGACAGGAGGGGGGGCAGTGGACAGGAGGGGGGGGGCAGTGGACAGGAGGGGGGGGCAGTGGACAGGAGGGGGGGGGGCAGTGGACAGGAGGGGGGGGCAGTGGACAGGAGGGGGGCAGTGGACAGGAGGGGGGGCAGTGGACAGGAGGGGGGGCAGTGGACAGGAGGGGGGGGCAGTGGACAGGAGGGGGGGGGCAGTGGACAGGAGGGGGGGGGCAGTGGACAGGAGGGGGGGGCAGTGGACAGGAGGGGGGGGGCAGTGGACAGGCGGGGGGGGCAGTGGACAGGAGGGGGGGGCAGTGGACAGGAGGGGGGGGCAGTGGACAGGAGGGGGGGGGCAGTGGACAGGAGGGGGGGGGGCAGTGGACAGGAGGGGGGGGCAGTGGACAGGAGAGGGGGGGCAGTGGACAGGAGAGGGGGGGCAGTGGACAGGAGAGGGGGGCAGTGGACAGGAGAGGGGGCAGTGGACAGGAGGGGGGGCAGTGGACAGGAGGGGGGGCTGTGGACAGGAGGGGGGCAGTGGACAGGAGGGGGGGCAGTGGACAGGAGGGGGGCAGTGGACAGGAGGGGGGGCAGTGGACAGGAGGGGGGGGCAGTGGATAGGAGGGGGGGGCAGTGGACAGGAGAGGGGGGGCAGTGGACAGGAGAGGGGGGCAGTGGACAGGAGGGGGGGGGCAGTGGACAGGAGGGGGGGGCAGTGGACAGGAGGGGGGGGCAGTGGACAGGAGGGGGGGGCAGTGGACAGGAGGGGGGGGCAGTGGACAGGAGAGGGGGGCAGTGGACAGGAGGGGGGGGACAGTGGACAGGAGGGGGGGGGGCAGTGGACAGGAGGGGGGGGCAGTGGACAGGAGAGGGGGGGCAGTGGACAGGAGAGGGGGGGCAGTGGACAGGAGAGGGGGGCAGTGGACAGGAGAGGGGGCAGTGGACAGGAGAGGGGGGCAGTGGACAGGAGGGGGGGCTGTGGACAGGAGGGGGGCAGTGGACAGGAGGGGGGGCAGTGGACAGGAGGGGGGCAGTGGACAGGAGGGGGGGCAGTGGACAGGAGGGGGGGGCAGTGGATAGGAGGGGGGGGCAGTGGACAGGAGAGGGGGGCAGTGGACAGGAGGGGGGGGGCAGTGGACAGGAGGGGGGGCAGTGGACAGGAGGGGGGGGCAGTGGACAGGAGGGGGGGGCAGTGGACAGGAGAGGGGGGCAGTGGACAGGAGGGGGGGGACAGTGGACAGGAGGGGGGGGGCAGTGGACAGGAGGGGGGGGCAGTGGACAGGAGGGGGGGCAGTGGACAGGAGGTGGGGGGGCAGTGGACAGGAGGTGGGGGGGCAGTGGACAGGAGGTGGGGGGCAGTGGACAGGAGGGGGGGGGCAGTGGACAGGAGGGGGGGGCAGTGGACAGGAGGGGGGGGCAGTGGACAGGAGGGGGGGGCAGTGGACAGGAGGGGGGGGCAGTGGACAGGAGGGGGGGGGGGGCAGTGGACAGGAGGGGGGGGCAGTGGACAGGAGGGGGGGCAGTGGACAGGAGGGGGGGGCAGTGGACAGGAGGGGGGGGCAGTGGACAGGAGGGGGGGGGGCAGTGGACAGGAGAGGGGGGGCAGTGGACAGGAGAGGGGGGGCAGTGGACAGGAGAGGGGGGCAGTGGACAGGAGAGGGGGGCAGTGGACAGGAGAGGGGGGCAGTGGACAGGAGAGGGGGGCAGTGGACAGGAGGGGGGGCTGTGGACAGGAGGGGGGCAGTGGACAGGAGGGGGGGCAGTGGACAGGAGGGGGGCAGTGGACAGGAGGGGGGGCAGTGGACAGGAGGGGGGGGCAGTGGATAGGAGGGGGGGGGCAGTGGACAGGAGGGGGGGCAGTGGACAGGAGAGGGGGGGCAGTGGACAGGAGAGGGGGGGCAGTGGACAGGAGAGGGGGGGCAGTGGACAGGAGAGGGGGGCAGTGGACAGGAGAGGGGGGCAGTGGACAGGAGAGGTGGGCAGTGGACAGGAGAGGGGGGCAGTAGACAGGAGAGGGGGCAGTGGACAGGAGAAGGGGGCAGTGGACAGGAAGGGGGGCAGTGTACAGGAGGGGGGGCAGTGTACAGGAAGGGGGGCAGTGTCACACACACACACACACACACACAAACACACACACACACACACACACACACACACACACACACACACACACACTCACGTGTCTCAGTCCCGTGATGCGCCCTTTCTCAGTTCTGTGCGGCGCCGCAGGTGGGGGCGAGGTGGGGGAGCAACACACGCGACACCTACCTGTACTTCCAGCCGCCGCCATCTTTTCACTCGGCGCCGCGAGGGAGGAAGGGGGTCCGCCATCTTACGCGCCGCGTGGCAGGCTGTTCCCCCGCGAGGGAGGTGAGTGGAGAGGGAGGTGAGTGGAGCGGGAGGGAGTGGTGTGTAGCGGGAGGGAATGGAGCGCGAGGGAATGGAGCGCGAGGGAATGGAGCGGGAGGGAATGGAGCGCGAGGGAGGAAGGGGGTCCGCCATCTTAGGCGCCGCGTGGCAGCCTGCCTGTTCCCCCGCCGGGGAGGGAATGGAGCGGGAGGGAGTGGTGTGTAGCGGGAGGGAGTGGTGTTTAGCGGGAGGGAGTGGTGTGTAGCGGGAGGGAGTGGTGTGTAGCGGGAGGGAGTGGTGTGTAGAGGCAGTGGAGCACTGGGGAGGGGGGGAGGTGAGTGTGATGGGGAGAGGACAGAGATGTGTGTGTGTGTGTGTGTGTTTATTTTTTATTTTTTTGGACCTTTGGCCCGTCACTCCGCCTCAGGCCAATGAGAGGTGTGGGGGGCGGGCCAAGGGGGTGGTGTGAGTGTGTGAGCCCAATGAGAGGTGTGCGGGGGCGGGCGGGCCAAGGGACCAATGAGATTGCCGCTAGGGACGCAGACATACAGTGCTTTCAGAAATATATAGTAGATTGTAATGTTTATTGGGGTCCTAGGATGTGGGTTGTGTTTATTCTTTTTATAGTGGGTAGTGGGGGTGGGTGAAGGGGGTATTAGCCCCAAGGATGGGTGTTTAAGCCTTGTGGGTGGGTAGCGGGAGGGGTTAAACCCTTCATTACCGTAACGGTATTAACCGCTAATATAATGAAGGGTTTAAGTCCACCCGCAATCCCCCCGCTAGGCCTAAATACACACCAAGGGCCAAATACCACCCACCCAGCTACCCACAATAAGCCTGGCACGGGTGTTTAACCACTTCATTGCCGTAGCGGTAAAGAATTGGGCTGTAAATGCATTTTTTCTGCATCAGATTGATGCGGGTGTCTCCGGTGCTGGTATTAATGGATATGAGCTCCGGAGACCCCGGCATCAATCCGAGGCAAGAAAAGGGCCTGCTTTTTTCTAAGTCTCGTCTCGCCGCTCATTCCCACCTTCTTGCAAACTGTTTTTGCCAAGGCCATTTGTAGAGAAATTCGCCATTCTACAGCAGCGATCAGCTGCGAGAAGCTGATCAGGGCTACTAGAATACAGCGAGGTTGAAAAGCTAGTGACGAGTGGCGAGAAGTGGCTTATCACCGAGTGGTCGGCGGATTTTCTTTTCCGGGAAACAAAATGGCGAGTTTTGCTCTTTTTGCCAGCTTCTTGGGGCTTACTGAATCGCAGTAGGCTTTTTTGGCGAGAAGCTGGAGATAAGGGGCTTATCACTGTTTACTACATAGGCCCCTTGGTATTCAGGTGAAGGCCTTCTGCGTTTATCCGCAGTGGAATTAACTGAATACATGCATGTAGGATTGAGTATAATGGTGGCTTTTCTTCTTCTTACTCTGTTGCTTGGACACTTCAACCCTACACCATGGAGACAATTCCCGAACTGATCCCTTTGCCAAATAAGTGTTTAGCTGCTGGAAAACGTGGTAGCCTTTTTTGGGTCATCATAGGACTGGTGGAGACTATATCCAGTACATTCACAAGGCGAGAGGTGTGAGAGGATATTCTTCCAAGATACGGGACTGCAACAATGCTCACCGCAATAACACCACGATGTTCATCACATTACTCAGCTCAGCATTCCAAGCAATACTCATCTTGTCACGTCATCACTGAATGCAATAGTAGCTGCTTCACTTGACTTTGTCTCATGCAGTCATCATCCATCATCTTTTTCTGTCAATAATCCAATAAATGCTAAGATAGGAAACACTCTATTATTTAGAGTATGTGTGCTAAACCAGGAATGTGTGCCTATCATGCTGTATGTTTACCTACAGTAGTTTCACTGCTACACCAAGTTTAAACCATTATCCCTGCCACATATCAAACCTCTAATACCCTGGCAGACTGGGAGTAAGCAACCGCTCTATCATATTATGTAATTTTTTTAAATTACACATAAGATTCTGTAGCTCTACGAGCTTTATTTTTTGTAATCTTTGCATACATCGATTTTCATGTCTGTAGACCATGTTGCTGCTGCAGACGCAGACTGTATTTTTTTTTACATACAACGTGTATGTTGTGTAATTGATGGGTAGCTGACAGGTGCCAATTGTCAATTTTGACAGAGATGTTAGGAACAGGTGCAAACTGCATGCATAGCACGGCAGCTGCGGTGCTGTGGTATTGTGTTCTTGGGCCTCTCCCCACTAGATGGTTCAAATAATATTTTAGTAATATGTAGAAATATTTAAAAGGTTTTTTTTGTCAATAATATAATTTTGACAATGATGATGGATGATATCATGACGGTGGTGGCAGTGGTAGGAGATAAACAATTAGAAACTGAACAAGACAGGTGCTTTGCCAATGCCAACCTGCCAATGCCACACCCTAGCCTGTGTCACCTCTGCTGGAAGTAGTTGTGCTAATTGACAACATCTTTGCTATACTAATGCTGACAGCCCGGGGCACTGATAATGGTGATGTGAATGACACTCACACAGCCATGTAGACAGCTATTGTTGCATGGTATGTTCAAAGTGCAGCAATAGTGCTTGTAGGAGTGTTAGTATTGTAATAATAATCTACTAGCCAACTACTACATCAATAACCTCTTGAATGCTGGGTGCAGGGCTGAATATTTGGGAGGAATCAGATGTTTATTTATAAATGTGAGCCTTTCCACGTTGCCATGGGCCAATTATTTTCTGGCAGTCGGTTAGAATGGCACCATCTGCAGTAAAACTCTCTCTGACAATACACTTGCAGGAGGACAACTCCGCCAGTCGACTGTCAGCTTTGCACAAGCACCTCACATCTTTGGTTTAGCAGTCACATATTCAAGTGGATCAGATTCAGGAGGCAGGAATGAATTCTCCCATATACTCCTCTATCATGTCCACAGTACTAGTACTATTAGAGGTGTCTGCTCCTTCTGTGCTAGGGATAGGCTATGACTTTTGCTGTTACTAGCATCGCTGCCACTAATACCAAAGCCACTTGACTTGACGCCTGAGCAGAAGAAAGCAGTGATGATGATGACCACCACCGTGATGTTGTTTGTTTCGTGTGGAATGTATGCACAATGAGGCTGCCCTCTGGGAACCTTCATTGACCTCTATCTGCCTTTCCTCCTTTTCCAACTGTGCCTGAATGCAATCAATTAGATTTTCCATGCAATGAGCCACAGTCTCTTCCTCATGGGGAAAAAAACTTTCATTTTGACATTGAATCTAAGGTCTGAAAGTGTAGCCTGAAGGTATTCCTCTCTCTGTTTCATACTGACAACACAGGGATAATTAACCAGGCATTCAAGCAATTTATCAACCATTGCCACAATATCATTATCCTCATTTTCATCATCATTGTAACCATTATTATGCTTCATATTGATAAATGTTTTTTTTCTAAGAGGTATGATCTGAATTCTGCCAGCTTCATTACTGCTCACTAAAAGAGTGGCTTCCTCAAATGGCCTCGGCACCCTGCACAGCTGTCCCATCATATGCCACTATCTTGGCGGCACAAAGTCCCCATCCAGCTGCCAGCTGGCATTCTCCATGACAAAATCATTGACCGGCTTCCGCTTCTAATGGAGGCGCTCAATTACAGTAGATATAAGGTGGAATTCAAGTGTTAGCACCTCCATTTTTAGCTAGTGATGCGGTGGGTTGATTTGATCCTGCAGCTTGGACTGGGCATTGTAGGCTGTGTATGATCGGCTAAAGTGAGCACATATTCCGACACTGAGTTAGTAAACAAGTGACTATTAAATTGAAAACATTGAAAAGCAAGTAATGTGTCATGTAGCCTTGTTTAAGTATTGCAACTAAATTGTAACCATTATCATTTTTAGACTCATTCATGGACCAAAGGAACCAGATGATCTAAGGCAGATCCAAAGCAACCCCAAAATGTTGCCAATGTATAGTTATTTTAAGGTGTTGATTGCCTAATCACAGGAAAAAAGAGAGTACTACTCCTTGTAGAAATGTTTACTCAAACAGAAAACATACCTGATATCCTGCACCAATATCCCCATACAAATTATGACTCCTTACTATTTCATCATTTATACCGGGGGAGTTTGCTCTGGAGTTTGCTCAAACTTTGAAGCACTAGTAAGGATCTTGTGGTTCCGATTTATCTATCTTGTTCATTTAAAGCTGCAGAACCGAGCCCCACACAAGAATTTTAACTGATCCATCTGGATTGAAGTTGGAAAAATCTATTTTGGAACGGATTTTAAATGGAAAGCCCAGGAAATGGATTTGGACTGATTCGCCCATCTCACTGGTTACTGTAAGAGATGTGTGCAGAGGTACATATAATGGAGACCGATTTGGATGAAAATGATATATTGGCTTTATTGAGCCTTTATCCATGCAAAACATACAACAACAACAAAATGACAACTCCCCTCCCCCCCCCCCTTTTTAAGGGCTAACTTACTTTCCCAGACCCTAACTGCAGGACTGGAGGGATATTCCCATTACCAGCCTTTCACACAAAAGTCTCAAGAAGTACTTTAAGCAGGTACCCCTCCATGTCAGCCTCTGGCAGGTTCATGGGTCCTCTGTGTCCAGGAAATATAGATCTCTGGGTATCTGGGTGTCTTGACATCAGCACAGCCTTTGTGCTCAAGATAGTGTCTGTGTGCAGGCTACTCTGCTCTCCTTCTGTCAGCCCAAATGTGAGCTAAGGAATCTCTCTCCTGTGTCTCTCATGAGGCTTTTCTTAATTGGCCAGGTGGTGTCTGGTTAATTGCCTGCTGCACTTAACCAGATCTTTGCTGGATTTTAGAGACAGTTTCTTCAACAGGGATACGTCCCTGTTACATTTACCAATTTATTTACATTTTAAATATTTAATTTTTCTGAAACAGTTCAAGCAAATTGACTGAAAATTTAATAAGAGTTGCAAAATAATACATTTAATGTTTTGTATCAACAATCCAGTCGATGAGATGTAGCATTACATTTTTTTTATTACTTCATAAAACAAAAAATGAATTCTAAAACGGGAGCTGCTCCAATTTGGTTAAAACCTGGCAGAAGTTAGGATGGCAGAAAGGTACCATCAAAATGTCATCAGAATTAGGCATTTGGCCTATGAAGAGAGAGCACACTAACAAAAAAACAGACAAATGTGCACCCAAAGTGGCCACAAAGTCTAGTTGACGTCTTCACTCGCTCATCCAAAAATGTCATAGGCAAAAATAAGTCCACGTAGAAAAAACAGTAATATAACAGTAATGAAAGAAAAGAAAGTATAATAAACGAAAATCAAAATGAGTTTGACTCAATGGTAATATCATATTGAAGTTATGAGGTTAGACGCTCCCTTGCTAAGAGATGCAGGTATAATGTAAAGCTTAGTATTAGAATAACCAATATCATACAACAATAGGTTGGGTAATATTTAGCCACCGGTAATCTATCAACATTGTGTTAATCACCGGTTATTCCCAAATACTGCTTTTGTGCATAATTATAATATCTTTGAGCATCCTTTTGTTTTTTGCCAATACAACAGAAGCCACAATATCATTTAAGTATGTAGACAATGTGATCAGTCTTGCATGCGATAAAGCCCTTCACTTTGATGTTCACATTGGTGTGCAAATGTTTAAAGGTATTGCCAATCATCAGGCTATTCAAAAAAGGTCATCTGCAGCATATCCTACAACCTTGTTTGGTCACAGTTATGAAATGTTCTCTATTATATATGTATTTCCCCTGATGGACAGAGTTACAGTAGTTACAATGAAAGCCAACTTTCTCCCTCTCAAATGAAAACAGGGGACCCTTCTCCATTGCTGATGTGAGAACTTGTTTTTGAATTGATGCTTGTACCTGTTCAGCTCTGTCAAAGTATAGCATACAAACTTCTCTATTGTGGATGTTAGGAATTCATTAGACAGCAAGTCATCCCGATTAAGGGCCTCATGCATAAAAAATCGCCAGGGTTTTTAAATCGCCGTTTTTGACAGCGTTGCTATCACGGTATGCAGAAAGCCCTGAATACCAGTGATAGCAACATTTCAACAAATAGCGAGTAGCCGGCGCCAAGATGATCTGTCCTCCGAAAAGGGCTCACCCGGTGAGTTGATTCTGCTGCAGAGAGAGAGAGCTGCCGCTCTCTCTGCGTAAATGTCACTTGAAATAAAAATATTTTAATTTAAATGTTATTACTAGTGTAAATGAGCAGGGGGTCTCCAGAGCACAACCGCATTGAGTTCAGGTCTGGGGATCCCCTGCTTCCCGAGATAAAGGCCCTGTTATGGGGTGACAGTATCTTCTATGCATTGAAATGTCCCGGTCACGTGACGCGGGACATTTACATACATAGGAGATACGGCACCCTATAATGGGGCCAGTATCTCGGGAAGCAGAGGGTCCCCGGACCTCAAATCAACAAGGCTCTGCTCCGGAGACACCCTGCTACAATACACTACTAATAACATTTAAATTAAAATATGTAATAACCACCAATACACAACCCACACCTATGCCCACACATAAAACCATTACTTATTTTTTTACACATAGGATTAATACCACAGCCTGGCGGGGGTCCCCGGGTGGTCCCCACGGGTGTCCGCAGGCCCCACAGGGCACTTGGGGTGTTCCCTCGGGTGGTCCCCACTAGTCTCCATGGGCCTCTAGCTGGTTCTCGTGGGTGTCTGGTGGTCCCCGGGTCATCCCCACTGGTGTCTGGTGGCCCTCGGGTAGTTCCCATTGGTGTCTTTGGGCCCTTGGGTTGTCCCTGTTGGTGTTCAGGGACCCCATAGGGGTCTCCAGGTGGTCCCTGCAGGTGTCCAGGGGTCTTCAGGTGGTCCCCATGGGCATCCGGGGATCCTCGGGTAGTCCCCGTTGGTGTCTGTGGATCCTCGGGTGGTTCCAGTGGGTCCCCGCTGGCCTGCGGTACCATCCTGTATTTAAAAAAAAAACAGATTGCCTATATTTCAATAAATACACCTCTTGCCCCCTCCCCCCACCAAACACGAATAGTAATATATATGGATAATAGATTTTTGCCTATTATTAAACACAACATTAACCAGCCAGCATAAATAAAGAAAATAAAAACCCCGTTCTACTTACCCCTGCCAACATGAAGGGCGTCCTCATCAGCATACTGCAGGGCCATGTCCTCCGATGCCAGCAACAATACATATAAAATTAATATCTAATGGCCGCTAAACCCTTAATCACCTTAGCGGTTAATAACCGCTATAGTAATTAAGTAATTAACCCTGCCCCGCTATCCACCTGGGAGGCCTAACCACCCACCCCGGACCCACGATATCCACCATGTACCCATTGAGTGGCAAAGTAATACATCATACCCATATAATATGGGCATGATAAGCTACTATAGCAGTCAATGGTCAACCTAATACAAAAGCATGAATGTCAAAAATACACAATAATAAAACAGATACAACAAGCACCTAAACACTCAGAAACAAACATTAAAAGCATTAGCCAACCAAGCAGTTAAATAAATAAAACCACCAGACAATCCATTAAAGAAATAAAATCATTAGGCAATCAATAAAATAATTAAAACCACTATGCAATCAATTACATAAATCAGACCACTAGCCAAAAAATACATTTAATACCTAAAAGCAGTAACCAACACAACAATTAAATCATACAACCACTAGGCAACACATTAATTAAAACTAGTAGCCAACAAAATACATCATTAAATAAAATAGCTAACCAATCTGTAAAAAGAAAAAAACAAGCCATGACAATTCAAATCAATTTAATCTAAACAATAAAAACGCATAGAAAATAAAACAGTCAATAGAAGAAATGCAGAAGAAAAAGAAGAAGAAAGAAGATAGAAATGGCAGAAGATATGATACTGATGATAGGGAAGGTTATCAAAGAACACATCATAAAGAGGAGTGGAGGAATAGACACCAATCCACAGCACAAGAGAGATATCAAGGAAGTCCCAGGAGCAGATACATCATTAAATAAAATCGCTAACCAATTGTAAAAAGAAAGAAACAAGCCATGATAATTCAATTCAGTTTAATCCAAACAATAAAAAGACATAGAAAATAAAACAGTCAATAGAAGAAATGTATTTTCCAAAAAAATTAACTGTCTCTCACTGTATTCATCTGTACCCTAAACAGGCAAATACAAATACATAAGCAGACAATGGGCAATGACAAAACATAAAAAAAGAAAAATCCAATAAAAAAACCTATAAAAATAAAAGTACATACATTCAATATTTATCTTAACTTTAGAAGCGTTGGCCCTTCGATGTTAAATTCACGATGTTGACCCGACGGCTTCTTGAGCTTAAATGAGACATTCAAAACTTAAATATGGCCTGTGACATCACATTTGGGCATCAAATGGTTCGCACTCTATCTGATTGGCTGTCATGAAAGGTACTGAAGCCAGCCAATCAGAATGACTGTGCTTCATTTCCCTTTAACATGACGTCACAAAATCAAACATGGCTGGCGTCACATGGTCTACTGCAGGGGTGAGCAAACTTTTTATGCCGAGCCCCTCTTTTCATCCATAAAATTTCTCGGGCCCCCCCTGCCTGATGTAATCAAAATCACATGAAAAAAACCCCAAAAAAAACCTTTATTAAACGGTATACAATATAAATCCAAATAAGTCTAAATACTTACATATTTCAACAGCTCGCGCTTGCAAAATTAGGCTGTGTCCACGCTGCTGCTGAGAGCGGTGACATCACCAACTCTCCAAGCATGAGCACAGGGTGTCCTGCATAATTTTGCAAGCGTGGATCGGGGCTATTTGTGTGTGTTTGTGTGTGGCTGCGTGTGTGTATTGACTGCTGCTGAGCGCACTTCAAAGTCAATTTTGTTTGTCTCCCCAAGCACCAAGCTTGGGAGAGCGTGCGTGCACAAAGGCAATACTTTTGGGTGGCATTCATCCACCTCTTTGCTACCTCCCTTCCCTCTCCCCCCCCTCTTTTTTTTCTTCCTTCCCCTCCATGCTTTTTGTCTTGCTGTCCCCAGAGTCATTCAAACTCCTACCTACATTATTATTATTTTTTTTCCGTTTTCAATGTTGTGTTTTCACATGGTTTAACATTATTTCTGTACATTCATAGTATGATTGATATAGTGGCAGCCTACCCTTACACTTGCAGAGGATCGCAGTGAAGCAGGTTGCCAGCAAAGGAGAGCAGGATCACAGCGCTATTGCAGGGAAGACACCGGAAGGAGGGGCGTTTGACTTCACCGTGCTTGGGCGTGCTCCTCCTCGTACCTCCGAAGCCCCCGCGCTTGCGCACACACACCATCACGTGGCCGCCACCTGCACTATCCTGTTCAGCCACCCGCACACATCTTTGGCTGCCCGCCCAAGCACATCTTCTTGGCCGCCCCTCGCGAACAGCTTTTTCGTCCTCCCGCGCACAGCATCTGCCGACCCGCGCACCCAGTTTTTGCCGCACGCCGCCTGCGCCCCCCTAAATAATCTTGCGCCTCATTGCCCCACCAGTTTGTGCACCACTGCATTACAACACACACACTCTCAATCAATCACCACACACACACACACACACACACTCACTCCCCCCCACACACACTCAATCCCCCCCCACACACACACACTCAATCCCACCCCCCCACACACACACACACACTCTCAATCCCCCCCCCACACACACACTCAATCCCCACACACACACAAAAACTCAATCCCCCCCACACACACACTCAATCCCCTGACACACACTAAATCCCCCCCCACACACACTCAATCCCCCCCCCCACACACACACTCAATCCCCCCCCCACACACACACAATCAACCCCCCACACACACATTCAACCCCCCCCAAACACACTCAACCTCCCCACACACACAATCACACACTCACTCAAATCACCACACACAAACACTCAATACCCCCCCTCACACACACAATCACCACACTCACTCAAATCTCCCCACACACACTCAATCCCCACACACACTCAATCCCCACACACACTCAATCCCCCCCCCCACACACACACTCAATCCCCACCCCACACACACACATTCAACCCCCCCACACACACACAATCACCACACTCACTCAAATCACCACACACACTCAACCCACTAAATCCCCCCCCCACACACACTCAATCCCCCCCCCACACACACACTCAATCCCCCCCACACACACACACAATCAACCCCCCACACACACATTCAACCCCCCCCAAACACACTCAACCTCCCCACACACACAATCACACACTCACTCAAATCACCACACACAAACACTCAATACCCCCCTCACACACACACAATCACCACACTCACTCAAATCTCCCCACACACACTCAATCCCCACACACACTCAATCCCCACACACACACTCAACCCCCCACACACACACACTCAATCCCCCCCACACACACACTCAACCCCCCCCCCCACACACACACACAATCACCACACTCACTCAAATCACCACACACACTCAACCCCCCCCCCCACACACACACTCAATCCCCACCCCACACATTCAACCCCCCCACACACACACAATCCCCCCCACACACACACAACCCCCCCACACACACACACAATCCCCCCCCCCCACACACACACAATCCTCCCCCACACACACACACACACAATCCCCCCCCCACACACAATCACTCAATCCCCCCCCCCACACACACTCAATCCCCCCCCCCACACACACTCAATCCCCCCCAGACACACTCAACCCCCTTCCCCCACACACACTCAACCCCCCCCCACACACACACAATCACCACACTCACTCAAATCACCACACACACTCAATCCCCCCCCCCACACACACACAATCCCCCCCCACACACACACAATCACCCCCACACACAATCCCCCCCACACACACACACAATCCCCCCCCACACACACACAATCACCCCCACACACAATCCCCCCCACACACACACACAATCCCCCCCCACACACACACAATCCCCCCCCACACACACAACCCCCCCCCGACACACACACACAACCCCCCCCACACACATACAATCCCCCCCACAAACACATACAATCCCCCCCACACACAACCCCCCCCCCACACACACACAATCCCCCCCCACACACACACAATCCCCCCCCCCACACACACAATCCCCCCCCCACACACACAATCCCCCCCCACACACACACACAAAATCCCCCCCACACACACAATCACCACACTCACTCAAATCACCACACACAAACACTCAATCCCCCCCACATACACAATCACCACACTCACTCAAATCTCCCCACACACACTCAATCCCCACACACACTCAATCCCCACACACACTCAATCCCCACACACACACACACTCAATCCCCACCCCACACACACACACATTCAGCCCCCCCACACACACACAATCACCACACTCACTCAAATCACCACACACACTCAACCCTCCCCCCACACACACACACCCCCCCCCCACACACACAATCCCCCCCACACACACAATCCCCCCCACACACACACACTCAATCCCCCCCACACACACTCAATCCCCCCCACACACACACTCAATCCCCACCAGACACACTCAACCCCCTCCCCCCCACACACACACTCAACCCCCCCACACACACACACAATCACCCCACTCACTCAAATTACCACACACACTCAATCCCCCCCCACACACACACACACACAATCCGCCCCCCCCACACACACACACACACAACCCCCCCACCCCACACACACACACAATCCCCCCCCCACACACACACACAACCCCCCCCCCCACACACACACACAATCCCCCCCCACACACACAATCCCCCCCGACACACACACACAATCCCCCCCCACACACACAATCCTCCCCCACACACACACACACACAATTCCCCCCTCCCCCACATACACAATCCCCCCCCCACACACACACACACAATCCCCCCCCAAACACACACACACAATCCCCCCCCACACACACACACACAATGCCCCCCCCACACATACACACACAATCCCCCCCCCACACACACACAATCCCCCCCACACACACATAATCCCCCCCCCGACAAAAACCCCCACACACAACCCCCCCCTCACACACAATCTCCCCCCACACACAATTAACCCCCCCACACACACACACAACCCCCCCACACACACACAATCACCACACACACACAAACAATCACCACACACACACACACACTCACACACAATCAGTCACACAATTTCACCTGGGGGGGGGGCAATATGCTCCGATACCCCAACCCCCATGCTGCTGAAAACTGGTGCGGGAAGCAGACAGGAAGAGAAAGAGGGGCTGTCTGTGTGCAGAGAGAAGCCCCGCCCCCTCTGCAAGACACAGACACATAGAAGCAGCAGCACGGAGCTTCTGGCTGCCCGTGAACAGCTCTGCCCACCCCCAGGTTTCCCTGCAAGCAGCCCGCGCCCCCCCTACATAATCTTGCACCCCCCCAAGGGGGCGCGCTCCCTAGTTTGCACACCACTGGTCTACTGTAACAAATCAGATTGGGATATAGTTCTCACAATCTGATTGGCTGAAGTACCATTTTACTGTGGCCATGTGGGTTTGGTGACGTCATGTTAAAGGGGAATGAAGCACATCCATTGTGATTGGCTGGCTTCAGTCCCTTTCATGACGTCACATTAAAAATAAAGTGCACATGATTTTCACAGCCAATCAGATGGCGTGTAAACCATTTCCCGCTAAAATGTGATGTCACAGGCAATATTTAAGGCTGTGACGTCTTATTTGAGCTCAAGAAGCCATCGGGTCAACATTGTGGATTTAACATTGGGTTCTTGGATTAACAGATGAAGATAAAGACAGAAGATAAAGAAAAACAAGAAATAATCAGAGATGAAGAAAGAAGAAGATGATGGAAGATTACAGAAGGAAGAATTTTTTACCTGCCCTTGATCTTCATCGTGGATGGTGTTGGATTGTGTTTCGTGATCTCACGGTACGAGAGCTTGCTGATTCTCCAGGATTCAGTGGGCCAATGCTTCTAAAGGTAAGATACATATTGAATGTATGTACTTTTATTTTTACAGGTTTTGTTATTGGATTTTTCTTTTTTTATATGTTTTTCATTGTCCATTGGCTGCTAATGTATTAATCTGTGCCTGTTTAGGGTACAGTTGAATACAGTATGAGCCAATGCATTTTTAGGCAAATGCATTTCTTCTATTGTTGCAACAGAGTATGGGAGTGCAATACATAAAATAGAAATATACATATGATGATCAGTGACAGTCATAAAATAGAGAGTTGTAATAAACACAATGGATGCAGCTATGATCTTGCATACGGCTGGGTGCACGGAGGCGGGGAGGTAAGTGAGATGGGTAGGACTATGCTATATTGCTAATAACTTACACAGCCGAGTGTAAGTCAGTGCTACACAAGGTGTCTTTAATCTTCTCCAATTGATGTTCCCCAAATCCAGGTGCTCCGCTTCTAGTGCTAATGGTGTGGTGATGGCAATACCGTAAGTGACAATAAAAGAATATAAATATATATAAAGACTCACATGGCCGTGTGTGAGTCGCAGCCTTGAATGGTATCTTTTTCTGTGGTATGGATCCTCAGGATATTCCCCCGCGTTGTCTTGCACTCATAGTATAGGCAGGTGTAAATCTCCGACGTGTACCACAAACATCCAGGGTAATGCGAGTTAAAATACAGGATATATTAGGAAACAGTAAAAAAATGAAAATAGTACAGTACAAATAATAAACCACTCACACTGTGGAGTATGGTAGTCAATGTGGCTATTCCGGTCTCCTTGCTGCGATATACTCCGCTGTCCGCTGTGTCCGGAGTTCAGTGATGGGGTTGTTTGCAAGTGACTACGGAAGCCTTCGATGTCCTAAATTGTCCACGCTCGTTGGGCTACGCATTTCTCACTGGTAACGTGCTTCGTCAGGTCCGTGAGCGTGGAGACAAATGTGTGCGTAGAAATAGCTGCCCGTTGCAGCTGATTGGTGGTACATGCTTGCTATATTTTCTTTCTTAATTTCGTGGATTCGTCATAGCCAGCAATGTTATAAACAAACTCCTCAACTGAAATATAATCGTCTAATAAACGAATATACACTACATAATAAAAAGAGATGTTTTAAATAAGATAATGGATAGCGCTTGAGATAAACAAAGTGGTAAAGTGGGCATACTAATCAGTAGATTCGTCACAACTGAAAATAGAGCGTATTCAGACATTGCCTCAACAGGATGTCTAACATATAAAAGAGTACACAATTGATAGCAGTACATTATAGTAGGTATAGAAATCATAATCATCCATCCGTGGATGGTATGGATGGCTTGATGGTGCACTCTAGTGGTGAAATAGTCAAACTGCTTGATGTACAGTAGTATTGAATAAGTTACATATATACATTGAGTGCAAGGCAGGGATACATATAGCTGGTGTGACAAGGGTAAATCAAGCAATACATAAAATATCAACATAAATAAAATGGACCTTAAGATAGTATCTGTAATAAAATTAAAATAAAATTAGTAGTCTGACTGTATAGAATATGTAATAAAATATGCAGTAATAATGTGGAATATGTAGAATATTAAAATATAAAATATATATTTGGAGACACTGTGTGCAAGTACAGTAAGTGTCGTCGAATATTTCCCATGTGCTCCAGTATGCGGACCCGCAGCGGCCTAGCTGTTCGGCCCACATACTGGAGTCCACATGGGCACTCGAGTAGATATACAACACAACTGGTTCTACAATTGATAACATGCTTCAAGGTGAAACATTTTCCAGTTACGTTGGATTTGAATGAGGTTTTATCAATGGAGCCTTGTTTGCAGGCTTTACAAGAAGTGCATCTGTAAAAGCCTGTGGCTTGTGGTGTCCTTAGTTGTTGATTTTAATACATTGAATGCCAGTTTGTTTTTTTACATTGGCAGCCTTTTTAAAGATAACTCTTGGACGTTCGGGCAGGTGTCCTTTGAGAATAGGATCTTCGTGTAACAGATGCCAATGTTTATTAACTATGCGTTTAATCTTATCAGAATCTTTGTTATATTTAGCAATAAATGATACTCCAAAATCAGTGGATTGGGTTTTTTCACGGACGGTAAGTAAATTCTGCCTATTTAGTGTGCCAACTTTTTCAATGTCCGTTTCCAGTTTTGCAATACTGTATTCCCTATCGATCAACCTCTTTTTTAGGACTTCTGTCTGTTCTTTAAATACTTCGATATCCGTGCAGTTCCTGTGTAGGCATCTAAACTCCCCTGCTGGAATATTTTCCACCCATTTAGGATGGTGACAGCTAGATCTAGGAAGGTAGTTATTACAATCCACGGTCTCAAAATATGTTTTGGTCTTTAACATACCTTCTTCGATATAGATTGTGAGATCTAGAAAATTAATTGACTTATGACTGTGTTCTGAAGTAAATACTAGGCTTAAGTTGTTGTTGTTGTTAATGTGCTGAAGGAATGTATTAAGGCCTAGCACGTCGCCTTTCCAGATAAAAATAACATCATCGATGTACCACCGCCAGAGGACCAGGTTTGTGCCAAAGGGATGGTCTGACTATATGGTGTCGGTCTCCAATACATCTCTAAATAGATTAGCGTCACTGGGCGCAAACCTGGTCCCCATGGCAGTACCGCATTTTTGTAACTAATATGTCCCATTGAACCAAAAAACTTTGTGTGTAAGGATAAAGTCTATACCTTCTAATATGAATTTAGTCTTTTCTGCTTGTAGATCATCATCATTCTCCAAAGTTATTTTAATGGCATTATGGCCGTCTCTGTGGTCGATAACTGTGTTACAGATTGGTCACATCCCAGGTGACCAATGTATACTCTTCTTTCCATTCTATGCCCTCCAAAATATTCAGAATCTGATTAGTATCCCTGAGATAGACAATCACACGCCTCTGCAGAAATACATCTATGTACTCCGAGAGGTTGGATGTCAGAGACCCTTTTCTAGAAATAATTGGTCTGCCGGGTGGGTTAACGGGGTCTTTATGGATCTTGGGCAGAAAATAAAACACTGACATAACTGGATGTGTGGTGTTTAAATATTCAAATTATTTTTTATCTAAAATTCCAAAGTTTCTGCCCTTCATGAGGAGGTGGTTCAGTTATTCCTTAAATTTGACAGAAGGATTTTTGTTTATATTTTCATATGTATTAAGGTCTGATAATATTCTATTAGCCTCTCAGATAAGCTGTTGTACCTAGAATAACCACTCCCTCCCTAATCAGCTTGTTTAATGGTGACATTCTGATCTTCTGTAAGTAATTTGAGGGCCTCTTTTTCTTTTAAACTCAAGTTGTTCCTAAATGTATTGTTAGTAGGACTCATATGATCTAGGTCTTTCATAATGGCCTGTTGGTATACTTCTAAAAATTGTCCTTTTGCCCCAATAGGATAAAAAGTGGATTTGTTTTTAAGATTAGAATGTCTAAAATCATTGTCCAGTGTAATACTGTTTAGTACTGTTTGGTTGGTACCCGTGGTCAACTGTATAAGATTGTTCTCCCTGCTCAAAGCATCCTTACTAATAAAAAATCTTTTCAGTGTGAGCTGCCTAATAAATTTATTTGCATCTATAAATAAATTAAAACCATTAGCTCCCACAATAGGGGCGAAATTAAGTCCTTTCGTAATGAGTGTGCTTTTGGATGGGGTTAAAATCCTCTTGCTATGTTGTGTTGGTTAAAACTGTATTTAAAGGTGTCTTTTTGTTCGTCTGTTTTCGCCTTCTTCTTTTTCCTCTCGTTGTCTTTTCTGCTTATCGGGGTTATATCTTCTGTTTCCCCTGTATCTTTTAAAATTGCAAACCGATTCTGTGTGTGGATCGGAGGGGAGCCCTGGTCTAAAAAAGAAACTGTATTTTGGTTTTGTGTTGTTCTATTCCAGGGAGGACTATTTCTGCGTGGGCTAGTCCTGAAAACGGACTTGATTCCCTTCCGGTCTGATATCTCTCATGGGGGATCCTGGCTCTGCTCCTGGGACTTCCTTGATATCTCTCTTGTGCTGTGGATTGGTGTCTATTCCTCCACTCCTCTTTATGATGTGTTCTTTGATAACCTTCCCTATCATCAGTATCATATCTTCTGTCATTTCTATCTTCTTTCTTCTTCTTTTTCTTCTGCATTTCTTCTATTGACTGTTTTATTTTCTATGTGTTTTTATTGTTTAGATTAAATTGATTTGAATTGTCATGGCTTGTTTTTTTCTTTTTACAGATTGGTTAGCAATTTTATTTAATGATGTATTTTGTTGGCTACTGGTTTTAATTAATGTGTTGCTTAGTGGTTGTATGATTTAATTGTTGTGTTGGTTACTGCTTTTAGGTATTAATTGTATTTTTTGGCGAGTGGTATGATTTATGTAATAGATTGCATAGTGGTTTTAATTATTTTATTGATTGCCTAGTGGTTTTATTTCTTTAATTGATTGGCTGGTGGTTTTATTTAGTTAATTGTTTGGTTGGCTAGTGCTTTTAATGTTTGTTTCTGGGTGTTTTGGTGCTTGTTGTATCTGTTTTATTATGTGTATAATTTGACATTCATGCTTTTGTAATAAGGTGACCTTGGTATGAGCACTGAAGTCAACACCTGTGAGGCTACATTTTTGACGAACCAGAAAGGGAGCATTAGCTGACTGCTGCAGTGAAGGAACAGCACAGATAAAGATACCATTCCCTGGACTCAGTACTACACATGGCCGTGTGAGTACAATATTATACCATATTATATATTACATGCACCTATTCTACTATTGACCACTGTTTATATGTTAGTTTCATCTCTGACTTTGCACTTCTATTTGTTTTGCGGCCCCCTGTTCTTTCCTTTTCATATTTTATTTGGGAGTGCAATCTCTTGTGGTGTTCTCTATTTTTCATTTTATAAAGAATGTTATGATATGTTTTGCTCTATATTTATTTTTGGAGGTTATTTGGATGAAGAGGATTGGTCACATTATACTTTGGGCAGCAGAACTGGCATCATAAGAGCCGGATTTCATTTTGATCGATTCATTATTATTTCTTTCTTTATATATGCTTTTTTTATTTTTTAAATGTTTTATGATTGTGTTTTAAAAAATAAAAAAGACACTTTTAACATGTACCCTTGAAACTCCCACACTTGAGGAATAGGAATAATGTATTGTTGTCACGCTTGTGCTCTCCTCACAAGCGCAGGGAAGAAAGGGAAGGACCCGCTAGTGAGGTGGGGAGGCCGCAGGGGATACGAAGGGAGTAAGTTGCCGTGCAGCTGGGGATCGGCGCACGCAGTCACGTGACCGCGCCGCGCGCATGAGAATGCGCGATGCGTCCGGAGGTGTGGTGCCTGCTCAGAGACACAAGTGATCCAGCTGCACGCGCGCGCACGCTCTGACAGCAGAGCGGGAGTGCGCGCGCTCTCAGTCACCAACGCAGGGGTTGCGGGAAGCAAATGCTTCAGCACAGTAGTCTGGAAACGGAAACCAGGAAACATGGAACATGGAATCCAGAGCACAAGGTAACATCCAGAGAAGGACTGCTTCTTGGAGAACGTCCAGACTTCTTAAAGGCATAGTGACAGAAACAGCAAGTTGCAGCGAAACTAAACATAACATAAGGGTTCTTAGTCTAATCCATTGGCCAAGGAATTATAAGCCTGCTACCACGTCAAGGTAAACCCTACTAAGCAGGTACCTACACTACCCGACGATAAACTAACCTCAGTAGTATGAGTGACTGTCCCAGTCTTCCAGAATCCACAGGAGATAAGTAAAGGTCCCAAGGAGGTCCAGACAGGAACAGTATGCGATGAGTACCAGCACACACCAGGGCTGGTAGCAAAAGACTAAATGCAAAGAGAAAGTCAAAGAGAGGCTTACTTCCTGTCAGGAGGAAGAGGGCAGGGTTTGCCAGAAAGCAAGATGGTGTTGCTTGCTTCAGAATCCTTAAAGACACAGGATCTTGACTCGCAGCTAGAGGGCGGCGATCAGAAGTAAACAGGTAAGGAAGGAATACGCCGCAGGGGGTGTGTTCCGCGCATCGTTACAATTGTTTCTTTATTGCGAAAGTTTAAGTATTTGTTATCTCCATTTTGTTGTCATTGAAAACAACATTAAAAATAATAATAATAATCTCAAACCAATTTTATCTAAAGAGTATTACATATGGTTGAACAAGCTATGTGATTGTAAGTTCTTCGGTTCAGGGATTTCATTTCCTATTGGATGAAGGCAAAGAGAAACCTAAAAGACTAGGCAAGGAAACTCCCACAAACAACGAAGGGACTCAAGGGTCTGCTCAAAGTATCAAAAATGTATTTATTTATACACAACTGAGTACACAAATTAAAACCAATTAAAAAAGAAACAACATCGACATCAACAGAAAGAACACCCTACACACATATACGAAAATAAATAATGTCATACAATCATTTACATATATGAAGTATGTGTGGAGACCATTCCTCTTGAGTGGAATTCACATGGAACCAGTCATGATAAATGCAAAGAGGTACTTGGGTACAAAGAATGCAGTGAGTGTGCAAACACAGAATATATATACTTTATGTATATATATATATATATATATATATATATATATATATATATATATATATATATATATATATATATATATATATATATATATACAGTATGCAAATCAGCAGCAAAAACAATCATGCAGACAGAGGTAAGTAAATATCTATATTCTCAGCAAACACAGTCAGAACATGGCACTAGCATGTAATATTAAGTCTAACCATGTATATGTATATTTAGGGTCACCAGATCATGGATGTAAACAGTTAGAACTACACTGTAGTAAGCCTGAATGTGAGAACGACATTGCTCAGTGTTAAAATAGACATTAAAGAGTTATCGCAAGAGAGCCTGCCATGATCCATGAAAATAACAAGCAGAGCAATGCTCTCTTTACAATACTCCTTGCATATCCATGTCCCTTGCGGCATGTTCCCTCCTTACCTCCTGCTGCACAGCATCCCGGTGCAAGTGATCTGAGAGTGCGTCCCCTATGGCGTGCTTCCTCCTTGCCTCCTGCTATGCAGCCTCCCGCGCACCTTACAGAGCGCGCGCGCCCACGCAGGGATTTCACAGTTCATACGGAGCTAGGCTCCGTCCCTGTGCTTATGCCGCGCGGTCGCCTCGTGTGGCGCGTGCACTGCTCCCCAGCTGCGCGTCAACTCTAATATCGCCCTCACCTGTCTCCTGCCTCTCACAGCCTATCCCTGCCTCCGCAGACGCCACTCCTCCACTCCACCACCTTCTCTCATTGGACTCCTGCTTTCCTTTCATTTTGCTGTTTGCCTTCCTGGGTACCGACCCGGCTAGACTTTTGACCCTGCTCTGGATTATCGACCCCGGCTTGCCTCAGATCATCCTACCTTCTCCATTCCTGACCATGGCAAACTGACTATCTACTACTTTCCTGGCTCCAACCCTTGATGACGGCACTTCAGACTCTGACTACCCTCTTGGCACCTACCCATGACCTTGGCAAGTATCACGACTAACCCACTCTCTCCAACCTAGACCCGTCGATCTTGACTATCTACCCCCCAGGTGTGCCTCCGCTGCTGTGGGTGGGCAGTTCTATACTTTCCCACCTTAGTACTGGGGTTCCGCCTTGTTTGTGGTGAGCGCAAGCGTTACACACGTGACCCGTATGCAGGGACTACGAACACAGGTGTCTGGCTAAAACAGCACTGATCGGCTGGCAGAAAATATTACTCTACTTTTTGTGGAGATACAGTAAGAGTCGCTGAGCAGCGCACTGTGGCTCCCTGTTGGACCGGATGAGAACATTGTTTAACTGGGGGTTCCTCAAGTGGGGGACTTTAAGTCAACGTATTGGTTGAACAGTTGAGAAAATCTGTGGCTGTGAGAGTGGACTTCTTACCTTACAGAAGCTGTTCACAGCCGACGAGAGGATAAATCTTGGACTTCTTTCAACCTCTGAATGATCAGACCAAACGGGACTCCGGTAACATCCCTGCTATCAAATACCCTCTGCGATTTTTACTCTTACATATTGTGAGTGAGCATTTGCCTGCAGTTGTTTATTAAAGTAATTGACTTTAACGACAGTATTATGCTATGGAGCTTGCGCTTCTCTTTTTGTGTTCTTTTAGAAATTCTTTGTTGATGCAGTATATTATCTGAGAAGCTGCCCTAGACTCCGGAATACATATGTTATATCCCACAGATATCCCATCTGAACATTGAACTGTTTCAGTGAACCTTTATGGACTCATTTTATACTTAAAATATTTGTTACGCTCGTTCTCCTTATTTTTCCCTTTCACTATTTTTCTCACTGAGATGCAGTCTATTGTGCAGCACAGTTTATATACACTTTTTATTTGATATATTTCTCACGACAGGAGCCAAGCACCGACATGACACCTGTTTTTTCTTATATACAAACGTACAAGATACAGGTGAAAGTCCTATAACTTTGGAGATAGTTGAACGGCACAGCAAGAAAAGCTTAGTTAAAACTACTTTTAGAAAATATATGTATTAATAAAATGCCTATGCCATGCCAAATTCAGGAAAGCATATTTTTATTTGCACAATTCGATGTTTATCAGTATTTCCGGTGCTTCTGTATTGCTGAAGCTGAAATTTCTATTACATGGGGAAATAACATCAAATAAGGAATAGTATTAATCATCTAAAGTATGTACTCACAAAAAAAATCATATATGAATTGTATAGTTATAAATGTAACATTGTTGTGGCTTGAACACTGCACCAAAAACGCCAACATTTCTTCAGGACTCAGAGCTGCAAACACTGTCAGTAATCAAGGGGTTGAAAGAACTTATTTGTCCTTTAAAAACTTGCATAAGAATAATTAATAATGCAGGTTTTTCTATTTAATGTCAGCATTTTCATAGTGAATAATATCATATTTTCCCTACCTTCAGAGTAGGAAAAATGCTGGCTTTTTGTTATTTCCTTTTACTTTCAGGTGCGGTTACAAGTTTGTGAACGGCAGGAACTCCCTAAACACTCCACAGTGATAACACCTGGAAATAGTTTTATACTAATTACTGAGTTCATAAAGAGAAACTGCCTGTTTTAGAAAGCTAACAAGCCCTCTTCCTCTAGGCTGACATTCATAATGGCCTGTTCTAATGATTTAGTAGTCTTTGCTAGACTCTGTGCTGATTTAGGGAGACAGTGCTCAATTATTCACGTTTTTGTTTTTGTTGAATTACTAAAATAGAATGTATTTATTAAAAATGTGGCTCAGATGGATTCTAAAACATGTACTGTGGTCGTAGGAGTTCTTGTTGGTAAAGGCGGGCTTTGTCATATTGACCCGTACATTCGCAATGAAAGATCTACTGTTGTATATCATTTGAGACGAAGAACTGATAATCCCGGCTCATAAAAGTGTATTTGTCATTATGTTCCACTAGGTGGCCACGTAGACCTATTCCTTTTTTCACTTTTACATTTGATTTCATGCAAACAATAATTTTTCTGGTTTTCTTTAACTATTCCATCTTGGCAAACACTTAATTCAGCGTGTTAATTAAATTTCTAATTTACAAAAACTGAATGAAAATAACATGAATTACATGCATCTTTAGGCATTTTTTATCTTTTTTCAAATGCTAGCTACTATGTCATGGGGTCCGGCATTCCATACAAAACAATACGACAATATGACGGCACTCCTTAGCTTGATATGCTACAACAGTGTTAATAAGACCACTGAACACAAGTCAACACACGCCTAACCAAAAATAATCGCGTTTGCCCGACTTCTCGTTATATATAAAAAGTTACTTTTATTACATCAAAAGTTTTTAAAAAATCTACAAAATAGGGAAGCAGCATGAAGTACCAAAAATATCAAACAGCAAAGTTTCAGGCATATAAGGCTTTGTCCATAGTAGAACACGCTAGCTTCCGTGCTCTCAGGCGTCCCACTTGCAAAACAAACGTTGTATTGCGAAGCGCTGCTCTCCCTGTACATTGCAGTCCTAGTGTTTGTTTCAGCGCGAGCTATGTAGCTCACGCCGTAGCCTGCACTATGGGTGAAGCCTTAGGCTGCGCTTATAGTGCCGTCGTGGGGACGTCACGCTGCGGTCGCTGGAAAAAGAAAATTTACTTGGCTTCCAGCGATCGTGACCAAGCCGTCGCGCCGTTGCGTCGCTTCTACTATAAGCACACGAGATGGCAGCAATACATTTGTTTTGCTAACAAATCTACGTAAGTACCAGCACTCACTGTCTAATAGCAAATTGATGAAAACAGTTGTAATGCAGAATAAACATTTAATAATAAAACAAACCTGAAATAAATCAAATGTGTTTGCAGAAACCAGTATCATAAATGGGCATGTCACAAAGTGAGGGGTGGGGGGGGGGGGGAAGGAAAAGGGGAAAAAACATGAAACACAAGGAATATACACAAAAAACGGAGAACGGAAAGTATGCTAGGGGGGCGACGTTTCGAGGGACTACCTCTTCATCTGGCCCATTCCCCCTGGTCCAAATGGACCCAGAGGTACTTCCCTAAGCCTCCCTTCCCCTATAACTGGTCAAATCAGACATCCCTGAAAATAGATAGCAAACATACAGTGTAGGCTAAATACAGCTAAACAGCTAATAGCAGGGCAGCAAGAATCCACTCAAGTCAATGCAGTAGTTCAAGTACCACAAGAAACTGTGGGCAATGGTACAGTAAAGGCTGAACACAGCGTGCAAGAAAGCAGCTTGCAAAGAGGCACCAGGAGTCCACAACAGTCAATGAAAGGTTAAGCAAATGAAGACAGTAATCAAACCCTCTGTGGCTCTGCTCCTTCTGGTCGTGTGGAGTGCAGCACTATAAGCGCAGCCTTAGCCTTCGTCCAGCCTGACACCAGATCTATATGGTGCCAGAGAGAACTGAGCAGAGCATAGTTGTCAGCTACAATTGTATCTTCAATGAATGAGGAGTCAAGGAACAGAAGCTCTGAATGTAAAGGATTGATCTCTAGGGTGTGCAATTACTATTGTATTGTATGAAGATTTTCAGTACCTGCTTTCCAGTAGTTTGGCTGTTATGATTTCCAGTAGTGAAGCGCATGTTTGTCCCTCGAGCTTCCAGGTATGCACACAACTCTGGTACAGTGGATGTGGATGCCTAATGAAAATAGCTGTTTTTTTCTTAAAACATTTTACTGTATGCAATAAATGGTCATTGCAAGGAAGTTTTCAAGAAAAAGCCTATGGGTTTTTGGTATGATTGTAAAAAGAAAAGGGAAAACACCTGATATGTATAATTTCGATGTATAATTACTGGTATAACCGAGTTTATTAAAGAATAGTTTGTGCAGTTTCAATTATAAAAATGTAATAAAAATACAATAATACAATTAAATTAATACTAACATTGATGTTATACAAAACAAAATGTATTGGGTCAAACACCCCTGAGGAAGCCAAAACCTGGTGAAACGCATAGGGTGAGATACCTATACCTTGTGAACACCCGTAGAAAGCTACCTGCACAGTCCCTACCTGATTTGGTGCCAAACGGACCGGTGAGGAAGGGGAACTTGGTGTGTCTGTTATCGGGAGCTGGTGACAAGATTGCCATGTAAGATTGTGGACGACTGCGAGCTGGAAGGAGTACCAGAAGAGGCATTAGCACAGCACCGGGCGGACGCGATGATCGCGAACTCTGGTCCATGCAGCGGAGCCCTAGGGTAAGACTGTGAAACCTTTTTTGCTGGTACACAAACCTACACATACAGCATACTGTACATACAGTAGAAGCAGCCTAAACTGACACCTTCCCCCAGAAAACGACACAAGGAAGCATACAACCTGAAGAGAGGTAGTTTATATATACCTCTGAATGAGTTACACAAAACACTCAAATACGAACAAACATACAACATCACCAGGGGTTTAAAACAACTACCAACCTTCAGTTATACCACAAGGCACAACATCAATTGTGTGACCTTATCAGAGACACCATCATAGTGTTTTGAAAATTAAAGGCATTCCTCTATTTTGTGGTTTTTATATTTGCGCCATATTGCCAAACATCCACCAATTAGGAAATCCACTGAGAATCAGGACATTTGGGAACTAATTTGCTCATGCAACAATATTGCATTTGTCCATTAGCCCTATCTACTTCTGGATTTTCTGTTGTTATATGGTAAACATTTTTATATTATTAACTGTTTATTGTAATTGCAGGTGATTGATTAAGCTTAATCAGGGTATAAGTTTACATCATTTTGTTTTGTATAACATCAATGTTAGTATTCATTTAATTGTATTATTGTAGTTTTATTACATTTTTATGATTGAAACTGCACAAACTATTCTTTAATGTAGAGAAAAAGGGAATGAGCACTGCAGATATAGAAACTAGGCTGGCAACAGGTAAAAAATATATATTATTTATTAGGCATAACAGCCAAAATCTAGAAACAGCAGTAGAATCCTCTGATTCGTTTCCCACACCTGGGGCACTTTATCAAAGAGTGATTCATGTCCGGCAAACAACTCTATAAATAGTATCCTCCCCGTGGACAGGTGTAACCCTCATCACCTCTAATTCACCTGATCTGTGAAAATCAGGTGCAACTAGATGAAAAACTGACCAATGAGATCCCCTCAGCCACTGGAGACAATCCTATTCATAAGTATGTATTAGCTAATTATTGTGTGGTGTATAATCACTTAAAAAAACTGCCCGGGATTCTTATGAATGGGAAGATGTACAGCTGACCTTGTACTGTATGTTGTAGCATGAGGTCCATGTCTTCGGTATTCTCCAGCGCGGCTGCTCTGTCTACTCCCGTCACCCCGTGGTATGCAGGTTTCACTAGTTAGAACCACGTTGGCTCACTGCTGCCCGGGGTCCAGATAAATAGGAAAAGGGAATACAGCTGACCTTAACTGGCTTAATGTGGAGTCTAAGTCCAAGGGATTCTCCCACAAGGCTATGCCGTCAATCCCTGTGACTCCAAGATAGGCAGGCTGTTCCAGTGCACCACAAGACTTGTCTGTCTTCGCGTAGTGTCTGTATCCACGGCGTTCTCCCGCAGGGCTGAACCATCCACTCCCGCAGCTCCGAAGTCAACAGACTTACACTGGTGCACCACACTGGCTACGACATAGCAGACAAAGTCACTGACTAAACATCAGGGAGATATACTCACATCCCGACAATGAAGGCTTCTGCTCCTTTGCGTGCTGTCAATCCAAGGAAAAGGTGAATGTAGAGAAAAAGGGAATGAGCACTGCTCAACAAAGAAGAAATGTTCTCGATATTTAGCATGGATTCTTTGCACCCAACGGGTGTAAATGTGGATTGGGAGCTCACACATTTTTTGTAGACAGTAGGTTCTGTGTCAATTAAAACTTAAGACATATAGTTTTATACCATTTGGTATTATACATTATTATATATCCTCCCATGTCGGATCATGCATTGGAGTGAGTCTATCTATGGATGATACATTTATGATCAATATTGGTGATCATGTGTTTTGTGGGTCATTCTTTTCCTCCTTGGATCTCACACTATGTTTACCCTTAATTCAGTCTGATATAGACAAAATTAACATATGTTTTTAGTTTAATGTAATTTTGTTAGTATACATCATAATATTGATGCCAATACTTGTATCGTGGTACCATCTAACCGTGTTATACTATTTCTTATATATTAAGGGTAACAAAAGCATGGTATTCATAATGGATACACACAGTATTTATGATTATGTAGCTTGTTAGTTGGATCTAAATGTTGCTACATTGTGTATTCCACATAACAGGTCCTTTAGCGTTCGGACATGTTGTATTCTCCTGTTGTCCATATTATGTTTATAGGAATTGGTTTAAATTTAGGTTCTTATTGATTCCGGAAAACTCAGTTATGACTGGGCTGTTATTTAATCGAATATATGCAGTATTTGATTTTTTATTTGCACAGCATAGTACAGTGCAGCAGTGTTTGTATTTTATACAACACCACTGCACTGCATGTAGTATCCGGAATAAGTCTGTTGACTTTCGAGCTGCGGGAGTGGATGGTTCAGCCCTGCGGGAGAACTTCATGGATACAGACACTACGCGAAGATGGACAAGTCTTGTGATGTACTGGAACAGCCTGCCTATCTCCCATTTATCTGGATCCCGGGCAGCAGTGAGCCAACGTGGTTTTACTAGTGAAGCCCGCATACCACAGGGTGACGGGAGTAGATGGAGAAGACGGAGCAGCCGCGCTGGAGAATACCGGAGACACGGACCAAACGCTACAACATACAGTACAAGGTCAGCTGTACATCTTTCCATTCTCAAATAACCCGGGCAGTTTTTTAAGTGATTATACACTGTTACATGCACCACACAATACTTGGCTTCCAGATTTATTGGATTGAAGAGTTGGCTTTCAGAAATGTTCCATACTATTGATTCATCCCTGTCTGGGATTTATTGGATTATTCATAGGATCTACACCCACGCTGTTCGCTATTAGAGCACCCATTTGGGATTAATTTCCCTCACTTCTACCAAACTATTCTTTAGTAACCTCGGTTATACCAGTATTGCTTCAAAATAATATACAGTACAGTATATCAGATCCAATTTCATGCGCATGGGTGTTTCTACTTTTCTTGCACATTTATAGGGGGTTGAGATTCCCCTTTTTTACCTAGGCTGGAGTAAAATATACATTTATATTTATTATATTACACTAAGTTCACTAGGAATTATCCTCTTTATATTATAGACACTGTAGTTAATATATTAGCGCCTTAAAATTCTTTTTTTCGTTTACATGATTGTAAAATGTTAGAGAGTAAGGGAAAGAGAGGGGAATAGAGAGAAAAAATGAGTTATACTCTATGTCCCAGGTAGAGAAAATCTGGGAAATATATTTGGGCGGATACGCCCATCTTCAATTACAATAAATAGTAACAGAAAAAAACTTAAGCCTTTTATTAAATTGATTGTCACAGGGGCTACCTAAAATCTCAACAATGGGCCTAGATAGCCACATTTTTTTGTACATTTACAATTAATGTACACCCTAAATATATAAAGGTATTTCTTACCCCTGCCAGGATGAGTGATGTTATCCTCATCCTCAGGGAAACCAGCAGATAATTCCAATAAAGGGCCTATGCCCAACCATAAAAAAAACCCAAAAAAACAATCATAGCTCGGCAGCCAATACAAATCTAGATAAAACAAAACATGAAAAATGAATCCCTGACCGATGGCACAAAAATAAACAAAAAATAATAAAGACCGAAAAATAACTCCAATCCAGATGCATCCTGGCTGTCTTTCGGTGGATACACAACATGACCCAAATAAATGGATCCTCACTTGATTGAAGAGCAATCTCCATTGAGTAAAGGTGACCTCACACAGCACCAAAAAAGCAAAGGAATTACATGGTGCATCAACCAATCGGGTTGCTTGATATAACATGTGATTGTTTACTTTTGCCTTAGAGGTACTGTAATTTTGAGGCAAAACTGAGGCGATCACCATGTAACTGATCAAATGTGATGTCACAAGCCTTATAAAATGATGAAACAAGAAAATAAAAAAAAACAAAATATAAGTAGAGAAGAAGAGATGGGCGAACCAGTCCAAATCCGTTCCCTGGGATTTCCCAGGTTTCCCCTACAAAATCCGTTTTACGGGTTAAAATCCACAGACAGATTGTTACAACTTCAATCCTAGCGAATTAGTTCAAATCCCTGTATGTGGCTCGTATGTGCGACTTTAACCCCCCCCCCCCCCTCCCCTCCTCCTGCAGGATTAACTTAAATCCATTACGCGGATTGTGTTTATTTCTACTGAATCCGTCGTAGGAATTTTGAAATAAAAAATGCCGGTGGATTTATTTATTTTAGTAGGGAGCTAGATCACTATCAGGGAATTATTCTCGATGGGGGGGGGAGGAATGTGCAGTTTGTTGGGTTGGTGGGAGTAGCGGGGGGGATGATGTGCATTTATTACATTGTATTAATCCCTTTCATGCCTGTGCTACACCTTGGTAACATCAAAGGGGTGAATGTTATTTCTATACAAAGACCAAGCTGGATCAGCACTCAAAAATAATAATAAAGGACTTACGTTTTGCTTTTGGTCTCATCAAGTATTTTCTTTAATGTATCAAAAAAGCAGTAATACAGAAAAAATCAGCACACACAGGGAAAGGAAATGTTAGCAGACACACACGGTTACCATACTCATGATGGTTTAAAAACCAATCATGGGATGTCTGTGAGTTCATAACTATGATATATAAGCCAAATACAGAATAAACTAATATATATCTATTACCTGTGTATGTTAAGATAAGTACATATAAATAATATGTATACAACATAAAGAGAAAACAAATTATAATACTAATTAAAGATTTTTTTATACACATTTTTAAAGTAAAAAACAGAAATAAATGCACATTAGTATATAGATTGACTTAACTCTGTAAATAATATTCAGTTGTATATTTTTATAAAAGATTTACTTTAATTACACTTTATAAAGTAATATTCTATCTCGTTCACAGGGTACAGATTTAGCACAATTCATCTTCACCCTGCGCGTCACTCGGAGCGGGTGGACCGTGATACAAGTGCGTCTGTGATACAAGTGCGGCCAGGCGCATCACTGCCCAGTATAGGGGGAATTTCCTAAAAGGATTAATGCAGAAGGGGTCCCTGCTTCTGAATTGAACTCCCACTGAGTTAATTCTACTCGGTCGGTACAAGTCTCGAATTGCTGCACAGAGAGAGCAGAGAGAAGCGATCTCTCTCTGTATCTCCCCACACAGCTCTGTAATATTTACATTTCATTTATATTCATAGTATGCAGTAGGACTGAAGAAAATGTTCTCCGGAGCTGAACCGCATTACGGTCGGGTCCAGGAACCCCCTGCTTCCCTAGGTAAAGAGGCCCCAGTATGAGGTGCCAGTATCTTCTGCAAAAAAAAATAATTTTAAAGAGCTGTGCGGGGAAACACAGAGAGAGGGACCACTTCTCTCTGCTCTTTCTGCGCAGCTCTTCCAGACTGTGTGGCCCAGTAGGATTTACGCAGTGGGTGTCCCATTCAGAAGCAGGGAAATTAGTGTACTGAGCTTATAGGGTGGGAAAGCCACGACCGGGCTGCAGTCAGGCTCCATTCAGCTGCAATTTCTTTGAGCATAAAATGAACATAAAATATACTGCATTTGTACCTACTTGGGATTATCTTCTACTATCTATAGACATTTAACACTAATGATTTATAGATAGAATATACCATTTGAATATATTTAGACTAGATGAAACTATATTCTATACTACTATTTTTTCTGATTCTGCACTCAACTATTTCCAATCCGAGTTCTTAAAACTCCGTGATACTCATGCTCCACTACGCAGAATAAGGGTACAGGGGGGGGGCCCACCTACCATGAGTTACAGCTGACCTTATAGCACTCTACCATTTCAGGGATGCCTTGTGGGAAAGCTACAAAGTAACTGGCACTACCAAGGATCTCAACCACTACAGGTGCCTGCGGAACATGTGCACAAGGCAAACAAGATATGCAATAGCACAATATTACTCTGACAATCTCCTCCAGAATACATCAAACCCAGCTAACTTCTGGAAGGTTATTGTAACAGGGGACTTATCCCTGTTCAGTAATGTTCCTTTAATCTAGCAGTGTGGTAGTTAATTACTAAACATCACCTGCCTGATTAGATTGTTTACAAAAAGCCTGCCTTTGAGACAGGAAGTGAGTCTCTTTAGCTCTGACTGAGAGCTGACCTTTGGAGACACCACAATGTCTTGAGTTCTGCCAGCCACACAGCAGAGCTGATTGCAATAAGACTTCTAAACCTGGATGCTGATCTTTTTCTGTCCACGCACGGGTGCGGTTCCAGGAGAGCAGAGAAGCTTACTCAACAGCTGATAAACAGATAAGACTTAAATTATTAAGAGACTGCTTATATCTGCTTATTTTCATGCTATGTGTTTGGGATGGGAGAAATGCTTAACTAATGGAGATGTGAACTAATTGCAAGGATTCACTAGAAATACTCCCAAGTGAATGGAAGCTTTGTTCCCCCTTATGTTTGTATAAGTTCCTGATGAAAAGGAAAAGGCACAATAAAGCCTATTATAATTTCACATTAGAACAACTCCAATTGTGTACCTCTGTGAACGTCCGTCTACAGGTATCAACAATAAATTCCAGCCTTCTAATCATCAACAACCAAGTAATAACACTAAGGGGGATATTACTCTGACAAACCCCACTGACATTGCAATTGCATTCAATGTCTACTTTGTGGGGTGTGCTACTAACTTATTAGCAAAACGCAACCCAAACCACGAATCTCATCCTGGGAGTATCGCTATAGTCCCACCCTCTCCCAACACTGCCCACAATTTTCAATTTGGCCTAAGTTCCTAAGACTTGGTGCCCCAGCCATTACCAAACCAATTGCTTCCATAGTCAACTCTATCCAGTCTGCAGGCCACATCCCTAAGATCTGGAAAACTGCCAGAGTTGTCCCAATCTTCAAAAGTGGGGACAAAAACACTGTCTCAAACTACAGGCCAATCTCTCTTCTCCCAATACTATCCAAAGTCATGGAAAAATGTGTTCACTCCCAATTAAGCGATTACTATACCAAGACATATTTCCCTAGCCAATTCCAATCTGGCTTTCATCCCAAACACTCCACCATAACTACCCTGCTAAAAGCTTGCAATGAAATCCAGTGTGGAATGGAACGGAGACAACTCACTGGTGCAATATTCCTAGATTTGCAAAGGCTTTTGATACTGTTGATCATGCTATCCTGCTTAGCAAACTCCAGAGCTCTGGAATAGGGCAGCATGCTTTAAACTGGTTTCAGTACTACCTATCAGGTAGATCCCAACATGTGTCCATCTCAGACTCTAACTCTAACCCCCTGGATATCACCTGTTGTGTCCCGCAAGGCTCTGTGCTGGGGCCCCTACTCTTCTCAGTGATCATCAATGATCTTCCTTGTAAGGAAGCTTCAATACACATGTATGCAGCTGACACAATCCTATATGCACACAGCCATAGCCTCTACGAACTTGAACACATACTTCAGTCTGACTTTTTGAGACTCGAAAGCTGGATTTCCCAAAACAAACTGTTTTTAAACACTGACAAGACTGTAACAATGGTATTTGGGACCAAGACCAAATTTTTAAAGCTTCCAATGACTGAGCTGCAGATCAGAATAAATGCTAACACCACCCTAACTCCTGTTACTAGTTTTAATACTTGGGCATATGGTTTGACTGCCACTTAACATTCGGGATGCACATTGATACCCTGACATCCAAAACCTATGCCAAACTAGGTGTAATTTACAGGAACAAATCCTCCCTAAGTCTGCTGGTCAGAAAGCATGCTAATGCCAATTATCGACTATGGAGACATAGTATATGGCTCGGTACCCCAAACCCACCTTAGCAAACTTGACACCCTCTACAATTAAATATGCCTTTTGTTCTCCAATGCAACTACAACATACATCACTGCGAAATGCTCAAAGAACTAGATTGGTCATCACTTGAGTCTAGGTGCAAAGTTCATCTTTCCCGTCTTGCCTTCAAATACTTTCTGGGTAAGCTACCCATCTATCTGAACAAGCTTCTCACCCCTACCATATGCAGCACGTATCATCTGAGATCTGACTCCTAAAGACTGTTCATGGTTCCAAAGCTCAACAAAGTATCCGGTCGCTCCTCCTTCTCTTACCGTGCACCACAAAACTGGAACAACCTAAAGGAAACTCTCACATCCACCACCAGTTTAAGTTCTTTCAAATCTAAGGCTGTCTCACGTGTTAATCTGGTTTGTAACGGTTGCATACGTCTATAATATATATTTTCTTAAACTGTGCATACAATGTCTTGTACTGCACCGACACACTTTATTCGAGCAAATACCCAGTATGTACCTGGCAGATACCTGGAATGCGCCGCTCCTCACCTCTGACAAGCCCCGTTGCGTTTGCCTTCCCAGCCTGGGTTCATGCCTGGCTGACGGGCGGCTGATCTGTTAAATGATAATGATTAGGATTTAATAGGCTGCAATGCTTCGCGTGTCTACCAGATGGCATAAATTCATGAATTGTAATGCAGTATATATATATACTGTAAAACATACTGGACACCTAAAAAGCTCCTATTGAACCCCCAAAATGACCACAACATATATATAAGCATATGAGTGTCACAGAGGAGTGCTACTGAGCATGGCAATATATATTTTTTAAAACCAGAGACAGAACATAAAACACAGACAAAGCTCAGTTTTTAGCACATCCAGTGAGACTCATACACGGTACAGTGCCTAAATATATATGTATAAATACTCAGTTTTTAGCACATCCAGTGAGACTCATACACGGTACAGTGCCTAAATATATATGTATACACGGTATAAACTTTGCAACTAATATTGACAGATTTACTATAAATCATTCTTCCTGTTATTACACAGGTTATTAAGAATTTATATTAGCGTTAGGGACCCCTGATATGTGGTCTGCCTTGGCGGTGGCTCAGGGGCTTACAACAATTTTGGCCAAAAATGTCAAACTAAAAGACCATTTTACTTATTAGATATTTATACATATATATTTAGGCACTGTACCGTGTATGAGTCTCACTGGATGTGCTAAAAACTGAGCTTTGTCTGTGTTTTATGTTCTGTCTATATATATACTGTGCAGTATTGCAGCCAGCGGGAATAAAATGCTTCAATCCCTGCCTGGAAAATACCTCAATGCACTCGGGCAGAAAACAGTCACAAACCTCAATACACCCGGGTATACCTGAATTCGTGGGACTAGCCGAGCTCGAATAAAGTGTGTCGCCAGTGTATATAATGTATACCCTGTTCACTTATGTAACTGTATTTGTAACCATGTATTATTTGTCTTAACTCTATGCCCAGGCCATACTTGAAACCGAGAGGTAACTCTCAATGTATTACTTCCTGGTAAAATATTTTATAAATAAATAAATCCAAATCCAATACAAATAATTATCATATATTATTATACAATACAAATAGACTGAGATTTGGATTTATACATTTTTTAATGTATTTAAATTGGAAAAAGCATTATTTTGCCAATTTCTTCTATTTCTTTTGTGATTATATGGTGGCGGATTGGGAATCCCTTCACGGAGAAGCTACGCACCTCAGAAAATCTTACAAGAAATCTACCTTGGTTAAACATGACTGCAGGGCAAGTACTTATTTCTACCTTGATTACACTAACGACCCCCTTGGCTACCTTACTGGCTGATTGGCTGATTGGCTGATTGGCTCTAGCAGCACTTATATATGCTAATATTCAAGTAAGTCTGGTAAAAATTGTGTACTATTCACAGTGATGTGGCAAATATGTGTAGTGTGGGTACCCCCTGGCTACTAAATCTACCCAATGGGCTGGCAGTAAACCCTGGTATTCACAGGTCTGCCAGTAGCTTTTATGGGTTTTCCCCCTTCATCTTTTGGTACAGTCTTGAGTGACAGTAGGGGATGGCATATCCTGTTGTGGCTGGGCCAACAGGATGTCCACCCCCTGGCTGTACTTAAGGGCAGGACCGCTCTAAAGTTGGGGCTTCTGTTCCTTCCCCATGAGGAAGGCAGGTCATGACTGGGAGCCTGATATTGGAGCCTTCCCATGTGCTCTTCCTGCCTGAGAGGAGTAGAGTAACTATACCTCTGCCTCCACAAGGGAGGTGGTGAAGAGCTAGGATGGCTGCGGGTGCCCTAGGCCCATAGTAATGGTCCAGGGACTATCTCCAGTGATACCTGAGAGCGGATAAACGAGACTGTGATCCAGCAGGTGACTGCTGACTACCTGTATCTTACTGCACTAAGAATACTAATAAAGCTGTTCCTGTTTTGCAATATAACTCCTGCCTGGTGTGTGATCTAACTGGAGGGAGAGTTACAATTCTACCATGGGACATCGCCTCCATAGCCCTGGAGCCTACGGCAGATGAAGGCGTTGCACTGCTAAGTATATCGTGGGGTATGATCCCCAGAAGCCTGTTCCTGAAGTTCCAAAGTTACCGCGGACAACTCGCCCTCCTGTTACCAGCAGGTATGTACCACAAACACCCAGTAATGGCCCTGATCTACGATTGGGAGGTGAGGGAAATACTGTTACATTTGGAGGTGCTGCTGAGATCGAGAACAATAATGGAACAGACTTACAGGGAAACAAAGCTGGAAGTGATGATATACGCTTTCAGAACAAGTGCTAATTGAAAGAGGGAAGCTAGGTACAGTCAGGGGAACAGAAACCTCGCAAAGCATGACTTAGATGGCCCTACTAAATGGTGAATAGATCTGGAGACAAACGCTATTGCTGTTCTAAGTCACCATGAGGTTGGTAGTCGAGATACCTAGAAGGGTCCGAGATTCTGGCAGACAAAAGGGGTGGTGTAAATGTACTGCAGGAAGAGCCTGAGTTCTACTAGCCAGTAACCAGACTATGGAAACACAGAGTGCTTGTAATGGACTAATATCGTCTGCAGCGTATTGAGATGGAGATTTGCTAGCCTGGGGTACAACCTACTCTTGGTAGACTGCTAATCTATATACCGCAGAGACCACAAGAAATTACTTCCTGCCAAAACCCCGCAGACCACGTGGTCTAGTTGCAAACTGAAGAAACCAGTGTTGCAAGTATGTTTTGGAGGGGGGCGAAAGCCATAACCGCGCCCTTTTTGTGCTGCTTAGGACTTCTGGTCCCACTAGGGAGTGCAGACAGTGAGGACATATGCTTATGGGTGGGCTTACAGACGACGTGCCTGCTTTTCAGATCGATGAGCATGTCATAACTGCCCAGGTTCAACCCGTAGGTGAACTGTTTCAAAATGGCGTCTGTTTTCCTGCTAACGGCCACGAGGCTGTGGCCAGTATGGGTGGTGAATCCTGTGCTACTGGGTGCACAATATTCCTGGGGACTTGGGATCTGCCTATGGTGTGAAAACTAGGACTCCACCCCCGCGAGGTGACTGGTTCATCCAAGAGTCAGAGTCACGCCGTGTCACTGTAGGACTTTCTTCTGATCTCCACCAGAGGGAGGGGCCATGGTAACAACCAATGCTCTTTGACTACCCAAAGGAAAGGAGGAGTCGTAAGTGCCCGACCGCACCTTCCGTTCTTCGGAGCCAGCAGGGTAAGGAGAGTTACTCTACCTGTGCTTCTGCCTCCACGCACTTTAGTCCGATCCAAAATGGTGGACTGTGCCACAGGACATTACTCTTTGCCCGGGGGATACGTAGAAGTAATATCTGGGATGCCGCCCAATTGTTGTGCCTCTGTCTACAGTGTGCCTATCCGGGTAAAGACCTGGAATGGAGAACCACGTGCCCTGCCTGTGATGCTAGCTACTTCACACCCCGTGTGCCACCATCCACGTCCTGCTTGCCTGGCGACCTGGTCGATGATGGGGAGTTTTCTGTTTGTACAGCAGAAGCTGGCTCAGTATCCGTGACGAGCCACCGAGCCTACAGCCACATCCAGCATTTGTGGCAGCTCGGCTCCTGTGATGTCGCCACCGCCGGCGAGTGGTTCTAATCTTGTTTAAAGATGAGGACTGCCGGAGATCCCAGGCGATGGCGCAGCCTGGAAGTCTCATCTGGGAGGAGTGGAGCACCAGCGAAGTATTTTGTGGGTGTCAAAAATCGATGAGGCTTGCAGCAGCCGGACCGAGCCTCAAGTGATCATCGGGATTCCAGTCTACCCACGGAGCGGTGAGGAACCACCTCCTCACTGCCAGAAGGACCCGGTGGCAATACCAGCTGACCTAGTACCTTCTACTGGCAGTTCTGATACCGAGGATGAAAGCTGAGATGCTGATCAAGACTCCGGGATACCAGGATCTGATGACGTCCTTCCAACGGCGACTGTCGGGCGGACAAGAAAGGGTCAATTTCCGCTCCAGTGAGTACCGCCCCTGTTACCTTTACTTCTACAAGAGGGCTTCGTAAGCCTTTTGGATGCTCTACAGCTTCCAGTTCTGTTACCGTGCTACCACTCATATGTGAAACTTTGGCTGAGCACCAGAACTATGCTAAGGAACAATCTTTCCTGCCGCCAACAGATTCATATATTGCCGGCATGGAGGGATCACCTCCTTGGGAAGTGGAACAAATTAATGACCATTTTTCTCATGTTCCTATAGAGACTGTTTTGCTTGAACCAGATTTGCCCGTGAATTTCAAACGTATGGCTAGGTGGGAAAGAAACAGAATAAGGTCTGAGCTCTATTTTCTGGGACTTGTAGGGGAAGATATAGAGTTTGAGTATAGTACTGGGGATGAAGATATTTTCTTTAGCTCAGATGAGAGTGAGGACAGTGAGCCTTGCCCCAAAGAGAGGGAGCCAAGGGATGTCTCTAATAGAGTTATTAAGGAGATTCACTGATAATTCATGTTAAACATGCACTCAGAATTCTATCTGCACTACCTGATGATTCACCACAGTGGGTTAGTGAGATTTTAGTAGAGTATATTTCAGATTGGAGTATGCCTCATTCAGACAAATGGGGTCATGAGTTAACCAATAAGGATATTTCTGCGTATATAGACTCCTTGCCTACTACTTTGCCGGGTTGTGGGTGTCCTTTGTGTTACCAGGAATGTCATTCAGTGGTTGCTGTTAATCCCATAAGCCATGCTGTACGCAAACCACCATAACAGGGTATTTCCAGTGATAGTGTCCGGTAGTAAAGAGCATTAGTTTGCTATTAGAACTGGAGCACTAGTAATGTAACAAAGGTCTCCAATGTTAAGAGGGATCTAATGTTACACAGGGTAGTCATTTAGATGCCTTGTAAATAAAACCCTAATGTACTTTGTTCACAATGAAAATGCATATCATGCATATTCATGTGATATATATTATGTTATTTTGGTACACAAAAATTTAGAACCCCAAGCGGGGACGTTGGTATTGCCACCAGAGTGTGAGATTAGCGGGGTACCCCCTGGCTACTAAATCTACCCAATGGGCTGGCAGTAAACCTTGGTATTCACAGGTCTGCCAGTAGTTGTTATGGGTTTTCCCCCTTCATCCTTTGGTACTGCACTTGAGTGACGGCAGGTGATGGCATATCCTATTGTGGCTGGGCCAACAGGATGTCCACCCCCTGGCTGTACTTAAGGGCAGGACTGCCCTAAAGTTGGAGCTATTGTTCCTTCCCCATGAGGAAGGCAGGTCATGACTGGGAGCCTGAGATTGGGCCATCCCATGTGCTATTCCCTCAGGGGAGGAGTGGAGTGACTATACCTCTGCCTCTGCAAGGGAGTTAGGGAAGAGCTAGGATGGCTGCAGATGCCCTAGGCCCATAGTAATGGTCCAGGGACTATCTCCGGTGATACCTAAGAGCTGATATATGAGACTGTGATCCGGCAGGTGACTGCTGACTACCTGTACCTTACTGTACTAAGAGTAGTAAAAAAACCTGTTCCTGTTTTGCAATATACCTCCTGCCTGGTGTGTGATCTAATGGAGGGAGAGTTACAATTCTACCGTGGGAGATCGCCTCCATAGCCCTGGAGCCTACGGCAGATGGAGGCGTTGCACTGCTAAGTATATCGTGGGGAATGGACCCCAGAAGCCTGTTCCTGAAGTTCCAAAGTTACTGCGCACAACTCAACCCTCCTGTTACCAGCAGGTAGGCACCACAAACACCCAGTAATGGCCCCGATCTGCGATGGGGGGGTGGGGGTGTGGCGATAGGGAAACACTGTTACAAATGTTTGCATAAAAATATTCATGAAAACTTTTGCAAATGTGCAAAGTTCTCAAATCTATGCCCCAAAGGAATTTTTTTTCCTAGTCCAGAGTGATGTGTTTTGGAGGAGATTGCAGGTTTTGGGGCATTTGTAAAAACTGCATTTTTTATAATGAGTAAGGGAGAATCCAAAGCTATCCACATAGGGCTATATGGTAGAAATGTGTGAACTTTAGGAAAATCAGTCCAATAACCTTCTTTTCGTAGCAATATTTGAGCAATTCTCATAATTTCCCGAAATTTGTGTGTGCACAAGAAATTCTAATTTTTACGACTTTTAGAACAGTTCGTACATCTCTACTCTCTGGTCTACCTAACTACACAACCTAAACAATACAGAAACCTGTATTTATCACATAGAGATTACTCACTTCAGTGCTATCTTACTTACTTCCCTGCTTGGACAAGTTTAATTCATTACAGTTGAGGTTCTCCATCCTGTCTATATATATTTTTACCTTTTTTCATCCTATCTTCCAGCATGATCAGAAACCTCTATGCACCCATCCTCTGGCACTTTGCCCCATAGAATATGTATTTACAGTATATACACAGCCCTGTGTTTACTAGACATGGGCACATTTTTTCTTTGAATTTGAATCACAACAGATTTGCCATTTCCTTTCAGCCGCGGAATTCCGTGGATCGTTCTCAAAAAGGCAAATCCGCCATTTTTTTTTATTACTGAAAATCCAAGTGAAGGATTGCAAATCTGTGGCGGGGGGGAGAGGAGACAGAGGCGTTCAATTTTAGTATGTATCCACTGAAACCTCCCTCCAAAAAACTACAGAGAGATATGTCTGTGCTGTATTTAAATGAGTCCCATCCCACACTTCCTAAAAGGCTGTCCATAAGAGCTTTAGCTGGTGGACAAGTCTAAGGACCTTCTGTTGTTACTAGAATAGTGTACTGTGTCAGACCTAACAGGACTGTAACCCCCAACCACTGCTTTTCTGGGCAACAGCTGTAGCAGTGTGAGCAAAACCCTTTGCTGGGGTACTGCTGCGGCTCATTTTATTCTAACACATCGCCGCATTTTTCCTGGCTTTTTTCTCGAATGCGACGCACTTCACCGGGAGCATGCCACATTCATTTTGCATTCTCAGCCATGGGTCATGCGGGTCATGCGCGGTTGACACACGGTTTATGCGTTTATTGAGAATGCTTCAGATTTAATAGGTTGCAATTCTTCGCGTGTCCGCCAGATGGCAGACATACATGAATTGTAATGCGCATGCGCTTCAGTAATGTGTTGACTTGCAGGTGTTTCGTTTAAAAAAGATACTACAGTGTGCTATTTTAAATTGGCCTTGAGACTGAAGGAAGAGGTTGCAATAATGTATCAATATAGGCTTTTCATATTTAAGAAAGACAAAGACCAGTTTCTGTTAATCTCCAGAGACCCGCCGCTATGAGTGTTCAAGTGCAGCCCGTTTTCCAAAAACCCGACAGAAGTGACGCGTATTTGATATGGGCCGCGATTAATGCAACAGATGATAAGATGGCAACAGTTGTTCAAATTTATCAGTATTTTATCAAAAACTATGACTTTTACAAATTTTCGCCAGTTCCTCATGTGTGGAAGCGTGCAATAAGGAAAAAGTTATGTAGCGATCCATGTTTTTATCGTATTGAGCCACAACTTATTGGAGGGTATTGGTGTGTATCACCGGCTTTTTCCTGTATCTATGATCATGCAGACGGCAAAAGGCGAAAGGTCGTGTTAAAACCAACTAAGAAACGACAGTCGCTGCCAAGCAATGCGCCAGCACCAGCACCAGCACCGGCTTCCAATAACGGTACCACCGTCAGTGACAACCCTTGCTGTCTGTCCAGCCAGCCTGAGCCGGATTTCGCGTGCAGTTTCGATCAAGCTTGCATGTACCTAAGCGATTTCCTGCCTCATCAGCTGACTGATGTAGTAGTCCCACTGCCAACTATCAACGTGTATGATCAAGAACACTGAACTGGCAGTGGCCCGGCGCCAGCTGAATGGGAAATTCTATGGTGAGTATTGTTGCCGTATTATTTTCTGTGTTTTTTTATTTTGACAATACAGTATCAATATCGTTGCGATTCAAAAGTCAAGCGATTCTCCTGTAAGCAATATCATTGGCTGAGCGGCTTCTACAGTACTGCAGATACAGAACAATTGGTGGAACGCTAGGCGCATGCGCATTGGAGCCTTCTTGAAACGCATATGCGTTTCATCACATCACATCGACGGTAGGCGCATGCGCATGTGAACAGGAGACGCCCCCCGAGAAAATTATTGGTGGGACTGGCTGGGAACTTGTTTAGGGGACTGACCATTACAGTAAAACTTTTCTTTTTGTTTTTCCTCACAAAAGAAAACGACTAATGGAGGGATTTCGATGGATAATATCGCTTTGTGTAACAATGCCTGCACATTGCTGAATCGGATTTAAAAAACCAAGTACCGGAGTCTACAGTTTAGTGGCCGTTGTTATTGATTAGGATAGAATACTGTTCAGTACCTGAAACAGTATGCTGATGTTTTCCGACCGTACAGTACGGTTTATATACAGTATACTTTATAATAAACCCGAAAAAATAAAAACTATGCATTTATTCTACATGTATTACAGTACATACAGTATGTGTCTTCTATACAGTGCCAGTACATACACTGGCGACACACTTTATTCGAGCTCGGCTAGTCCCACGAATTCTGGTATACCCGGGTGTATTGAGGTTTGTGACTGTTTTCTGCCCGAGTGCATTGAGTTATTTTCCGGCAGGGATTGAAGCATTTTATTCCCACTGGCTGCAATACTGCACAGTACATATATATATACTGCATTACAATTCATGAATTTATGCCATCTGGTAGACACGCGAAGCATTGCAGCCTATTAAATCCTAATCATTATCATTTAACAGATCAGAGGCCCATCAGCCAGGCATGAACCCAGGCTGGGAAGGCAAATGCAACGGGGCTTGCCAGAGGTGAGGAGCGGCGCATTCCAGGTATCTGCCAGGTACATACCGGGTATTTGCTCGAATAAAGTGTGTCGGTGCAGTACAGTACAGTACAGTATGTGTCTTCTATTTTTTTTTAATACTCTTGTACTGGGCATGCCTACAGTATACAGTACAGTATGCCTGGACAGTAGTGTACATTCTAGAAACACTGTATTTTGTTACAGTAGCAAAGGAGCCAATGGAACAATGTAAAACAAATCAACATGTTCTTTTATTGGTGGAGTAAGTACAAAAACATTTATTTACAAATACAATGTAGAAACATTTTAAGTGCACAGCAATTCAAAACATCAACAGGTGTATGGTTTACTGCTACAGTAGTGAAAACATTTATGTATAGAAAGTGAAAACATTTACAGTCAGTCAGTATGGTTTAGAGTCACATGTTATATAAACAAATTCTTTATTCATAAAATATATAAACAAATTCTTTATTCATAAAATATACAAAACGCAACATCTCCTTTATTAAAGAACGGCAAGTCAAAACATATACAGTGGGATGGTGTGCAAAACAGTCTGCACCAGTACAGTCCTCGAGGGCAGCAAACAGGTGCGGTTTTCAGGGTAACCTTTGAAAACCATGCCTGTTTGCGGCCCTCAGGGACAGGAATTGTGCAGGTCTTGTGTACAGTAAATACAAACATTTTTTTATTAATACAAGTTAAAACACACAACATCTCCTTTATTTAAATACAACAGGTCAAAACATGTACAGTACCGTACAGTACAGTTCAGCACAACAGTATGGTCTTACCTGTGATTAAAAAAAATCTTTATTCATAAAATACAGTATACAAAACGCAACATCTCCTTTATTATATACAGTACAGTGGGATGGTGTGCAAAACAGTCAGTAAGGCCTGCACCACTACAGTCCTCGAGGGCAGAAAACAGGCCCGGTTTTCAGGACAACCTTGAAAACTGGGTCTGTTTGCGGCCCTCCGGGACTGGAATTGTGCAGGTCCTGTGTGTGTGTACACACAACAACATCTCCTTTATTTAAGTACAGCAGGTCAAAACATGTACAGTACAGTTCAGCACAACAGTATGGTCTTACAGTACCTGTGATTAAAAAAATCTTTATTCATAAAATATAGAAAACGGAACATCTCCTTTACACAAGAACAGCAAGTCAAAACTTTTGCAATGGGATGGTGTACAGAACAGTCAGGCCTGCACCACTACACTCCTAGAGGGCAGCAAAAAGGCCCGGTTTTCAGGACAACCTTGAAAACCGGGTCTGTTTGCGGCCCTCCGGGACTGGAACAAAACATTTACCAAACATTTTCAACAGTTGAACACTCACTCAAATGCGTACTCCACCAGATTGTCATCACCCTATACTTCTCCTTGAGAGGCGGTGGCAGATCGCGCAGGGTGATGTTGGGCACCATATCGATGCTAGCGAATGTAGGTCTTCTGTGAGCGGGTGTGCTTGAAGTGACGGCGAGGGTAGGTTGTCTGGGAGGAAGCTTTCCTCCTGTCTTGGTCGCCGTGTTGTCTCCTGGCGTGGTCTTGATGGGGTTGTCATGTCCTCCTCAACGGCATACATGTACACTACATCTTCTGGTTGAGGGGGTGCGCTTGGTGATGGAAGCGTGTCGATGTTCCCATTCATCACATCCATGCCACCCTCCTGCTCCGGCGTCGGGTAAACAGGGGCATGAACACCGAGCAAATGATGTATACCCGCTATGTCAGCCCCTGCTCTTCTCCATCCATCGATCCATCCGTTGCTCCATATTTAGCATGGTCTCCAGAAGCAGATCTATGTTTGTCAGCATAATGGAGTCCACGGGGATATCCACACATCCCATTCAGCATCCGGTCCTACGAGCTGCTTCTTGTGCCTGGCGTGTGGACATCTGGGTGGATGGGTGCTACGGAGGATGAGATGGGGGTTCTATGGAGAGAAGCGGCAGCGTTGTCGAAGAAGGGTGGAGGAGATGACCTGTGGATATCCGGTAGAGGAGAAGCGGCAGCGTCGTCGAAGAGGGATGGAGAAAGTGACCTCTGGATTTCCGGGCAAGAAGCAGAGTTGTCTAAGCGCAAAGGAGAAAGTGACCCGTGGATTTCAGAGGCACCAGCGGCAGCGTCGTCGGATACAACTGGAGAAGATGGCCTGTGGGTTTCCAGGAGTGCGGCTGCAGCGTCGAGGACAAGGAGTGGAGAAGACGGGCTGAAGATTTCCAGGACAGCGGCGGCAGAGTTGTCGAAGCGTATGGGAGGAAGTGGTCTGCGGGTTCGATGGGTTGGCTCCCATTCGTTTTGCGTCGAGAGTACATCACCGTATTTCTTCTTGACATAATAAGGCTGACGTCTATTAAAACCCTTAGCCTTTGGGGTCAGCAGAAGGTTTTCTTTATTGGCCTTAGCCTTTTACTTTGGCGTTGGCTTGAAAATAGCTCCCGCCTTTCGCTTTTTCTGCATGACATGCACGGCAGAGGCAAGTGGGTTCCTGCGTCCGTAGTATCGGGGTTGCTCCATGGAAGCAGATGGCACAATGCAGTATCTGGACAAGGGCAAGTTCAGATAAAGATCATCGAGTGGTGGGCTATGCAAAGTGTGTAACCTTTTATGCATGGCGGCGAGGTACAGGTGTTGAAAGTGGGCGTACTCTAATGTGAGTCATTACCGTATGAATACACCATCCATTTTGTGGATTCACTGCACTTTGAATACACATCGACTAAACATCGAATATACATTCTTGTGTTTGTATTTCTTTGTACATGAAGCAATGCCTGTTAAAAAGATTTCCAAGGATCTCAGCCTGCGAATTAAGGAGATGTACACGAGCGGACACCGAATTGCTGCTATCCAATGCTGGTTAGCTACTTCTGGCCTCGTTGTGCCAGCAACCACCGTGAGCTATCATGCACACGAGAAAACAGAGAACGCAAAAGGGCACCAAGGGTAACTAAAGTGTAACCATCTGGTTACATAGTATTTAACAGTAGTCAGAGTATACAGTAGTTCCAGTATAGACTAGTTTGACAGTACTACAGTAACTGCCTACTAACTGCTCAATTTTTTCTTTCCAGAGAAAGCAGCACCAGCCATCTACAGTAGTACTACACATCACACAATGCCATAATACAGTACGCACATAACTGCACTATTTTTTTGTTTTCTTGTCGCTTCAGGAAAAAAGGGTGGCCTGGGGGGAGGTGGGGTGTTGTGTCCAGTCTAATCTGTTTGTACAGTCAAATGTACAGTATAGAAACAGCAGTAATGGTGTACACAAAACATCTCCTCTCTCAATGAACTACTGTACTGTACACAGAACGAGGAACAAAATAAAGACGGAAAAAAATATTAATATATATATTATACATTACAGTATATATTATTAAATAATATTCTTATAAATGTGCATTATTCATGTTTATCCATGTTTTACAAATGTTTTCTAAATGTTTATCCAATTTCAATCTGCCAGGAGAACTTAATAAAGACTGCTTTATGTATTATTCATGATTATTTTTATATGTGTATTTTTTTGGTTCCTGATAAAATAAAATAAATATTTATTTACATTCCTGCTAATCATAATCATTGACAACACCCCCTCCCCCCCACACCTACAGTACACCAATGAATAAGAATGAATGACAAAAAAACATGAATCAGTTAATGGTTTTTTTTAACTCTCAATTCTCACAATGCTGTGCAAATCAGATTTACATTTGAAATTCGAGAAGGGATTTTCCAAAGCGTTACCGTATACAACTAAAAAAAATTTTTTATATTAAATATTGTACTGTACAGTAGATCTACAGTACTGTATCTAATGTTTTTTTATTTCTGTAGATTTATATTACAACGGTATATATATTTTGTATATTTGTATTTATATTACAGCAGCATATATATTTTGTATATTTATATTTATACTGCACCGACACACTTTATTCGAGCAAATACCCAGTATGTACCTGGCAGATACCTGGAATGCGCCGCTCCTCACCTCAGACAAGCCCCGTTGCGTTTGCCTTCCCAGCCTGGGTTCATGCCTGGCTGACGGGCGGCTGATCTGTTAAATGATAATGATTAGGATTTAATAGGCTGCAATGCTTCGCGTGTCTACCAGATGGCATAAATTCATGAATTGTAATGCAGTATATATATATATACTGTGCAGTATTGCAGCCAGCGGGAATAAAATGCTTCAATCCCTGCCTGGAAAATAACCCAATGCACTCGGGCAGAAAACAGTCACAAACCTCAATACACCCGGGTATACCCGAATTCGTGGGACTAGCCGAGCTCGAATAAAGTGTGTCGCCAGTGTATTACAACAGTATATATATTTTTTATATTTATAGTTATATTACAACAGTATATATATTTTGTATATTTATATTTATACAGTATTACAACAGTATATATATTTTGTATATTTATTTTTATATTACAACAGTACATATTTTGTATATTTATATTTATATTACAACAGTACATATATTTTGTATATTTATATTTATATTACAACAGTATATATATTTTTTATATTTATATTACAACATTATATATATATTTTATATTGCTGCATATTGATACTGTAGAACTGTGCTTGTGGCCTACTGCACTGTAACTCACCGGATTGTTTTTCTTTACATTGTAGGGAGACAACTCTTCTGGTGGACAAAATAAGTGAGGAGAATGATGAGAAGAGTGCATTAAGGGTCAAATACACTCTGCAGGAAAATCACAATCTCACTGTATCCGAGACCAGCATAAAGAAGATGAGACGCAGCATTGGATGGAAATATGGACGTGTGAGGTTAGTACTGGACAGTACAGGAGGTAAAAGTGTTGTTTAGGAAACTGTACTGTACCGCTAAAATTATTTATTCCTTGTCATTACAGAGCGTACCCCATGATACGGGATGTAAACAAAATAAAAAGAGTGGTCCAGACCCAGGCATGGATCGACAGTGGAGAAACTTTCCAGGATTGCATCTTCACTGACGAGTCTACTGTGTCGCTTGAGAGATTTGCAACCTTTGCATTCCACAAAAAAGGTCGTATATCTATGAAGCCGCGGCCTAAACACCCCCTGAAGCTGCATGTGTGGGGTGCCATCTCTAGGCGTGGACCAGGATGCATTGTCATCTTTGAAGGTAAAATATATAAATTATAATGTAGCCTTATGCACTGTACTGTACTAGTGTAGCCTTACTGTATGCACTGTACTGTACAACTGTATTGTGCAGTTTTTAGAGCACTTTTCTTTTTTTGTTATAGGAATCATGAATAAAGCTTTCTTCCAAGACAAAATTGTCCCTGATGCAATACATCACACGCGAGTTCCCGGATGGTCACCGTTTCTACCAGGACAACGATCCGAAGCACACCGCGTCAACAGCGCATATCCTTGAGTGCAGTATCAACTGGGTGAAGACGCCAGCGGAGTAAGTGCGGTAACCGTGTCTCATTTTTTACCACTGTTTTTATTGTGTACTGTATCTCTTCAACTAATTGTCCTTTTTTTCCAATGACAGATCGCCAGACTTCAATCCGATCGAAATGGTCTGGCATCAGCTGAAGGACCATATCCGGAAAGTGGTGAAACCCTCCAAAAAGGACGAGTTGGCGAAAGGCATAATGAGTTTTTGTAACGATGTACTCACCGTGGAACGCTGCAATAAATATATAGACCATATTGCGTCTGTGTTGCCCATTGTGATCGCGCGTAATGGGCAAGCATCAGGAAAATAGTACTGTACTGTAGTATTGTAAGTACAGTTTGATACAGGTAAGTATGGCACATATTTTTTCTTTCCCAATAGTCAGAGTATACAGTAGTTACAGTTTTTTCTTTCCACAGAGAGCAGCACCAGCCATCTGGTTACATAGTATTTAAAAGTAGTCAGAGTATACAGTAGTTCCAGTATAGACTAGTTTGACAGTTCTACAGTAACTGCCTACTAACTGCTCAATTTTTTTCTTTCCAGAGAAAGCAACACCAGCCATCTACAGTAGTACTACACATCACACAATGCCATAATACAGTACGTACATAACTGCACTCATTTTTTGTTTTCTTGTCGTTTCATGAAAAAAGGGTGGCTTGGGGGGAGGTGGGGTGTTGTGTCTAGTCTAATCTCTTTGTACAGTCAAATGTACAGTATAGAAACAGCAGTAATGGTGTACACAAAACATCTCCTCTCTCAATGAACTACTGTACTGTACACAGAATGAGGAACAAGATAAAGACGGAAAAAATAATATTACTATATATAAATATATATATTATACATTACAGTATATATTATTAAATAATATTCTTATAAATGTGCATTATTCATGTTTATCCATGTTTTACAAATGTTTTCTAAATGTTTATCCAATTTCAATCTGCCAGGAGAACTTAATAAAGACTGCTTTATGTATTATTCATGATTATTTTTATATGTGTATTTTTTTGGTTCCTGATAAAATAAAATAAATATTTATTTACATTCCTGCTAATCATAATCATTGACAACACCCCCTCCCCCCCACACCTACAGTACACCAATGAATAAGAATGAATGACAAAAAAACATGAATCAGTTAATGGTTTTTTTTAACTCTCAATTCTCACAATGCTGTGCAAATCAGATTTACATTTGAAATTCGAGAAGGGATTTTCCAAAGCGTTACCGTATACAACTAAAAAAAATTTTTTATATTAAATATTGTACTGTACAGTAGATCTACAGTACTGTATCTAATGTTTTTTTATTTCTGTAGATTTATATTACAACGGTATATATATTTTGTATATTTGTATTTATATTACAGCAGCATATATATTTTGTATATTTATATTTATACTGCACCGACACACTTTATTCGAGCAAATACCCAGTATGTACCTGGCAGATACCTGGAATGCGCCGCTCCTCACCTCAGACAAGCCCCGTTGCGTTTGCCTTCCCAGCCTGGGTTCATGCCTGGCTGACGGGCGGCTGATCTGTTAAATGATAATGATTAGGATTTAATAGGCTGCAATGCTTCGCGTGTCTACCAGATGGCATAAATTCATGAATTGTAATGCAGTATATATATATATACTGTGCAGTATTGCAGCCAGCGGGAATAAAATGCTTCAATCCCTGCCTGGAAAATAACCCAATGCACTCGGGCAGAAAACAGTCACAAACCTCAATACACCCGGGTATACCCGAATTCGTGGGACTAGCCGAGCTCGAATAAAGTGTGTCGCCAGTGTATTACAACAGTATATATATTTTTTATATTTATAGTTATATTACAACAGTATATATATTTTGTATATTTATATTTATACAGTATTACAACAGTATATATATTTTGTATATTTATTTTTATATTACAACAGTACATATTTTGTATATTTATATTTATATTACAACAGTACATATATTTTGTATATTTATATTTATATTACAACAGTATATATATTTTTTATATTTATATTACAACATTATATATATATTTTATATTGCTGCATATTGATACTGTAGAACTGTGCTTGTGGCCTACTGCACTGTAACTCACCGGATTGTTTTTCTTTACATTGTAGGGAGACAACTCTTCTGGTGGACAAAATAAGTGAGGAGAATGATGAGAAGAGTGCATTAAGGGTCAAATACACTCTGCAGGAAAATCACAATCTCACTGTATCCGAGACCAGCATAAAGAAGATGAGACGCAGCATTGGATGGAAATATGGACGTGTGAGGTTAGTACTGGACAGTACAGGAGGTAAAAGTGTTGTTTAGGAAACTGTACTGTACCGCTAAAATTATTTATTCCTTGTCATTACAGAGCGTACCCCATGATACGGGATGTAAACAAAATAAAAAGAGTGGTCCAGACCCAGGCATGGATCGACAGTGGAGAAACTTTCCAGGATTGCATCTTCACTGACGAGTCTACTGTGTCGCTTGAGAGATTTGCAACCTTTGCATTCCACAAAAAAGGTCGTATATCTATGAAGCCGCGGCCTAAACACCCCCTGAAGCTGCATGTGTGGGGTGCCATCTCTAGGCGTGGACCAGGATGCATTGTCATCTTTGAAGGTAAAATATATAAATTATAATGTAGCCTTATGCACTGTACTGTACTAGTGTAGCCTTACTGTATGCACTGTACTGTACAACTGTATTGTGCAGTTTTTAGAGCACTTTTCTTTTTTTGTTATAGGAATCATGAATAAAGCTTTCTTCCAAGACAAAATTGTCCCTGATGCAATACATCACACGCGAGTTCCCGGATGGTCACCGTTTCTACCAGGACAACGATCCGAAGCACACCGCGTCAACAGCGCATATCCTTGAGTGCAGTATCAACTGGGTGAAGACGCCAGCGGAGTAAGTGCGGTAACCGTGTCTCATTTTTTACCACTGTTTTTATTGTGTACTGTATCTCTTCAACTAATTGTCCTTTTTTTCCAATGACAGATCGCCAGACTTCAATCCGATCGAAATGGTCTGGCATCAGCTGAAGGACCATATCCGGAAAGTGGTGAAACCCTCCAAAAAGGACGAGTTGGCGAAAGGCATAATGAGTTTTTGTAACGATGTACTCACCGTGGAACGCTGCAATAAATATATAGACCATATTGCGTCTGTGTTGCCCATTGTGATCGCGCGTAATGGGCAAGCATCAGGAAAATAGTACTGTACTGTAGTATTGTAAGTACAGTTTGATACAGGTAAGTATGGCACATATTTTTTCTTTCCCAATAGTCAGAGTATACAGTAGTTACAGTTTTTTCTTTCCACAGAGAGCAGCACCAGCCATCTGGTTACATAGTATTTAAAAGTAGTCAGAGTATACAGTAGTTCCAGTATAGACTAGTTTGACAGTTCTACAGTAACTGCCTACTAACTGCTCAATTTTTTTCTTTCCAGAGAAAGCAACACCAGCCATCTACAGTAGTACTACACATCACACAATGCCATAATACAGTACGTACATAACTGCACTCATTTTTTGTTTTCTTGTCGTTTCATGAAAAAAGGGTGGCTTGGGGGGAGGTGGGGTGTTGTGTCTAGTCTAATCTCTTTGTACAGTCAAATGTACAGTATAGAAACAGCAGTAATGGTGTACACAAAACATCTCCTCTCTCAATGAACTACTGTACTGTACACAGAATGAGGAACAAGATAAAGACGGAAAAAATAATATTACTATATATAAATATATATATTATACATTACAGTATATATTATTAAATAATATTCTTATAAATGTGCATTATTCATGTTTATCCATGTTTTACAAATGTTTTCTAAATGTTTATCCAATTTCAATCTGCCAGAAGAACTTAATAAAGACTGCATTATGTATTATTTATGATTATTTTTATATTTGTATAAATAAATATTTATTTACATTCCTGCTAATCATAATCATTGACAACACCCCCCCCCCACACCTACAGTACACCAATGAATAAGAATGAATGACAAAACAACATGAATCAGTTAATGTTTTTTTTTAACTCTCAATTCTCACAATGCTGTGCAAATCAGATTTACATTTCAAATTCGAGAAGGGATTTTCCAAAGTGTTACCGTAAAAAAAGCCTAAAAGGGTTGGGGGGGTTGGGTGAGTCATGCGTTAGCTCCCATCTCAAAGAGGATTACATGCAGGCGCAGTGAGGTGATTGACGCTCGGCTAGGGACGGATTAAAATCACAATGACTATAGTAGCTTCAGAAAATTAATGACTCTGTGGGGGGGGGAGGAGTTGGGTGAGTCATGCGCAGTAAGCAGCTAGCTCCCATCTCAAAGAGGATTACATTCAGAAAATTAATGACTCCATTGATTGTGGAGGTGTCTGTCGATAAGAGTTTGTATGTGCGTGGGGGAGGGATGAAGGATTAGTTGTGCAGCAGTTCAAAGAAATTATATAGAGTAGAGTACAGTAATTTCAAAAGGCAGTTCATCATAATAATTTGATCCCTACACCCCCAAATACAGTACATAAAAACCACACAAATCAACCATGTGCAGTCAAACGCACAGAATGAATATCGTAATATCAAGATTGTTTTCGCAGGCTTGTGGATAAAATAACTGTTACAAAATTATAATTAAAAATTTTTTTTTTGTTTGGGGCACTCAAGCAAGGAGTGGTGGGTGAAGTTACAGCGCATGAGCAGTAATCAACTAGCTCCCATCCGAAAGAGGATTACACACAGGTGCATAGAGAGGTGATGATCTATGCAAATCAAAATCGAGAAGGGATTTTCCAAAGCGTTTCCGTAAACAAAGCCTCAAAGGGTTGGGGGTTGGGTGAGTCATGCGCAGTAAGCAGCTAGCTCCCATCTCAAAGAGGATTACACGCAGGCGCAGTGAGGCTTTGTAGCTTGGCTATGAACGGATTAACAACAAAATGTCAAGATTCAGAAAATTAACGACTCTGTCTACGGGGGGGGGGGTGGGTTGGGTGAGTCATGCGCACTAAGCAGCTAGCTCCCATATCAAAGAGGATTACACGCAGGCGCAGTGAGGCTTTGTAGCTCGGCTATGGATGGATTAACAACACAATGTCAAGATTCAGAAAATTAACGACTCCGTGGAATTTCACATCCTTAAGCGATCCTTGTGTGTGTGCATGGGGGATGGGGCTACAGGGTACAGCTGCATTAAGTTCAAAGATAATGACATACTTTAATTTCAAAAGGCAGTTCAACATAATAATACACCCCCAAATACAGCCATGTGCAGTCAAACGCACAGGGTCGCAGTCAAAAGCTACAGCACAGATTGAATATCGTAATACAGTATCAAGATGTTTTTTGCAGGCTTGTGGAGAAAATAAAAATAAAAAAATTAGAATAATTTTTTAATTTTTTTATTTATTTTTGGTCACTTACTCAAGCAAGCAAGCAGTGGTGGGCGAAGTAACAGGAGCATGCGTAGTAATCACCTGCTGTCAAGCAGGAATGTGATTGAAACCAGACACACGTTCAAAGGAATGGTGTGGGAAAGATGTACTGCATTGCAGAGAAGATAAGAAGTTGACATACCCTGCAGTGCAGTTAATTATCCTGAGCGAGGGGAGAGCGCTGTATATGCCGAAATGTGACACTGTTACAGTACTGTACACGCCGATGCGTTTCAACAATTTTCAAATGAGACATACTGTACAGTACAGCACTGCAAATACTTGTATACTTTACATATGCAAATTTACAATTACTGCGCGCGCACACACAGACTGTGTACTGACGTAGGTTGAACCGCGAAGGTATTAGACTTTCAAGACAACAGCTCGCAAATGCCCCCCTGAGTTTTTACACGGCATTGCAGTATTGCCGACAGCGAGAATAAAATGCTAATATCACGAGCGTGAAAATAACGTTGTTTGAACTTCAAGTACAAAGTAATATGTATTGAGGGCTCTGAGTTACTGAGGCCAGGTGAGATTAAATAAAATATAAAAAAATGTTTAAACATCAGCCATGTGCTTTTGAGGTAATTTAAAGACAAAAAAATATCTATTCTGTAAAAATTATATATGTATAAATTATCTGAGGGCCTCACTGTTAGGTTCTCAGTATAAATCATTGTGAGGCTCTTGATCACAGTACATATCACAATTGTTTATGGATAAACACACCTTCCTGGAGCCCTTTAGTAAGGACATTACTCACTGTATTTACCAGTGGCCAGGATCGATGGCATTTCCCCGTTCTTTTTTCTTATCTTTCTTCTTTCATTTATTCTTATCTGTGTTACATGTGAGAAAAGCACTGTTTTCAATGACACAGCAGTCTTGTGGTAAGATAAGTTTAGTAGACAACAAGAGACAAATGGGCTCCAATGCTACATCCAACTTGATAATTAATTTAGTACATTACTAAGTATTTTATCTGTATTCTTTCTTCATAAATATGGGTCATTTAGTTCAATACTTTGGCCCAAATATTTTAAGCCTACTGTACAACCACATCATGGTAAACCTATTCAGTAGGTCCTACACTACCAATATTATACTGTCATGTATTTCTTCCACTGCATAGAGTGAAGAGAGTAAACAAAATGATGTTGCAACCAACAGCAAGGGGTGTGTGACATACATGTGGTGTCTAAAGGATTCAAATGTAAGAAGCACTATATGTGCTATGTATGAGGTGCAGTGCAGTTAAAACGGTTAAAAAGTAGAAGTGCCCTAATATTTTAACCCTTTAGACATCACATGTATGTTACGCACCCCATGCGTTGGCTGCATCATTTTTTTAAATCTTTTTACCTAGTTAAAAATAAACAAATGGAGCCTCCAGGCTGAGTAAATGAATTATACGTAATGACACATGATGTCACACGCCAAGCAACTATAAGAACTGTCGATTTCATGTGTTTGCTACAGTACAGTCACGGGGTCCAGAACTTTTAACACTGAAACCACCGGGATCACTAGCACCAGACAGGACACAGAAGTTGAATAAACAAAAGTTTATTCAAGCAAGCCAGCAAACACACAAAATACACAGTCACAATGAAACACTCACCAACTGGGGGCATGTGGGGCAAGAACCTATCCTCAACAAGATGCAGGGGCCTGCTTCAGTAGGCTTGCCCTGAACGTCTTCTTACGTGGCTTCTCAGTGCTATTCGCTCAATAGCACTTTCAAAATCCCACCAGCCATGTCTCCGATCGACTCCAAAGTTCTTCTGATTCTCTGATCGGGCGTACTCCTTACATAGTCCTCGGTTGCTATACTTTACATGGAGCAGAGGCCACCAACCAATCAGAGCATGAATCGTGATGCTGCAGCCAATCGGAGGACGAGGGCTCGTCTGGCTGCACCAATCAGAAGAGGGGTCCGGCCTAAGCACTCAGGACCGCCCCTTGAGGAGGGAGCTGCTGGCAAGCAGGAAATTTGAACATTCTAATGGGAATCATGCCTTCAGGACTAAGACCCGGCAATGGTTCCATTGGCCAGCCTTATACCTCCCACTGGGTAGGCTCCAAAGCGTCTTGGAAGAACAAAGGCACTGCCCCACTGATAGCCGTCCCCAGACCTGATAATCAGCCCTTTCCCATTGTCAGGGTGTCCTAGACATCCTGCTCCAAGCCATAGTTCCTTTCTTTGTCCACCGGGTGTGCTGCTGCTTTTTGTCAGCTCTGGGGTTTGTCTGTCTGTCGGTCTGTCTCCTTGTTGCTCCTGTTCTGTCTTTATAGATCCCGCTTCCTGTTTCTCCTTGCCTTTGTTTTGTGTCAGACTCCATGCCCATGCTTCTGTCTCTGATCTGTTCCTGTGCCATTACATACTGGCTTGCTAACTGTATGGGGACATACATTAACACAGGGATTAAAGTGCTTTTAATCATACAGTACCTGTTCTCCAATTCATACATTTTTCACCCCTTCCAGACAACACACAGTCATTAGCTCTTTTCTGGAAGGGGTTACACCAAACATTACATACATCGGCCACATGAGCCTCACAGAGGAGGTCATTACACATGGTATTGGGGCAACCAGGCAGGTTTCACCTTTATTATGGGAGGCTTGCTACCCCTACTGTCACAGCTACTCCTTGAGTAAGCGCCTGTGAGCGTGAAATGCGTAAGAGGATTTGCTGTACCTCTGTTTTATGATGGGCCATTTAATATTTTCATTTTTTTATTCTTAAATCCACCTCTTTGTGTTCCGGTAATGAGCTGCTGATTACCCTTCCCTTTTACTATAAGTTAAATAAAACACCAGTTTTCTGACACACAAGTATAAACAAAGTGAAGCACAGCAAATAAAGCAGATACAGAGAGAAAGTAATATAACAAAGTGACATGTAGAGCTCAAAAGTACAGTGGTGCTAGCCATCAGTGAGTTTAGCTCACACTCCTAGATATGATTCCCATGATTAGCAGAATTTGTGGGTTCTAATCCTTTTGGTTCTGACACCAGTCGAGGCATAACTCATAAGGTGCCTTAGGCTTAGTTCTTATGGACAGCCTTTTATGAAGTGTAAAATGTGATTCATTTAAATATATTTTGCATAGCATTTATCATATCTCTCAGGGTACCTCAGGTGTTCTCCTTTTCCAGCACAGGTATCTCTCGGGATACACACACACACACACACACACACACACACACACACACACACACACACACACACACACACACACACACACACACACACACACACACACACACACACACACACACACACACACACACACACACACACACACACACACACACACACAAACACACACTTGTTAATCCATTCTGTGGATATATTAAAATCCAGAACTCGTAGGATAGATTTTCCGTGGTAGAAAAAAATCTGGGTGGAATGGATTTAATAGCAGATTCTGATGAATCTGCTTGGATATTTTAGTTCCCAATCCATAGACAGGTTTTGTTGTGGGGATCAGATTTTGTCTAAAAAATCCAGGAAAATCTGGGACGGGGTTTCAAACCAGTCTGCCCATCTCTAATATTTACTACAGTGTAGTGAGTTGGAGGAAGGTCAAAGCAATAAACTATTTACCAACTTCCAATCTATTGTATTTTTAATATGCATTTGACAAAAATGGTGTATTAGTCAGTCTTTAGTTTAGTTTCTTATTTTATTTCATACATACCAGGAATCTAATAATAATGCTGATTGTAAACAATGATTTTTAAAAAAAATTATCATATGAGTGTGCCTGTTCCCTGTCCAGAAAGGAATTAGAGAAGGGTGTCCTGATTAGTGGAGGCTATTAACTTTACTTAATTAACTAATTTTCCTTTTGTGTTTAATTCATTTTAATTAAATACACAGTTCTCTTTTGACATATGAGAATTGGATAGCTATTTTTACTTTGAATGAAAAGAGCAAACTAGTCGTTTTTAGTCATTCTTTAAGAAATTACAGTGTTGGATAATTTTATCAATATTTTTTCAGCAGGTAAACTGGAAGTTAAAACTGACTTCCAATATAAAAAAAAAAAAACCCCATCATATGTAAACAATAAACGTAACTGAAGAAGATTGTGATTATTTCAAGCTAATTGCCATGGTATTTAAGATAGAAACAACTGTTCACATCGTGCTACTGTTTCCTTTATGTATTTGCATTAGAAAACATGCAGAAGAATTAGTGCCGGATATCTGCTATTTGTAGAACACATCAAATTATAGTTGTGTTGGGCAAATGTACAACTCTAGTGGCCAAGTTTCTGTTTGTCTGGGAGGCAATTTTAAATTACTCATAAGCAATAACACGGTATGTGTTTTATAACTCAAACCACATGTGCAAATATAGTTTGAACCTTGTGACTAAAGCAATGAAGGAGAAACAAAGATTCAGCTGGTGAATTAAAGTGAAAATTTCATTTATGGACAACAGTTGGCACTTTGTTTCCTTGGTTGTTCGGTTTTCCTTAATATATCAGAATCAATTTTGCCATAATTATAATAATTACCGCCTCCTAATGATTATCTTTGGGGAATGTACATATTAATTTTGTACTTTCATGGACTATTTTTTAGGTTTGTTGTAGGGACTCACTTGAGAAAAGGGAAAGTAGATGATGAAATGTAAATCATGATATGTTTTCCTTCAAACATACAGTACAATGTAAAATATATTATACATGAAAACCATGATGCCACGACTATAATTGAATGTACAGCTCAACCCCGTTATAACACGATCCGTTACAACACGAATCCGCTTATAACGCGATCCAAGCGTGGCTCCCAAATTTTGTATTTATGAATACTTTACAACATGATTATTGGGATCTTAAATACTTTATTGTACAATGCATACAATTGTACAATATTTCTAATTCGATCCACTTATAGCGCGATGTGATTCTTTGGACCCCAAGCACAGCGTTATAAGGGGGTGAGCTGTATATGTTTTTTGAGGCAGTCAGGAAAAAATGATGAAGGAATAAGAGTATCACTCTTATTTGTGACAACAAAAACCACATTAAAATAAATGTATACATCATATCTGCCTACACATTGCAATAAATAAATTGCTAAAGTTATAAATAAAAGCATTATGTGCAGTGAGAGAAGATTGTATATACAGCTCAACCCCTTTATAACGCTGTGCTTGAGGTCCAAAGAATCACATCGCCTTATAAGTGGATCGCGTTAGAAATAATGTACAATTGTATGCATTGTACAATAAAGTATTTAAGATACCAATAATCGTGTTGTAAAGTATTCATAAATACGAAAATTGGGAGCCACACTTGCATCGCGTTATAAGCGGATTCGCGTTGTAACGGATCGCGTTATAATCTTTGTTTTTGATTTTTAATCTTTGTTTTTGATTTTTTTTTCTTGGCCTGACCTGACTTTTGTTGAGTTGGGCTGCATTTATTTCAAACTGATTTGACACGTCCACTGTGCATCTGACTTGTTCCAATGGCACTAATATGTTTTTTTAATGTCAGACTCAATGAGCCAAATATATCAAGCTGTGCAAAGGTCTGCCAATAAGACTCATTTGCAAAAAGTGGGCTAAAGCAGGTTTTTCTCTACTTCAAACTGGAATGAGAACATACAGTATGAAGTTGTGTTTGTGATTGAATTATTATGAGGAAGTCATGCATTTTCAAGGCTATTTTAAATTGTTTGTTTAATGTATCTGTTCACTAAATGACACTAAATAAACCGAATGCTAACATAGTTTATATATAGTACTATTGTAAGTCTCAGATCCACAAATATTATATCCATTATTATATCCATATAACTATTATATCATGGTTCATAAAGTGACGTTACCTAGCACAGGATCAGATGTTATTTGCCCTGACTTAAGATGGTATCCGCAAAGCTATTTATATGCAAAAACAGTGGCCATACTTCTGTACTGTACATCTGTTTCACATAGACTTAACATCATGTTCATGTAGCATAACATTACGTTATCTTCCTATAATGTTACATTATCCCAGATACTGTACTTCTTCACCATATTGCACAGTGGGATGCCTTTTTTCCTTTTTTTACCCTGTGCTTTTTCAAAGATAAGACCATTTCTTTGACAATTCTCTTTGAAGTCACCACTCGGGCTCTCTGGTGGGTTGGAGCAAGTCTGAAAGAACTGCATGCTGTTGGCCTTAAAACATTTATTTAAAAAATCACATAAATCCAAAACAACAACAAAAAATGATTTGCAGTTTGATTTCATGAGCTTAGTCTCAAGATTTTTTTTGGGGGGGGATTCTGTACCTTTAAGCCCAGATTTTCTAAATGGAGCATTAGCTCACCTTAAATCCATTTCACTTTACTGGTCTTTAAGATGCATTAGGACTTAGTATTCTTTAGTACAGTAAATCTAGCCATTAGTATGTTGCATCATTTTATGCATATGTTTAACAAATCCTAAACTTTTAATAAAAGAAAAAGCCCTGCAATTTTCCATTCTAAATGTAGGAGGATTTATTTTTCCAAAGTGTATTTCATTATGTTACAGTACTGCACTTTGTGTTGAAGAAAATACCAGCCAAAATTGGAAGAGAAATGTCAAAGAATATAATTTTAGGACAAAACAATGCTGTTAAATGTAATATTAAAAATAATATAGGTATAAATGGGAGTTAATTTAGCAAGAAAAGCGCAAATAATAAGGAGCAACTTCCATAGGCATTCTCCAAACTAAAATGACAGTGTGCTTTAGGTCAATCCAAATTCAAATCAGGGAAACTTTCAATTCCAATGTGTTTATGAGCAATATTTTCTCAAAGTTATTGTCTTATTCATGAAGAATTATCCTAATATAAGTAATGATTGGACAAACAGTTATTGGCATCATTGTAGTTACAGTATGTGAATGTAGTATAATTGTTCATTCCAGCTACATTTTACCATTGGCCATTTAAATATTCACCCTGGCACAACTAGGATCATAAGACAAAGAAATAATGAGTAAAGTACGAAATGCTGACAAAAGGTAGTATTGTCCATGAATAGTGAAAAAAGGGGATTATTTTCATTCACAAAGGCAAACCTTGCTCCTTGCAAGACATTATAGCCATGATATATAGGAGGGTGAGGTGAATGGGAACAGTAATCAAGGGTTCTTTCTAAAGATTGAATCCCTCCATGTTGGTCATCATTAGTAAATTCTTTATATAATAAACTGTAAAATAAGTAATATAATATAGTAATTTTATTGAATATAAAATATATAAGGAATCTCACAGTAGGAAAGTAACTTTAATGTCTTTAAAACAGACAAAGTAGCACCATGAAGCTCAACCTGAATATTAATGGTCTGGTGCACTCCCGCCATTCACCTGGCAATGCCCTTTGGATGATGTCAGTGGCATCAGCAGCCCAAATCACTGACTTCCCCACTGGTTATAGGAGCCGTGCTGTTCGTCCCTGGCATGAATCCACTGAACGTGTTTCACGAAGTGACCGTCTTTCATTCTTCAGTATGGACGGGCAAATTTTTTTTTGCAAATTTGGATCGCAGCAGATTGTACGGTTCCTTTGGTCCGCGGATTTCAATGGATCGACCTAAAAATGACCGATTCGTGTTTTGCATATTTTTTTTATTATTAATACCAGTACACTCCACGGATTCCACAATCCGATGATGGATTTTGAAGAATCCAATCTTCTCATGAATCCGCCACGGATTGCTGAATCTGTGGATTGGATTCTATAAATCCGTCAACGGCTTGTATCCAATGGTGATTTTTTTATGAGCCGCGTTGATTAAAAGCGACCAAATCCATTTGTGGATAATACATCCCGAAACTGATTTTGGTGGAAAATACGAGAAAATCCGGGAAACGAATTTGGGCGGATTCACCCATCTCTATTCTTCAGTGATGAATGATAGTCCATTGATTCTATATGTATCCTAATATTAACTCTTACTGGTGCAGTGGCCTACTATCCTTATAAAACTAATATTAATAGATAGTATAACACAAGCAATGAATGGATGAATATTTGCAACAAAAAAATGAGATGCAACCCAAAGGAAAAAAAAAAGAGTTTATAAAGCATAACATTGGTCAGACAGGTATAAAAGCAGTCTGTTAGGTACCTTTTTAAAGAGATACTATGGTGCAAAAAGGAACCCTTACACAGACCCTGACAAACAAACTGGAAAAATAAAAAAAGTAGTGCCATGCAACACTCAATTCAAAAGGGCATCAAAAGTTTATACATAAAATCCTATGGAAAATATAAACAAAATACAAAATCCTATCCAAACATGAACATTCTTGCAGAAAAACAAGATCCTAGTTAATAGTAGGTTAGCATCTTATACTTAGCTCATAGGATGTAGTTATAAAGAGCAGGGGGGGCTAAAAGGTATAACCTTAGTGTCTTTACAGTTCCATACTCTTCTCAGTGTTCATTAATGATCTTCCCACAGCTTGTAAGGAAGCCTCAATACACATGTATGCAGATGACACAATCCTATATGCACACAGCCATAGCCTCTCTGACCTTCAACACATACTTCAGTCTGACGTTTTGAGACTCGAAAACTGGATTTCCCAAAACAAATTGTTTTTGAACACTGACAAGACTGTAACAATGGTATTTGGGACCAAGACTAAATTTGTAAAGCTTCCAGTGACTGAGCTCCTGATTAGAACCAACGCTAACACCACCCTAACAACTGTCACTAGTTTTAAATACCTGGGCTTATGGTTTGACTCCCACTTAACATTCGGGATGCACATTGATACCCTGACAACCAAGACCTATGCCAAACTAGGGGTAATTTACAGGAACAAATCCTCCCTAAGTCTCCTGGTCAGAAAGCGTATTGCACAGCAGATGCTAATGCCAATTATTGACTATGGAGACATAGTATATGGCTCGGCTCCTCAAACCCACCTTAGCAAACTTGACACCCTCTACAATTCAATTTGTCGTTTTGTTCTCCAATGCAACTACAACACACATCACTGCGAAATGCTCAAAGAACTAGATTGGTCATCACTAGAGTCTAGGCGCAAAGTTCACCTTTCCTGTCTCACCCTCAAATACTTTCTGGGCAAGCTACCCAGCTACCTGAACAAGCTCCTCACCCCTACCACATGCAGTACCTATCACCTGAGATCAGACTCCAAAAGACTATTCATGGTCCCAAGACTCAACAAAGTATCCGGACGTTCCTCCTTCTCCTTACGTGCACCCCAAAACTGGAACAACCTACCAGAGACTCTCATATCCACCACCAGCTTAAGTTCTTTCAAATCTAAGGCTGTCTCACACTTTAATCTGGTCTGTAACTGTTTCATACGCTCATAATATATATTTTCTTTAACTGTGCATGCAATGTCTTGTATATAATGTATACCTTGTTCATTTATGTAACTGTATTTGTAACCATGTATTATTTTGTTTTACTCTGTGCCCAGGACATACTTGAAAACGAGAGGTAACTCTCAATGTATTACTTCCTGGTAAAATATTTTATAAATAAATAAATAATGTTTTGGGTCAGTGAACCCTTCATCAGAGAGGATAAAGGTGCGGGATGAAGAATGCATATTTAAATTATATGTTTGATTATTACAAATACATAAAAAAGGAAAGTTTAAAAATATATATGTACAAGTATAAACAGTCTAATTCAAATTAAAGACAGGAGAAAACTGGACGAAGCTACAATAAATATTCTCCAGAAAGGTACTGAAAGTAAAAATTCTGAAGATGAGTTTTGTAACCTACTGTAAACATACATGTAGCACCTGTTTCCCCCCTCCCACGGGAGATCCGGCCACTACATGGGTAATTCTCTGGTGCTGTTGCTCACCTGCGGTTACAGGAGGTCTGAGTGAGTTGCTCCGCAGATGTTGTGTGGGAGCGGCAACAGGGCAGGCTTTTTCTTCTCAGGGTGCAGCACCTACATGCCATGAGGATCCTGGTGGACGCAGGATGGTCCCCACAGGCAATTCTCCTTCACAATGACCACACATTATTGCTGTTACAACGGCATCTTTATTTGGCAGCCAGCATGACAGCATGTCACCTTGAAGAAGCGCCGAGGTACGGCGCGAAACGATTGTTGGGCTTCAGGCGACGCGCATACTGATGACGTCAGCCGGTTTCGGTTTCGGAGTTGAGATGGAGTATGCCAGGCAAGATTGACTTGCAAGCAGATGCACTATAGCTGAACGGTTGTATTAACTTTATGGCAATCCCCTATAATGTGTATACACCTGGTATATTGTGACTGAGTACTAATTCATACGATAGGGCTACTAAACCCTTATTAATCACATATGTGATGTGGATATAACCTACATAATTGTGATGACATGTTTTGGGGCCTGGCAGCTACAATTGTCGTTTGTCTATTGATGGTCACATTTCAGGTCTAAAAAACCTATGGTTATATTATCTTCCATAGAGGACAATAAATATATTTAACAACTATTATACCTGAATAATGTGTGAGGTCATTTATTATAGACCTTGCAGTGCTATATGTGCCTATCCTGCTTATATGTGGTGTGAATGAACACACATTTATTTTCATGCATATCTGCATATTATATGCATACATCTGAAGTTACAGAAGAGCATATAATACATCAGCAAACTCCAGTGCTTTCTCTTTTAAATGATTTTATCAATATACATAAAAAGTCATAAAATAGAATTTTGTTTCACTTAGAAGAGTTAGTATAGATTAATAAATATTTTTTATTTTTTTGTGTTTTAAAACCTCCTGGTCTCCTATATGGAGTTTGGAATTATTCCCCTAAATGTTGTTGACAATTGGGCTGTGTGCATATTTGTGGGAATCCTTTTTGTGGTCATTCTGGATCATTTGTTAAGAATATGTTTTCTATTCCCCATGCACCGCCGTGTACTCAATTTTACTACTGAATATTAAGGTTGAGCAGTGATAACCACCCCCTATGCTACATACAACTCGACCAGAATAAAAAATATTATAGGAAGGGTACATATGTAATAGAAATATATCTAAAAATAGTTAATGAAAAATAATATGAAAGGTACAAAGCTAAACAAATATATTTATGGAACATTTATGAAAAGAAGAAAACATATTTGTAATAATAATTATTCTAGAAGGATATAACCTAGGTTGATTTCTATATTAAAACATATAGGTGTCTTTAGAGTGTATATCTTTACTCACATGTTTATATAGGCATCCGGGTCAGGGAAGCACAAAACAAATTGTCCCAAATCCATTTCAATCAACTAAATAGTTCAGGTTTTGGGATAGCATTGCAACTTATGCTAATCAAATGCCATTTTGATTTTGAATCAAAACCTGACCCTGACCCGGATGCCAATATAAACCCATCTGTGAATCAGGATGTTAGAACCCCTGAGGAAGCCGACATTCCGACAAAGGTGAAACGCGTAGGGTTTTATGCCACTTGGAGGACACCGTACAGATCAGCCAGTCATCCTGACTCCACTGGGACATCGTACTGTGGTGCGTGCGCACAGACGTGGAAGTTCCCACACCGGCAAGTCCATCGCCAACACGAGAAGTGGAGCGAGACATTGGAGGCGGTTTTTAGTGTATTCCAGAAAGGCTAGAGTATGTCCGTAACACACTTATTGCGCTAAACAGACTTGGAAAATGTGAGTGAATTCCCTACTTTTCCCTGTCCTGTAACTGTATATTAAATTGTATTATGCTATTTTCTTCTCATCGTTTCATTTCGAGGAAGACATATAGCATAGCATCATCTACACTGCATTGGGTCAATTGACTGCAACTGACCGGCTCTGTGTGCTTCAGTTCACTAATTGGGCACTGCACAGCAAAAATTACACTAATTTTGCACCTTAATATCTGTTTAGCTATGTTCACACAGTACAAGTGACCTTTTTTAGGCTGCACTAAGTCATTTACTTATTTACTTATGTTTATGTGGGAATTTCAGTTTGTGCTCTATATTGTTATTATGTATGTGCTGCTGCGGCCAAGCTTAATCTAAAGCTTGACCGCATTTGTCCCGGCCATTTCAATTTTGGCACCGGAATTGGCCGCGCGCCAGCCGCATCTTGCGGCCGCACGTGGCCCCGTTTCTCCATTCAGCGCTAATGCGCTGAACAATGGAGGCGCCTGCGATGCCAAAAAAAAAAATCCCGCGTCTGAACGGGCAGCGTTTTACTTACGCTGAGGCAGCCGCATTAGATTTAAATGAGCCGCCACTATATGTATGTATGTATATCTTTATTTATACCGCGCCATCTATTTACATAGTGCTACACAGCAGTATTACACATGACCTAACAATTTAATGCATAATGGAAGTAAGCGCTTAAGACATCAAAGTAACATTAGGAAAAGGAGTCCCTGTCCTGAAGAGCTTACAATCTAAGTGTATTACATCAACAATTTAATAAGCATTGTCTTTGGGCTCTAAATGAATCTACAGTAAGTTTGCACAATTGGCAACTATTGGACTTTCACCGCTTGCAAAAATGTTGCCATTAACTTTAAAAACTTGAAATTCTAACTTAACTATCTTACATAATGATCTTTTATTTAGCTAAGATGTAGTTATTAAAAGATATTTAACGCAGGGTTGTGTAGCCAGGACCCTTCTGGGTGCTTTTGTGCCCCGTCACTGCGCTTACCTCCGCGGCGACCGGGAGGGATGCGGCCGGTTGTGGGTGGGGGAGACACGTGGGGATCAGGCGTGAGTGCGTGCGCCTGCCAGTGTTCCGGAAAGGGGGGGGGGGGCGTACGGGTGCCGGGCGGCGATTACGTCGCTGGGAACTCCTGGCGGCTCATGCAGAGGGGGCCGCCATTTTGTATTCGTTGCGCATGCGCAGTGCAGGTTAGAGACACGGCGGCCATTAGGGTGATTGCGCATGTGCAGTGGAAAAGCTTGCGAATGGGAACCAATCAGGAAGGGCTCTTGAAAGGGACTACAACTCCCATGAGCCTTAGGAGTGTCCTACCTAATGCCAGGGAGCAAATAGGAGCTAGAGAATTGCTGCAGGCAGGATAAGGAAGCGTGTCACAGGGAGCACGCAGGCAGAGTGTGAGAGAGAGAGGTAGGGGACAGAGGGTCCGTATGGAGGGCAAGAAAGCCTCTACACTAGGCCAGAATACAACCCCCTAGGCCCAAGATAGGCCCTGAGACATATATAGCTTGTTGTGCTTCAGGGACAGACCCTAGGTTAGGACCCTGCCCCTTGGTGGTATACAGTGATAGTTAGGGATTCAGCGGATGCTGCACTCTTAAAGATACTGTCTTCAGAGTGGGATCGCCTCTGATGGATCATCATGCTTGTGAAGCCAGGACGGCACACAGGAGGTCGGCGGATCCTTTTCGAAGATATTTAAAGGCCCAGGTGCTGTCGCACTGGGCAGGTATCGTATACTATAAGTGCACCAACATACCGGTCTATACCCAGGCACTGATCACGCCTATAAGGGTGGGTTCTTTTGGGACAGGTATAAGCGCAGCACTGGGTAGATTCCTGTGTTCTAGAGGAAACAGGGCTACAGGTGGACAAAAACTTAGGAGCCAGATAGAATTTCTATGAACCAAAGTTTTGCTGAGCGACTGTTCCAGTATCTCCTTCACTCTCCCCACCCCCCAACTCTCCCTCCCTGTCAGTGATTCTATATGTCTATATATCTGTGACACACACACTCTGACACACTTTCTCTCACACTGACTCACACTCAATCCCTGACACTGACATGCACACTCACATTCTCACACTGACTTGCACATTGACTCTCTCACACACTCTCCAATACTGATACAGACACACAGCTCACTGACACAGGCAGACTCACTCAATGACACTGGCACACAGCACACTGACACTCCTCCAGACACTAACCTCATGGTGAGCATGGGCAGACAAGTGTTGGATCTCTCTCTGCCTCTCTCCCTCCCTCATGCAACTCTGCTGCCTGCTCTTGGACCCCAACTAAGCGGGGCAGCTTAAAGTGACCGGTCAGTAACCGCTGCCACCAGCACCTGAACCTGCATTGATATCGTGATAGTAATGCCTTGATTATACCAGATGCTGCTGGGCGGCAGCATGATCTGGTGACATCACCCTGTGCTGCCGCCGAGCGGCATCTTGAACATACAGGGGAGACAGGAGAGAAGAGAAGCATTGGAGACAGGCAGGAGTGGCGGAGGCATGGCCATGAGCGGTTCGCCCTCATTGGCTGAACTTCTCACGTGACGCGCCGTCGCCTCCAGAGAACAAATTCCTTGGTCTCCTCACCAGTCGTCCGTCCTGCAGTTAAGCGATGCCGACAGCTTTTTTAGGTATAATCATGGCCTTCTGCAGGATCAGACATGCTGTGAGGGACTGCGGCGGTCACTGACAGATAACTCAGCACTGGGACACAATTTTAGGTTCCCAGGTGATCAGGCAGCTAGGAATGTATATTATAATACACATTAATAAAAACTGTTTCTAGTATTGTGTAAATTCCATCAAGACATGTTGTGGATTACATGTGTGTATGTTGTTTTATTTTTTTTAAATATTAAAGTAATATGTAAAAAAGTGTCTTTATTTCTAATTCATTTTTCACTGCATTTTAAAATGTTGTAATATGTTGAATTAGGCACTTTAAAACTTGGAATTCCTTACATTTAAGAATCCAGATGTGAAATGAGGTAAGCCAAAAAAACAGTTATCCGTACGGAACATCTTCTGATTGATGGCATTATTTCTCCTTGCCAAGTTTTAAAATGTCCAAATTATTTTCCTGGACTTTTCTTGAGTAAATAATCAATGTGTAAACCAATGTTTCACTTATTTAAGGATTATTAAATCCATTACCTTAGCGTTCTTTGCCCTCCCTGCGGCACCTTGGTGTCGGCATGAAAATATTGCCATCCTCACAAATTCAAAATGAAGTGAATATGGCAACAGCATTTGGAGGAACACTGCCCAGAATAGAGAAATGACCAGTAGTTATGTCAATCAAATGGTCTATTTATAATTGTTACTGCAAGTGTTTGTACATATTGTTATACTTAGGCCCTGCTCCAGTTTTTCATTATCTGAGACGTATCACCACTATGACCTCGGTAGAAACATTATGGTAATGATCGATATAGTCTGTCTGTTTTTACAAATGTACCATTTTAATCAATACATCTGCCAGGCCTTAAGTCCTTCCTCTCTTTTTTTATTCATAGGGAAAAGGAGAAAGTCTTAAAATTTGCTTATTCAGCAGTTTTCACTTCAGTCAGTAAAAATGGTTTGTGCCAAAGGCACAGATAAGTAACATCAATAATCAGTGATTTTAAACCCTCTTGCAAACATTCCAAGCCCGGGGTAATTTCTGACTCTGCCCTTCATTCCTATCATTCAGTCCCTCACTAAGTTCTGCGGTCAGGGCCGGTGCAACCCCTAGCGACTTAGGCAGTCACCTAGGGCGGCAAATTTTGGGGCTGTGGTGGGAGTGGAGGAGGATGACGGATGATGGGTGGTGGTTACGGAGCAGGGAGGCGGTAGAGACAAGCAGTGGCAGAAGAGGAATACGGAGGAATGCAGGAAGGGAGGAGGAGGTGAGAGAAAAAGAGGAGGAGGGGGTGAGAGAAGAGGAGGAAGAAGGGGTGAGAGAAGAGGAAGAGGAGGAGGGGTGGGAGGAGGAGGGGTGAGAGGAGAGGGTGAGAGAGGAGGAGGGGATGAGAAAAGAGGAAGAGAGGACGAGGGGGCGAGAGAAAAGGAGGGGGTGGGAGAAGATGAGGAGCTGGAGGCGGTGAGAGAAGTGAAGGGTTGAGAGAGGACATGGAGGGGGTGAGAGAAGAGGAGGAGGGGTGAGAGAAGAAGAGGAAGAGGGGTGAGAGAAGAAGAGGGGTGGAGTGAAAAGAGGAGGAGGAGCAGGGATGACAGAGGAGGAGGGGGAATGAGAGAGGATGGGTGAGAGAAGGAGGTGAAAAAGGGAGTGGGGTGTGAAACAGAGGAGTTACTTTATAATGTTTAAAATTCCCCCCCAAAAGTATGTGTGTGTGTGGGGGGGGGGGTGGGTGTGGGGGGCGCAGGGCTGAAGCTTCACCTAGGGTGCTGAATAGCCTTGCTCCTGCCCTGTCTGAATCTTCCACCTATGAAATATTGCTGGAATATGCCTTTTTCGTACTAACATTTGTATTCATTCGGCCATCATGTCCTGTCTTGGCTACTGCAACTTCCTCCCAGTTGGAATTATTGTCATCCGACTTTTCTTCATACTCCAATCCATCCAATACGTGACTGCTAGACTTATATACCTAACTCACTGCTCTTCACCTACTGCTCCACTATACAAATCTACACTGTCACCATATCCTTTGAAATTACATTTGTAATAATAGCTTTGATACAAAGCCCTCAATTAAATCTTAGCCATTGTCTCCCAATACCCCCTAAACACCCCCACAATCCTGCCCATTACCTCCATCTCTACTGCTCTCTTATAAACTCCTCCCACTCCCACTCACAACATTTCTCCTTCACTGCATGTCATATCTGGATTTCCCTACCATACACCATCAGACTTTCTCCCAGCTTTCAGAATTGTAAAAGCTCCCTGAAAACTCACCTATTTGACACACCTGTAACATCCACACCCCCAGGCTCCATCTTAAAAGCATACTCAAGCTCACAATCAGCAGCCTTTTGTTTGAATTATACCCCTTATTCCCTCTCGATTGTAAACTCTGACAAGCAGGGCCTCAGTGCTTACTGCATAGTTATGAGTTCATTTGTTCTTATTTTGTATGTCATTATGTTTATTGTACAGCGTGTATGTCATTTCACCATTGTACAATGCTGCTGAATATGTTAGCACGTTATAAATAAATGGTAATAATAATTAAAATGATAATAGAATAGCCCTCTAACAATCTAGAATATTTTTTAAGACTTCAAATCTTCATTATTGTTAATGTGGCATCATATCATAATGAATTGGAGTACTATTTTGCTCAATTATCATACAAATATGTTTTTTTTTCCACAAGAATGCATTCCAATTTTAGTTGGATACCATGGACAGGAGTAAATCATAATGAGATTATGTTAGGTTGGCCATTCTAAATCTGTGCCCTATAGCGCTGTACTGTATATGAGGGTAATTAACCTTAAATGCTCTGCTGGCAAAACTCAATCAGATCCCCATATTGGTAAAACATCACCTTGGTAAACCAGAAAATGATGCTGCTTAGGCTAAGGCCCCACTGCCTCAGACCACGCGCCCGCACTGCAGACAGGCGGCGCGTGGAGAAGCTTTTTCCGGTCCAAAGGGACAATTTTTGCGAGCGGGGGGGGGGGGGGGGGAAGGGGAGGAGCGTGGCCAAAACGGGTGGGGGGTTGCGACCATGACGTGGGGGGCGTGACCATCACATGAGGGGGCGGGACCGCCCGTCAGCCGTTCAGCCCCTCAACTCCTCAACCCCTCAACCCCTCAACCCCTTAACCCTTCAACCGCTGTCGCTGAGCCCCTCAACTCCTCACACAAAGACACGCACACAGACAGGCACTCACGCACTCACAAATACACACGGGGGGTGGGGGGTGAATTGGGGCCCGGGGGATCGGAGCGGGGGGGAATCGGAAGGGGGACCCCCCCCAAGAGGAGAGAGTCTGTGGGAGGGAGCAGGGGGGACTTCCTTGGTACTGCAGTTTATTTAAAATCGATGCTTTCCCCCCACACTCTCCTCCCCGCTCCCTGAAGCCTCCCCTCCTCATTGGCTCACAGCCATACCACGTGACGCGTCGCCGCTTGGGATTACAATTCTCTTGAATCCCCTGGCGGCTGACGCGTCACAGCGTGTAGTGAGCTGTGCAGCCAGGGGGGACTGGGACCGGCTCGGGAGGATTCCCCTGCTGGTGGGGAACTCGCGTGTGGCCGCCTGCACCGCCAGGCACAGCCCTTAGGGTCATGTTAGAATAATTCTGCTCAAGTCTGTAATAAATGTCATCCAGGGCTTGAAGCAGTAAAATTATCACAAAAGTTCTAGAAAACTAATCACAGTTAACCAATACTCCAAATATCGGAGCATCATCACTTCTTCAGACACATAGTGCACCACACTTGGCATGGGAGCTGCAAGACAGAGGTATTTGTAAGATATATCATGAAGCAGATTTCATGGTATCACTTACTTTTCTGGTAAGTAATACATTTCAAGTAACAATGAGGAATGAGGACATTAACTGCAAACATACTGGCAGTCAGCAAGGCAGCTTGAGTTACAGATAAACCAAACTGTGCATTTTTCACAATTGTATGAATTTATATTCCCATTGAAGGCACTTACTGTATGACATCTATTCACAAAGTACTGTACTACTAGATATCTCAGGACATAAAAACAAGATGCACACCTCACTATATTGTTACTTAAAGTACATCTGTACATGTAATGTATACAGTACAAAATACAATTACTGTATTTGTATTAAAGCGTACAGTAAATAGCGTTCAATATGGTTTATAAGTGTCATAATATCATGCAAAAAAGTCCAGTAAGTGCTTGACAATGAACCTCATTATGCAGAAATTGGCATAATTCCCTTTACAATTCCATCAGTCTCTACAAAACATGAACAAAGCTAAGGCAAAATAAATAATTCAATTAGGTTTACGATTCACAATAATATTGCTTTTATTTTGTCTCTGCAACTGGTGTCTTAGTTTAATAGAATCAAATTAATATAAAAATATATTTGATCACTAATATGTAGCTATGCCCCCTTACCTCTGTGCCGGGTTGGGAAGGGGGCGTAGCAGCTGCGGTGGTGGTCGGAGCTTCTCCCTTGCCTCCGGAATGGCTGCGGGAGGAGGAGAGTCTGCCAATAGGGTGCAGGGAGCTCCGGGGCAGTGGCGGGTGCCGCCATGTTTGGTCTAGCGCATGCGCAGAACACAGCATGCGCATGCACAAAACACAGCATGCGCATGCGCAGAACGTTCTTAGGTCTGGCTGCCATTTGGAGGGATATGCGCATGCACAGTGAAGCGTAATATAGTGGAACTACACTTCTGAGAGTGCTCTGGGGCGTCCCGATCACATGGGCAGTGTTAGCCAATAGGACAGGCAGATCCCAGTGAGGGGAGAGAGGCAGTTTGGTGCAAAGTAGCGCAAGGAAGTAGTTGGAGCCAGGACACAGAAGGGAAAGGTAGGGTCTGGGTGTCAGTGACTCCCAGACTATGCCGAGATGGCTGCTTAGGTCGCATATACTGCTGCGGCCAAGTTTATTCGAGCATTTGCCCGTTCTTGGCCGCAGCAGTAGCCTGGCGCACGCCCGAGTGTGACGGGTGCGCGCCGAAGCAGCGGAAGAGCGCCCTCCGATCGGGGCGCTCTCCCTACCGCTGCCGGGTCCGCCGGGTCCCCCGGAACCCCCTGCCGCCGTCCCGCAGATCGCGGGACACCAGGGCTCCCTCGGGGAGCCCTGGACGCGCGTGCAGGGGGCGCAGGCTCCCGAAGACGCGTGACCGCGCATCTATGACGCGCGGCACGCCGAGGGGCGGCCACTAGCAAGCCGGGAAATCTCCCGGCTTGCGGTACCGACCACACTGCAATAAAGTGTGTCGGTACTGTAGGCCCCACTCATGTGTAGATTGTGGCTGCAACAGGGAAAGCCCCTTAGATAGGTACAATTCCCCACTAGCTTGTCAGTGATAGGCATCAGCAGCAGAAAGACATGAAGTGAATTGTGGCCTGTTGTCTGGGACCTGACCACCACTGTATCATCAGTGACACTTAAAGGTGAGATGCTCCAGCGGGAGTTCACCCAACACAGAGGCAGGTGCCATTGTGGATGACGACGTAGCTAGATCAGCAGATCCCCAGTTGTGATTCAGCAGTACCCGGGCGCTGCAGCCCCAGGCAGGTACCTCAACAAGTGCACCAACAGTTTACAGGATAGCACTATTCCTCACACTTTTGGGTCGGCCCTGACATTGGGGGAAATGTATATCAGTGGTATTTGTGCCAAGCACCCTATGTACTTTAGGGACACTCACTTTGTGTATTGGGGTGATGTGTGATATACTGTGGGGTACAGGTCATATTTTATTGTTCAGTAAAACATTATTATATACCTGTGTGTGTAATTACTATTTCGATTCCTGTGAAGGGCTTATCCTGCTATGCTGGGATCCTTCTCAGGTTGAGGTGCTGCACTGAGGCGAGCAAGAGATCACCCCAGGCTCGCAGTGGCGGAGGCTCAGGCTTTTCTGGAAGGCAACAGATAAAGGCAGCCAGTGGTCCCTTTAAGTATGGGGAAAGGGGGCTACAAACTTTAGAAATATTAATTTGATATGAGAAAATAAAAATAATGAAGTTCCTCCTGATAACATTGCAATTACCGTTATTAGTTTACTTTCATACTCAAAGGACATATTTTAATCATGACATAAATGAAAATAAGGGAAGTACCACGTTAGGGGTATGTGGGAAAGGCCTTGAGAAGAGGCCCGTTACCCCGAAGCGCTGCCCCCTTTGTTTGATTTTTTACATTTTTGTCCCCAGTTAGCTCGTGTTCTGGGATTTTTCTTGTTCCAGTTTCCGGATTGCTTTATAGTTTACACATTTTGTTTGCGCACAAGCTACTGCTCTCTGGCCACCTACTCTACTGGTGGATATGTTAGTTTCTACTTACCCTTTGTAGCTTTGTTCTCCTATATGTTCTCCTATACAATTGAGTTAACATATATTTTGGACAGCAGCTTGCTTTGTTGGTTGTACTATCACAACAATGGGAAAAGGGAAAGGGGTGGAAACCCTCGCATCAGCCTCTAATCAAAAAAGAGAATTAACAACGGTGCAATAAGGGGAAGGAGCAGAATTATAACAAATAAACAAAAGACACCCTGTGGGCAGCACTCGTTGTAAGCAAATATGAATTGGTGATAGATTTAAAATTAAAATGCTTTAATCGTATAATTTAAAATAGATGTCAAAATTGTTGAAAAAATGGTCAACTGACTGTGGTGACAAAATACAAAGAAAACAGACAAAAATATATAAAATACTATAACTGAGGTCTAGGGGGGGAGGTGGAGTGCCCACCTAGCTGCTAACTGGCAGAGATCAACAATCAAGGACTTAATAGTCAACCCCCTAGTTCAGCAATAACAAGGTTAAAAGGCCTGTAAAGTGGATACAGGTGACGGAGAACTACCCATGCAAAAGTATATACCAATTGGTTGTACTATCCACTGTGATATTTGTATGCATTGATAATTAAAATACATTTTTGTATCATTACATTTGTTTTTGGATTTTAGGATTATACCTTAACCCATGTGAAGATTTTTTTCATATTTTGAGTGCAGAGGAAATCTTCTTTTTGCTGTTATTATAATGGATGTTTGTGCTAATAATATGCAAAATAGATGTTCCCTCTCACAATGCTTATGAGCAGAGCTCTGTTACAGTTAACTCAGGAATTTAACATAAAGTTAGTTAGGTCATAGCCAAAGGTGGCATTACTCACTTCCAGACACTGAATTTGTTTTTTGATGAGTGTAAGATCACAGTTAGATATGATTACAATTTGTACATGGTTCTTTTCTTCTCCTCTTTATTTACTTTAATTAAACAACTATTCAGGGACCTAATTGAAGTAACGCCACCTTTGGGTAAGATAGGTTTAATGCCATGTTATTTGAAGCTAATGCAAGGTATTGCTAACTTGACATGGTGTTAAGCGTACGTGAATGAGATAACTAACGACCGTTGTATTTGCTTGTATTTAGCTTTAGTATACCCAGGGACGGACGTTACCTATTTAGGAAAAATCACATTAGTAGGCCAGATTTTAAGGAGCTATGAGAATCTACCCCCATGTGAAAGTTAAGACCTTTAAGAAAAACCTTCCTTCCTTCCTGATCTGTAGGCCCTAGGACCTAATTTGAAAGGGGGGGGGGTGGAAGGGGGAGAGGGAAAGGATAAGAAGAATACGCTGATAATATTAACGATCACTGATATAACATATAAAAATTGATACTTGTCTTATGTCTCAATATGGACACATAAATCCATATCTTGACCCAGAAAGTGTAATCATAATAGATGGAGTAAAGATGCATCACTGTATTGCTAGGAGTGATACAACCTATCCCTAAGTTAACTTTGGTATCAATAGATTGATGTTAATAAATCTACTACATATTATAACATATATTATGAATATATCAAACATATATTATAAAAAATGTTGCATCTCCCAGTCAACGTTGATCCCTGCAGGGACCAGTGTATTCAATGAGAAGATTCAGAACATCTCTCTGCGATTAAGCATGCCAAGTCTATTCCCTCCCCGAAGGGGAAGAGGGACATGCTCAATCGCGGAGACTGAAAGGGTCCTTAGATCCCCCTGAGGACAACTGGACAATGCTTGGATACGGGATACCTAAGGTCCCTATTGTGAATATATCTCAGGTGTTCTATTATTCGTGACCTGAGTGGTCTAATGGTTCTCCCTATGTATCCAATTCCACATGCATAGCGTAGCAGGCATACTACAAAGGAAATATTGAAATTCATGAAAGATTGTATTTTGTATGAAGTATGTATGGTTTTACATTTAATCATTTTAATTTGCTTTATATATGGCCATATAGAACAATGGCCACATTTGTAACATCCTGTTTTTCTGCAAGGGGCAGTGCTCTCCACCTACATGTTATCCAGGCAACCTTCACTTATTCATCTGACTGGAGAAGCACGCCGACGAAGTCCTAACGGGATGGGTATAGTGAGTACAGGCTGTTTACCTGCTGCAGCAGAAATCCCTTTTTTGCTTTGGATATTAGTTTTTTTTAATATTGATGTCCGGATAGCTTAGTATTCCTATACACTTTAAAGAAGTTTCAAGCATGGAGATCGGTGTGGAGGGAGTAAGCAATTTGGGTTGATCTGTGTCCTAGTGGGATTTTGCCCCGACCCTAATCCCCCTCCGTGCTCTCCCTCCATCTCCCTTGTGGATTTAACAGGATTTGAACTGTCTTATTAAGGCTGTCTGTGTGAGCGATTTGCCCAGACATCACTCTCAAGCATTTTAGAGGGACATCTTATCTATATCCTTATGGAGGACATATTCACTACCCTATATCCACGACCCCATAAATTGGGACTTCCGATTAATTCATCATTTGCACATGCAAAAACCTGGATAGATATATTCTCTGGATTCTTGTTCCTACTTTGCAGCACTAGTCAGGAACGTTTGGGTTCCAATTCATCTAAACATAATGAAGCATTAGTAAGACCACACCACGAATATGGAGTACAAATTTGGGCACCACTTCATAGAAAAGACATTATGGAACTAGAAAAAGTGCAGAGAAGAGCCACCAGATTAATAAAGGAGATGGATACAGTGATTTATGAGGAGAGGCAAGCTAAATTAGATTTGTTTATATTAGTAAAGAGGCTATATTATACAAGGAGCTTTCAAAAGAACTATTCATCCCAAGGGCAGTATATGATAACTATATACAAATATATTCGGGGACAATACAAAGAGCTTTAAAAATAACTATTCAAATGACACAGGGTCATACATTAAGTTTGGAGGAAAGGAGATTTGCCCAGCAACAAAGGAAATGGTTATTTACAGTAAGGGCAGTTAAAATGTGAAATTCATTACCCATAGAGACTGTGATGGCGGATACAATAGATATCTTGTGTAGCACCGTGGCTAATACTATACACATGATACATAAAGCTTGGCCCCCTGCAGACGCACTTACCAGAACTCCCTCCTACTGTCTCTGTATATTCTTCCTACCTACCAATTAGATTTAAAACCAGAGACATAACATAAAACACAGACAAAGCTCAGTGCACATCCAGTAAAACTTATACACGGTATAGTGCCTAAATATACATGTATAGATAACTAATAAAAATAAAATGGTCTTTTAGTTTAACATTTTGGCCAAATTGTTGTAAGCCCCTGAGCCAACTGCACGGCAGACCACGTTTCAAGGGTCCCTAACCCTAATATAGATTCTTAATAACCTGTGCATTGCCAGGAAGAATGATTTATAATAAATCTGTCAAAATTAGTTGCAAAGTTCTAAGTCTGATTGAAGCTTTTATTAGAAAAAACAGAGAGAGGTAGAACCCCAAGGAGAGCACTCTACCAATGTGTAGCCAAAATGTATCAGAACCTAGTAAGGTGGGTGAGTAATGAATTAATTAAAACCAGAAACTTTAATTGAGTCTTAACTCTAAATATAAAATAATATGGGGAACACTATAGGTCAAGTAATATACTAATGATAGCCAGTGTACAGTGAATTAATATTACAAATGAGCAAAGCAGACCACAATAAACTCTGTACTGTAAACCCAGAGTCTGGGATATGGCCGCACGATAACACCAGTGATGTAGAGTAGATCCAAAGGATGGTTATAGGTCAAAACAGGTAACGGTAAGTGTCTAGTTTGTACTATGTCGTATGGCATAAATCAGCATGTCGATATCAACGCTGACTGTATCAGTATATAGGTATAGCTGGTTACTTGTACAGGTTAGTGGTATTGTACCTATATCAGTAACACAGCACACAGAGTCAGTTATCTGTGTAAATAATGCCAAAAGCCGTGCCTGTTGGTGGTGGATCTCTATGTACAAAAGCCACTTGATGTTAGTATGGTGCGTGAGTATTGTACACACAAGTTAGTGGTATTGTGCCTATATCGCTAGCACAGCCCACAGAGTCAGTTATCTGTGTAAACAATGCCAAAAAGCCGTGCCTTTTTATGGTGGTTCTCTGTAAGTATAAGCCACCTGGTGTTAGTGCGGTGCGTGAGTGTTGTACACACACATACACGTAGCAGTATACAGGTATAGCTGGTTACTTGTACAGGTTGGTGGTGTTGTGCCTATATCAGTAACACAGCACACAGAGTCAGTTTATCTGTGTAATTAATGCCAAAAGCCATGCCTGTTGGTGGTGGATCTCTATGTACAAAAACCACTGATGTTAGTATGGTGCGTGAGTATTGTACACACAAGTTAGTGGTATTGTGCCTATATCGGTAACACAGCCCACAGAGTCAGTTATCTGTGGTTTTTGTACATAGAGATCCACCACCAACAGGCATGGCTTTTGGCATTAATTACACAGATAAACTGACTCTGTGTGCTGTGTTACTGATATAGGCACAACACCACCAACCTGTACAAGTAACCAGCTATACCTGTATACTGCTACGTGTATGTGTGTGTACAACACTCACGCACCGCACTAACACCAGGTGGCTTATACTTACAGAGAACCACCATAAACAGGCATGGCTTTTTGGCATTGTTTACACAGATAACTGACTCTGTGGGCTGTGCTAGCGATATAGGTACAATACCACTAACTTGTGTGTACAATACTCACGCACCATACTAACATCAAGTGGCTTTTGTACATAGAGATCCACCACCAACAGTCACGGCTTTTGGCATTATTTACACAGATAACTGACTCTGTGTGCTGTGTTACTGATATAGGTACAATACCACTAACCTGTACAAGTAACCAGCTATACCTATATACTGCTACAGTCAGCGTTGATATCGACATGCTGATTTATGCCATACGACATAGTACAAACTAGACACTTACCGTTACCTGTTTTGACCTATAACCATCCTTTGGATCTATTCTACACCACTAGTGTTATCGTGCGGCCATATCCCAGACTCTGGGTTTACAGTACAGAGTTTATTGTGGTCTGCTTTGCTCATTTTTAATATTAATTCACTGTACACTGGCTATCATTAGTATATTACTTGACCTATAGTGTTCCCCATATTATTTTATATTTAGAGTTAAGACTCAATTAAAGTTTCTGGTTTTAATTAATTCATTACTCACCCACCTTACTAGGTTCTGATACATTTTGGCTACACATTGGTAGAGTGCTCTCCTTGGGGTTCTACCTCTCTCTGTTTTTTCTATTTGACATTACCCCTGATAGTAGCACCTCCACATAGCCACATCCAGCAAGCAGTAGCGAGGGTATTCCTTCCCCCTCCACTTCCCCTTTTCCCCTCCTTGTGTTTGAAGCTTTTATTAACCTGTACATTGCCAGGAAAAGCACTCTGTAATAGATATGTCACAATCACACTGTAAGCAAGCAAGTTCCCCTGAGAGTGAGAGATGCCAGTTGGCTCAGGGGCTTACAACAATTTGGCCAAAATGTTAAACTAAAAGACCATTTTATTTATTAGTTATCTATAGATGTATATTTAGGCACTGTACCGTGTATAAGTTTTACTGGATGTGCACGGAGCTTTGTCTGTGTTTTATGTTATGTCTCTGGTTTTAAATATATATATTGCCATGCTCAGTAGCACTCCTCTGTGAAACTTATATGCTTATATATATGTTGTGGTTATTTTGGGGGTTTAATATGAGCTTGTAGGTGTTCTGTATGTTCTACCAATTAGATTGTAAGCTCTTCGGAGCAGGGAATCCTCTACCAAAATTTTACTTATGTCTGAAGCACTTATTCCCATGATCTGTTATTTGTATTATTTGTTATTTATATGATTGTCACGTGTATTATTACTACTGGAAGCGCTATGTACATTAATGTACATTGCTATGTACATTAATGGCGCTATATAAATAAAGACATACATACATATACCTGTATATCTTCAAAAAAAAGGTTGGACATCTTTTTAGAAAGGAAAGGTATAAAGGGATATATCAAATAAGTACAGTATACATGGGAAGGATGCTGATCCAGGGAGTAATCTGATTGCCAATATTTTTCCCCTTATGAGATATCATTAGATGATATTTCACTGGAGTTTTTAATGTTTGCCTTCCCCTGGATCAATATACTGCAATTACAAAATAAGCATAAGTATCTGTCGTCTAAATTTAGCATAGGTTGAAATTTATGGACATATGTCTTTTTTCAAGCTCATCTACTATATACAGTATCACAGTTTTATATACTCATAAACAAACCCCACATACAGTATTTCATACTGACCAGATTGCCTGATCGCCTAATGCCCCTTCTGTGACAACACAATGCAGTGTGTAAGTTCATCAGATTCAGGATTCTAAAATGACATACTGTAGAGGTATAAACTTCAAATAATCCAAGTGCCTCCCCAATATTAAGTCACACAGACAATTAAGTGAATGATTTCCACCATGAAATCAACCAATTTAACAACAGAGGAAATTGCCACTTCAAGATCATTATGGGAGATTTCAATGCAAATATTGGAGCCCAGCAGAACGACAAAGCATCAGTTAGTAAGTGCGGTTGCGGCAACAGGAATAAATGCGGGGACAGATTGGTATAAGTGGCAGAATGTAAAAACGTATAGATCATGAGTTTTTCCTTAAAAAAGAATTCAAATACAAAATGGACATGGAGGGAACCCGGCAGAATTTACAATGAATTTGACGATATCCTAGGAAACAAGAGACACGTGATTGGAGATGGCACGGCAGTCACTTTGACATAAGAAGTGATAACTGATTGTTTTGCTGCAAATTATATTTAAATGAGAAGAAGGAAATAAGAAAAGAACCTCAAGAATAACCGCAACGAATTTCAACTAGAGCTGGGAAACATGTTGTTGGAACATCTGTATATATTAAATATCGGCATAACATTTCAGATTTATAAAAAATGATTTGCCATAATTAACATAAATAATAAAAATTGTGTTCTGGAAAAACCAAAATCCGAAAATATTTTAGAACCAAAACAGTATCCTAAACCAAAACACAATTTTTTTTTTATAACCAAAACCAATACCAAAACAACAGTGAAGGTATCCATGCTTAGTTTTAAGCATATAGTATTACTATATTATATCCTTGAGTACAATATTTAATTTCAACACTTATGTAGCCAGGACCCCCCTTGGCTCTCTTACCTTAGTTGCGGGGAAGAGGGAAGGCTATGGCAGCAGTGCGGTGCGTGCGGGTGCCATCGGAATAGCAGACAGACCCGACGAGAGATGTGTTTGGTGCAGGGAGGTTACTGTCAGGCGAGCGGGTCACCGGAGATCTGCGGTGAGACGCGATCAGGGCGCCGCCATGTTAGAGGGCCGTGCGCATGCACAGTAGTGTGGCCGCCATCCTAGGAAGTCTGTGCATGGGCAGGAGAGCGCAAGTTGTGGCGGCCATTACATAGGGTTCTGCAGAGGACAGAGAAGGACTAAAAGTCCCAGCAGGCTATAGGGCAATGAACCACGAGACGCAGCATAGCCAATAGGGCTCCCCGGATCCTTGAGGAGAGGAGATACATTTGGCACACTTGGACTGCGCGCTGGCAGTCGGAGAAGGGACGCAGAGGGGTAAGGTAGTGTCTGGGTACAGGTGGCATCCCTGACTAGGCCAGATACCCCCCTTAGGCCCCAGATAGGCCCCGACTCACAATAGGTTGTGGCTGCTACAGGGAAAGCCCATAGCTAGGGACATTTCCCCAGTAGCTGCTGATAGTCAGAGTATAGCACCGGTGAGATGCCACGCAGTGATTGCAGCCTGAGGTCTAGGACCAGGCCACCTACATACAGAGACTCTTAAAGGAGAGACCCTCCAGTGGGAGTTCACCCCACGCAGAGGCAGACGCCTTCGCGGACGACGACGTAGCTGGATCAGCGGATCCCTGTTTTCTAGTCAGACGCACTGGGTACTGGAGTACCCGGCAGGTACCTCAACAAAGTGCACCAATAGTTCACTGGTAGCGCTAACATACACATTTTTGGGTGGGCCTTGACATTGGGGAAAAGGACAACAGGGTATTGGTGCCACGCACCCTTTGTCGGGACACTCATTTGGTGTATTGTGGTTGGGTGTGCTATATATATACTGTATGGTACAGGTTGCCGATATATATGTGTTCAGTAAAACCCGTTATTTCATACTTGTGGTGTGATTACTGTTAGTATTGGTTCCTGTGCAGGGATCATCCCACTGCACTGGAATCCCTCACGGTTGAGGCACTGCACCAAGCTGGACAAGTGACACCCCAGGCTCCTAGTGGCGGAGGCTCAGGCCTTCTGGTTGCCAGACAGGTAATTGCAGTACCGGTAGTCCCTTTAGTCAGGGGGAAAGAGGGTTACATTTAATTTTTCTAATATACAAATTGCACTAGTTGAAAAGACAATCCTAGAAAGCTTATTCAATAGATAGATTATTTAGCAAAGATCTGCTAGTCAGTTTTACTTTGTCATTTTAACTGCAGTTTCTTCTAGAAATAGAAAAAACAAAACTAAAGCTTATTTTACATGTTGAACCAGCCAATTAATGTTTCTTTTTTTTTGTGCTACAGAATTCCAAATGTTAAGATCAAATAAATTCTGTTATCTCTTAGGTGGTTTGCAATCTCACTGACTTTTATAGTGCCATATTTACTAAATTGTGCTTCTCTATAAGAGACCTTCGGGCACAGCATAGTAACTTTGGCCCCTTATAGCCCATTCAAATACATGAGCTGTAAGTTGTCCTATGGAGTAACACCGCTTATTAAATATGGGTCTATATGACCTATTCTTTTGAATGGTACAATAGGTAAAAAGGCACACCCAAACATGCCCGCCCTGATGAAGATCCTTCAAGGAGCAAAATAGTGGCCTGCAATAAAATACATAACTATACTTTTCTTATGCTCACTTATCTTGGGTGTGCCTTTATTACCTCATTTATTATTACTGTTTGGCACGTTTGTTGTGCAATTCTTAAGGAATCCCATTTGTTTTTGATATATAGTTCGGTCCTGTTGTATTGTATTGTATTGTATGTCTTTATTTATATAGCGCCATTAATGTACATAGCGTTTCACAGTAGTAATACACATGGTAATCAAATAAATAATAGATAATATAAATAACAGGTCATGGGAATAAGTGCTTCAGATATAAAAGTAACATTAAGGAAGAGGAGTCCCTGCTCCGAGGAGCTTACAGTCTAATTGGTAGGTAGGGAGAACGTACAGAGACAGTAGGAGGGAGTTCTGGTAAGTGCGTCTGCAGGGGGCCAAGCTTTATGTATCATGTGTCCAGTATAATCCACAGTGCTATTCATATGCTTCTTTAAGCAAGTGTGTCTTAAGGTGGGTCTTAAAGGTGGATAGAGAGGGTGCTAGTCGGGTATTGAGGGGAAGGGCATTCCTGTTGTGCTGGCGTGTGTGTAGAATGATCAGTTACACAGTAGTATTAACTATATCTACTTTATTTATTTCAGTGTATAAACATACCATGTGATGTAGCTCTGCTCCTGCACATCCTATTCCACCCATTCCCTGTACTTGTTCCTTCCTTTTGTGCCCTCCGTCTCCCTCCCTCCTTGCTGGATGTATCAGGTTGTGGTGGGGATATCTTTTCCCTGCAGGAGACACACAGTTCCCTTGATACCGGTATTTGGATTTTTAGATGTCCCTGTTTTTAGTGCTACATCTCAATGTTCTATACTCCATTGACTTGAATGGGCCAGAAGTTGTCTTACAACAGTTAGTAGTTATATGGATGTAAGCCTGACAAAAATACATATAAGATGCATTTAACTATTACTGAGCATACACTGCACAAAAAAACACAAACGAGGCAGAAAAATGTGATGTTGTTTTTTGCTGTCTTTAATTTACCACAAGTATATTTTATGAATTCCACAATACAAGTAAAAAAATCCCTATAATGGGAACATGTCGGAAAGTCAGGTTCCTAAAGAACATAATAACTTGGTTGGAATGCAATTATTCAGATGCAAGTTGGCTCATAGGAAAGTGTCATCTATCATTCTAATTCTCCATGTCTGGAATCTACAGTTCAAACAGTGTTTACATTGGAAACTCCAGATGTAATAATTATATTTGCAATGATGCAATTAAGGTAAATTGCTGAAAAAAGGCAGATAGTTTGCCAGATTTCCTGGTTTCTTTTTATATATACTAATTATGCTAAGCCTCTACTTTTTCATTGTAGGAAATGTTGTTCAAGCCCTCTGTTTATTGATGTTGTTTTTCTGTAGTAGAATGGTATAGCTCTACCAAGTTATTTAGTCTAATACTGTATGAAATATCCTAAATGTATCTGTGTCTTCTTTCTTAAGAAGTCAAAATGTTATTGATATACTGTTGCAATTCTTTGGCTAGAAATATAAAACTATTGCCTTTGTGTTTATTTTACATGATTTACAGATCAAACACAACAAACCTAAGTCATTCCTTGTTGCAAATAATAATTAATTGGAGATAAAATTTTAGTTTTAAGAAAAAAATAATTATGATAAGGATTATAGAAAAAAACTTGTGTACCCCATAATTATTTTGGGGGGGGGGTGGGTGGGGGCATCATGTTAGAAAGCACCCAGCAGGGCATCATGTTAGAAAGCACCCAGCGGCCTTTTGATGCTGTCCAATGTCATCAATGTCTTGCCTAAATGTAGGGGAGTTTGCAATCGTGAGTTGAGATTGTAATTGAAATGTAAGAAAAGGTCCTCCTTTTTCCTACCTGACATTGGGCAGATTGCAATCATATGATTATTATACTAATGGTCTATCACCCGGGAGGCATAAGTCAACAGCACAGAGTGCCGCAAACTGCTGGGCACACAAAGGGCTAAAATAAATGAATAAGTATTTTAAATAAGAGAATAAAAGAAACTTCTAAGTTTTGATCACTAGCCATCAGCCTCGTCTTTTAGCCTCTATATTTCGCAGTGTCCCTCACTGCTTCATCAGTGAAACAGGGTCCCACTGATTAAGCAGTTAGGGACACAGCAAAATGTGTAGGGTGAAGGAGGAGGTCAACAACATTTTTCTCTGTGTGTTTTTATTTGTTCTTCTCCCTACATCACTCAGCCTGTGCTGGAATTTATTTTCTGAGGCCCTCAGAGATATATTTTGATCATGGCATGACGTGTTTGCACACAAAGTTTCTGATCTTTATATACGGTGTGGTCTCAAAAACTCACTTCTGAAGATCTACTAAATTATGTAATCACCTGATTCTAATTATCCCCTTTAATTTAGTTTTAAAAAAAAATGGGGTTTCACTTACTTTTGCACATACCCTGATTCAATTACTCATTGTTTGTCTAACTCATACATCATTTTGTTTCAAAAGATATGGAATTGGCTAATATAAACCCTATTGACATTTAAGAAAAGACTGGTTTTGATTCAAGAAGGTTATCATCGAAAAACTATGGAATTTTCGTAATTATCATTGGTGTTCCTCTATTCTAAAGAATAACATTTAGATATCTGTAATCATTGCAAGGAGGCAAATGCAATAAAGTCAGCTAAATGACATATTTTTGCATATTTCTTGAGTGGTGGCAGGGGATCGATATGATTGCAATCGAGTAAAGGGTTAATATTAACTAATTGAAAGTACCTTGCGGAGAAGAAAGGTGAGTTGGCTAGAGTAGCCGTGTGTATTAACCCTGGTTGCATATCTATGTAATATCCTCACAAGTGTGCTGTTCGTGACAATTGGTATATTGGGACAGAGAGGGGTGATATTGTTCATTTGAGGAACCCTTGCAATAATTAAACATGTGCCAGCTTAACCCTAGTCCCATATTCAGGTCACATGCTCACAGGTATGCCGTTGTGATGCCGATGTTCATTTTGACACTAGCCTGTTTATTTGCTTGGCGAGTTCTCTGTGGTTTCTGGAGTCCCCATATGTTTCATTAGAGTATGCATCTTCTAAACTCACGTGAGGTCTTACCCACATACTTGATACCACATTTGCACATGGCCAAATAGATCACCCCTAAGGATTTACAGATTAAGATTTTTTTATATATCATGTGATTTGGTGTTGTTCTAAATAGAGAATCCATTTGATGGATTTACATATTGACAGGCTTTACAACTCCCACAGCAGACTGTGCCAGTTCTAGATGTGAGCCAGGTGTTTTCTCATTGACGTTCGTTATGGCTATGTACCAGTTGGTCGGAAACATGTGTGGTGCATCTATATGTAATTGTGGGCGTTTGGTTCAGAACTTTGTTTAAATCATCCTCTTCTAATAGAATGTGCCAGTGTTTGACAAACAATGTTGTGTTACTTTTCCACTGTTTATTGTAGATGCCGATTACTCTTATATGATCACTCTTTCTTTCTGATGTCACCATACAATAAAGTGCTTTGATCAGCTTTTTTTGCCCTCTTGTATGCTTTCTCAATACAAGATCAGCTATATCCCCTGTTAGAGAATTTCTGCCTCATTATTTCTGATTGTTCCTCAAAGTTTTTATTAGTTTAACAGTTTTCTTTTCTCTTGCGAGAGCTGTCCTACTGGTATGCCCTGTATTAGTGGTCTGGAGTAGTGGCTATTCGACCTCAAAAGATTATTTATAGCTGTTGTTTGGTATGGACTATTGTTTGTAGAGCTCCTTTTGTATCTTTCATGATCTTCAAGTCCAAAAAGGTGATTTTATCTAGGCTAATTTGACTTGTGAGTTTTAAATTGGGATCATTGTTGTTTAAGATGTTCACAAACTTGGAAAACGCCCCCTCTGTCCGCTTCCACAGTATTAGCATGTTGTCTATATAGCGTGACCACAGTTCTATGTACTGTGTATATTGTTGCATCTCTTGTGCAAACACCTTTGTTTCTTCCCACCACCCCAGATAGATGTTTACATACTTGGGCGTGAACGTTGTGCCCATGGCCGTGCCTTGTAGTCGATGGTAAAACTTGCCATTCAATAAGAAACAATTATGAGAGAGTACAAAGTTTAGTAGCTCACCAATTGTGAGGATCCTTGCGCCACACGGCTCCAGGCGCACTCCCACACGCATGCGCACAGCTCCCCTGCCCAGGTCTGTGGTCACTGCTGGAGCCTCAGACTCGCGCGGCCTCCCGCGCACGTGCGGCCCTTCTCCTTGCCAAGTGCCTCCCGCAGGCGTGCACCTCCAGATGCCGCAATGGTAGTCCCCGCCCCCGGATCGCATCGCACGTTACCTGCACGCAGCGCGTATGCCTGACACACGACGCACACAAGCTACGTGGCAACTATTCTAATCAATGCATCTCCCTCACCTGCTTGGGATTGCCCAGCCTATCACCCTCGCCACAGGAGGCCGCTCCTCCACTCCACCCCTAGGGTATTGGCTAGTCTTGCCTATTTATGCTCAGCTGTGCCACTGGCACTTTGGCTGAGCATAGATTCCTGTTCCCTGTGCTTACCTCTCCTGCCTTCTAGTTATCCTGCCTTGCCTCGCCTTGACCACCGGTGTACTGACCCGGCTTGCCTTTGGACTACCGCTTCTCTGGAATACTGACCTCGGCTTTCCTCGACCCTCCGCTATTCTCCAACCCTGAACTCGGCTCTCGGACCTTGACCACTCTACCTTCTCCAGCGCAGACCTCGGCTACTAGTACCCTCTACATTCCGGATTCCTCCTACCTAGACCTTGGCAAGTATTACGACGACTCTACCCTCTCCACTCCAGACCCAGCAATATCTACTATCTACACTCCAGACCGAACCCCGTGCCTGTCGGTGACGTTATATCTATTCCCACCTCAGTGCCGAGGGTCTCGTCTTGTTTGTGGTGAGCACAGCATGACACCAATAAATGTGTTGTGATCTGTTTATATATACTCTTTTGGATTTTAGGAAATGGGCTACAGATGTCATACCCACTTTATGTTGGGTACTAGTATATAATGATATTATGTCCAATGACGCTAGGAAAGTATCTGGTGAAAGTGTTATTCCATCTACCTTCTTTAACACATCTGTAGTGTCTTTGGTATAAGACAGGAGACCTGTCACATATGGTATTAGAACAACATCTAGGTACAGTAAGTGCTGGATTTTTCACTTAGGGAATTAGTATCGGACACTATCAGTCATCTTGGGGGGCTTTAGCATTCTTACACAATTTTGGAATACTTGTAACGCTTGCGCTGCCCGCAAGCAAGACAGGACCCCGGTACTGAGGTGGGGAAGTAGTAAACCATGCACCCACAGCAGCAGAAGCATGCCTGGCAGGCAGATTGTCAAACGTAACTGGGTCTGGATTGGAGAGAGTGGGTTAGTTGATACTTGCCAAGGTCTTGGAATGGAGAGGTCAGAATAGTCAAGTCCGTTAGCTGTGGTCTGGAGTTGGAGAGGTCAGAATTGTGGAAGTCCGTATAGCCGTGGTCTGGGCTTGGAGAGGTTAGAATTGTGGATGTCTGTATAGCGTGATCTGGTTTGGAGAGGTCCGCAGAGTCGAGGGTAAGCCGGGGTCAATATCCAGAGGGGCTCCAATGTCAAGCCGGGTCGGTACACGAAGTGTGAAACTGCAAAAGAACACAGGACAAGGAGCAAAGCACAACAGACGCAGGAGCTCAAGGCTACAAGAAGTTATGCTCAGCAAGGTAGGAAAGGAACTGCTGGGTATTTGTAGCACACAGGAACCAGTAGCAAGGGAGATGGAGCGGAGGCACAGCCTCCGCAGAGGCAAAGATTGGCTGCAGGAGACAAGTGGGCTAAACGAGTACTTGCCACTCAGCTGGGGAGCAGTGCACGTCTTCACGTGTGCGCATGGCGCATGAGAGAAGCGCAGCGCGTCCGAGGAGGCAGAGCTAAGCTCCGTGGCACCCTAGAAGAGTTGCACGTGCGGTCTGTAAGTAGAGCGGGGGTACGCGAACGCGCTGGTGCCAGAGCGGAGGTCTGAGAGGTGACAGATAAAGAGGGAACATGTCACAAAGGACGTGTTCCCCAATTCTTTACAATACTATAGAATGTGGTTGGTTTTGGATTCCTGACCATCATATCATTGTATTCTTTGTCAGAGATAACTTTTTTTATTTAATCCAGATTTCAAAATGGATTGTAGAGCTTTTGAATATACAAGTGTTGGGTCGCTATTTAGGAGCTCATAACATTTGGGGTCATTCAGGATTCTAAGATTTATTTGTAGATATTTAGCTTTCTCCAAAAGTCTGTATACCCTCCCTTATCAGAAGGTTTTACAATGATGCCCTTGAGATCTTTTAGTTCCCCTTACACTTTCTTGTCTGCTGGAGAGCTGTTCCATATCCTGAGTGACTAGTATGAGGAACATTTCCATGTTAGCATTGGTATTGAATGATGGCGTGAACTTGCTCTATAGTTTGAGAGGGGTACATGGAAACTGTCCTTGGTCTCTCTCATTATCTTCTAAGAGTGATATAAGAGCCCTCAGATATTCCAGATCTTTTTCATCTAAAGGTGCCATGGTGCCCGTGGGTGCTATATATGCCTCCTTCTTTTTATAGAACTTATGTAGTGTCAATTTATGGCCCAAAAGATTAATGTCTTTTATCCAATCAAACAGATTAAAATTACTAGAGAGTGAAAGATTGTCCCTTTTTTTAGGATATTCAGTTGTTCTGGGGTCACAGTTACTTCCGACAAATTGATTAGTTGTGACTCATCCACATGTACTATGTCATCTAATAATAGTTGTTTCTCTTTTTCCCTCGTCCTTTGTATGCCCATAAATCTCCATTCCTTAATTATTCTCTGGCCCCTTCTGGTCTTCCCTCTCTTAGGGTGTCTCCCCCTGCTCTTTGTATTCCTAAAAAATGACGATGGTCAGGATATTTAATAGAACCTTTGTTTTTCTGATATTACTGCCTTCACGGTCCGAATTTTCCCACTCTTTAAAGAGTCCTGTGGTTTGTTATTAGTATGACTTTTGTTAGTTCTGTATATTTTTCCCATTTTTAAGTCATTGACATCCCTAACAATTTTTCTTTGTTTTCTCACTTTAATGTCTGTAATTAACTTTTCTATATTTCTTTGGAGATTTAATTCTAGATCAATAAATTCTGGGTTTTTGTCCCATTTCTCTATTTGTTTAAGCTCTTCATCTAGCTCTTTTGTTACTTGTTCTAATTTTGTGGACTCATGCTCTATCAGAAGTAAAATTAACTCTTCAGAGCACTTTGACAATATACTCTCCCATTTTTTTGTGAATTCTTCCTCTTGAATCCAATATAATGGGAAGATATTAATTCTCCGGCCTTGCGTTATGAGGCTATTTTTAACATAATTTTGTAAGCTAGAGGTTTCTCACCATAGTCTTATTTCCTGCTTGTAACTTTTTTTTAAATGTTGAAAAAAGCTCTAATATCTACTCAGAGTGTATGTCACAGGGGCCTGTTCAATGAAAAATAAATGATCAGCCTCCTGTTGCCACTGTTCAAAATGTAGTTTGTGGGACAAAAAACCTGCCTTAGTAGTTGAAGCAAGTCAGGTCATAGATTGAACATAAGGTTCAAAACACGTACCTAAGTATGTACTGAAGGGGTGCTATCTGGGAACTATTGAGATAATTAGATAATAGTTAAAAAGAAATTCCCTATTTGATGCACTCAATGACCTCCATGAGATAAATGAAATTAAGATACAACTTTAAATAGGGATCAGAAAATTAGAGAGAGTAACTATGAATGATTAAAAACTAATGGAGCAGAGAGGCTTCCGGTGACGTCATCCGACATGGAGGTGTAGTTAGGGAGCTCCGCGGACTCTCCAGCATAACAGCAGAAAAACGCACCCTTCCACTAATAATTTTTGACCGATTTCTGGATCCCTAGCTGGGGCAACGACTAGAGCATGTTGAAACAACCAAGGAGACCCGCAAGCCAAGCGGTCTCGAAATATTTCTCCCCGCAACAGAAGAGCCCAGAGTCGCCAACCGATTTCTAAGATGGAGGCGGCGCTTGCGGCGTACAGGCGGCGCAGGCAAAGGGAACTCGGCCCAAGGTGACCCCGGCTTCGGAAGAACCGCTAACGAGGGCTTACATGGAAGAACTCATGGCCTCCATGCACACTAAGCCTTTCACTTTTCTTCAGGCAGAAATCAAAATGGCAGTTTTGGACCTAAAGCAGGAGATCAGTGGATTAACAGAGAGAACGACAAGCCTAGAAGGCAAAATGGAGGACATCCATCTGCGTCAGACTGGGGCAGAAGAAGAGGTCTTTAGACTCAAGGAAGAAATCTACCGCATTAAGGATGGAATGGAGGGCCAGGAGAACCGGAATAGAAGACAAAATATCGCATACGTAATATCCCAGAGACGGTTCTTCCTGGTCATCTCCGTCCCTACCTAGCGGATCTCTTGAACTCAATATATGGCCCCCTGAAAGAAAGGGTCTAGAAATGGATCGCGCCCACAGGGCGCTGGGCCCGCGTTCAGAGGACCCCAATAGAAGACGGGATGTCATTGTCAGACTACATAGTTACACGATAAAAGAAAAAATAATTGCCGCTTGCCAAGGGAAAGACCCACTTACCTTCATGAACGAGCCCCTCCAAATCTTCAGTGATTTGTCCAGAATTACAGTGGTTCGGAGAAGGGAAATGAAGCCCCTGACTATCTTTCTGCGTGAGAATGACATCAAATATCGGTGGGGGTTCCCATTGAAACTCACGGCAAGCCATGGAGGTAAATATCTTACCATCAGACACCCCGAGGATATGGTCCCCTATGTTCGGGCCCTGGGCCTGACCCCACCGCCTTCCTGGACAGATGATCCCCCGCAGACAACCACACAGAGGGAAGAATCAGTTGAGGGCGCCGCCGGACCAGCAAGAAGAACAGCAACGGCACTCCAGACGACGAACAGGCGTTAGGCAGACGGATAAGAAGAAAACCCTGGTCGATAACAGCCCCTCCACCGAATCACCTGACTTCCCTTACAATGGCCGCTTAGCCCTCCGGTACACAAGTACACTATCCCTGGGAAATTGCAGACCTGCTGCGGAGATCCCGTGTAAAATGGAGTTCCTCGCGGGAAGCGACTCAAGTTCCAACGCATGTTCCGGAGGAGGAAGAGAAAGCTTGGTTCTGAGCTCCCTGTTTCACCCAGTGTAGTTTGTTTGGTTGCTGGATCATTAGCCCTGAGGCTCTTTTGAAGTGATGAGTTGGGGCTGTCTTTGGTTTGTTGGGGTGGAGGGGGGGGGCGAGGATTGTTTCCCTGCAACAGAAGATCAATAACTGTGAGTACTCTCCCTCTCCTCCCATGATTCCTATCATGACTCCCATGACTCCCATGACTCCCATGAGACCTATCGGGGAACTGTCCTAATGCCCCTTGTAAGAGCTACCCCCCCCACACCCCCTCGCTCCTCCTCCCCTCCATCCCTACACCAACTCCCAACCCCTCACCCCCTCGCCCCCCTCCTCCCCACACCCCCTCACCCTCGCCGGGTATACAACAAAACTTTCCGGCTTAACTTACCCACTCCCTTATGCTATATGCTCCGGGTTAGCCACCAAGGAGTCTACTACTTATTGCCTTAGAGCACTGTTAATCGGTCTCATAAATATATGTTAAAGTTACTCTCACCGGTCTCACATTCTGAGCTGTTGGCCAAGTTGATCAGAATTTATTAAGTTGCACTGTGTGGGTTATGAGGAAGCTCGCCGCGCTATCACCCAAGAACACTGTTGACCAAGATATAAAATGTATATGCTGAGACTACCCTCCCCTCACCGAATTAATATCTAGACATGTTAGTCTACTCATTATGTTGCACATTGCATGATGGCCACCACGGAGTATATCGTTTTTTTTTCCCCAAGAATATTATCGGTTGGAACACAGTATGAAGGACTATTATGATGTTATCTAAGAATGTTTCTGGTTAGGATACAAAATGTATATGTTGGTATTCCCCCCTTCCCATCCCCCCTCTACCCCCCCCCTGAGCCTGCTACATGGAACCACTGCCCCTCCCAACCAAAATCCACTTTGTTGTGTTGTATGGAACCACTGCCCCCCCCTCCTTACCCTCCCCCCTCCCTCTACCACCCCCCTCTCCTATCCCCCCCCTCACCGGATACACAAAAAGAGCCTACAACCCACATAACTGGTCTCCATTGCGTGGTATGTTAAATATGATGTATATCACTCTGTCTTTTAAGTGGACTTAACTGCAAGCTTTGGGATGGTTACCATAAAGCCTATTAAGCTATTAATCAAGAACGATGGGGTCTAGGTTATAATATGTACATGTTTGCCTTGTCTCCCCCTCCTTCCCCCCTCCTCTGCCCCCCCCTCCCCCCTCCATCCCCCCACCTCCCCCTCACCCCCATCCTCCACCCTCCCCTCCCTCCTCCCCCCCTCCCCCCCCTCACCGAATACATAAATAGAGTGAATAGCGCACACAACTGGACTTCATCATGTTATATGTTAATTATGCTGTATATCATTTAGTCTCTTAAGTGTACTTAACTGTAAGCTATGAGATGGTCACTATAAAGCCTATTATGCTATTAATCAAGAACGCTGGGGTCTAGGTCACAATATGTATATGTTTGCCTTGCCTCCCTCCCCTTCCCCCCTCCCCCCTCTCCTCCTCCCCCCCTACCCCCCTTACCCCCTCCTCCTCCCCCTCCTCTTTCCTTCCCCCCTCCCCCCTTTCTCCCCCCCTCCTCCTCCCCCTCTCCCCTCCCCCTCCCTCTCCCCTCCCTCTCCCCTCCCCCCGCCCCTCCCCCCCTTTTTGCCCCCCCCCCCGATCAGTACAATTCTATTCCACCAAGCGTACCCAAGGAAGGCTACAATCCACAAACCTATTTGAGTCCGCACCCCCCCTGCACCTTCGTTCTGGTGACAACGGATTCCTCCCATTGGGCTTTAAGCCCAAATGCCGGCCATTAATACCGGCTATACTCGTATGAGGTCACCTACAGACCTCTCTTCACTCTCTTTCTACCTGTTGGATCTGTTCCAACAGGTCTTTACTCTGTCCGCCCCACCCCACCCTCTCCCTACCTCCTGGCGCGCCGATCCGGCTCCCTTCAGCAGAGAGCCCACCTTCTCAGCAGAGGAAAGATCCCAAAAGAAGGCCCAACAGACTCTCCCTAGTGGGAAGGGAGTCATATTAAGGTGACCAATAAAATACTGCCCCAATGGCTAGCCAAACCCCAATAAATTTAATATCTCTAAATGTGAAAGGCTTAAATAACAACAGAAAAAGGAGATTAGCCCTTCAAGAGATGAAAGGTCCAAGGGGGACATTGTATTTCTTCAAGAGACACACTTTACATCACAGGAGCTGCCCAAATTATTCAGCAAGTCCTTCCCCACGGGTTATTTTTCATCGTTTAACAGTAAAAAACGAGATGTCGCAATTCTAATCCATCAGGGAACTCTATTCAATCTTACTAAAACAACCACAGACACAGAGGGTAGATTCTTGGTGGGATACGGCTCGCTCGCGCGCTCGCCAATCGCTTTGATCAACATATACTGTACATGCCCAATGAAAATCAAACAGAATTTCTGAGGGCGGTACTTGACAAGATCGACCCAACCTATTTATCCTCAATGATAGTTGGGGGCAACTTCAATATGGCTCTGAACCCTATGGAAGACAGGTCGAGTCTACTAAACAGACCACAGGCAAAAGTCTCCCAAAGACTTGGGAAAAAGTTTAAAGATATTATGGGAGAATACTCTTTGTTGGATATCTGGAGAGTGCAACATCGGGGCCAGAGAGATTACACTTTTTTCTCCTCACCACACCAGACCTACTCTCGTATAGACTATTTTTTTGCCACCAAAACCATCTCAGAAGCCTCAGCATCCTCAAATATAGGCCAAATCACGTGGTCAGACCACGCCCCAATAATTGTGACCCTCTCAACCCCCTTTGTTAAATCTAGTTCTTTCAATTGGAAACTTAACGATTCCTTATTGAACTACCCCGAGATTGAAAAAGAAATAAAGACAGCCCTCAGAGAGTACTTTGCCCTCAATACTGATTTGGTCTCCTCCCCGACGGTGCTGTGGGAAGCCCATAAGGCAACAATAAGAGGAACCCTCATTTCCATTGCAGCCCACAGAAAAAAAGGCAGAACAAAGTCTCTTAAAGACTTAACTAATTAAATTTTAGAGTTAGAACGCCAACACAAAGCCAACCCCTCAAAAAAAATATACAAAATATTAACCTCCACAAGAGAGGAGCTTAAACAGATACAATTAGAGGATGTTGAAAAATCGCTTCGATGGACCAACCAAAAATATTACGATAAGGGCAATAAGGCCGATAGACTTTTGGCTAGCAAACTAAGAGGTATACAGAAGAGATCACAGATTACAGCCATTAAAGGCAGGTCCGGTGAGATAATATACTGCGATACAAAAATCGCAGAGGAATTTACCGCATTCTATACAGAGCTCTATAATCTATAAACTCAAGGCGACAAATCTACCGATACAAACTCCGACATAATTAAGGACTATCTTTCTAATTGCCAACTTCCAAAAATTACGGAAGAAGAAATTCAAGCACTCAACGCAAAAATAACAAAAAAGAACTAACGGATGCAGTAAAAACGTTAAAGGTATCCAAGACTCCTGGCCCCGATGGCTTCTCCAATGCCTACTACAAACAGTTCCTCCCGATTATATCTATTCATCTTTTAACATTATTCAACTCTTTTATGGAAGGTACCCCAATCCCGCCGTCTATGACCAATGCCAGTCTAGCCATAATACATAAAGACGGAAGAGACCCTCTACAATGTGGGCGTTACCGTCCTATCTCCCTATTAAACAATGATCTTAAACTGTACAGTAATATCCTCGCCAACCGGTTGAACCCAATTCTACCTATGTTGATAAATATTGACCAAGTGGGCTTTGTCCAGAATCGACAGGCCTCAAAATTATAAATATAGTTGACCATGTCAACCTCACAGGCTCCAAGGCAGTTTTGTTAAGTCTTGATTGGCTATTTCTCGATCAAACAATGCAGAAATTCGGCTTCAATGACTGATTCTTAGAAGGAGTTTGTGCACTTTATCGTAGCCCCTCAGCGATGGTTAAACTACCGGACAGATCTGCAAAAACTTTCGAGATAAAAAATGGCACAAGACAGGGTTGCCCCCTCTCCCCTCTCCTTTTTGCCCTAACAGTTGAACCTCTGGCATCAAGAATACGGGACAGCGTAGATATCCAAGGCATCCTAATTGGAAAAACCAACTACAAAATCTCGCTATTCGCCGATAATATCATTCTCACACTATCACACCCCCATACCTCCCTCCCCAATCTGCATAAAGAATTAACTGATTTCGGTAAGATATCAGGCTACAAAATAAACAGTGACAAATCAGAAGCCCTGAATCTTAATCTATCAGAACCAGAGATACAATTATTAAAATTACATTTTAACTATTGATGGAGCCCTTCATACATAAAATATCTGGGAGTAAATGTATCAAAGGACTACCACTCCCTATACCGATGCATATTGAAAAAATCAGAAAAGACTTGGATAAATGTCAAGAATACCAAATATCGTGGATCGGGAGAATGATCTCAGTTAAAATGAACATACTCCCTAGATTATTATATTTTTTTCAGACACTCCCGATCCGGGTCCCTGGATCGGAATTGAAAGATATCCAAAATAGAATATTTAAATTTATCTGGCGAGGAAAAAGACCCAGGGTTGCAAGATCAGTTTTAACGTCGCCAAGGGCGAGAGGGGGTATGGGCGTGCCAGATATTTCAAGGTACTATCTCGCAGCCCAACTAAAACAAGCTGTTTGGTGGAATTCGGACCCAGACCAGCTTTGCTGGCTAAAGATTGAGTCTCAATACGCCAAAACGCCCTCTTTGCAAGCGTGCCTGTGAGCAATGGACAGAGGCGATAGGATGGTCGGCAGATTCGAATTAGGGGCAATGGGACATACATGGAGCATATGGCAAAAGACTAAAACCAAATTTCAGCTTTCGACCCCCGGCTCACAACTCACTCCACTGTACAATAGTCCAGAATTCCCTCCCGGTTGCGAGACAAAGCAATTTGAACAATATAAAAATAAGGGGATCAGAGCGGTGGGCGACCTTTTAAGCGACAAGAAGTTCCTGAGCTTCCAAGAATTACGCAACAAATTAGACGCTCCAGAATTGGATAAATTCAAGTTCCTCCAAATTCGGCACTTTCTACAAAAACTGTCCCCCACATTAGAATTCCCACCTCTCACAAAGTTTAAAAATCTGTGTCGGGAGGAGACACACCAAAAAGGCCTTATATCTCAAATTTACGCTGAATTGGAGAAACCAGCGAACCCCGCCACACATGATTATATGCTCAAATGGGCAGCGGAATTAAATATAGAAATAGACAGAGAAGACTGGGAAGAAATATGGGACTCATCATCAGGAACTTCCGTATGCACCACAACCAAGGAAAACATATACACAGGCGACACACTTTATTCGAGCTCGGCTAGTCCCACGAATTCGGGTATACCCGGGTGTATTGAGGTTTGTGACTGTTTTCTGCCCGAGTGCATTGAGTTATTTTTCAGGCAGGGATTGAAGCATTTTATTCCCGCTGGCTGCAATACTGCACAGTATATATATATACTGCATTACAATTCATGAATTTATGCCATCTGGTAGACACGCGAAGCATTGCAGCCTATTAAATCCTAATCATTATCATTTAACAGATCAGCCGCCCGTCAGCCAGGCATGAACCCAGGCTGGGAAGGCAAACGCAACGGGGCTTGTCAGAGGTGAGGAGCGGCGCATTCCAGGTATCTGCCAGGTACATACCGGGTATTTGCTCGAATAAAGTGTGTCGGTGCAGTATAAGATAATGTTCCACTGGTACCTCACACCAGTGAGATTGAAACAGATCTACCCTCTGGCTTCTGATTTTGGACAAAAAGGGGACATGGCCCATATCTGGTGGCTATGTCCAGAAATTCAGAAATATTGGCTCACAATTCTAAACCTAATAAAAGAGGTCACAGACCTCACAATCCCTATAGACCTACATACCTGGCAGGCCGAAAGAGGAAATCGTGAACATTTTCATGCTATAACAAGGGTTAAGCCACATTTCTGGACTGCAGCCCAGTTAACCCCTTATCTCCTTGGTGAGTTCAGGGGATGGCCAAATGGGGGTGCAACCCCTTTAATACTGGGCCACCCCCTTTCTCCCTCTACACCCTGTTTCGTAGAACTCTAGATTTTGGGAGTGTAAGTTTTAGGTGGGATATTGTGGTGAAACTGTATTCCTTTTGTTTGCAGGAGCTCGGGGGGGCCCAGCTACTGGTGGGTCCCTGATTCTCCCCACCGTGCAGGCACTATTTGTGGGTGTGCGGAGTGAATTACACTGGGGCTTTCCAGTGTCCCCAAGACTCCTGGATTTCGAGCCCAAATATCCCCCATTATTTCCCTTTTAAATATAAGGTTCCCCAAAGAATATACTCTAATAAAGTGTTCTTTATATCGTGTTCTGTGTTTACTATAAGGCTTTATGCAGTCAGCTTGGACATATGTTTACGGTGCCAGCTAGTCAGCATAAGAGTCCATAGTTTAAAGAAGAGAGGATGTCCAGAGTGGGGAGAACCATTTGGTGAGCAGGAAAAGGCTAAGTGTCAGTTCCAGAAAACAGGGGGCATCCCACTAGGGCCCCAGTTGTGTCTGCAGACTTAGTGGAGCCGGCAATGGGCTAGCTGGGGGGGGCGAGATGCTGCATGTGGGCACATTTCCCATTGGCTGATTCATATTTACCTCCCACACTTTTTTTTCAAGCTGGCACAACAAACGCCCCCTGCCTCTGACATCATCAGCCAGGTGAGCCCTGTTCTGATTAGCTGCTGAGAAATTTCTCACGATTCTGATAAGACTGTAGGTTTCTGTGAATGAAACACAAGTGGTATTATAAACCACTACGCCCATCAGATTTTTAGTTCTCTAAGGTTCTCCAAGATTCTAAGCACCAAAGTCCAGTGAGTCAAATTCCAGATCGGGAGAGAAGGGAGGGGTGGCGACTGCAACTGTAGGCTGATTTCAGTACTAGGAGATTCAGGCTAAATCTCAGTCAGAGGAAAATATTTAGGTAGGTTTCCCTGCACCTAGGAGAGTTTAGTTGTGTACCAATTCCCAAGTAAAAAACATAACAAAAATGATTACCATAGCGACTAGGTAGAGTAATTGATTCAGTCTATCTCTTACCGTGCGTCTCTTACAGACAGGCAAAGCCCGGTAGGATTCACACAGCGTGAGTCCCATTCAAACGCAGGGATCCCCGCTATGTTAATCTGATGGGCCATTAAATCTGCTGCAGCCCACCTCGCGTGGTATTTGGAGAATTGCTCAAGGTTTTGTCCCATGATTCGGTCGACAACAGCTAGCTGCTCTGAATATTAGAATTCATTCCTCTTAAATATTAAAGAGTCTGCTATATTTGAGAATCCCTCCTTTAATCTGAGGGTGCAAACAGGCTTCAATATATATTGTGGAAAATACAAAGTGTACCAATCTGTGTAGGTTTTTACCATAGTGCTTTAATCTGTCTCTTGCCTACATCTCACTCACTAGAGATTGCCTCCTGCTAAGGGTATTTTCTTTGTACAATTTTTTGAATCCCTTTTCAACTAGAAAAAAAATGAATTTTGTATTTCTGAACCCAAAATGTGAGGATCCTATCAACATGCCTTTTCATAAAAAAATATATGTATACACACTGTACATACAATTCATTGCATATTTATAGTACAGTACTGGACACCACATCCTGCAAGTGACCCAGGCTGCTTGTTTTAATTGGCCGGAAAACAAGATAATAGAAATAATAAAGGCAAATGGTATTCTATGTCAGCTGAACGTTTTGGCAACTGGCAGAGCAAGAGGGATCTCAAGGACAGGCAGATAAATTTATTTTAAAGAAATAAAGAACATGTATTTATCTTAGCTAGTAATTATTCTGTGCTTATTATACGTGCATAATAGGGACTAACTATAAATGTACTGTAGTCGATGTATGTACTTTATCTGCAGATCTAGGCATCATTCCCAATTTATGTAAAATATGTGGAGCTCTACAGTGAAAAGTATTTCAGCTAAGAAAACATTCTTTTAACTAGTCTATGTTTTTAAAATTCCCCTTGTGTCCCTGACGTGTGTACTTTAGTAGTCTGCTTTAGTTTAGTCAATGCTATCAATGGATATTTTTTGTCATTAAAAGCTTGCTTTCTTTGATACTGTGTTGAAGACTATATTGCAACATGTATAATCCAGTATTTGTTCAATTTAAAAAAAAAAATACACATTTATTTTAATACGTAAAAACCGTAATTCTTTCTATTCTATATCAACCTTCTAGTGTTTTAATGGCAAGCAAAGCTTTATTTATTAATATGTACTGTACAGGCATACCCCGCTTTAAGGACACTCACTTTAAGTACACTCGCGAGTAAGTACATATCGCCCAATAGGAAAACGGCAGCTCACGCATGCGCCTGTCATCACTTCCTGAACAGCAATACCGGCTCCCTAACTGTACCGAAGCTGTGCGCAAGCGGGGAGACTATACAGCCTGTTACAAATGCGTTATTTACATCAGTTATACACATATATAACGATTGCAGTACAGTACATGCATCGATAAGTGGAAAAAGGTAGTGCTTCACTTTAAGTACATTTTCGCTTTACATACATGCTCCGGTCCCATTGCGTACGTTAATGCGGGGTATGCCTGTATATGTTAGGCTAACAGTATGGGCCGCAGTCTCCAGACGCTAGTCAAAAAGTCAGGACATATGTATTGGTCTTGCACCCTACATATGGTTCAGAAAATCTGAAAACATTCTACTGTATACTCCTGCTTTTTCCTGACATTACTTTGCAGTACCATTTGCGTTATGGCAAAATAGAAGTAAAGTAGCTTTTGAGTTACTAATTACTACATGGAATTCTGAGAACCATAATCTGATCAAATCTGTATGTGTGTCTGTAATTGTGATCCTTTATATTGCTGTAGTTTTTTTTTAAAATAAACTTCCTTACGCAAATGTCTTAGTAAATGCCTTACCTTGTTTAAACAAATCCCAAATAAGCTCAAATGTTGGTGCTATTTTGTTTCATATTTTAGCATATGATTTTGAATTGGCCTCTGAGGTCAGCACCACTCTGCCGGTCAATAGAAAGTTGTGACATCATCATGAGATATTTTACTTCCTGTTGGGTGACCCTACAACCATCTTTGTTTTTTCCTTACATGTACAGTACTGGCAAAAGTAAAACATGACATATTTCAGCAGTCTGGGTGTTCCCGGAGCTTTAAGTGCTGCAGTCCAGCTCTCGGGAACAGCCAAGGTATTACTGCATTATGCCCAAAATAGACATAAGCAACATAGCATTAATGTTTATTTTCTTTTTTTGATATGCCACCTTAAATAAGCATACTGTATGAGACACTTTTTTTTTCAACATATGATTTCATGTCATAAGGCAGATGTTTAAAAACAAATGGAATGTGGTAAAATGTTATTGTCCGGAGTTTGGATACTCAGATATCCCAGGTACCATCACTGTATACTTTTCAACTGAAATAAAAACTCAAATTGAAAGATAGTGGCCCCGTGAGGGATGTGTTATATATGGGCTGAAATCTCTCTTTGCACAGGGAGGTAATATAGTGGAACAAATATAATGCACAGTACTCATGGAGTCAGCTTTTTCTGTCTAGGTATCAGTCTAGTATACCTTTTTATATTGTAGCTCTATTTTTCTAAGCATTGTTTGTTGACTTCCCAATATATATTGATGCATCATTTATGATTTTTTTCTTTTGTAAGATTATTGACATATTTTTGTCCAAATTAGATAAATGTAAATATATATAGATGATAAATAGGTTGTTTATTTTTTTTTTCTCTTGACACGTGTCCCTTCAGATTTGTATAATAAAGCAGATGATAATCATGCAATTAAAGTTTCCTTCAGCTACATTTTTTAACTCAGTATGAGTTCTACCAGTACACATCCCAGAAGAGCCTTACCTGACCGGTCACCTGGTATCAGCAACAAAGAAACAATGAAGTAGACAGAAAATAGAAAGCAAAAAATCAGTATCCTAAAATCTCATGGATATTGACTTCATGCATATCTGGATAATATACAGTGCTGCTGACAAAATAAAGACTCATCATTTAATAGGAGGGAGTTAAGAGACTGCTGTTACCAAGTAGATCCCAAACAGGCAGCACTTGTGCATATTTTCTTCCTGCGGTTGATCCGTACAAAGGAGAGCCCCTGGAGGGTCTTCTCTGAAAATTGAGTAGACAGGTTTACAGTAGGTTGTCATTAAAATACCAAATGTTTATTTAGACGTACTATAAGTATGGTGGAAGGTTTCAGTGCATTTTTAAAGCTTTTATAAACTCCACAGAGCTAGAGCTGCAGGGTAAGAAGATAACATTTAGTTAGGGAGGGAATTAGTCTCAATAGGCTGATTGGATTCAGCACAAGATTTTGAATGGTGTAATAATTAACCGTTAGGAAATTAAGGAATCTTCACAGACATATATGGTTTTAGTCAATGTCAAAAACTGTTTGGTGCAATAGTCTTACGTTTAGTAAAATGAGACGTAACCATGAGCTACAGTATCAAAGCATTTGATCATTTTTGGCATGACTAGATCCAATATCAAACACTGGCTTAATGCTACTATTGTGCATCAAAGATCTAAAAAATGAGCATCAGGAATTTCTTTACCTAAACATAAATTAATTGTGATTAATATTTTAATAAAAATAGTAAATATTTGTAAACGTAATATAATACATTGCACAGTAGTACAGTAGTAATAATAATAATAATATAAATAATAATAATAATAATAATAACTTTATGTAGCACTTTTCTCCCAAAGGAACTCAAAGCACTTCACAGTTACAAAAAGGAAAAAAGAAAACATTTAAGGTTATAAATGAGACCTAACACAAGGAAAGATACAATACAGGATGGGACAGTACTCTAGTTACTAAATGTCGGCCAGGTTGTGGTTCATTATTTAAATGCCTGGGTCAACAGGTACTGTATGTCTTGATAAGAAAGGAGAGAAGTGCACACCTCCATAGTATAGTATTATCTTCTTTACTTGGCACAAAGAATAAAAATGCACTTACAAAATAGCTGTGCATCAAGAGCAATGAACAGAAATGCTGTTGGGGTCTCTGTAGTCCAGGAACAGTTAGGCAAGGATTCACTCAATCTGGTTGGCGCATCCACCGACTGGTCCATCTGGTAGCACCTCTATGCTGTTCTGGTGCTTCCGCACCACGTGAGCAATGCGCCGCCGTGTCACCACGTCACTACGTCATGCCGTCACTGTGACAAAGGGGTCCGTCACAGGATTGAGCACGGAGGATGGTCTAAGCTGGAGTAAACACCACAGGCTACACTGGCTTCTCCTCCTGCACACCCAATCCTGCTACACCCACAGCTCACTAGCAGCCAACCAAAAGCCACCCTACGTGTTTCGTCAAGGGTGTTTCTTTAGTTGGCAAACGTCCCTTTATATACCTCCTTGCAATAAAACTTTAAGCATAATGGAGTGTATATAGAAAAAGGGGAGGGAATATGTGTGAAAAAGACTATATCTATACATGAGTATGGACATCTACCTCATTGTCCTAACATATACAATACATAAGTAACATATTGAGGAAAAAGTCACGAGTAATTATATAATAATGATTATAAACATCAGTTCATAAACAATTATATTAAATATACAGGTATGCTTCCAACGACATCAAACTATCTGCAGTTTGTGACTGAACCTCAGAAAACTGCAGGGGGAGAATCAACCAACTTTAGAACAATATTATAAATAATTAAATAAAAAAACCTTTAATTATTTAACTTTCTAAAAAAAAAAAAATATATATATATATATATATATATATATATATAAATGTAAAAACAACTGTATGCTCATCTGCATGTCTTCCACTGCAGCAAGGGATTCTGGGAAATGACATGCAAATGAGCACACTTTTTGCTTCAAAAACCATTTATAACATGGTTCCCTATAGGCTTAAGCTTGCTGCATGGTCACAGCTTTGAGCACAGCCAGGGTTTAGGTGCATACCCAGAAAACCACCCACAGACCGCTGTTTCGAAAAAGTGGCACTGTGTGCTCATTTGCATGTCATTTCCCAGAATCCCTTGCTGCAGTGGAAGTGCTGTGTGCTGGGTGATAATGGGGAAAGGCGGGGTTGCAGACCTGCCTAAGACATGCAGATGAGCATACAGTTGTATTTACATTTGCATATTTGCTTTGCTGTGGAGGGTTTTTGTCACTTTTTTTACTCACCATAACTTAACTCAGTATTATGGTTGGCCCATCCTTTAGCTTGTTTGCATACCCAGTTAATCAACCCCACACTGATGAGACCCATTAAGGTCGAAACAGCTGTCTGTGGGTGGTTTTCTCGGTATGCACCTAAACCCGGGCTCTGCTCAAAGCTGTGACCATGCAGGCAGCTTAAGCCTATAGGGAACCATGTTAAAATTGGTTTTTGAAGCAAAAAGTGGCACTGTGTGCTCATTTGCATGTCATTTCCCAGAATCCCTTGCTTTAGTGGAAGTGCTGTGTGCTGGGTGATAATGGGGAAAGGCGGGGTTGCAGACCTGCCTAAGACATGCAGATGAGCATACAGTTGTATTTACATTTGCATATTTGCAGTTGTGTGAAGAAGAAAGTACACCCCTTTGAATTCTATGGTTTTACATATCAGGACATAATATCAATCCTTAGCATGTCTTAAAATTAGGTAAATACAACCTCAGATGAACAACAACACATGACATTTTACACCGTCATGATTTATTTAACAAAAATAAAGCCAAAATGGAAAAGCTATGTGTGAAAAACTAAGTACACCCTTAGTGCTTCCATAGGAATTAAGATGCTAAGTAGCAGACAGGTGATGCTAATCAAATGCCCTTGATTATTTGATCATCAGCAAGTGTGACCACCTCTATAAAAGCCGAAGTTTGAGTAGTTTGCTGGTCTGGAGTATTCAGGTGTGTGTTAACACAATGCCAAGGAGGAAAGACATCAGCAATGATCTTAGAGAAGCAATTGTTGCTGCCCATCAATCTGGGAAGGGTTATAAGGCCATTTCCAAACAATTTAAAGTCCATCATTCTACAGTGAGAAAGATTATTCAAAAGTGGAAAACATTCAAGACAGTTGCCAATCTTCCCTGGAGTGGACATTCCAGCAAATTCACCCCAAGGTCAGACCGTGCAATGCTCAGAGAAATTGCAAAAAAAACCAAGAGTTACATCTCACACTCTACAGGCCTCAGTTAGCATGTTAAATGTTAAAGTTCATGACAGTACAATTAGAAAAGACTAAACAAGTATGGTTTGTTTGGAAGGGATGCCAAGAGAAAGCCTCTTCTCTCTAAAAAGAACATGGCAGCATGGCTTAGGTTAGCAAAGTTGCATCTGAACATACCACAAGACTTCTGGAACAATGTCCTATGGACAGACGAGACCAAAGTGGTGATGTTTGGCCATAATGCACAGCGCCACGTTTAGCAAAAACCAAACACAGCATATCAGCAGAAACACCTCATACCAACTGTCAAGCACTTTGGTGGAGGGGTGATGATTTGGGCTTGTTTTGCAGCAACAGGACCTGGGAACATTGCAGTCATTTAGTCGACCATGAACTCCTCTGTATACCAAAGTATTCTAGGGTAAAATGTGAGGCCATCTGTCCGACAGCTAAAGCTTGGCCGAAATTGGGTCATGCAACAGGACAATGATCCCAAGCACAACAGAAAATCTACAACAGAATGGCTGAAAAAGAAAAGAATCAAGGTGTTGCAATGGCCCAGTCAAAGTCCAGACCTCAACCCTGATTGAAATGCTGTGGCTGGACCTTAAGAGAGCTGTGCATAAACATATGCCCGCAAACCTCAATGAACTGAAGCAACGTTGTAAAGAAGAGTGGGTCAAAATTCCTCCACAACTATGTGAGAGACTGATAAAGTCATACAGAAAACAATAACTTCAAGTTATTGCTGCTAAAGGTGGTTCTACAAGCTATTGAATCATAAGGTGTACTTAGTTTTTCACACATGGCTTCTCCATTTTGGCTTTATTTTTGTTAAATAAATCATGACACAGTGTAATATGTCATGCATTGTTGTTCATCTGAAGTTGTATTTATTTACCTCATTTTAAGACTTGCTAAGGAACAGGTGATTGTTATTATGTCCTGATATGTAAAACCATTGAATTCAAAGATGGTGTACTTTCTTTTTCACACAACTGTATGTTTCTTTATACTTTTATACTGTATATTGACCTGCGCTCCCCATGTGCTGGAAATCTGCATAACAGGATTGAAAAAGCAATCCACCCAAGGGTTAGAGTGCAATCAACATTTATCAATTATTAATATACTGATATTTGGTTTGGTATATTTTACACACCGTGACAAGTGTATTTATTTTACTACACTTGAAGTTCACTTTAAGTATCATAAGTGATTAATTGATTCACTATTAGTAACTTTTTGTATAATTTTTAATTAATTAGACTTATCACTCTGTCTTATTTTAAGAATTGCACTGTTTAGGTATAAGGCCATTGGTAACACTCTGTTTATAAATACTGTTGCATAGCTGCCCACTGGGTGAAATGAGAGGTACCTTTTCTAGACATGGTAAAACAGCAAATTTGGAATATGATGATGATGGAAAGGATTACGGCATTTCTAAGTGAAAATTGCTCCAAATTCTCACGGGTATGGGATCCCTGGGTGGGATACATAGGCGACTACAACAGGGTGAATTCTCTATTGCAGAGTTATACAGGGAAATCCTGTCCACACAGACTGATACAGCACTGAGGATTGTAATCTCAAAGCAGGATATCTGGATTAATCTCCTCAACTGACTCATTAGAGATAGAAAAACCCAGTGACTCACTACAGGGATGTCAAGTACATAGAGAGTCTGCGCTGCCAGAGAGATCGCAGGGGAAAAGAGATTCTGTTGCAGGCAACACCGGCCCCTGGAACCCACCGAAGGGAACCTCCACTGACACCACCCCAGACCATAGATTTTTGTGTAGAGCACCCTTCCTTCAGGTACCTCTCCTTTAGACTTGTGTCGTAAGGTTGATTAAAGGCATAGCCTTCCAGCCCCCATAGAGACTGCAGAACGTTAGTCACCCCTGCATGGAGTTAGGCCTGGTTGTTTTTTTGCTCTACTGTAATTGTGTTTGCTGAGAGGAAGCTGTTTTCTGTTTAAACCTGCTGGCTAATAAAGCCTACATTTATTTTGCAGCTTTAAGATGCAGGCCGATTCGTTTTACCAAATGAGAGTTTGTATGATCCCTTCCCTCACACTTTCTCCTCTTGCCTTCTCAAACACATACTGTATTATTGTGGGATGACAATTGACGGCATTGGGACTGCTTTGATGGCAATCCCCCACATGCATGTAACATTTCCCCTTTTATGTATTTTTTGTATGGTCTTTCTATTCTTTACTATGTACTCCCTTTAAATTTTGCAAAAATAAACAGTATGGAAAAATGAACTCTAATGATTGGTATAGGATAGTTATTAGTACTAAAATATAACTTTTATTAGATACAATTTTACAAATAATATATACAGTATGTACACTCAAATTGAAGAAAATAAATATACAATTTGAAAAGACAAATCTTAATGTCTAATTTCAAATGGGGGTATGTACAGCACGTCAGTAATTAAATAGCAATAAGCATAGATGGCAGAACCTATCCTATTAGTAACTACTGACTGTAGTGTAGTATAACTAGTCACCTAGGCACCATTGGCTATGAATACTATGCTTGCAGTAACAGTGCAGATAGAATAATGTACATTTAAAGAAACTAGGTCAGCACTGTATCAATTCAATTCAGAATAGCGCACTAATTTCTGTGAATTTTGATATTTTGCAGAGATATCAAGCACCTATACTATGAATCAATTATATACTGTCTGTCAGTCTGCTCTGATGGAACTGAGGCTTTCTAATTAGCTCAATATACTGTAAAGATCGTTGCCCTTGAAAAAGATCTTTACCGGAATAGAACATATGTAGTGGGCTGTGGGAGGGTGTGATTTATTGTGGGTAATTGCAGTTGGCTGTCATGTGATGTGGAAGTAGGAGCTTTGTGTCTGCACTCCATGCTCTGTACTCGGCATTACAAGTCCATCTCATCACGCTGCACCAAGTTTGTACCTTGTGGGATCTCATTTCCACAAGGAATTAGTGCGGTGATTGGACTCCAACAATCTTTTTATTGAGCTAATTGGAAAGCAGCAATTTCACCAGAGGAGACTTAAAGACAGTATAACATTGATTCATTGTATAGGTGCTTGATATCTCTGCAACCACTCAATATTCAGACTAATGAATGTGATCTTCAGAACTAAATTGATACAGTGCTGACTTAGCTGCTATACATGCACAGATTATTCTATCTGTAGCACACTTTCCCCTACCCCATGGGAGATATGGCGACTACTGAGTGTGTGGTGCGTTATCTGTGGCTCACAGGAGGACTGAACCTCCACTGCTGGGAGCCTGGGGTGTGCCTGATCTGCCTGATGACAGCTCCTCCACCTGTGTGGGTTCCTACTATGTTGGATAACCCCTTGTCACAGGACCCAATGCAATAACACACACAATGATATAGATAACAATTTACTGCATGCATATGAAAACGGAATAACAATTTGTCACCCACACCAAATAGGCCACGCACGGCCGTAACCACACAATGCCCTCAACACAAAGTCCTCACCCGGAAGGAATATCCCCAAAGTACTGAGGTGCCTCTGGGCACCCAACCACCCTGGTGTCAACAAGAGTCAACCCACCCAAAGTGTGTGTGACAGAGCTGCCCACAACCGCGTGTTAAAGTTGGTGCACTTGTAGGTGTGATAAAAGAAAAAACACAGCGCACAACGCTCATCGTGAAGAGTGAAACATTAGTGTATATTAATAATAATTCAAGGTTCTGCGTACATCAGGTTAAAAGCAAAGAGGCATGACATGTAACATAGGTTACCGCACACTAGAAACACAGATCAGGAAATTGACATCGTGATCGCTTCTCATCAGTGGCAGGGTGGTTCAATCCTGTGTTTTACACGAGGTGGTTGGAGTAGTGGAAACTTCCAGGTGGAGCAGAGCTAAGTGAGGCGCTCCTGACGGGCTGCTGTGGCAGTGTTCCTCTGTAAGTGACAACACAGAAGTCTCTCTCTCTCTGACCTTCTCAGGCTGTGTGGTTGGGCCAAACAACAGGCCAGGGAACTGTTCCAACCGGTGTCCTTGCTGGTTGGGGTAAGAGGTCAAATTATCATCACTTTTATCTGAAACATTATCATATTCATCATTACCCGGCCGCCACCACCACCACATCCTCGTTATCGCCAGAATCCTCATTCATAACAAGTGATATTTGAATGGATGAATCAGGTCCAACCCCCTGCTACTCCAAATCATCAAGTCCCAGGGATTGTGACTCTCCCTCTTCAACATCTGACTGTTTTAAAAACCCTTCCGTCTTGTAATAGCCAAGCCAAAGCTTGTTCGGCAATAATACCTTTTTGGACTGTGACAAGAAGGACATGCCTTTTGCAAATGACAATAATGATGGTCTTGATGGCAGCAGTCAGACACAGCAGAAGCTGCCATTTGTGCATACAAACATACAGATGTAAGAAAGCTACAGTGTAATTTTTGAAATTTCACAGAAATATCTAATCAGTAGGAGGAATTATGCTAACTTCATATGTGTTTAATCACCATTGGGTATATAGGCAATGTAAGGAGGGCACATTTGTATCTTGACAAAGGTCTAAGTGACTGACTGAAACGAAATGTCGATTGTCTTCAATAAATGTTGCAATTTTTCATTAGTGCTCTTCTCTTCATATATATGCAACCTGTTCTTGCTTATTATATTTTAAGTCAGCCATTATTCTGATAAAATAATACTGCAGAGGAAATGTTAATTATCAAGGAACCAAGTGTAGCCGTGCCATCTGTGGCTACTAGTCTGCTTCCCTCCTGGCAGTAAGCCCTGGTACAATCAGGCTGCCAGTAGTTGATATGGGGTTTTCCCCCTCTGAGGAGCTGCACTTAAGTGACAGCGGGAGGCGGTGACATCAGGCCTGGTCATGACCAATCATGAGCCATACCTGGCGCCCGTGCCACCCCTAATTCAGTAGTGCCTCAACCCACTTGAGAGGGGCAGGTCACACAGCCAAGAGCCTGACTATTGGGCCTTCTCTGGTCCTCTTCCCTCAGAGGGAGAGTGTGTGTACCATACCTCTGCCTCTGTTAGAGGGACAGGGAAGAGCTGGGACTGCTGCAGGTGACCTTGGCCTGTAGTGAAGGTCCAGGGACCATCCTTCAGTGGTAGCTGAGAGTGACTGTTTTGGGCAGAACCTGCAGTGTACTGTGCTGCACAAAGAGAGACAATAAACTGTTCCTGTTTGCATATACCTCCGGCCTGATGTGTGATCTTACTAGGGGGAGAGGTAATCGGATCTACCGTGGGTGATCATCTTCACTTCCCTGAAGTCTACAGCAGATGGAGGCGCTGCTCTGCTCAAGAATACGTAGGGTATGAACCCCAGAAGGCTGGTCCTGTGTACCCACTACCACCGGCGGACAACTCAGCCCTCCTGTTACCAGCAGGTATCATGCACCACACAATCCGTAATGGCCAAATCTCCCACCTGATGGGGGAAACACTGTTACATAAGCATAATTTAAAATATTTGATTGTCTTGGCAGCCACAATTGGCAGTTGTGCTTTAGCATGAAATTATAAAGCTGTTATTTATCTCCTAAATTCACTGCAAAATGTTCTTACTACTATATTTGTTAAACAACATTTTAATGCTGCATTTGTGACTATTTACTGTATGTTTTTCTATTTCAGTAATGCTAAGAAAATGTGTGCGGTCAAACTTCTTCCATTGACTCTAACAAATGATGTGATTCACATTTGTAATTTATTGTTGAACCGAAAGGTTACATTATTGATAGCAGTTACAGCAGCAAGAATGAAAAAAATTACCTGTGTGTATTTTTTAGTGTCTTAGGCCTCGGACATAGTGCACTGAGCGTCGCTGAGCAGTGCTCTCGCTTGCTGACGCTCGCGCTACCAGGAGCTTTTTGCTGTCCTGACAGAGGAGACAGCAAACGCGCTTGGGAGGCGGGTATCACTGTGTGTGTGTGTCACTTGGTAGCTGTCAGTGTGTGTGTGTGTGTGTGTCACTTTGAAGTGTTCTGTGTGTTTGTGTGTCACTGGGGAACGTGTGTGTGTGTGTGTGTGTGTGTGTGTGTGTGTGTGTGTGTGTGTGTGTGTGTGTGTGTGTGTGTATTATATAATATTTTAAAAATTAAAAAAAAAGACATGTGGTGAGAATAAATTATTTATTAACATTGTGCAACTTTGATAAATATATTCACGCACGCAAACACACACATACACATACACATACACACACACATGCATACACATGCATACACACATTATATATATATATATATACACACACACACAGACACACACACAGACACAGACACACACACACGCACACACATGCATACACATACACACACACAATGCACACAATGCAAACACACACACACACACAAGGCACACAATGCACACACACACACACACACACACACACACACACACACACACACACACACACACACACACACACACACACACACACACACACACACACACACACACACACACACACACACACACACACACACATACACATACACATACACATTATATAGGTAGTAGGGACTGGAGCAGAAGGGGGGCAGGGACCGGAGCAGAAGGGAGACTGCGATCGGGGCATCACCCTCTCCCCCCCGTCCTACACACACACACAACACACACAACACACACACCACACACACCACACACACAACACACACAACACACACAACACACAATGCCTTCTGTCTGGTAATGGCGGCTCTGTAGGGAACCGGCTGCAGCCCAATTGGATGGGAGCGGTCACGTGACCGCTCCTCCGCTTCCCCGAGCACCAAATATCAGTTTGGCGCTCGGGGAAGAGTTTCTCCTCCTCAGCGCGCATCAGCGCGCATCAGCGCGCATGAGCAGGGAGAAACTATAACCGCGCTGATAACAGATGCAAGGGCTTCTGCATCTGTTCAGCGCGGCTCAGCACGCCTGAGTGCTCTATGGCCCGGGCCTTAGTCAGGGAGCATAAGGTATTTGGAAAAGTATAGGCAGGATCACTGACAAGGCAGTGTAGCCAGAGTCAATAACACAATACTAGAGCAAATCCTGACCCGTAATCCTGCATTAAACACGGCACTTCATTACAACTATTAAGATTTCTCTGTTAATTCAGTATAAGGGTTTTTACATATTCTTCTTGCATGCCACAGTACCCAGGTGAACCCTATTTACGTAGGTCTGAGACTACTGTATATCAATTTTTTTTTACCATAACATGAGCTGAATTACTGTTACTTCCCTATCTCATTTTAAAAAAAAATATATATTATAGAAGTGTGCAGTATAAGCTGCAAAATCAGAACATTAACAGGAGTTTTAACCAAAGCAGGGGCCACAATTCTCAAAAACATAATTAATAATCTATACTTTATTGCATTACTTTTAAATGCCATATTACTGGCAGGAATTCTACTAAGTGGAACACTTACATCCAAAGGCAACAACACACTTAAAATGCACACACAGACCTGAAATGCTATATTAAATATTGTAACACATAACAACTATTCCAATTATATAATAGGAAAGACCGGATTAGAAATCACTCAGATGACAAGACATGGTAAAGATGAACGGGTATTGTTAAAGGACCTGCTTAATGATGTATCCCCTTTATTAGATTATATGAAAAGGTACATGATTGCGATTATTTTTATTCTTTAAGAAAGCAGTTAGTAAATACAAAAGTAGTTTTGCTCTAGGTTTGTAAGTAGAAATGTAGCTGTACTCTATGCCACTTTGTATAATCACACCCCAACCACTGAGCACAGGATGTGAACATGCTGCAGTAGGAACAAAACATTATAGATGGCATACAGAGAGGTATACTAACCATGTACAGTAGCTACTGAATTATATGGCAATAGCCTAAAGGGGTAGACCATGTATTGTTATAACTCTGTGCCGAGGACATACTTGAAAACGAGAGGTAACTCTCAATGTTTTACTTCCTGGTAAAACATTTTTATAAATAAAATAAAGTAGAGGATATTAATGTGCATGGTGACTATGACCTGGATAACTCTCTACAATTGTTTACGTGACATCTGTGACAATTATACACTTTGTTTAGCAAAGAAAGGCCTGGACATTCTCAAACACTGTCTGGAGAGGTAATCACTAGTCAGGACAATAAGGCATGGGCTTGTCATCTTGTAGTCTTACAGTGACAATAATTCCTCCTTTTATTCTTCACCTAGGACTTCGAAATTAGAGAGCACCCCAAAAGTCAGTAAGTAAAGATTAAACAAAAGATAGGGAAATTAAGAATCCATGTGTAACGGGTGTTCCCTCTGGCCTGACCCACCCAATCTCATATTGGCCCGTGTAGTCTAACCAGTCTCCCATTACAAGGCGTGTGTGGTGGTGCACCTGCAAGTAACAGGACTCTTGAGTCTCCCGCTTGATGTTATTAGGGGATGTCATCAGGACAGGTAGCTGAGGTAGTGGGTACGAGTCCAACTTACATCATGTGCAGCGCCTCCACCTCATCAGGATCTGTGCTTCCGCAGGGAGATAGTCCTGGTGAGGAACTCCTTCTTGGTGCCATCCACTGTTGAGTAATCTCACACTCACACAGTGGGGTTCTTTTTCTCAAGGACATCTTTATTGAATACAGTGATGTAGCAGACTGCCCCATGCAGCTGCCGGCTCTAGCCGCACATCTCTCCGTGCTGTCCCTTTGCCAGGTACGCCCTCCCGTATTGAAGTGGGATTCCCTTTCTCCTAGGGAGATCACCGCTGCGCCAGGTCCCTGGACACAGTATGGCGTAGACAAACTTGATTGACCACTCTGTTACCGCTAGTTACTTCACTAGGGTCACAAAAGTGGTTCTTCAATCTCTGTACCTTCTAGTTACTATTTCTCCACCAACACAACACTAACTGTCAGTGTTGTGCCCTTTATACCTCAGGGGCAGGCGCATCTCTGAGGTCACTATCCAGGGACTCAGAGCGTACAGCCACTCCCTTCCTTACACAGGGCACCACACTAGGGTGTGAGGGAAAACCTCCATAACTACTGTTGGCAGGCCTGTATTTACCAGGACTTACTGCCAACAGGGAAGATGTATGCAGTCATTATTATGCATGGCTACACATGCAAGAAATATGGGTATGTTGTACCCCAAATTAGAAACATATTAAAAAAATATATTGCATTTATTGAATTAGTTGGTAAAAACATGTTTATATAGTAATGTTGCCTGTTCTATTAAGATGTAAATATTTTAGATGGTACTGCAGGTGGTACACATTCACACAATTAATCAATTTATTGATGCATACATAGAAGCATATCAGTGGTTCTCAACCTTTTTTCTCTAAAGGCACCCAAATTTATAATACTCATTTGCTGCGTAACCCCTCAATAGTTGGAATGTAAACCAATGGAACATTGATAATGAATGAAAATACTTCTCAATTAAAAAAATATTTTGATCTAATATCACTGTATGTTTCCAGAAGTTTGAAAAAGAAAAATGTTAAACGTTGCATTTACTGTGCTGTAGTATAGATAATTTCATATAACTCCTTTGTTGTTTTCACCAAACTAATAAAAACATTTGAAAAAAAACCTCACACAGACATACAAAACCGGAGATATACTTAACAGGACAAATACAAAACAGGACAAACACAAAAGGGGACACACCAAACAGAAAGGCCACACACACACACAGACACAGACAGACACACACACACACACACACACACACACACACACACACACACACACACACACACACACACACACACACACACACACACACACACACACACACACACACACACACACACACACACCACTGCAGACAGATACAGAGACACACACACACTAGGGCAGGAAGCTACACACACACAAACACACACACATGCCAGGACAGACAGCTACACTCACATACCAGGGCACACACACACACACCAAGACAGGCAGCTATACATGCACACACGCACGCCAAACAGGACAGACAGAATCAGAACAGCAAAGACAGGCACACAACAGAGTAGAAACACAAACACAGTCACACAAAAACAGTACAGACAGACACACATACTACAGAACAGATACACACAGGACAGGACACATAGCAGAACAGATACACACAGGACACACAATAGAACAGATACATACAGGACATTACACACAACAGAACATGAACAGAACATGAACCTTCCCATGATTGGCTGCTGCTGGGTAATACAACCAATGAGGATGGAGGAAACTGTCCAGTCTCCTACTGTAGCAACCTTTCCCACTCCACATTTTGAAGACTCTGAAGGCACCGCAGGGTACCACAGACACCCGGGTTGAGAAACACTGCAGTAAACATTAGTAAAGCATGTGAGATGTTACATGTAGAATAACGTTAGAAATACCAATATATTTAAATGACCATTCATTTGTAGATTATAAAAATCCAACAGAATCCACCATTATTAAGATATACAGTGTATGTTAAAAAATAAATTTGCTTGTCGGTGATGATTAAAATAATAAAACGCTCTAATTGTCAGAGTTTACATTTTGAGGACATATATTACCTTTGCATTGTCATTTATGTTTTTGTTATGGTAGCAACAGCCTTGTTTTAAATAGTAGCTGTATGCTGTATATTCCAGAATTGCAGCAACCTTTTTACACATGATATTGTAGTAGATAAATGTTACTGTAAGTATTTTTCCAATACCTGTAGAAATAAGTGTGATTTGTTTCAGCAATACCAATATTTTGTGAATTTTAACTTGCCTTTCTGAAGAGTTTCTAAAATACATTGCTTAAGAGATGCCAAAATATATATATACAGCTCAACCCCGTTATAACGCGATCCGTTACAACGCGAATCTGCTTATAATGCGATGCAAGGGTGGCTCCCAAGTTTCGTATTTATGAATACTTTACAACACGATTATTGGTATCTTAAATACTTTATTGTACAACGAATATAATCGTACATTATTTCTAACGCGATCCACTTACAACGCGATGTGATTCTTTGGACCCCAAGCACAGCGTTATAAGGGGGATGAGCTGTATTTTGAACAATTTTGTTTGCTTTGTAGATAAACTGTAATCATTCATCAGCACTCGGACTATGGCCAGGATTAACTAAAGTCAGATAAAGGGAATTTGAGCTCAATCCCATGTAAACTGTGACTGGAATGGATGTTAACGTGGGATTGATACTACACTAAATTCACTATGCTCTGATACCACTTATCGGAGCTTAGTAACCTCCTTCTATATACGTCATGATAATACAGTAGCATTGCAAAGCATATGATTTTAATGTGTGTACATTTTGCCAGATATTTTATGATCAGTAGTATTATTAGTAATAGGGTAATTTAAATATGTTTCATCCTCTACATCTACCTCATTCGTTGTTGATAGCCACACAGAACACTGAGGTGATTTATAAAATATAAATTAGAATGTGAAACAGTGAACCTTGCTTGGATATGTTGTTCCCTTACAACATGTATCTTTTGGCCTACCCTGTCTGCCAATCATGGGTTCAGTCTGATAAGGAAGTTATTATCACACGTTATCTACAGTATGTTGTACTGTATTTCAGAGAAGTCTAAACATTTGGTATTTGTCAGAAGTTATCAGTGTTATTTTACAGTTTTGTCCTGTATTTGAATAGTTCATGAAGCAGCCTCAGTTAATTTGCCAAAGTCAGCTTTAACACTTCCAAAAAATAATAAGAATCATTATTTTCTAAAACACAAAAATAGCACAAAATCCCTTCGGTATTGATGTTAATCCACATTAACATCTACTATAATTTCGATATTGGACATTTTATTACACTGTTTTACAAAATTATAATGGTGGTTAAACAAGTTAAGAGACCCACTACAATGCCCATGTCTGTCCTATATTTGCTGTGTGTTTTTTTATCTATCTACTATATCAATCAATCTATTGATCTATCTACAGTACTTGACTATCTGTCTATGTTTCCTTACTTTTTCTCCCTCCCCCACACACACCTAGATATGCGCACTTGGTCTCATGTTCAGGTTTTGATTCTAAAATAAATTGAGGTTTTGGTTTTCATTCTAAAAATCTTAAGTATTTTGGTTTTGTATTTGGTTTAAGAGACATAGGGCCTTATTCAGAAAGCCTCGATAAGGCCCTTATCGAGCACTTATCGACCAAAATGGCTACTGGTATTCAGATAGCCTCGATAAGTGCTCGATAACGGCCTGTATCGACGCAAAATTTTATCTCCGTCCGAAATTCGCTGACTGAGCAGCGATCAGGCCCTTATCGACCATTTTCGGAGGGTTGATAAACTCCCGCTATTCAGAGACCCGCGAGTCGGGTGTTGCGGCCCATCGCAGCCCATCGCAGGCTTAAAAAACGATTTTCTCCCCAAATCCACTTCCCCACAAAATTGTTGGACAATTGGTGGGGAGATGGACTCGATGAGCTGCGATGGGTCGGGACTTAGAAGAAATCAGGCCCCTTTCCTGCCTCGGATTGATGCCGGGGGTCTCCGGAGCTGATAGCCATTAATAGCAGCTCCGGACCCCCCCCCCGGCATGCATCAGATGCAGGAAACATGCATGTACAGCAACTTCATTACCTTAGCAGCTAACCGCTAAGGCAATGAAGGGGTAAAACACCCATGCCAGGCTTACAGTAAAAACATACAGTACAATACAATACAGTGGCTATCGGGGTTGGGTCAAGGGGGAATTTGGCCCTTAGTGGCTGTTTAGGCATTGCGGGGGGGTTCCGGGTGGAGTTAACCCCTTCATTACCTTAGTGGTTAATACCGCTAAGGTAATAAAGGGGGTAACCCAACCGCTACCCCCCCGCAAGGTCTAAACACCCATCCTTAGGGCTAATACCCCCTTCACTCACCCGTGAGGCCTAAGCACCCACCCCAGACTGACTATACCCACCCTATACCCATTGAGTAATATAGTGGTACATCATACCCATATAATAATAATATGGGCATGATAAGCCTCTATAGCACTCAATGAGCACCCTAATAAAAATACAGTAATACACAAGACACACAGTAATAAAACCTAACTATACTCCCAAAAAACACACTTCACTAAATAAAATCAGTAGCCAGCTAATCCAATCAATAGAAGCAATTACAACATCAACAATGAATTAATTAAACCATTACCCAATCAAACCAATTAATCCCTAAAGCAACTCAAAATGAATAGTAACACTAACCAATGTAAACAATGAATTAATCCTACATTAATTAATGTAACCATTAAAAGACAAATAAATACATTAAAACTATCTCTGAAGTATCCATAAAACACATTAGCTAACATAATATAACTTTAAGTACAAGCGAACACCAATCGCAAACCTTTTAATACATTAACCATAAACAAACAATCACATCCACATCAATAACAAGCGAGAAATGCCCCCCAAATATTGGCATAATAATGTATTAATCTGTACCCGAAATAGGTACAGATTAATATATTATCAGTCAATGTGCCTCCCCCAAAAAAATCAAAAAACACACCCAAAAAATAGACCTGTAAAAAGAGACATTTACAAACATAGAATATCTTACTTACCATTAGAAGCGGTGGCCCTCCGACTCCCGGGGTAACAGGAAGCTCACGTACCTTGAAGGCCTCCAACAGCATCCGATGCCATCATCCATCAGGATCCGGCTCAGGTACCCCAAACTTCTTTTTTCTTTCTTTACTCACTGTCTTCTATCTTCATCTGTAACCATTTCTTGTTGTTCTTTACCTTCTTTCTTCATCTGTCAATCCATAAAACCCCATGTTAAATCCCAGCCGATGCTGTCTCGTCGGCTTCTTGGGCTCAAATGAGGCGTCACGGCCTTAAATATGGCTTGTGACGTCACATTTACCCTCACAATGGTTAACAGCCACCTGATTGGCTGTTAAAACCATGTGCAGACTTAATTTTTTTTTTTTGCTGTGACGTCACTTAAAGGGAATGATGCCAGCCAATCAGAATGGCTGTGCTTCATTTACCTTTAACATGACATCAGTAAATCCAAGATGGCCGCTGTGTCACAAGGTATTTCAGCCAATCATTTTGCTGTGACGTCACTTAAAGGGAATGATGCCAGCCAATCAGAATGGCTGTGCTTCATTTACCTTTAACATGACATCAGTAAATCCAAGATGGCCGCTGTGTCACAAGGTATTTCAGCCAATCAAATTCAGCTGATTGGCTGAAATACCTTGTGACACAGTGGCCATCTTGGATTTACTGACGTCATGTTAAAGGTAAATGAAGCACAGCCATTCTGATTGGCTGGCATCATTCCCTTTAAGTGACGTCACAGCAAAAAAAAAAATTAAGTCTGCACATGGTTTTAACAGCCAATCAGGTGGCTGTTAACCATTGTGAGGGTAAATGTGACGTCACAAGCCATATTTAAGGCCGTGACGCCTCATTTGAGCCCAAGAAGCCGACGAGACAGCATCGGCTGGGATTTAACATGGGGTTTTATGGATTGACAGATGAAGAAAGAAGATAAAGAACAACAAGAAATGGTTACAGATGAAGATAGAAGACAGTGAGTAAAGAAAGAAAAAAGAAGTTTGGGGTACCTGTGCCGAATCCTGATGGATGATGGCATCGGATGCTGTTGGAGACCTTCAAGGTACGTGAGCTTCCTGTTACCCCGGGAGTCGGAGGGCCACCGCTTCTAATGGTAAGTAAGATATTCTATGTTTGTAAATGTCTCTTTTTACAGGTCTATTTTTTGGGTGTGTTTTTTGATTTTTTGGAGGAGGCACATTGACTGATAATTTATTAATCTGTACCTCTTTCGGGTACAGATTAATACATTATTATGCCAATATTTGGGGGGCATTTCTCGCTTGTTATTGATGTGGATGTGATTGTTTGTTTATGGTTAATGTATTAAAAGGTTTGCGATTGGTGTTCGCTTGTACTTAAAGTTATATTATGTTAGCTAATGTGTTTTATGGATACTTCAGAGATAGTTTTAATGTATTTATTTGTCTTTTAATGGTTACATTAATTAATGTAGGATTAATTCATTGTTTACATTGGTTAGTGTTACTATTCATTTTGAGTTGCTTTAGGGATTAATTGGTTTGATTGGGTAATGGTTTAATTAATTCATTGTTGATGTTGTAATTGCTTCTATTGATTGGATTAGCTGGCTACTGATTTTATTTAGTGAAGTGTGTTTTTTGGGAGTATAGTTAGGTTTTATTACTGTGTGTCTTGTATATTACTGTATTTTTATTAGGGTGCTCATTGAGTGCCATAGAGGCTTATCATGCCCATATTATTATTATATGGGTATGATGTACCACTATACTACTCAATGGGTATAGGGTGGGTATAGTCAGTCTGGGGTGGGTGCTTAGGCCTCACGGGTCAGGGTGGGTAGGTGATTAAGTGGTTAGGGACCATTGGAATGTATTTTTTTTCAATATACTGTACAGTATGCTTTCTGGCAACGGAGGACAGAGGGACCTGCTGTTGTGGTAAGTATAACTGTATTTATTTATTTTATTTATGTATGCGACTGCAGTGTTTAATAATGGGCAAATAATATATGATCCATATCTGGATAATAGTTAATTTGCCCATTACTGTACTGTATGGATTTGGGCAGGGGGGCAGGTGGGGGGCGTGTATTGATGTGTTTTTACATATTAATTTAAATATCCATTTCTTTAATAGTGTAGAGGTGCAGGGGGTCTCCGGAGCTGAACCACGTTGGTTTTGTGTCCGGGGACCCCCTGCTTCCCGAGATACAGGCCTCTTTATGGGGTGCCGGTATCCCTCTGCATTGAAATGTCCCGCGTCACGTGACCGGGACATTTCCTTGCATAGGAGATACCGGCACCCCATAAAGAGGCCTGTATCTCGGGAAGCAGGGGGTCCCCGGACACAAAACCTACGTGGTTCATCTCCGGAGACCCCCTGCACCTCTACACTATTAAAGAAATGGATATTTAAATTAATACATTTCGGGCGACATTTCCGCTGGGAGAGGCGGCTCTCTCAGAGCAGCTCGCTCTGCAGCAGAAATGAATTGCTGGTTTTTGCCTTTGCAGAGGCTTGAGGCTCTCGCTGACAGCAACTCACCAGGTTTGGGCATTCTGCTATCACAGGTATTCGAGCCTTTCTGAATACCGTCATAGCAACGCCCAAAAAACATTCATTTTAAATTCCCTTGCGAATTTTTTTATGTATGTTCTCTGAATAAGGCCCATAGGGGCTTATGCAGTAAGCGTTCATAAGCCACTTATCAACCACTTATCACCCAAAATGCCTACTGCTATTCAGTAAGCGGTGATAAGTGGGTGATAAAAAACTGAATCGCTCAAACAAAGAAATTGGTCATAAAAAAAATCACAGAGGCAGCGTTGATAAGCCACTTATCACCGCTTCTCGGCATGTTCATAAACTCACACAATTCTAGTAGCAGTGATTAGGCTATGAACGCCTATCATCGCTCTAGAATGGTGATTTTATCACAAAATCCTCATGCCAGAAAAAGTTGGTGAAAAGGTGTTGGAAACCTGCAGAGAAGCGGCGAGGTGGGACTTAGAAATTTTTTTTTTTTCCTGCATAGGATTGATACTGAGAATCTCTGGAGCTGATATCCATTAATATTAGCACCAGAGACCCCTGGCATGAACCCTATGCAATAAAAATGCATTTACAGTAAACTTCATTACCATAGCGGATAGCCTCAGGTTCCCCCTACTTCCCGAGATACAGGCCCCATTATGGGGTGCCGGTATCTCCTATGCATTTAAATTTCCACGTCACATGACCATGGGAATAAAATGCATAGGAGATACCGGCACCCCATAACGGGGCCTGTATCTTGGGAAGTAGGGGGTCCCCGAGGCTGAAATCAATGCAGTTCAGCTTAGGAGACCCCCTGCTCATCTAAACTATTATCAAAACTAAAATTTATACACATGCATTTCAGGTGAGATTTGCACAGGGAGAGACGGCTCTCTCAGAGCAGCTTTCTCTGCAGCAGATACAACTCGCCGGGTAAGGCCTTTTCAGAGGGTCGTTCATCAGATCACCGGCTAATCGCCCGTTTTGTGAATTTTGCTATGACAGGTAAAAAAGGCTTTCTGAATACGGTGATACCAACGCTCAATAAAAACGGTGATTTAAATGGCCCGGTGATTTTTTTTATGAACCTTTATTGCATGAGGCCCATAATGTTCTGATAGTTTCCGATTTCACACATCCAGTTTTGCCCATTGCCCATAATTATTAATACAGTATACTGACTGCTGGGCTTCATAGTACATGACCATAGTTTAAGAATCTCCAACATGGATGCCTGTCAAGGGTTCACAAGCAGAGGTCGGAGGCGGGCGGCAGATAGAGTGGTATGGGTCACAAGCAGAGGTCGGATGCAGGCGGCAGATAGTGTGGTCGAGGTCACAAGCAGAGGTCGGAGGTAGGCGGCAGATTGCGTTGTCGGGGGCACAAGCATAGGTCATCAACGAGGAACAGGACTGGAACTGGGGAACAGGACTGAGACTCAGGAACAGGGCAATAGCAACAGCAGCAAATACAGGAACCTAGCAGGTGCTGGAGGAACCAGTATAAATAAGGGAGGAACAGGAAAGGGAGGTTTATATAGGTCTGGCTGCAGGCAAGGGACAGGTGCAAAAGTGTCATCTGACATTACTCCCTCCTCCCACGAGCGTTCTCTGGGTGATCTTTCCAAGGCTCGTCTGGATATCTCCGGTGGAAAGCTCTGACCAATCGTGGAGCGTGTACAAAATCTTTTGGTTCTCAGGATCTCTCTTCTGGGTCATAGCCTCCCCAGTGGACCAGGTATTGTAGTCTCCCTCGGTGTAACCTGGAGTCCAAGATTCTTTCCACAATTAATTCCTCTTCATTATCAACCAGAACAGGGTCAGGAGGAAGAAGGCTCCGTCCAGGAAATGTATTCTTCCGGAATGGTTTCAACAGGGAAATGTAAAAAACAGGGTGTATTTTCATGGTCTCCGGAAGTTCTAATCTAAAGGACATTGAATTTATGAGTGCTGAAATGCTGAATGGCCCGCTGTATTTTTGACCCAATTTAATGGTTGGAACCTTTAATCGTAGATTTCTGGTTGACAGCCACACTTTATCCCCAACGTGAAACTTTGAGGAGGGTCTGCGGTGTTGGACTGCTGCTTTTTTGTATCATACTTGAGCATCACGAAGAGTCTCTTTGAGGGTCTACTGGATGTCTCACAGCATCTCAAGTTTTTCTGTAACTGCCGGAATGGGACCCGAAAATGGAAGACGAGGAATAAAAGTTGGATAAAATCCAAAATTTGAGAAGAAATTACTTTTCTGTGTTGAGGAATGATGTGAGTTATTGTACAAAAAGTCATCCTGGAGATGGCAAACAAAACACGTAAGTATTGTTCCAAGGTCTGATTGGTCCTTTCGGTCTGGCCATTGGAATTTAAATGAATTCCTAGAGAGTAACACAAGGTCCTCCAAAATCTTGAAGTGAATTGCACCCCTCTACCACATTTTTCAATGTAGCCACAGGTGTGGTGAATGAGAATTGAAATTCACCACACCATGTAAAAATTCTTCCCCCCACATATCTGTCTCTGGCATCAGCACCGCTAGGGTCTGGGCTCCGCTAACGCCGTTCTCTGTATGGTCATCCTCTCCTCCACTCGGCACTCACCTCTTCACTGATCCCGGCCACCGTCCACGACCCGCCCCCTCAGCAAAAGGGCTTCCATCAGCCGGTGCCGCCACACTCACGCTTTCCGCCAACGCCACACTTCCCACCTAGACAAATTTTAATCTGGACACACTGGGAAACTCAAATTCGCCACACTTTCATGGCCAATTCGCCACTTCTGGTGATTGGTGACAGGGTTGCCCACCTCGGCTCTATCAGATATGATTTAATCTGAGAAGGACCGGCTCAGTGAGTAAAGACTAACTGGCACTGAGTTTCAAGCAGGGGAACCTGGTTCAATTCCCGGTGTCAGCTCCTTGTGACCTTGGGCAAGTCACTTTATCACCCTGTGCCTCAGGCACCAAAAAATAGATTGTAAGCTCCATGGGGCAAGGACCAGTGTCTGCAAAATGTCTTTGTAAAGCGCTATGTAAAACTAGCAGCGCTATACAGGAACATATTATTATTATTATTATCTGGAGCCCAGGGAAGACGGGATACCTTTTCACGATCAACTTGGCTGTCTAGTCTGCTGAAGGGAGATTCTGTGCAGCAATGAAGTGAGCCATTTTTGTAAGTCGATCACTACTACAATGATGGTATCATGTCCACTTGATCTGGGTAGGTCAACAATAAAATCCAATTATATGGACTCCCAAGGATGAGTAGGAATCTGAACAGGCTGCAGCAAATCCACAGGGGATGCTCGAGGAGTCTTGGTTCTAGCACAGGTCTCATAGGGAGGACATACTCTTTAACATCTTGTGATAATTTGGGCCACCAAAAAGAGCGTGACAACAGTTCTTGTGTCTTGAGGACACTCTGGTGACCAGAGGGTAGGGAGTCATGCATTAATTGGAGCACTTCTAATCTTACCATCTTGGGTCCAATGCTTTGTGAATGAATAGCACCAACAGCGGAGTCGGATGCGTCCACTTCCATGAGACACTTCCAACTTCCATGACAAATGTTAGTTCTAGATTCAGATGAATGAGGATAGAGGCAGATGTAAAAAGTGACTTCAACTGTTCAAATGCCATATCCGCCTTAGGAGACCATTTGAAGGGGAATTATTTCCGTGTGAGTCAGTGATTGGGGCAATAATGCCAGAGAAATTTTTAATAAAATGTCTATAGAAGGTTAACGCTTATGCTCACCACAAACCTGGACTGGACTGCGGGGCTGAAGTGGGGATGAGAAAACACCGAACTTAGACCACGAAGCCGGATCCGGGTTGCATAGTCCGTAGTTATGCGTAGCCCATAGTCGTGCGTAGCTGGGTAAGGATTGGAGAAGGCAGAGTAGTCCATAGGCAAGCCGGGGTCAAGGCAGGCGGCACAGGAGTGAAGGTCGAGGTCACAGGAAAAAATTCAGCGACAGGAAAAACTTCAGCGAAGGCGCTTCAGGGTAAAGGAATTGGGAACAGGAACAGGGTGGAAGGAAGGCCATGGGAAAAGCAGGAGTGCAGACACTCCACAGGGAACAGTGTAGCCACTTCAGCGCGGTGAAGGTGAAGTCTGCCAGGAACTAGTTGAAAGGACAAGGCAGGAGAAGGCCAAGCCAGGCCAAACAGAGCTGCTTGTGGCAAGCACAGTTTCTTGGAGAAATTATTATGTTCAGAAACATGCTGGGGGGAAGGGCGGCAGTTAAATAGCACCGGCAGCCAATGGGACCACAGCTGCATAGGAGGCAGCAACAGGCAGGCTGCAGAGTAACACCAAGAGCAGGTGATTCTGATTGCAGGTTCATGAGTTCCAGACAAACCCAGGAGCGGATCCCTTACAAGAAGTTACCAAATATGTAACCAGGTAAATCTGACGATTGACCCACCAGGCGCTCAGAAATAAAGCAATGCTGCACAGTGATGTAACTGGAACTAAGGCTATGGTAAACCCCAAGCATGAAGACAATATATTGTGTGAAAAGTCTTTTCCAGCAACAGGCTCCCTAAGAGCACCATGTAGTTGGGATAAAAAGATTCACTTATCTGATTCAGGGGTAACTGGTTCCATGCCCGTAATGTCCTCCTGTGATGTAGCTTCTCCTGCAAACAGACCTTTTTCTGGAGCTGTGTGGATGTGGGGGCAAAGTGTGGCCCCCCCGCTTCCCAGCTTCACGATGGATCGATATCCTCTTCACCGCGGGCTGAAACGCGTCAAGAGGATCCGCTTGCACATTCTGTGTGAATAAAGCTTTTTCCAGTCATCCATCAGCCTTCTCCATTATTGCGGCTGTGCGGCGTCTTCACCCCCCTCGGGAGGATTTGCTTATTTAAGAAGTTACCAAAGCCCACAAATCTCTGAATATCCTTCTAATTTTGAGGAATTGGTCATTCCACCATGGCTTGAATCTTGCCTGGGTCCATACTCAAACCCTCAGGGGAGATGAGATAACTGAGAAATTGCATGCTGGTCTTTTCAAAATCGCACTTTTCTAATTTGATGTACAATTTATGCATTCGGAGATGCTCTAGGACAATCCGGACACGTTTCTGGTGATTCATGATGTTATCTGAGAAGACTAGGATATCATCCAGGTATGCCACTATGAATTGGTCCAGTAACTCTCGGAGAACATCATTGATTAAATGCTGGAAAGTAGCAGGGGCATTAGAGTCCAAAAGGCATCCCCAGGTATTCATAGTGCCCATAATGGGTTCGGATAGCTGCCTTCCACTTGTCACCAGGTAGAATACGGACAAAATGATATGCCCCTCGGAGATTTAATTTGTTGAAGATCTTGGCTGCCCGAATTCTTTCCAAACGTTCGGGAATCAGAGGTAACGGATACCTGTTCTTCACCGTGATCTTATTTAGTTCTCGATAGTCAATACAGGGACTTAGAGAACCATCTTACTTTCCCAAGAAGAAGAGAGCAGCAAGCACCTGCCGGGGAAGTAGTGGGTCGGATGAACCCCTTCGACAGGTTCTCCTGCAGGTAGTCATTGAGAACCTTCAATTGTGGTTCTGAGAGGGAATAGATTCTCCCGAAAGGAATGGCAGCACCCAGTAATATTTCAATGGGGCAGTCGTACGAACAATGTGGGGGAAGCATATCCGCGTTCTTCTCGTCACACAAATCCAAAAATTCTGAGTATGAAGTTGGCAGTAGACTTTCTTAGGAAGAAGAAATCTTATGTATTCCCATACATTCTGATGTAGGAGTCTTAGATAGGCATGCTAGCTGGACATGCTCTGAGGGAAAAGTGAGTATCTTGGTCTTCCAGTCAATTAGTGGTTTGTGGATTATGAGCCATGGAATTTCCAGAATCACCGGAAACAAAGGTGAAAGAATAAGGCTAAATGAAATATTCTCCTGATGATTGGGATCTATGATTACTTCGTCTGGCTGGCACCACCCATGCCAGTTCATCTTTAATTTGCTCAGAGAGGCGCTGACGAAAGTGACCAAAGTTTGGGTAATCAAAAATCATGCTCATGGCTTCGATGAATCCTTCCAGATCCCTTAGTAGTGGGTTATCCTGTTTTAACATAGGGGAGACCCAAGCAAGGACCTCATCTTTGAGCATGGTGATGATCAGTCCAACTTTGGCTTCGTTGGTATTATAGATGGTGGGCTGGAGCTTAAACAGATGTCTGCATTGAGTCAGGAAACCTCGGAATGATTATTTTTTCTCCCCGAATCTTTTCGGGAAGGTGTACACAGGGCGTGGTTTGCACAGGCACAGCGATTATAGCTGCACACTGTTCACGTACCTCAGCTTCTGCAGAGGCAGCACATTCTTCCAAACGGACAGCACGTTCTTCCATGCGACCAAGACAGTTGTAAACATGTCCTTGTTGTTCTTGGAAGCCAGCCATGGCACGTTGCAAGCCAATAATCAGCTGAGCGGGTCATGTCTGTTCCGGCGGAATCCATGGTAGGGCCTGTTTATTCTGTCAGGAGTTGATCTACGGCTGGATTGGATCCCAGAGGCAGGAACAGCAGGGAGCATGGTCAGGATCACAAGCAGATGTCGGAGGCAGGCGGCAGATAGCGTTGTCAGGGTCACAAGCAAAGGTTGGCAACAAGGATACAGGAAGAGGACTGGACCTCGGGAACAGGACTGGGACTCGGGAACAGGGCACAGCAGCAAAGGCAGCACCAGCAAATACAGGAACCTAGCAGTTTCTGGAGGAACCAGTATAAAAAGGCAAGGGAGGTTTATATAGGTCTGGTTGCAGGCAAGGGACAGGTGCAAAGTTGTCTGGTTTCAGAGTCTGGAAGGTTCTTTGAGAGAGCTAGCAAAAGCAGCAGCAGTCCCGGTGGATGTGCATGGGTACTGCAGGCTAGCATCTGACAATGCCCCCTGATTTCGTTGCCTCTACCATCATGGATGCAGAGGCTGGAAGTCAGCCTCGGTTTGAGCTGGATTGCTTACACCTGTCATCTCCCTTTATAAGGCTTCCATTCCCTGCTCTCCTTCCCTGTGCAAGTTACTACCTACACTGGCAACACACTTTATTCGAGCTCGGCTAGTCCCACGAATTCGGGTATACTCGGGTGTATTGAGGTTTGTGACTGTTTTCTGCCCGAGTGCATTGAGGTATTTTCCAGGCAGGGATTGAAGCATTTTATTCCCGCTGGCTGCAATACTGCACAGTATATATATATATATATATATATATATATATATATATATATACTGCATTACAATTCATGAATTTATGCCATCTGGTAGACACGCGAAGCATTGCAGCCTATTAAATCCTAATCATTATCATTTAACAGATCAGCCGCCCGTCAGCCAGGCATGAACCATGGCTGGGAAGGCAAAAGCAACGGGGCTTGTCAGAGGTGAGGAGCGGCGCATTCCAGGTATCTGCCAGGTACATACTGGGTATTTGCTCGAATAAAGTGTGTCGCAGCAGTACCTTGTCTTCTGGAATCGTTTTTCCAGGACTCTACGCCCTCCCGCACAAATTTCAATGGATGGTCAACCGGAGTATATTATCCAGAAGATCATGGACTCCTGTATCTCTAGACGGTCACTCCAGTATCTGGTAGACTGGAAGGCAGGAGTTGGGTCAAGGCATCCGATGTCCATGCTCCTACCTTGGTCAAGATCTTCCATCAGGCCTTTCCTGCAAGGCCTGCCCCTATGCATTTGGAGTCTGGCCCTTAAAAGGGGGTATACTGTAAGGATCTCCAACATGGATGCCCCCTGACTTTGCTGTCTCTACCAGCATGGACGCCAAGGCAGGAATTCAGCCTCTGTGTGAACTAGATTTCTTACACCGTTCTTCTCCCTTTATAAGGCTTCCATTGCCATCTCTCCTGCCTGTGCAAGGTACCCTCTACCTTGTCTACTGTTTGAAGCCCTGTTGCCTGCCTCAGACCCCAGTCTGTCGCCAGAATACTCTGCCTCTCTCCAGCCCTAACCCCAGAACTATGACCGCAATCATTCTGCTTCTCTCCTGCCCTGGCCTTGGAACCAGATCACACTATTCTACTGATTCAGGATTTAGATTCCAGGTATGGGTTAGTCTTTACTGTCCACCTCTGCCTAGCGTGTCTGTCTCCTTGACAGTACAAAGTGACATATGCTAACATAACAGTAAGAAGAGAGAGAGATATAAAAGAGATACAAGAGAGAGGAGATAGAGTGTGTAAGATATGAGAGAGATTGTGTGAGATACGATAGAGAGATATGAGATAAGAGAGGGAGAGGTATGAGAAAAGAGAGGGAGAGGTATATGAGAGAGAGATATACAAGACAGAGGGTGAGATATGAGAGAAAGTGTGTGAGATACAAGAGAGAGCACTGAATTCAGATACCACTTGCGCCTTCGTATTCCGGAATAAAACCTAATTTGCCTTTCTAAGACTGATCCATGGTTGAAAGGAACTTGTCTTCCGCAGATTTGTAGTTCTGTGGAAATTTCACCCATCTCTAATAGTAGTGCAGTTTACGCAGACAATTCAGAGTGAATGGATTTTACACGTGTCTTAGCACATAGATCGTATATCTACTTAAATGCCCATGTGGGATGGTGTACGTTGGAAAAACAATAAATACACTAAAAGAACATACAGTATATCTCAACACAAAAGTAATATTAAAAATGGGATGTCAGATACATCTGTGGCATGTCATTTTAGACAAATGGGACACAATTCAGCACAGCTAAGATATCAGGTCATTGACCATGTGAAACCACTTCAAAGGGGTGGTGATAGAGAGAGAATTCTCTTACAAAAGGAGGCAAAATGAACTTTTATACTGGACACAGTATCCCAGAGGGGCCTGAACGAGAGATTAGAACTCAATTGGTTCCTAGGTTAATGTCAGCCTCCAATACAGACCCATTTATATACAGGTGGCTCCACCAAGGAACTGGTCTTTAACCATTGTCCCTTTGGTCCATGACAGCTAAGGGTCTCTGCATAATCCTATTTTATACAGGTGGCTGTATCCGATTATTGTCCCTGGCCGCATCACAAATATTTACCCTTGTCCATCACTCTGTACTATGGTTTATTATTCATTTTTAACCATCTGCCATTTTGATTATTCATTACTCCTCTGGAGGCTGTCACTCTTTAAAGGGCTGTTTGCCTTGATACCCCAAACCTAGTTATTAGAATATTATGTCAAAATTGCTATGATTGCTCATTATTTGTTCATTCACTTACAAAAGATCATTTTGTTTACAGCTCTATTAATCATGGTACTGGACTTTGAAAGAAATCATGAAGAAGATGAATATATTGTGTTCCACAAATCTCATGGTTACTATGAATAAATAATGTACTGAGATCAGCATGTTTTATTGTTCTTATATTAGCATGATTTAAGTGCTCTGCATCCCAAGTCTTAGGGCTGTTATATACAGCATGCGGCCGTGCGGCCGCGCGTGCCTATGCGAACGCGCGTGAACGTACCGCATGCTTTTCCTGTCTATAGAGCTGGGAGCTGCAGGTAATGTGTATGTGTGTGTATGTTTGTGTGTGTATGTGTGTGTATGTGTGTGTATGTGTGAGTATATGTGTGTGCATGGGTTGTGTGAGTGAAAGGAAGTCCTAAATAAGTTTAACAAATATTTTTTTAAAATTCTGCAATCATTGACACACACACACACACGCACACACACACACACACACACACACACACACACACACACACACACACACACACACACACACACACACACACACACACACACACACACACACACACACATCCACGCATACATGCATACATACACATACATACATACATTTGAGTGCAGGCAGCGGCGCGAAAAGATGCGCGATGATGTCAGATGCTGAATCAGGAAATCATTAGGCTGTATTGGCTGCTCAGCCTCGTATCACAGGTGTTGGGGGTAAGGTGATTTTTAACCCCTAGGGATATATATAGTTGTTTGTTATCAATAATTTGTAAGATATATGGTCTGAGGAAAGGACAGGGTTGTCCTGAAACGTCACTATATATATTTTCTCTGATGTATTGACTACAGCATACGTCTTTGCACTCAACTTAAAGTCTCTTGTGTGCTTCCTCTAATTTCAACATTTACTACACTTCCGTGGATCCAGCTTTGAGAAAGCCGGGGTCGGCGGAGTGTGAGCACCAATAAGGAAAAACATCCATAACATTCATCTTTATTAGCAGTAGTGTTCCACTTGTACTTACCTCCTCTATATATATAAAAAGGAATATGGTGCAATATCTTTGCATCAGTTTTGCAGACTTTGATAAATGACCCAAATTGCCTCATATGAGCAATTATTAAGTGGTTTGTGTCTTACTGTAACATCATTTATTATCTATGGCTCCAGTGCTACCACAAATCTGCACAGTTGCAAGTAGCTGATGCTTTTGCTTGGACTTGAGAACAATCACAGCAAGAATATTTGGATCATAAACATCAGTGAAGCCACTGCTGCACTAACACACGCTGACGGTACCAGTTCCTGTGCCTTAATACTTGGAGTGTCTCTGTATAACAGGCCAAAAGATGATACTTGAATATATATCTACTAAGTAACTGATTAGTGGATTTTTATTTAAATGGAAAGAAATTGCATATAGTAAACACACCAGCCTCCAGATGGCAGCACTTGATCATTCAAATATGTAAGTTAAACCCCCTGACAGCTAGGAGACTGATGCATGGCTGAATTTTGTTTCCTGTTCCTGAATGCCTTCCAAACCTGAGGCCCAGATACTGTTTCTAATTTGTGGATAGGGAACTGGCAAGCCTTTACCAATTCTCAGCACTCTATCTAAGAATTGTTTTCCATTTCCTGGCCTCTGTGAGCTGTGGGAGCAGTGTACAAAGTTACATTCAACAACTGTAACAGGCCAATGCTTCAACAGGAATTTAATAGAGATGTATTTATTTTCTCTTGCTTTCTATTATCTTGATAAAAACAAGATGTAAAAATAAAAGATATATGCAGATGCGCTTAGGATAATTAATTAGATAAAAATATATATATTGTTACTATATAGTAATATTGAATGATATTTGTATTATACATGTAGCCCCCTTTCCCTGTGTCTAAGGGAACTATGTGTGCTGGATACCTGTTTGGCATACAGGAGGCCTGATCCTCCAACACTGGGAGCCTTGGGTGGTCGCGTTCTATCTGGTGACAGTGCCTCCACCTGAGAGGGATCCTAGTGCAGCTGGATAACCCCTTCCCAGGAACAATACCAGCAGTAAATAAAGACACACACAGGTATCCCCAACTTATATTTACTGACATACATATAGCCTCCAATACAATAACAGTGCATAGCCCCACAATACAATAATACCACCCTGGTGGAACCCCCAAAGTACTGAGGTGCCCTGGGCACCTAACACCCCGGTGTCCACAGAATCAAACACACCCAAAGTGTGTGGAGTAGCGTTACCCCCCATGTGTGTGTGGCTGTTGGTGCACGTTGGGTACCTTTCCTGGTCTATGGTCCAGACCAGGACAACCTGAAGATGGTGATCAGTCAGACCACACTGTGATCCCACAACACGGTCTACCGGATCCTCTTTGTCCACCTCTGGAGGGATCTCCTGTTGGAGTGTATTCCTGTAAATTTCTGAGTATGTTTCCCAGACCGCAGGCCACACACACTGCGTGGTGTCTGTCACCAGTGTACTAACCCTAACTGTGGTGAGCTAAGGGGAAGCATCCCTTTCTGTGGGCCTTCCTATAATACCACAAGCTGAAAAGTGCTCAGGCCTAACTGGGACCTGCGGGGCAACTCTAGGCCTAGACCAGGGGAGCACTGCTCCTTGGACGCTACCTACTCTGTTGCCGTCCTGCTCCCAACTGAAGCGTGGTGCCACGCGCGGCAAATGTATCTCTTCCGGCTCCCTGCACCTGCCCCTAAGGCTCATGGGACATGTAGTACCTTGTGGAGCCTTTTCTAAGATGGCTGCCGCAAGTTCTATCTCCTGCGCATGCGTGCCTATTTCACTGCGTATGCGCAACTTCCAATGGCTGCCGCAACTCCTCGGGTCTCTCTGTGCATGCGCATACCATCACTGCGCATGCGCAAGGATCCCAACAATGGCGGCCAGCTCTGGTGGCTCGGCAGTAGCCTCCCTCCTTCCCACACCCACATTGGGAGATAAGGGGATCGGCTGCATACAGCTCTTAAGGGAAATTTATAAACCCAAAAAATTAATTTCCTCCAAATGAAAACATAGAGGTTTAATATAGTTGAGTAAACTGTCTGAGAGAGAGAGAGAGAGAGAGAGAGAGAGAGAGAGAGAGAGAGAGAGAGAGAGAGAGAGAGAGAGAGAGAGAGAGAGAGAAAGAGAGAGAGCGAGAGAGAAGGGGGGAAAGGGGTACGAAAGAAAAATAGGTAGGGGAGGGGTGGGGGGTACATTTCCCTCTTATCTTTGTTTTCAGTACAAACATTTATAGTTTATTACACACACATTTGCATTTAGACTTGGTTCATATTACAATCACATATTTTTGTGTTAAAGAAAAAATTATTAAAATATCTTTAAATATTAGCTTCCCAGTATATCATCCATAGTACCCATATCTTCATATATCCTTCATACCTGTCCTGAATTAAACTGGTAAGTTTTCCATTATCATTATATAGTTTAGTTTGTTTTTTTTACCTCTGCTATTGTCGGTGGGTCATTCTGCTTCCAGTTTCTAGCTATAACTGCTTTAGGTGAGGAAAGAATATGCACCATTAGTTTGTCTATGTTCCTCTCTATATCCCCTATTTGTTTTAGGATTAGTACTGTCTCCATATTCCATGGGCAGTCCAGTCCCGTAACTCTCTTTTTATTTTTTCTCCAGAATAGTGCTATCTTGGGGCATGTCCACCAGATATGTTTGAATGAGCCTACTTGGCCGCAGTTGCACCAACATTGGGGGGAGGAAGCTAGGAAGAAAGAGTGAAGTCTAGCTGGGGTATAATACCACCTGTGCAATATCTTAAGTTGGATTTCTCGGACTGCTGAGCACCTAGATGATCTAGCTAATCTCTCATAGATTTCCATCCACTCGTCTCTTTCCATCGGTCGCCCAATATCATTTTCCCAGTCTAGATTATTTTTACTTGTTTGCTCGTTTTTTTAAGGATTCTGCTGGATCCGTGCTGGGTTTTGCTCCCAGTTCAGGTTTCCAGACTGCCTGCCCTTTCTGCTCAAACTGGCCATTTTGTGTACTGGCAGCCTGCAATATAAAGGAGTCGCCAAGCAAAGTTCATACGTTTGCAGCTCTTGTTGGTCTTTGCAGTCACGCTTTACCCTTTTGCCTAATTTGATTCCCCTGTTGCTGACCCAGGACCGTGGCCCCAACCTTATTGCTTTCTGCCTGTCTCCTGGACTTTGCAACTCTGCCACCAGCCCTGACCCCTGCCTTCCTACCGACTACGGATACTAACAGGACTCTGTCCCTGGGCTCTGGTCGGTTTATTAACATCCCTACCTCACCCTGCGGGTCCGCTTCTTTTTTCAGATGAGCACCGTCACAGGTGTTGTGTGTGATCAGGATTTGGTATAATTGTGGTTCCTTTGTGATATACACTTGCAGAGTATAATTTCTCAAAAATAGTCAGTGGCCTAAAAACCTCATGTGTGGGTTGTAGTGAAGTGTGTCTTATCTAAAAATATTGGTATAAATGCATGTCTGGTAGGTCAAACTCCTCCTTTATTTCCTGGAAGTTTTAGTCCTATCTGATTTCACCAAATTCCAAAGTCTCCTTAAGCCTTTTTCTCTCCATATTTTATATACCTTTGATTGGAGGGCCGGAACGAACCCTGGGTTGGACAGCATTGGGGTTGTGGTGAGGGAATATATGAAACAGATTTAGCTCTACAAAATGTATCCCATAATTTTAGAGTGTGAGATCACTGGTTGTGACTTGATAAACTTAGGCCTCATCTCCTTCTTTATCCATAGTAGTGTCGCCATGTCTTTTGACTGAGCTTCTGCTCTTTCTATGTCTACAACAGATGACAGAGAAGCCCAATGCTACATCCAACATGACAGAAATACACAGTAAAATACTTATATATTCTCTTGAAATAGGGTCATTTAGTTTAACCCTTTGGCCAAAGTGTTGTAAGCTTGCGAGCCACGTCAAGGCAGACACCCGTTCGCAAGTCCTAACACTACCAGATAAAATACTATTATACCGCTATTAGGATTAAAAATCTCATTTACCTCTATTAGGAGGGAGAAAGACCACATTGGATCTATATCCAGCAGAATGAAAAGACCTACTAACTTGGGAAGTGGGGAGGGGCGGGCTTAAAACCTGGGAAGGGGGAGCCACCAACCCCCAACAGCTGAAACAGCTGAGAATAGGTTAACAGAACACAAAACCCCAGCAAGCTCTTTTTGGGAACTCCTGAGCCCCCACAAAATATATGTATGTATTTAAGTGTCAAAATGGAGTGCTATTGAGCGTGGCATATGTATACAACAGACGACAGAGAAGAGAAGAGACAGAGAAACACAATGCTACATCCAAAAAGAGCTTGCTGGGGTTTTGTGCTCCCGGCACTCTGCTGCCACCCAGACGGCCTGGAAATCCTTCCAAATACACTCCTGAAGTGGAAGTCGATTGTACAGGCTCAGATCCGTGACTCAGTGGCTAACGCCATTCACCAGGCTCTACATCAGATTAATCCCTCCTTGGTGAAACGGGCTCCCACTGATACTGTCACAATCCTCATTAGAGAATGGGATAAATTCCAAATAGAGCGTGGCCTTCTCTACCCGGTCACCCCCTACCACAAACATCACGACCGACGACAGCTGGTCCTGCCCCGAAACATGCAGTACCATGTGCTATGATCCCTGCACGTCGACCACGGACACCTGGGGGAAGATAAGACCTTCGGGTTAGTGAGGGACCGATTCTTCTGGCCCAGAATGCGGGAGTCAGTGGAACAGCATTGCCAGAAATGCCTAAGGTGTATCCCGAGGAAGATACTGCCCACCCGTGCAACCCCAATGGATCACCTATAAAGCTCCTGGCCCCTGGATCTAGTCTGTATGGACTTTTTGTGCATCGAGCCTGATTCAAGAGGGATCGGGAATGTGCTGGTGCTGACTGACCACTATACGCGGTACGCCCAAGCATTCCCTACCAAAGATCAAAAGGCAATAACGGTGGCTTAAGTGCTGTGGGAGATATACTTTTTCCACTATGGCCTCCTGATTTGGATGTACTCTGACCAGGGCAGAGACTTCGAGAGCAAGCTTATCAAGGAGTTGCTCAATATACAGAAGTCTAGGACCAGTCCGTATCATCCCATAGGAGATGCTCTGTCGAAGAGGTTCAACAGAATGCTGCTCGACATGTTAGGCACTCTTAAGGGCTTGTAAAAGACTGAATGGAGTAAGCATGTTGAACCTCTGGTACACGCATATAATTGTACCAAATATGAATCCACAGGATATACTCCATACTTCATGATGTTCGGGTGGGAGGCACGACTTCCCATGGACATCGGCTACAGGTATGTGCCGATGGAGTACCCAATACTGCTCATTTCAAATATGTACAGTGACTTAAAGCCAGCTTGCAACACGCTTATCAGCAAGCGGAGGAAGCTTCAGCCCAGTTGAACGCCGGCAACAAATGCAGGTATGACCACAAGGTCCCTTATCTGGAACTAAAACCTGGAGACACTGTTCTCCTACGTAATCTAGGGATACCCGGTAAACACAAGCTGGCCGACCGCTGGCACAACGGGGTCCTCAAGGTAGCATCAAAAATGCCAGGCCTCCAGGTCTATCGCACATGCGACAAGGATGGCCGGGTAATTGCTTGGCACCGAAATAATTTGTTGCCCATTCTTCAAGTGGGAGAAAGTGACTGATACAGAGACTACAGTAACTGCCCCTGAGCCAGAAGAGTATGCGGAGACTCCAGCTGCTGTCCCGATCCTGTTCAAGATCCTTAAGAGGGAACTTCCACCAACTTTAATGGAGACTGGTGGGCACCTACCATAGGAGCACCGGGTAATGGGCCTGCCCATCATGTACCTAAGCCAGTGGCTTCAATAAGCTGACCTTTGAATCCAAGAAGCCCAAGTTTTGTGTCCAGTAGAGACTCTAGCGAGACCGAATAGCAAATTACAGATGGGTCAAGGCCTCAGCTCAGGACTATGACAGACTGTGCCCAGTGGGAACCACCGAAGAAGAGCCTTTCAGAAGTCAGCGAGAAAGATGCCCTCCTACTAGAGTGGCATATGATCATTTAGGGGCACCCCATAACGAGTCTCAGTCATGTTCTCAGAGGAGACTGGTGTCTGCGATAGCCATGCTCACTGAACTCTGTAATATTGTTTAAAGCAGATTCAATGTGTTAAGTTATATAACATGAAATCCAGGGGGAGCATAAAGGAGAAACACACAGAAGCACAGAAAATCTAAGTGCAGAAGAATTATAAGATGGACAATATTCAGCTCCAAAACTTGGCTCATATAGAGTAATCTATTTACAAACTGTAAGATTTGTAACAGCAATATAGATGCTAAGGCAGTCAATCCATGGTGGGTATTAGCTCAGAGTCATCAGGGCGACCACAGTACTCAAGATGAAAACCCCCAAATGTGAAGAGAGAGAGGAAAACACTGCATGGCACATATCAACCAGGTATAACATTTTAATCTAAATAAAAAATGTGCACTCAAAATGTGTCAAATAAAATCGTGCATGTCGCACTACAATGGTGCATAGGAGAGACCGTCAGCAAGCCAGCTCACCATCCCGTGGCTCCCGATAGACCTCCGTCTCCAGCTCCTGCTCCGTCGCGTCACCGCAAGACCGGGTTTCTGACGTTAGATCCGGTTGCACTCCGGTGGCAACCCAGCTTCCCGCAGTTCCTCTCCAGGCTGCTCCGTGTAACAGAATGAGAGGGAGTCATTCAAGTGTGCTTTTCTAACAATGTTTTAAAGACTGCCCATTTATCTTCTATGGTTTTTGATAATGTATTTAAAATTAGACCATGCTATGATTAATGTTTACCAAATGTTCCTGGACTTGCATATTTGTTATTAATTCAATATTGTTTGATAATACAAAATTCAGTAATGTCCCTCCCCTCGTTGCTTCCTCAATAATTTATGTCATTTCATTGTCTATTAGCACCCCAAAAAAACCTGTTTCTTTTCGTTATAATACTAATCTCATGGATCCAGTCTATGGGTTCTATGCAGTAAGCGCCGAAAAAGTGCAATCGCCAAGGGTACCTTATCGCATGATTCTGGCGATTTTCCCTCTCCGTATGCAATAAGTGCCGAATCCCTTCCGAATCAAGCCGAAAACATTTGCTCCCACTCTGCCGATGATTTGCCGATCACACACAGGTGTATCGGCGTGCATGACGAGGTGGTGTTAGGTTCCCCAATGAAACTTCTTGCTGAATCTGCCGAAGCAAGCATGTTTTGGATTGAGCGGCCCATTTAAAGGAGAGAGAGAGAGACACACACAGAGCTGGCCGATTTACATATTTCATATTGACTGAGACAGTTGTGGTTTATTGTGAGAGGTTTGTCCTGTGTTGTTTTGTTTACATCTTTGTCTTGTTTTCACTTTGTAAGTGTTCAGTGCGATTGTCTTTAAATTTCTTTTCTGTTCTTTGTGAGTGCTAGAGGTATGGCCGCAAGGCGTGGGAAGAGTGATGCTGGTGTGAGTAGTACTGGTAGTCATGTGAGTACGCGTCTGAGTGAACGTAGGATTCAGGGGAGTGCTGTTGCTGCGAGTGTGACTGGTGTTGCTGGGAGTGCGAGTGGTGTTGCTGTGAGTGCGAGTGCTGGTTGTGGCTCTGTTGCTGGTGCTGCTGGGGTGTCAGGTGGTGGGGTGGTTGCTGGTGGTCCGCTTTTGGAGTCTCTTCCATTGGAAGAAGGAGAGTCCAGTCAGCAGCAGCCAAGCTCTGGGCCTGCACGTATTCGGATGAAACGTCTTGAGCGGCCACGTAATCCTCGGTTCAATGAAGAGGAAAACAGAGTTCTTGTTACAGGGATTCTGGAGCACTAGGACTGTCTGTATGGGCATTTACTAGGTAAGTCTATCTTTGCATTGATTCTTCAAAGACATGTTATCCTAGGTCATGTGAGATGTCTTAATATCAAAATATTATTCTATAATATCTATCAATTAAACTTAATTGTTACACACATATTCCTTCATGCTTTAGAACGACCATAACAATCAGTCGAAAAATTTGGGCAAAGTTCATACAATATTCATGCAAGCTTCCTTAAATTTGTATGTTTACACGTAAATGCTCATGTGGTACACATATCACACCTAAACCAGCATGTTTGGTATCTCTTGGAACAGGTAGCAGTTTAGGAAACTGATCGTTTTTATAATAATAATTAACGTCATATATTTTGTATGTATTTCAAGGGCGGACAAGTTCAGCATCAAAAAAAGAAATGTGGGATCAAATAACCTTGGCTGTGTCTGCGTGTGGGAATCATGTCAGGGACCGGGCGAATTGTTGGAAGAGATTCGATGATATCAGGGCAAACTTAAAGAAAAAAATACAAGCACAACGGATGCATGCTTCTGGCACTGGAGGTGGGCCCCCAGCACAATCTCTAATCTTAACACCATTGGAGGAGCAGATGCGGGAAAAATTTCTTCCTGTCGTCGTGGAGGGTTTGCCCGGGGACAGAGATATCGGAATTTATTCTGCTCCATTTCCACCAGGTGACAAATGTTACTGTACTAGGCATGTCGTAGGTTACAGTTCTTATCTATATTTCCGCTGCAACTTATACTTTCTTCCCAATATAAGCATACCTACATATATATCTGTATATATGTCTCTATCTATATATCTATCTATCTATCTATCTATCTATCTATCTATCTATCTATCTATCTATCTATCTATCTATCTATATTTATATCTAGTTGTCCTACAAAAAGTAAAAATTAATATATATGGTGGGAAAAGGTGGCACTGAGTGCTCATTTGCATATAATTTTCCAGAATCACTTGCTGCAGTGGAAGCGCTGTATGCTGGGCGATAATGGGGAAAGACAGGGTTGCAGATCTGTCTAAGACATGCAAATGAGCATACAGTAATATTTACAGTTGCTTTATATATATATATAGATATATCTATGTGTGTGTTTGGAAACATGTATTGGCTCAGCTATCGTGGATGACATCATTATGAGTAAACATAGACAACTTGACCTGCATGAAGGGATTATGTGTAATGATCTTCCAAATAACGCACACTGCAACCTTCTACCTTACAAAGCATTCAACATGTTTGCCTTATAGTTGAAAGCAGAATGTATGTGTGAATCTTTGTACAAACAATGGGTTAACATGCATAACCACAAAGCACATCCGCACTCATTATTTGTCACAGTAATGTATAACTTCGTTATACTGTATCTGTGCACACAAATGCCTAATTCACTTTTTTATGTATGTGTCGATATATATATACATATATACATATATACATATTATATATATATATATATATATATATATATATATATATATATATATATATTAGGGATAATCTATGTTACACCTATAAACAGGCAATTACTGCCTCATCAAGTCTTGCATGGAAGATTGTGCATTCAAAGGCGAACATTCATAATTTGTACAAACCCATTTCGTTATGTTTAATTAAATCTTTTTTTCGCTTCATGTAGTATACCGAGAGCATAAATAGGAACATGTACCATATGGTATTTAATTGTGTTCATATGTAGCTCAGTTCAGATTTGTATATCGCTCATGTTCCGGTGTGTGAAACCAGCTGCAATTAATATGTAATCACAGCATAGAGGAGAACACAGGGGGTGGGGTTGGGCACCGAGCCAGATCACAGGGTCATGTTACGGTCAAGTCTTGTGGGACGGCTTACAGGTGGTAGAAACAAATAAAAGGTCAGGGTGCTGTCACGTCTTGGGGGAGGGACTACAGTTGTCAGAAGCTGACAAGGTGAACAGAAGTTCACCACATTCATTTGAAATGGTAATTCTCTGAGGACTTTACCCACCAGGTGACTATATATGAAAATGTACGGTAGTCATTCGTTCACTCATATCTTCTTTGTACCTTATAGATACGCCACATTATCACACCAGTACCATCTGTGAGCAACACACTGCATGTGTTGATGAGTGTCAGCCACATTAAGCGCTACACCTGCTTCTCTTAAATGTTCAGACAGATCACTAAAAACATTCATTCACATTTCCACAATTAGGTACTGAATTATAAGCAGAGTCAACTTTGCTGTCATGGTAGTGATGTACATTATTATTGTTAGATTACTACACAACATATGCAGTGTATGTACAACAGAACACTTAATTTTACAACGCATTCCTGCATGAACATTGTATGTTGTATGGTTTTTACAATAAATGTGCCAATTAGGTTCACATGTACATTGATGTTAAGATGGATAATGTACAGCTTGCCAGAAACATATCATTGTCATTTCGTTATGTGATGCTGATATTTAGCCATAAATACTCCCACTACACAAACTTAATGTTAATTATGTACACATGTCAATAAAATTCTTATGTTATTCTTCTATATAGTTGCTCCTGAAGCTCATGTGTCACCTGACACTGAACATGTCTCATCTCCTGGCTCATCCAGCTCATCATCAAGCATGGAAGTGAGTGTATGAGGTGCAGCTCATCTAATGTGTACATTTGTAGATATTAATTTGCCATGCTAAATAAATGCCTTTCACATGTAATTAACTTCACATCAGTTATTGTCACAGAAGATGTAGTGTTTCCTGACAACATGTATTGTGTGTGTTGTAAACTATCAGCTAGGAGTTGTGAGGTTACAACAAACTTTCATTCATTCTTCTTTCACACTGAGTCGAAACATCATTGTTACTTCAAGCATAAACTTTTAATTTGACACAAATTAAAAATTATGGAAACATGTTATGTGTTACACTATGAGAACAACTATCATTATATTGAAAAACAAGTGAAAGTTCCATGGCAGTTCATAATGTCTTTCTTTATTTGTAGAACCAGATGTTGCCACTCAAGGACAAATTCACTCAAGTGACCATGAAGATGTTCCCACTCCTGGATTAATCCAGCATTCAAGTCCTTCTGCTCGTGACACCTACTCAGCTATTGCAGCTTCTGAAGAAAGAATCTTGGGTGAAGAAAATCGGCGCCATTCAGAAATGATGTCAGTGCTTGAAAGGATGATATCACTGCAGGAAAGGTCAATATCACAAATGTCACAAATTGAAAGAGTCATCATCCAAGTTCCTAAAGAAATCCAAAATGTAAACAGGACATTACAAGCAATAGTTGTGAATCTAAGCCAAGCAAATCAGTTGCGAATTACTGCAAGAGAACAACAATTCCACTTTACCCCATCTGAGGATGGATCTTTACATGCTGCTACTTTTTCTCCAGAGTCATCAGTTCTTCATTCCCCAGTTCTGGATGATTCCGGTACAGTAGGTGCAAGATCTGTGCAGGTCCCTCTCAACATCCAACCGCTTACATCTGTTCAAAATCAGGAACAGACACCTACAAATGAGACACGAAAAAGAAAGTTAGGGCAACAATTACTACTAACCATCTTTTGGAAAAAGATTAAAACACCAAAACAAGAAACTGCTCCACCATCAGTCGTGCAATGTTTAGCAACTGGTTCACAACTGCCACAGCCCACACCCAGTGCCCCTGAAGTGCAACAGCCCACACCCAGTGCCACTGAAGTGCCACAGCCCACACCCAGTGCCCCTGAAGTGCAACAGCCCACACCCAGTGCCACTGAAGTGCCATAACCCACACCCAGTGCTCCTGAAGTGCAACAGCCCACACTTTGTACCACTGAATTGCCACAGCCCACACCCAGTGCCCCTGAAGTGCAACAACCCACACTTAGTGCCACTGAAGTGCCACAGCCCACACCCAGTGCCCCTGAAGTGCAACAGCCCACACTTACTGCCACTGAAGTGCAACAGCCCACAAACAGTGCCACAGAACTGCCGCAGGCCAGTACAAGTCGTACAGTTAAGGCCAAAGTACTTGGCAAAGGGAAAAGGCAAACACAACAGCCAACAAGCAGGCCTGTGACTCGCTCTCAAAAGGATAAACAAAAATAAATAATCACATTCACTAAATGTGTTGGTGTCCTGGTGGTGTTTACTGCAGACTATTTCATGCATAGTGTATGTATGATCATGTACAGATGCTTGATAACATTCAAGTATGTCCTTGTACACATGAATGTTTAGAAATGCTCACTGACTGAATTAAGGCATATTTAATAACATATGAATATGTATTAATCATCAGTTGATTAATGGTACAACATTATTACACACTTGCCATGTTTATAGAAGCTGACATTCACTTAGCTCTTGTTCAAGATGAGATGTATGTGGGTTTGTTTGGTAATGTAGATAGTCATTTCATGCTAATATTATTGACATACAACTTTAAGTAACTACCCATATAACAGCATACAATTGGATGTTGTGTTTTCTGGTGTCTTAACTCTGTAAGACATTACTTACCTTAATCTTCTTTCATAGTTCATAATGTTGGCATGGGATCATGTATGATTTTTGGTTACAATAACAGATCTGTAAGTGTGTATGAATATATCTTTATTATCTCTGTATCTCTATGAATATATGTATACACACACTGTGTGTGTGTGTGTGTGTGTGTGTGTGTGTATATATATTAACTGATATAGATATATATAGATATATATGTACACACAAAAAAGAAAACCTTTAAAAAGCACTCAGACAAGTATATGCAAAAATAGTGATGGTAATTTATTAAATCAAAAAATAATGAAAGACACAAACAGCTAACTGAAGAGCCTGCCTGACTGAATAAATCAGAAAATCATACAGATAAACCCCAAAAACCCCCACAAAAGTACAATATTGTAAACCCAGCATGAATGATACAGTATCAAAAAAGTGAGTGATCACTTATGGGAACATAGTTCCCACAGTGAAGACAAAAGACCGGCCGGTCATAATAAATGATACTGAGCTGAAGGTAATTAAATATTAACCCTTGAAAATTAAGCAAAATACAATGTTGTGAAGTAAATAACAGGTGTGCTATACCAATATGCAGGATATTAAATGACAGAAACCTGTATGCCTATTGCCATAACATAATGCATATCATATGGAAACATGTTAAATAAGTACTTCAGTGATCCTTGCAGTTTAAACATATACGTTACTTATGCGTGAATATCCACAATCATATAGACATGTGTTAAGCGTTGTCATGCTGAGACATATATAAATGTGCCATCTTTGAACATCATGTGTTTGCTGTATTTCACAGATGTCGCGGATGAATACATGGGACCAATGTATGATTTCAGATGAGCCAATCGTTATATTAGATGATTGTGACGACTAGCGAACAACTATTATAATAAATATGTAACAATGCTTTCAATGATTGATGCGCAAATTAACAATAACTACATAATGTTATCCTATAGTGCAAATATTTACTATGCACTTAATTAACATAATGATGTTGCTAAGCACTGAAGTTAGAACTATATTGTTTTTTTGTTCTTTTCTACTAACATTATATGTATTGCCATGTGATATATGCAACCAACATTATCACTCAGCAAACACATTAATCTACTATATATTATAATCTCACGTGTGACTTTTCAAAGAATGTAAATGCTACATAACAACTCGTAGACATTGTATCTGAACGTACACAATAACAATAGGGAGGTGATACAAACTGTTTAGTCGTGCGCATTTTATATTATCACCTAAGTTGTAGTGGTAACCTAACATGCATGAGCTAATGAATGTTAGTTAAAGATCATGAAACCATGAAATTTGTGTGTACATTTTATTCACATGACTAACTATAGTTTATTGTTATTAGTAAACGTTCAACACATACATAGCTAAGTGAGGCCGATGATAAAAGCAACATTATTATGTTGGTTTATATTATTTCATGTAGAAATACATGCATCACACAAAAACTACAACACACACACACACTGTTGCTGAAATGTGTGCGTATGCAAATGTCCACTTCATTTATGTTCATATGTTGACATTAGTTATAAAGGATCATGATCATTATGAATAACTAACGTGAATGAAATAAAAATGATATTAACTACATTGTCATTGTGTTGAATAAATTAGGAAAAGTTGAGAATCCAAAGAACTATACTTTGGAATGGTGTTAACATTTTGACACATGTTACATGTACGTCAAATCAACACACATCTTTGACTTATACATACACATGTGACAATGTAGTAATCAACATGAAGATGAAGTGATACAACAACTAATCACATACATTGCAATGTTAATGATGTTTAAAACATTGGGGTCTTTTCATACAAACATTGAGTGTTAACATCGCTCATGTGCATCAATAGATGTTTTCCTCCCATAATCAATAGCTAAGCAGGGTTTATCCCCTTCTCTCCCCCCACCCCTATATTCCATGAATGGATGTTGTTACATTTGCTAAATTACATGTTATGTAATGTCCCTAATGATTTTAAAACACACTGCACAATAACCACCAAGTGTAGATAAACGCTCGTACACAATACAGAAACGACATGTTTCAATTGTCACATCTTTTTCATTACGTTCTGTTTATACATCCTGTAACTATACCTGTATCGAGGTTTGCACATCTTATGACAGATGTGAATTGAAATACATACCATGTATGTATGTATGTATGTATGAATGTATGTCTTTATTTATATAGCTCCATAAATGTACATAGCGCTTCACAGTAGTAATACATATCATATAAATAACAAATAATATAAATAACAGATCATGAGAATTAGTGCTTCTGACATACTGTAAAAGTAACATTAAGGAAGGAGTTCCTGCTCCGAGGAGCTTACAATCTAATTGGTAGGTAGGGAGAACGTACAGAGACAGTAGGAGGGAATTCTAGTAAGTGCGTCTTCAGGGGGCCAAGCTTTATGTATCATGTGTCCATGATTATCCAGTGCTATTCATATGCTTCTTTAAGCAGATGTGTCTTAAGGTGAGTCTTAAAGGTGGATAGCGAGGGGGCTAGTCGGGTATTGAAGTGAAGGGCATTCCAGAGGTGTGGGGCAGAAAGTGAGAAAGGTTTAAAGCGGGAGAGAGCTTTAGATACAAAGGGGGTAGAAAGAAGACATCCTTGAGAAGAACGCAAGAGTCGGGATGGTGCATAGCGAGAAATTAGGGCTGAGATGTAAGGAGGGGCAGAAGAATGTAAAGCTTTAAAAGTGAGTAGGAGAATTGAGTGTGAGATACGGGATTTAATCGGAAGCCAGGAGAGGGATTTCAGGAGGGGAGATGCGGAGACAGATTTTGGAAAGATTCTGGCAGCAGCGTTTAGGATAGATTGTAGGGGAGACAGGTGAGACGCAGGAAGGCCGGACATGAGCAGTCATTGACGTGATATACCTTGAAAAAGAAAACATGAATGAATATAAATCATTGTCATGACATGTTCATTAAGGTAAGCAACACACAGAATTGACAATTTTGTATGTGATATGAAACAACATCTATAATACGTCAAATATGATCTGAAATACACAATAGTGTACACATCATTGTGACTCACATGTCACACTCCAAAAGCAAAATTGTATGTAACCATACTGCACTAGCTATTGGCTATCGACATAGTAGGTTTATTGTGTATGCCTAACCAAAAATAGCATGTACAGAAAATAAAGATTTAGTACACATTATTTCCTGACGTACACACAACACCTTTTAGTGGTAAGAAGTATAATACAACCTGAATGACATACCGGTGCCACATGCAATTGTCCACATAGCAGAGAAGAGAAAGGTGTGCGAACCATATTCATCTGTTTCCTAAGTGAATGGTATTTGGATCATAACAAAGAATGAATACATCTATGTAGTACTATGAACATATATGTATTTGCTTACATGAAAAAAATTTGTTTATGACATTCAGACGTGTCTCAACACCACTGGCTGTTTGGTCAGTGTCAGCTGGTAAATTGACGGGATGCTCCTCCTCCAAGCCCTGACGTATGTCTGTTTGTACATTATTGTGGAGTGCCACATTGTGCAAAATGCAACATGCAATTATAATATCAGACACTTTAACAGGCTTATATTGAAGTGCCCCACCAGTTCTATCGAGACATCTAAATCTTGTCTTGAGAAGCCCAAATGTCCTCTCTATGACGGATCGCGTAGATATATGGGCAACATTGTACCTCTCCTCTGCTTCACATTGAGGGTTTGCCACAGGGGTCAACAGCCACAGCCTAATTCTGTATCCTGAGTCACCTATAATCCATCGTGTACAAATATGAAACAATTTGTGTTAACATTATTACATACAACATTTCCTAGAAAACCAAGAGTTGTTTGTTAACACATCATAATATGTACTCACCCACCAGCCAACCAGGTCCAAAATAGCCTTCTTCGAAAGCATGGAAGACTGATGAGTTTCTCAGGATAGAGGAATCGTGACTGGAACCAAGGAATTTGGCTACCACATGCATAATCTTCATCGTGGCATCGCATACCACCTGTACATTCAGGGAATGGTAGTGCTTACGGTTGCGGTAAGCATGCTCACTCTGACTAGGCGGGATCAAAGCAACATGGGTGCAATCGATTGCACCCATCACACATGGTATCCCGGCTATGGTATAAAAGCCATTCCTGACTTCCAGCCACTCTGTGTGCTCTGTAGGAAAATGGATATAATTCCTAGCGCGTCTATTCAGTGCACATAGAAACTAGGTAAAGGCCCGCGAGAATGTAGATTGCGAGACCCCGCCCACTATGCCCACAGTTGTCTGGAATGACGCGAAAGCAAGATAATGTAATGAGCACAGCATTTTAACAAGCCCAGGGACTGCATAACCTCTGGCTGTCACAAAATCTAAATCCCCCGTATCTCTTCATAAAGAGCTAAGATTGCTTCTGAACTCAAACGATAGTGACTTACAATCTCCTCCTCACTCATCCCATCTAACAGGGTTCTCTCCCTGTACAAACGAGGACGAGGCACAACTTCTCTCCTCTCTCTTCTCCTCTCATCTCCTTCCCCTCTCCCTCGACCTCGCCCTCTCCTGTCCGCGTGTCTGTCCCTGTCACTGTCCCTGCCACTGTCCCTGCCTCTGTCCCTGTCCCTTCCTTGGCCTGTGACATCCTCTCCATCAGCAAGCCTCTCGTCCAATAGAATCTTCCTCCGTCTCATAAACATTTGCATCATTTTCAGGTCTGTAGCTGTGAATGTGCAGGTAATTGCCCCCCTTTAAATACCTATGTGATGATGTCAGGTGACTTGCTGAAGTGCAAGATGTTACATTAACATATCCAACGTGTATCCAGTAGCAATTAAAAGGATTATTTATATGTGTTAACCAGGCAATCATGATATTTGAGAATGATGTAACGTTAAGCTTTGTACAACCATTTATTGGCAAGTATTTGTGGAATGTGTAATGCATGTACCACTTCAGAACGCAACACTCAGTCATCTAATTAGGATACAACCATGACATTGACTTTGAGAAACTATGTTGCAACATGTGTAATTTGGCATGTTATTGTCACCTGTTCACATGAACTAATTGTAATTTGCATCTGCATAATTTAATACCATCAGGATAATTGCTATTGATTCAGTTTCAATTGTGTAAAAATGAGTAACTATTATAGATGTGTCTATAAGTTAGCATGAAGTGATTCTAATGCATCGTGTATAATGTAAACATGCAATGTTATTGAGTGTCCAATTGAGAACGACATTAAAAGAGGGAGGTCACAAAGTATATGTAAACATGAAAACAACAGCTACATTTACTTTTGATCATGCGTTACACATTACAAGCATTGTATAATGTATAGCAACTTACTATACACTGGATCTGTAAGATGTGTGAAATGTGTTACATCATATAATAAATTGAAGCACACTTAAGTAACATATTTCATATTATGTGACCTGTTCCTTTAAGAGTTGAGTATAGGATTTTCCCTTGACACATCATAACATTAAGACTAATGTGACACGCAAATCATCATAACATATAAAAGAACAATGTTCTGTCAATAATAAATGTAAGCGCTGACACGATGAAGTGAATGACCTCGACACTGTAATGCCAAGCACATTTTTATTATGAGCAATAGAACGTAAACAGTCCTATAATGTTATAAGTCCCCGCTCCATTGACTCCATTGATGTAGAGATGAGGTTTTTTTTCTAAGTGCCATCCCGGCAACCTTGCCGATCCTTCTCCCCTCCAACTTGCCAACTTTAGTTGGCGGGACCAATTGCCGATGAAATCTCCATTTCTGAGTGCCGATCAGCACCGATAAGCTGATCGGGGCTACTTGAATACAGCCGATTTCAAAAAGTGCCGAAAAGTGCTGATAAGTGGGTTATCGGCAGCCGCATGCCGATAAATTTTTATTGGCAAGAAAAACTGCCGATTTTGAGCACTTATCGGCGCTTACTGAATCTCAAATCCAATTTTAGCAGGAAAATGCCGATAAAAGCCTTATCGGCGCTTACTGCATGAGGCCCTATGTCTGGATAAATAAAATCACCCATTATGCAAACATGAGTTAGTTTGGATGCCTTTTCCATTTGCAAAAGTTTTCTGGATTCCTCAATCTCACAGATATCTGGTGGTTTATAGCACATGTAGAAAAAATTCACCTAACATACTCGCAGGATGTCAGAGGCTCACATGGTAGTCCATCTAGTTTCGCGTGCAAAACCATTGGTGTCAACCAGACAGTTGCCCACCATGAAGAATCTAAAGTAAAGAAAAAGACAGCAACTATGTTACCACAATTCGGATTGATCCATATTTTATTAAGCATCCTGACAGGGACTTCAAGTATCAAACACAACGTTTTGGGGGCGTGTCCGCTTGAAACATTGTGTTAGATACTTGAAGAAAAGGGAGACCAAAAAGCGCACCAGCACAAACGGAGCAGGAAAAAACCAGAACAAAAAAATGATTAAAAGGGCACTTTAATGTGGCAAAAGACCCATCCAATGCATTTCGAACGTCGCAGCGTTCTTTTTCAAGGATAAAACACAATGTGATAACATCCATTATATACCCTCTTACCTGTGGGCCATTTCGCGCCAAAAATCAGAACCTGATGACGTCATAACAGAGCGACTCAGTGCCGATCTAAGGGCAAAAGGAAGTACCAAAGGCAGTGTGGCCATTTTGGATGTGGGCAAACATAGGAACACAATAACAAAGCTTTATTGACCATTCCAGCAGAACAAAATACATTGCTGCTAACTGGACAAGCATATTTAAACGAAATAAAGCTATATTAAACTAAACTAATGCTTAATAAAGGGTACTATTATATCAAGGAAAAACATGAACAAGGTGGATTAAAAAACTAGCTGTGTTGCAACTAAGTTATATACAAAAAAAAAGTTAAAAATAAAAACCTCTAGACATGATTAAAAAAATGTGCAAGAAAAGTAAATTTAAAGACATATTACACATACATACTGCATAACACAGATTGTGTACCTAAATTTACTTTTCTTGCACATTTTTTTAATCATGTCTAGAGGTTTTTATTTTTAACTTTTTTTTTGTATATAACTTAGTTGCAACACAGCTAGTTTTTTAATCCACCTTGTTCATGTTTTTCCTTGATATAATAGTACCCTTTATTAAGCATTAGTTTAGTTTAATATAGCTTTATTTCGTTTAAATATGCTTGTCCAGTTAGCAGCAATGTATTTTGTTCTGCTGGAATGGTCAATAAAGCTTTGTTATTGTGTTCCTATGTTTGCCCACATCCAAAATGGCCACACTGCCTTTGGTACTTCCTTTTGCCCTTAGATCGGCACTGAGTCGCTCTGTTATGACGTCATCAGGTTCTGATTTTTGGCGCGAAATGGCCCACAGGTAAGAGGGTATATAATGGATGTTATCACATTGTGTTTTATCCTTGAAAAAGAACGCTGCGACGTTCGAAATGCATTGGATGGGTCTTTTGCCACATTAAAGTGCCCTTTTAATCATTTTTTTGTTCTGGTTTTTTCCTGCTCCGTTTGTGCTGGTGCGCTTTTTGGTCTCCCTTTTCCCTGTATTGCATTGAGTAGCTGCACAGCTTGCCTGCCTGCCCTACCAGGATGTGAGTATTTGCATATTTTTCAGGGGAACCTGCCAATGAGACATATGGTGAGTGGGTTGCACCACACACCACCTGTCTTCAGGAGGATAGTACCCATTATATGACACAATAGGTACTATATCAATTGTTAGTACCCTGGTACAGTGGTCTGGCTTATTATCATTTTGAGATATACCTGAATTTGAGCGCTTCAGCTATTTTCCATATTGCAATATATACAGGTTGGAGCCGCACATGCATAGGTTTTTTGGAGCTTAATCTTTGAATTTAAAAGGAAGATCCCTAATTTTTATATTTTTGCTTTTTATACACTTTTATAGTTACTTTTTTGTGGCTTCAGTACCCCCTTTGTGTTCCATTATATTGGTATGGAGGAACCAGGGGATAATATGGATGAATTAGAAGATATTTCGGATACTTATTTTTTCAACACTTGTGATGATACACAGAGAAAAAAACAAGCTTTACGTGTGTTTGATAACATTGTGGATTTGGATACCACTGACATCTCTGATCTCAAATTCCACTTTCAAAAATTGGAAAGTTTATTGATTCATAAGAACCGCTTATGGTGGGACATTATAAGCCTGGAGAACTATGCTAAATGTAAAAGGATCCCAAGAGGACTAAGGGTTAAAAAAGCCCCCTCCTTTGGTTTTCCGGATGTGGATTTTGAAAATAGATGGGTGACAGCCCTCAATGACTGCTCTTTTCGTTTGATGGAGTTAATAGTGTTTCAGAAAATGAAGGAGAAAGATCAGCTTGATATTCAAATCACAGAACTGCAAAAAAACCTATACAGTTTCAAAGGTTTAAAGGGCTTTAAGGAATTTGATGTTATTCTCTCCAAAACGGTAAAAAATGTGGAATGTGGTATTATGTCTAAAAAACAAATTAAATATGATCGGGACAGATATGACTATGAAAAGAACCAGGTTTACCATTGGCAGAGGATAAATTCTATTCAGGAAAGATCAAATAAAGATAAATCATTCATTCAGTTTAAATCTACTCCCAATAAGTCCATTTTAAAATCTAAGAATGTGGATTATCAGAGTGGCGAATCTGATGTTTCAGATGCAGAAACTGCCTCTACCTCTCATTCTGTATCTTTTGTCAATACATTTGAGAATGATGATCATCGTGGTCGTGGAGCTCCATCCAGGGGGCGAGGGAGGGGTGGACGCACCTTTTGGGGTCAACCACCTAGGTCCCAGGATGCTTTTTCTTATCAAAATGTTAATCAACAGAGACAGCAACAGCAACAACCAAAATCTTTCCCTTTATTTCAAAAGGACACAAGAGAATCAGAAGAGGGAGGAGGGGGGGGAGGAGGAGGGGGCTACAGGTCCGCCTCCAAAAGGAAGAAGTTTTGAATGATATATCTAATGTTATAAATATTTCAGGAACTGCTCTCTCTCCTACAGAGTTGTCACTACTGGATAAAGGCCTAAAATTTTCACCTTCAATGAACTTTAATTTGTTCGAAACTACTATTGATGTGTATAAGTTTGTTCGGAAATTATCCTTGAAAAAGTTTTTTGACAATTTTATTCCAAATGTTACTAGGTTGACCGGAGATGAGGATTTAGATGGGGGGCCATCACACGCTATCGAGAGTGATGTCCCCTCATCCGACTCTGTTCCTCCGGTATCTATTGCTTTACATACATTTAATGATTTTTGTACCCTGCAAGATATGAATGATCTTTTATCTGAACAGACGGTTGATGATGTTAATATTCCTACATTTTCTGAATGGAATTCAGGCCTAAAAAGGAGTTCTGTGTTCTACCCCACTCATGTCAAGGGTCAATTTCTGACTATGTTTGAAAATCTGGTTATAAGAGACCTTCGTCTTCTAGCTCAGGGATTTTCCCTATCCTATATAGATCATGACAATTTGAATCAAAGTGAGCGTTTAGCTTTAAAATCTTTGAAAAATAATTCTGCATTGGTCATTAAGAGTACGGACAAGGGGGGTGCGGTGGTGGTGCAGGGCAGAGACGGTTACATCAGGGAGGCATTACGCCAACTGGATGATGGCCGGTCCTATCGTGTACTATCCGCCGACCCCACACCGCAATTCTTGGAGTTCCTTGTAGAACTGGTTGACTCAGGTGTTATTATGGAAGTTCTGTCGAAGGACGAGGTTAAATTCATTATTCCATCTCATCCCATTATTCCTATCTTCCACCATCTCCCAAAGATCCACAAGACATTGGTCGACCCTCCAGGTCGTCCCATTGTCTCTAGTATTGGATCTTTGGGAGATGGTCTGTCAAGATATGTTAATGGTTTTCTTCAGCCATTTGTTAGGAAATTGCCCTCATTTATACGGGACTCTGGTGATCTTCTTGATCAGATCAAAAATGTTAAATGGGGTAATGATTACCTGTGGGTAACACTTGATGTTACCTCTCTGTATTCTGTTATACAACATGACCATGGTTTGGCAGCGGTCCGCCAATTTATTGAGATACCAGAAATATCAATCTTTCAATCGGCTTTTATTTTGGACGCTATACACTTTTTACTCACGCACAACTTTTTCACATTTAATGGTAAGTTTTATTTGCAACTTATTGGCACTGCTATGGGTACAAGTTTTGCTCCTTCTTTTGCGAACTTATTTATGGGATGGTGGGAAGCACTTTTTATTTATTCGAGCACTAATTTATTTCGTCACAATATTGTTTTTTATAAAAGATTTGTGGACGACCTAATTATTATTTGGAGGGGGGATGTCACTACACTTCACACTTTTGTATCTTATCTTAATAATAATCTTTATAATCTAAGATTTACATTAAATTTTCATTTCCATCACATTGAATTTCTGGATCTACAATTATTTGTAGACATAGACAAAAAAATCCAAACGGATGTTTATAGGAAGCAAAATGCCAGGAACACCTTTCTTAGGGCGGACAGCTGCCACCCATCCCATGTCATAAAGGCCATACCAAGGGGACAGTTCCTCAGACTGAGAAGGAATTGTTCCACTATGAGTGGTTTCCTTTCTCAGTCTGAGGAGCTTACAAGGAGATTTTTGGAAAGGGGATACCCCAAATCACATTTAGCAATTGCATTTGAAAATGCATTACATACAGAGAGAGCATCATTGTTGCCCACACATCCAATTGAAGATTCTCGCCTTGTTAACAATGTTAAGACAATTGGTATTAAACAGGACTCACATGGACTGACAGAATCAAAAAACAAATGTCCTCTTTTTATTTCACAATTTAGTAAACAAGTGGAAAAGTAAACTCTATAATTTCAAAACATTGGAATGTCTTATCCATGGACCCTGTCCTTAAAAAATATGTGGATTCTGGTCCTACTTTTGTATATCGTAGAGCGAGAACAATTGGATCTCATGTTTCACCAAGTGAACTCAAATCTTCTGGTCTCAAAAAAACTTTTGTCACTAGGGGTTCCTTCAAATGTGGCTCTTGTAGTGCATGTAAACACATGAAGCCTGCCAAAAGTTTTTTCCAGTTTGCCTTGCCACCGCCACATGGTGTGAATATATTACCAAATAAGGAATTTAAGATTAACAGTTTTATAAATTGTAAAAGTCAATTTGTGATTTATCTAATAACATGTGGTTGTGGCAAGAGGTATGTGGGGAGGACGACTAGAGCCCTTAAGGTCAGGATGTTAGAGCATTTAAGGCTCATAAAATTGAGAGACACTAATCATCCAGTCTCAAAACATTTCACTGAATGTGGTCAGGGAGGAATTAATAATTTTTCCTTTTTGGGGATTGAATCAGTTATTTCTAAATCTAGAGGAGGTGATCATATCAACCTTCTGGACCGTAGGGAGGCGTATTGGATCTTCACTCTCCAAACGCGCTTCCCTATGGGCTTGAACATTGACTGGCAACTAACACATTTTTTGTAAACATTTTTGTGATAGACGTATTATGGTGTAATTAGTTGGTAATACAGATTAAATAAGCTAATTGTCATTATATTGGACATTATATTCTTGTCATTATAACCTTTGAACCTATGCCTTATCATGCAAATATTATGCTAATATGTAAGCTTAAATTGTTCTTTGATGTATCTTGTGGATAATACTTCATATTTTATAATGGTTGTATTTCCCTGGTTCCTATGATTTAGGTACACAATCTGTGTTATGCAGTATGTATGTGTAATATGTCTTTAAATTTACTTTTCTTGCACATTTTTTTAATCATGTCTAGAGGTTTTTATTTTTAACTTTTTTTTTTGTATATAACTTAGTTGCAACACAGCTAGTTTTTTAATCCACCTTGTTCATGTTTTTCCTTGATATAATAGTACCCTTTATTAAGCATTAGTTTAGTTTAATATAGCTTTATTTCGTTTAAATATGCTTGTCCAGTTAGCAGCAATGTATTTTGTTCTGCTGGAATGGTCAATAAAGCTTTGTTATTGTGTTCCTATGTTTGCCCACATCCAAAATGGCCACACTGCCTTTGGTACTTCCTTTTGCCCTTAGATCGGCACTGAGTCGCTCTGTTATGACGTCATCAGGTTCTGATTTTTGGCGCGAAATGGCCCACAGGTAAGAGGGTATATAATGGATGTTATCACATTGTGTTTTATCCTTGAAAAAGAACGCTGCGACGTTCGAAATGCATTGGATGGGTCTTTTGCCACATTAAAGTGCCCTTTTAATCATTTTTTTGTTCTGGTTTTTTCCTGCTCCGTTTGTGCTGGTGCGCTTTTTGGTCTCCCTTTTCCCTGTATTGCATTGAGTAGCTGCACAGCTTGCCTGCCTGCCCTACCAGGATGTGAGTATTTGCATATTTTTCAGGGGAACCTGCCAATGAGACATATGGTGAGTGGGTTGCACCACACACCACCTGTCTTCAGGAGGATAGTACCCATTATATGACACAATAGGTACTATATCAATTGTTAGTACCCTGGTACAGTGGTCTGGCTTATTATCATTTTGAGATATACCTGCATTTGAGCGCTTCAGCTATTTTCCATAGATACTTGAAGACCCTACATGGACATTAACAAAATATGGATTAAGCCGAAATGTGCTAATATAGCCTTGTTGCAGCCGTTTTCTTTACTTAATGTTTATAGCATATCCCTACAAACAATTTATTTGTACTTTCACCTCAACTGCAAATTTCTATCCACAAGGTATCTACATTCTTATCATTCCCTTAATAAATATCTTCCCTTTGCTCAATCCCTTCGAAAAGGGAATAACACTCTAAATGAACTGCCCAATAATGAGTTTCATCCCACCATGTTTCAGTAATACCTATGATATCATATTGCTCCCTTCTAGCTATTAATTCAAGCTCCCCATTTTATTTGTATCTGTCTTGCTTCTTGCATGATCAAACATGCATTTTATTTTATTTATTCCAGTCTGTACTGATGTACTAATGTTTCCTAGATTATCTGTATTTAATATGGGTGCCTCCCTACTTGCATACTCTCAATTCTCACCCCGCCCCCACTCTACTCCATGACCCCTTACTATTTCCCCATTCTGTCTAGTTCATTACCTCTTTCTTGTTCCTCCCCCTTCCTTCCTAGTTTAAAATCTCCACCAACCTTTTTAACATTCTCCCCCCCTAACACAGAAGATCCCTCTTCGTTGAGGTGCAACCTATCCCTACCATAAAGATATCACCTCTCATAAAATGACTCACAATGCTGAAAACTGCAAACCCTCTTTCGTAGACCACTTTTTTTAGCCATGCATTAACTTCCCTAAGCTCCAACTGTCTCCCTAGGGTAGCGCATGGCACTGATAGTATTCTGTAAATACTACCTTGGAGGTCCTTGCCTTAAGCTTGTGACATAGGTCCCTGAAATATTTTTTTAGAACCCTTCATCTTTCTACAACTTTGTCATTGGTGCCAACGTGTATAAAGACCGCCGGATCAGTCCCAGCCCCTCCTAACAATCTGTCCACCCGATCCGCTATATGCGGATGTGAAGTTAGTAGTGCTGCTAACTTAACATAGCATTAAGCCTATGCTAATGGGTTAAACAAGGATTGTTATTTGTGCATATAATTAGCATAGTGGATAATGTCAACCTCAGTGAAAATAGCATTCATTACTGATTTTGATAACAACATGTTTTTTTCACTGAGTTAACAGACCCCTGTGGCTCTGGGCCAGAGTGTTAACGTGATATTAAGTTAAATGAACGCCACATTCAGAGACAACAGAACTATGTGGATCTGGGCCTAAGTATCATGATATTTTAAATGGCTTTTGATGTATAATTATGATCAGCATTGCAAATCCGGCATTCACAAAACAAGGACAAGCATAAAAAGTGAGATAGAGAATTCCCTCCTGTTCAAATGTGAGTTTGAGGACCTTTACTGACAGATTCAATCACATTTATCTTTCATCGATATTAGAATTGGTTATATTTATAATTAATAAATGTGTTACGTAACAACTTTAGACATTACTTTTTTTTTTTTTACAGCAAAGTGTCGTCAAAGGTAGTTTTCCACAGGTACAAAATTCCTTTCTTTGCGATCCCTATTCCCAAACTTTTCCTGATTTCCATATAATCATTGATTATACAGTACCTCACATCGAGTTTCTTACCCTGCTTTCTACCAAATATCTGTTTTGCATCTCTTTTACACTCACTTACATAACGATTCCCTTGAGGCAGTGACCTTTCCACCATCTGTACATATGCAAGATGTCCTTCGATTTTAATGGTTGATTAATGTTTGCCACGGTGGCTCTAGGCTTTTTTGGGGATAATTTATCAAAGTTTAATTTAAATTGTGCTCCAGTTTAAACTGACATATTTTCTGATCTGGTTGTCTTAATACTAATGCAAATCTGTAGCAAAGTTTGATAAACACATAGTCCATCATACAACATGTTAGATACAGTACACTTAAAAAAAAAAAAGTTATATTTTTTTATACATTGGCTATTGTAATATCATATGACAGACCTTTAAATTGATTGTATCTATTTGCCCTAAATGTATGAGTATTAACAACCAGGAATGGATGATATGGAGCTTCAGCAACGACTCTATATGCTTACAAGTAGACACCTTTATTTTGCACTAAATCCAATATGCCTTATCAGTTTATGTATTAAGCTCTAGCTGGAATGCCTGCTTCCTTCCCTCCATACTCCTTAGACGTCAGGAAGAGAAGAAACAGAAAGAAAGGATCAATAATAGAGTGTGTTAGTTCCTGGCCCATCAGATGGGAAAATGGACTATCCCTTGTGTTGCAATTAAAGTTAACTATTTCAAGATGTCAATTTGTATTCTGTCTTTTTATTGTATTTGTGGTATATCTTATCATCTAGTTACAATACGTTTGAATAACAGCTCTGGAGCTGATGTGGAATGAAACCTTCACTTATTTAACTGGTGCTTATCTCTTTTATTATTCTAAATGAGGACCATGTCTCCCTGCTGTAGAAATTGTGCATGAAAAATCACTTTGGAAAGAAAAAATTCTCACTAAAATCCATGTAACTCATTTCTTTGATGAATTTGGTTCTGTGTTTGACACATTACATATTTTGGGTTTGCATTAACATAACATGCATGTAAATTTTAATCATATGCGTAGTTATCATTTTGAGTTAATATTTCAGAAATTATTTGAACAATGTTGTTCCTCATCCTCCACATTGTCATATTTTATAACTAAAAGGTAAAAGACTAGTGTCCCAGACCAATGTATAAAAAATCTTCTTTATTGATCAATCTTAAAAGTGGAGGTAAACACCCTCCTACGCGTTTTGTGTAGAGTACACTTTATCAAGGAGTATATACTGTTAGGACATTACTTCCATATATACACCCTCCAATTTCCTATTTTCGCACCACAGATGATGGCGTCGGCACGCCCACAATGCGTGATGACGTCACTCACAAATCGGGCTGGTTTAAAAAAAAAAAAAATTGTATCTGTCAGGAAGCAGGGCTCACGCAACACCTCCTTACCTGCCTCGGAGGTCGTTGCTGCCGCCCCTCGCTCTCCGCTGACGTGTCCTCGGCGTGGGACTCGGCGATCTCGCCCGACGCCAGATCTTGCATCCGCCATCTTGTCGGGGCGCGCGCAGGAGGATCTTACACAGCGGGTGCCTCCGGCAGTAATTTATTCACTCCTCTGGCCTTCTAGCCACGCCCCCCGTGTACAGCTGCAGCCCCGCTCCTGCTCTCACACTCCACAGCTGATCACAGGCAAGGATCACAGCCTGCACCAGTCACAAGGCGCTCCACGGCACACCCCCGCTCTGCCTCCTTCCCTGATTGGTCCCTCCACGTATATTACCCCTGTTCTCCCTGGGAATCATTGATCTGCATAGCTTCTGCTAGTTGGGCTAGTATTCGTGTGTGCTCTTGTTCTTCGTATTCTTCAGGTTTGACCCGGCTTGGCTTTCTACTCCTCCTCTGGCTCTGGATCCCGGCTTACTCCTCACGACGCAGTCTCTCTCTGCCCTTCAATCTCGGCTCGCTCCTCTACCTCCCGGACCTCTGGCACCCTCGACCCCCGGCTATGGCATTCACCACGATTCTTCTACCTCCAGACACGGCAAGTACCTTTGGTTCCCTTACTAAAGACTCCTGGCCTTTCAACTACTACCACATTCCGGACACGCCACTCTGCTGCGGGTGCGTGGTATTATACTTTCCACCTCAGTCTTGGGATGGGTCTGGTCTGCGGGCAGCACTACCGTGACATTATGCAGAGCCCAACCGACGCAAACCAGATAGAGACTGATGAACTACCTTAGACCAAATTCTCTCGGCTCTGGTGGTACAGAACCAAACCATGCCCTCCCAGATCTCTGACCTAGCTCAACGGCTAACCAACCTTTCTCTCCAGGGTGCACCACCTGGGGTTTCCTCTCCGTCTCAGCCCGGATCTCTTGGCGCAGCCACACCCGAGACCAAGATACCCGCACCGAAACCCTACGCTGGTGATCTGCAGGCCTGCCGCGGATTCCTAAACCAGTGTGAGGTCCAATTCGAGATGGCGCCTCTTCAGTTCACCATGGGACGTAAGAAAGTGGCGTATGTGTACTCCCTCTTGACTGTGGCGCCCTGGCGTGGGCTTCTCCGATTTGGGAATTACGGCCAGAGATAACCCAAGACTATGCTCTCTTCCGTCAAGAGTTTCAGCAGGTGTTTGACACTCCCACACGTCAGGATACGGCCTCTTCTTCCCTTCTTCTTTTGTCACAGGGGCACCGTTCCATGGCCAGATATGCTCTGGAATTCTGGACCCTAGCAGCTGAGTCCCGTTGGAACCAGGAGGCATTCATCGCCGTCTTCTGGCAGGGGTTATCGGATACAGTAAAGGACGAACTCGTCGCTCATCCCAGGCCAGGAGCGTTGGAGGAATTGATTGCTCAGGCTATTCGGATGGATCAGCGCCTCTAGGAACGATGCTCCGAACGCCAACGTCCTCGTTTTGTGCCTTTGGTCGCCCCCTTTCCTAGGTTTTTTCCGGTTCCAAGATCTCAGTCGTCCCGGTTCCCAGCACTGGAACCTCTGGAGCCCATGCAACTGGGGACTCAATAGACCCGCCCACTGATACAACAACTCCGAAGGGACCATGGGCTGTGCTTCTATTGTGGATCCCCTGAACACCTGATTCGGAATTGTCCCCTGCTTCTGGGAAATGACTCCACCCAGTGAGTATAAAGGGGCTCTCCCTGGGTGCCATTTCTCCTTGCCCCCTTTCCAGTGACGAGCTCCCCAAGAAGCTTTTCATTCCAGTCACTCTTTCGGGCCCTTCATTTCGCACCTCTGTGGCCGCCTTTATTGATTCCGGAGCAGGTGGGAACTTTGTGGATAAGGAATTCACGAAGCTTAATAATATTCCACTCATTAGGAAGAGAGTACCCATCGGACTAGAAGGGATTGACGGTCGACCCTTGAACTCGGCCTTCATTTCCCTCGAGACGATTCCCCTCACCTTATCTTCCACCGATGGCCAAACTGAAACTCTTACGTTGGATGTGATTCATTCCCCCGGGACCCAGGTAACCCTTGGCCTAAGGAAAAAACGAATGGCGCACAGCCAGGGAGCCAGGTGTAGAGTAAAACTGCTTCTTTATTTGTGCATGCAGAGAGACAACAGGAGATCCCCTTGATGGGACAAGGACAGGAACCTTGGCCTACCCTGGCTCCAGCAGCATAATCCCCGTATTGACTGGAGGGCGCGCACTCCTAAACAATGGGCACCAAAACCAAAGGAGTTACTCATCTCTAGCACCATTCCTCTCATGCAACACGCTGGGATTATGGTTCCGTCAACTCCCAAGATCGACCTACCAGAGGTCTACTCCGATTTCCTGGACGTCTTTTGCAAGACTAGAGCTGAAGTTTTACCCCCCCACAGGTCCTACGACTGTCCTATCGACCTGATTCCTGGCGCCACACTTCCTTGATTCAAGTGCTATCCCCTCTCCGTTCCAGAGACCAAGGACATGGACGAATACATCCATGAAAACCTCGAGAAGGGCTTCATACACCATTCATCCTCCCCCGCCGGTTCCGGTTTTCTTTTCGTTAAAAAGAAGGACAACTCTCCGACCGTGCATCGACTATCGGGGTCTTAACCGGATCACGATCAAGAACCGGTACCCCCTCCCTCTCATATCTGAACTGTTTGATAGACTCCAGGGGGCTAAGATCTTCACGAAATTGGACCTTCGGGGGGCGTACAACCTTATTCGTATTCGGGAGGGTGACGAATGGAAGACCGCCTTCAATACACGTAGCGGTCACTACGAATACTTGGTGATGCCCTTCGGGCTCTGTAACGCCCCAGCGGTCTTTCAGAACTTCATAAATTAAATTTTTGAGACGTATTCAATTCTTTTGTTATCGTATACCTAGACGATATTCTCATTTTTTCCAGCAATCTCCAGGATCACATTCGCCACACCAGGCTCGTCCTTTCCCATCTCCGTTCCAATCACTTGTACGCCAAAATGGAAAAATGCCTCTTTCATCTGTCCTCTACGCCCTTTCTTGGATACATCATCTCGGACAAGGGTTTCTCTATGGACCCCGAGAAACTCAAAGCCATTCTCAACTGGCCACAGCCTAATTCCCTCAAGGCTATTCAACGTTTTTTAGGCTTTTCGAATTACTATCGAAGGTTTATTCGGAATTTTTCTACCATAATTGCACCCATCACCGCTCTCACGAAAAAAGGATTCGACCCCTCAGTTTGGTCTCCTGAGGCAGACTTAGCCTTCGAAAATTTAAAACGTACATTCATTTCCGCCCCTATTCTTTGACATCCTGACACGAGTCTGCCCTTTATCCTGGAGGTTGATGCATCGGATTGCGGGGCAGGAGCCGTGCTCTCTCAAAGATCTCCCCGAAAGACCAGTTGCACCCCTGCGTTTTTTTCTCAATTTTTTTTTTCTCTGCTGACAAGAATTACGATGTGGGCAATAGAGAACTGCTGGCTATTAAGAAGGCTCTTCTGGAGTGGAGATACCTTCTGGAGGGGTCTAGAGAGCCAATTTCTATTCTTTATATTGAGACTGCACGTCGCCTGGGCTCCCGCCAGGCTCGCTGGTCACTCTTCTTCTCAAGATTTAACTACACCCTATCATACATCCTGGGCACCAAAAACATAAAGGCGGACGCTTTATCCAGACAGTTTTCCCCGGAGGAGAGACCCGAAGATGTTCCCGAGACTATTCTGCCAAAGGGACTTATAATTTCTGCGGCCTCATTCAACATTCTGGACAAGATCCTTAGGGCTCAAAGAAACATTCTGGGTGGTTTAGAGGTACCAGAAGGGAGGTTGTATGCTGCTCATGAATTTCGTCCCAAAATCTTAGAGTGGGGTCATTCTGCCCGCTTTGCAGGACATCCCGGCTTCCGAAAAACCCTAGATCTTATCCAACACACCTTTTGGTGGCCTAATATGGCTAGAACCATCTGGGAATTCACCAGCGCCTGCCCTACTTGCGCTCAGAGCAAAGCCCTTCGACAAAAACCCTCCGGCTTACTTTTGCCTTTACCCATTCCGGAACGACCCTGGTCCCATATCTCTATGGACTTTATTGTTGTATTACCCAGATCTAAAGGGATGAACACCATCTTAGTAGTAATAGATTGCTTTTCTAAACAGGTACACTTTATTCCCCTCAGGGGCCTACCCACCTCACCCATCCTCGCGGACATTTTTTCCAAGGAAATTTTGCGGATTCATGGGATTCCCACTTCTATAGTTTCGGACAGGGGCTCCCAATTCGGATCCAGGTTCTGGCGAGCCTTCTCCAAAAGACTCGGAATTTCACTATCTTTTTCCTCAGGATATCATCCTCAAACAAATGGACAAATGGAGAGAGTCAACCAGATGTTAGAGCAATATCTGAGTTGTTTTGTGTCTGTGACCCAAGATAACTGGTCGGAACTGCTGCCTTGGGCAGCGTTTGCTATCAATTCCATGAAGAACGAATCTACCCGCGAATCCCCATTTTTTTTTATAAATTACGGATTCCATCCTGCTCGTCTGCCCATCTCCAATACTCCCTCATGAGTGCCAGCTGCCGACGAACAAATCTCTTTACTTCAGGACTCTTGGACCAAGGTTCAGTCATCTGTCCAGGAGGCTGAAGGAAGGTTCAAACTCCAAGCTCATCGACATCGCCAAGCTTCTCCCAGATACAAGCCAGGGGATAAGGTCTGGCTTTCGGCAAAAAATATTCGTCTAAAAACTCCTACCCCAAAATTGGCACCTAAATTTCTGGGACCTTTTTCCATACTGGAACAAATTAACCCCATCTCCTTCCGTCTACAACTTCCACCAGCAATGAAGATACCCAACGTTTTTCATACCTCGTTATTGAAGCCTTTTGTACAGAGTACTCTCTTTCCAGATTATACTCGTAGACCTGACCCTGTGATTGTTCAAGGACACGAGGAGTACGAAATACAGTCTATAGTGTACTCACGTCTCTCCAGGGGGACGGTCCAGTTTCTCGTACAGTGGAAGGGCTACGGTCCGGAGGAACACACCTGGCTTCCTCGAGGTCATATTCACGCCCCTACACTCTTAAAACGCTTCCACAAGAAGTATCCGTTAAAGCCTTGGAAGGATTGTTCAGAGTCCAATCCTCGAGGGGGGGCTACTGTCAGGAAGCAGGGCTCACGCAACACCTCCTTACCTGCCTCGGAGGTCGTTGCTGCCGCCCCTCGCTCCCCGCTGACGTGTCCTCGGCGTAGGACTCGGCGATCTCGCCCGACGCTGGTTCTTGCGTCCGCCATCTTGTCGGGGCGCGCGCAGGAGGATCTTACACAGCGCGCACCTCCGGCAGTAATTTATTCACTCCTCCAGCCTTTTAGCCACGCCGCCCGTGTACAGCTGCAGCCCCGCTCCTGCTCTCACACTCCACAGCTGATCACAGGCAAGGATCACAGCCTGCACCAGTCACAAGGTGCTCCATGGCACCCCCCCGCTCTGCCTCCTTCCCTGATTGGTCCCTCTACATATATTACCCCTGTTCTCCCTGGGAATCATTGCTCTGCATAGCTTCTGCTAGTTGGGCTAGTATTCGTGTGTGCTCTTGTTCTTCGTATTCTTCAGGTTTGACCCGGCTTGGCTTTCTACTCCTCCTCTGGCTCTGGACCCCGGCTTACTCCTCACGACGCAGTCTCTCTCCACCCTTCGATCTCGTCTCGCTCCTCTTCCACCAGGACCTCTGGCACCCTCGACCCCCGGCTACGGCAATCATCACGATTCTTCTACCTCCGGACATGGCAAGTACCTTTGGTTCCCTTACTAAAGACTCCTGGCCTGGCAACTACTACCACACTCCAGACACGCCCCTCTGCTGTGGGTGCGTGGTATTATACTTTCCACCTCAGTCTTGGGACGGGTCTGGTCTGCGGGCAGCCCTACCGTGACAGTATCACCACAACTCATTCTTTAGAATCATAGTAATGTAAAAGTAACTATTAAATAAAATGTCTTACTGAGTGTATAGAGTTCCACTTATATACTGTAGAATAGGGGTGCTCAACTCCAGTCTTCAAGCGCCCACCCCTGTGCTGAAGCTGGAATATCGTGAAAATCTGACCTGTTGGGGGGGGCTGTGGAGGAAGGATTGAGGAATAGAGTTGAGCACCCCTGCAAATGCATGAACCCCCCCAAAAATCATAATTTTATTACCCAATGTGCCAAAAAAAGATGCATTATATTTTTTGAAAATTATTCCTGTCAGAATAAAATTAAGATGGTATCATTTTGTTCTTCTGAGTCTGTGAATTCCAATCATACTGTACAGTGTTTTTATACTTTGTAATAGATAAAGAAGTTAAAAGCATCAAGTCTCCTGCCAAATTTCCACTGTCGCTGAAGGTAACTCTATTAATATAAAAACGATGGCAATAATTTAATAAAGATATATATATATATATATATATATATATATATATATATATATATATATATTTTTTTTTTTTTCTGGGTATGCACCTTAACCCTGGCTGTGCTCAAAGCTGTGACCATGCAGCAAGCTCAAGCCTATAGGGAAGCATGTTAAAAATGGTTTTTGAAGCAAAAAGTGGCACTGTGTGCTCATTTGCATGTCATTTCCCAGAATCCCTTGCTGCAGTGGAAGTGCTGTGTGCTGGGTGATAATGGGGAAAGGCGGGGTTGCAGACCTGCCTAAGACATGCAGATGAGTATACAGTTGTATTTACCTTTGCATATATATATATATATATATATATATATATATATATATATATACTGTACTTTTAAAAATCACATTTGAGGTGAAAAAAGTGCATGATGGGAAAAAGACACCAGGATAGGTATATATAATCATGACAAAAGAATTCAGAGTGTATCGTTAGCAATAAAACAATCAATGTAATTTAAAAAAAAAAAAAATGAATATTCCCATTAATCTTTATTCTAAATTAATACAAAATATGAACCCCTAAACCTAAAACTACCCTAAATACAATCCCCAAATCATAATCCGTAGGTGAATAGTTACCCTGTTGTTTAAACTCACAAGAAGAGGAGTTAGCGCTGAACTAAAAGCAAGAATAGCATGTCGCCTGGTTCACAAGTAAGCTTCCCTCCAAATTGTTATTTTTGGAAGGAAATTAATCCCTGGGATTGCTGATTGACAGCTCCCTCTAGGGATTAGTGGAAATGTTACATTTTTTGTATTTGTTTTGTTAGGATAGGTATGTAATTGTGTTTAGAGAAGAGTCGGATTGTAAGGTTTCCGTTAGTGTGGTACGTTTTGGGATGGTGCCAGGATGAGCATTAGGGTCTCAGGTTATAGGTAAGGGTTGGTTCAGGGTAGTATTTAGAAAGATCAGTTTGGCATTTTCCTTGGAGCCAGTAAATATTTTTAATTTACTATTATGTTTTGTCTAATAAATTGTATATTTTATTATGCTTGCTGCATCAAGTCATAAGGCCTATCATATGGCCTATCCAGGGTGCTCAATATTTGTTTGCCTCACCTTTAAAAATCACTGAACATTGTAATTGTTTAACTACAGTGTTGAGGTATACATATTTTGTATGAAATATTTATTTTTTAGCAATATTATCCCAAAATGCCAAGTGAGAACATCCGGTGAAATGTGTTAGATAGATAGGCATTAAAACAGTTTTTTGGAGGAGCTCATCTCTCTCTCGAAGGTTGAGTTACTTTAGAAAAAAGCTAAAATTGCCATTGTGCTATACAAACAGAAACAGGGAAAACAGAGGTAGCATTCCCCCTATGGGTTATATTAATTGTACTTAATCATGCTTCTCATTAGGATAAGGTAAAATTGAAAGTTGTTCTCTATACAACCTGACAGTCATGTTTTATTGTGTGTGCCTTGAACCGACTGTTTGACATTAGGTATCATATTGCAGTGGGGTTTAAAGAATGGCGTGAGAGTGGAGCTATTCAGCACCTGAGATTGTTCAGTGCTAGAGCTGCTGCCCTGAATAGCAGAGGTTTTAGGTTCTAATCCTATTGGGACTGACACTAGTACTCCCTTCATAAGAAGGGGCCTTAGGCTTATCAGGATAGGTCTTATGGAACATTTTAGGAGGTGTGGAGTGTGAGTCATTTAAATATACTTTGAATATTTCACTAGCATATCTCTTTTGAGGGAGGCTTGACGGGATTTTTATATATATCTATATAAAATTATTTACCAAAATAGGTCTCTCTGTCCTCTCCAGCAAAACCCACCTTGTAGTGTATGGAGGGAGCTATGCCACCCGTAATGTGAGTCAGGCGTGACAGGCGTAACGTGAGTCATGTTAAGATAACGCAAGGCAGTGCTAATTTAACATGGCAATAGACCTATTCTAATAAAATAACTAACAACTGTTCTTTTGGAATATAATTTGCTTAGTGGATACCCGTTAAACTGAGGGACATCATGTTATTAATGGGGCTCTGTGATCTGCCCCTTTGTGGATTATTACTGTGCAATTTTATGCTACATATTTTTTTTTTACTTGTTCTTGAGTTAATGTTTCAGCCCTTACTAGTTCCTGATCTTGGGCATTATTTTCCAGAATTTAAATGATTTAAAAAAAATGGGTTTTATTTTATGACATTTTTAGCCCAGATTTATATTATATGCTTAGTAGTGTTAGGTTCACTTCAATCCTTTTTTTCTAATGGGATATCTCTTCATTTTATAGTTAGAGCTGGTTGACTAAACACACTCAGGTAAACATTTTTTATTGTGTATTTTCTAATGTGTATCCCATTGGTTTGTGCTTTTTTTACACCTTTTTTTTAACCCTCCATGCTGTTTGGGTGTCACTTTATTTACTTGAGGCAAGTAGCTTATAGCTCTATGAGCAACTTCAGTCATAGACGCTTATGTATTGTATGGGATAATTTTTGTTAAATTCCTTGATTGTGACCTAACAGAAAAAGAACACCTTTCTGCTCCATCACTTTGGATCCTGAAGATTCATCCATTCTGGGAAAGAAATTCTGACTGCAGCTGTGTCTTTTTCGAAGGAGGTGAGGGTGGAGGGGAGGCAAGACCTTTAATACTTTTAACTCTAATTTCCAAACTCTTGTGCAGTTATAATAAACACAGAAAAGTATTGTTTATTTGTGCCCATCCATCATTATTGTTTGAGGTTATGGGAAGACTGCTAGTTCGGAGGGAGAGTTTTTAGCACTGGGAGTGAGAAGGTATGTGTCAGCATTTGGAGAGCTGCCACAGACCAGCCAAACACCTCATGGGGCTTTTAAGGTCAGGCTTTTGTTGAAAGGTATTTAGTGCCACCTTCTACAAAGCAGAAACAAATGTTCTTGAAGAACAGCTGGACAAAGGTTAAAGTAAACCAAAGGCAACACAGCAAGCTTCTCTAGGTCTCTCCAAAACCTCATTCTGTGGACTATAGTCACTATTATCCATAAATTAAAATAACATATCTCACATTTGGATGCAATGTTTTAAAAATAACACCATATTTATTTTATTTATAAAATGTTTTATCAGGAAGTAATACATTTAAAATAACACCATATTTATTTTATTTATAAAATGTTTTATCAGGAAGTAATACATGAAGTTACCTCTCATTTTCAAGTATGTCGTGGACATAGTTAATATGACAAATAATACATGGTTACAAATACAGTTACATAAATGAACAGGCTATACATTATATTCAATACATTGCATGCACAGTTAGAGAAGATTATATTATAGGCTTATGTAACAGTTACAGACCAGATTAAAATGTGAGACAGCCTTCGAATTGAAAGAACTTAAACTCGTGGTGGATGGGAGAGTCTCCGGTAGGTTGTTCCAGTTTTGGGGTGAACGGTAAGAGAAGGAGGAGCGTCCGGATACTTTGTTGAGCCTTGGGACTATGACCAGTCTTTTGGAGTCAGATCTCAGATGATAAGTGCTGCATGTGGTAGGTGTGAGGAGCTTGTTCAGATAGGTGGGTAGCTTGCCCAGAAAGTATTTGAAGGCAAGACAGGAAAGGTGAACTTTGTGCCTAGACTCGAGTGATGACCAATCTAGTTCTTTGAGCATTTCGCAGTGATGTGTGTTGTAGTTGCATTGGAGAACGAAATGACAAATTGAATTGTAGAGGGTGTCAAGTTTGCCAAGGTGGGTTTGGGGTGCCGAGCCATATACTATGTCTCCATAGTCGATAATTGTCATTAGCATCTGCTGTGCAATACGCTTTCTGACCAGCAGGCTTAGGGAGGATTTGTTCCTGTGAAGTACACCTAGTTTGGCATAGGTTTTGGATATCAGGGCATCAATGTGCATTCCGAATGTTAAGTGGGAGTCAAACCATATGCCCAGGTATTTAAAATTAATAACAGGAGTTAGGGTGGTGTTAGCGTTGGTTCTGATCTGGAGCTCAGTCACTGGAAGCTTTAAAAATTTAGTCTTGGTCCCAAATACCATTGTTATAGTCTTGTCAGTGTCTAAAAACAGTTTGTTTTGGGAAATCCAGTTTTCGAGTCTCAATAATAATAATACTGACCTATAAGATCTTGTGAAATCACATGTTACTGTAGATGTAAAAGGGCACTTAATTATTATTGATTTTACATAGCATTGTTAATGTTATTTTTTTATAGCATATTGCTGAGTGGGAAAATATGATTCATCCATATTGTTTATTTTCTACTGAACCTTCCTTGCATTAATTAAAATAATTGGTTTTGATACCTCTAAAGTTAGTTATATTTCTACTTTAGTATATTTAAAGAATGGTGTGCAGGAGGATCAGAGAGGATTACGTGCTAGTTAATATAGCTACTCAGTAGATAAGGTTTTTAAAAGACATATGTCCATTAAGTTCATCATATGTTACATTTAGTTGACTAAGATATTCATCTTATATTTATATTCCTCTTAGATGTTTCTTTTTAATTTAAACAAATCTAATTTAGTTAGCCTTCCGTCATATGTCAGACTCTTCCTTTTATTCATTTGGTGGCACTCCACACTTTTTCTAGTTCCCTATTCCATATTCCATATATAAAATGGTACTCATCGCATACTGTTCCTGTCTGGACCTCCTTGGGACCTTTACTTATCTCCTGTGGATTCCGGAAGACTGGGACAGTCACTCTTATACTACTGAGGTTAGTTTACCGTCGGGTAGTGTAGGTACCTGCTTAGTAGGGTTCACCTTGACGTGGTAGCAGGCTTATAATTCCTTGGCCAATGGATTAGACTAAGAACCTTTATGTTATGTTTAGTTTCGCTGCACCTTGCTGTTTCTGTCACTATGCCTTTAAGAAGTCTGGACGTTCTCCAAGAAGCAATCCTTCTCTGGATATTACCTTGTGCTCTGGACTCCATGCCCATGTTACTGGTTTCCGTTTCCAGACTCCCGTGCTGAAGCGTTGGCTTCCCAGCAACCCCCGTGTTGGTGCCTGAGAACGCGCGCACTCCCGCTCTGCTGTCAGAGCATGCGCGCACATGCAGCTGGATCAGTCGTGTCTCTGAGCTTGGCTCTACACCTCCAGACGCGTCGCACATTGTCATGCGCGCAGCGCTGTCACGTGACTACGTGCGCCGATCCCCAGCTGCGCGGCAACTTACTCCCTTCGTATCCCCTGCGGCCTCCCCACCTCACTAACGGGCCCTTCCCTTTCTCCCTGCGCTTGTGAGGAGAGCACAAGCGTGACAAGGAGCGGGTGAGCTGCGTGTGTGCGTGGTGTGATGTCCTGCGATAGCCGGGGCAGGGCCAACAGAGGCAGACTGCGCACAAGAGACGCGGGTCCATGCACGCCCCCTAACGCTGGCGGACTGGCGCGCGTGGCCCTGGAGGATCCCGGAAGCTGTGACAGACATGGCCGTGCGAGTAGGAGCCGGACGGGGAGCTGATGTAGCGGTGGCTGCGGCCCACGAGGTGAGCTAGGAAGGAACACGTTGTGTGGAACGTGTCCCTCGATTCCTCACAGGATTAGTTAGGGCTGATGCTGCTGCTCTTGTAAAATACAGATGTAGCCACATTTACTGACTCCGTGGGTGCATGAGCTTGTGGCGCCAGAGCACGATCGGGCTGGGGCCAAAAAAGCAGAACAATGCCTGGAATGAATAACTCAGCGGGGGTCCCTGCTTTGAAGTGGACCACCACTGAGTTAATCCTACTGGGTCAGCCATGCATCTGTAATAGCTGTGCATGAGAGTCTCAGTGAGAATAACTGAAAATGAATTAATGCATCAAGGTCATTTTAATGACTGAGATAGTCAAAAGGTCTAACGTTTCGGTGAGAAACATTATCATCAGGGTTCCATCATTTATAATGTGTTTAGTTTTGTATGTAATGTGTTATATTTTGGGCATGTTTTTTGTTTGCTTCACCATTTACCCATTGGCCCATGCCAATTTATATATGTGGGTATGACCACGCGTGAAATCAGATTCTGCGTATTGGAACACACCCGTAACATCAGGAATGCCCAAAAAGATGCAATGTCAAATAAAAAAATAGCAACTGATGCTAGACATTTCCTAGCAAAGCACGATTCAGATCCCTTGTGATTAATAGCTTTGCTATTGACAAAGTCTCGTTGGGTATCAGAGGTGAAGATCTAGAGAAAGCCCTTTTGAAAAAGGAGTGCAAGTGGATCATCCAACTAGGATCCATCATGCCTCATGGCCCTAATGACTAACATGGGATATGCCATGTTTCTCTAGGTCTCCAATACTATATATGTGGAAATGCTTTTTCATCATGTGCATTAATCCCCCAAAATGAGGGTGTATCTCTACCCTATGGGTAAATCGGTTTTGTCTGCTTGTCTATATAGAAAAATACTAGTTTCACCTATTTTTGGTGCTTTTTTACCCTCTTTACAATCTGTTTTGTGTCGTTTTGGCTCAATTCATTACATCTGTTATATGCTTTATCTTGTCTTTCCTGGTGTAATATGTTTTCATTCAGTTTCAGACATATGCAGTACATCTGGAGTCTGGCAGACTGTGTTACTCAGTCTTGCACCCTGATTGGTTCTATCTACACATGTTACTGCTGATGTCAATGAGCGCGCATATTAGAAAAGACTACCGCTGCCCTAGAGAAATTACTCCCGGAAGAAGCCATCACTGGCAAAACGGCCGTCGGAGTGTCTGTTGCTAGGACCAAGCTTTTTCTTACATTTACCATCACCTATGAGCAGTTAGCGTTTGGACTGGGCTGGACATGCGGACTGATGAGCGGATGCTGTCTGGTGATATGGATGTTAAAATCTTCACTTTCACCCACCCGCTGAGCGACATGGATGATATTTACCCTTTACTTTAAGACATACACTCTGGACTTCAGATTCTCGCACATACTGTAGCCAGCTATTTGTCTTAATAATGCTCTAATATTGCCTCCCATCATATATATATATGGGGCACTGATGATGTGTAAAGATCACATACCCGCCTCCACTATTGACAATTTTGGTAATCTTTCTATTCAAATTCACAAGTGCTCATAGCATCTTTTTAGCAGCTTGCACTTTTTGTGCTGATACACTGCTGGCATTATCCGGCTTTATATGGACACTACATGCTCTACCTTTTTCTGGGATTCGTATCCACCACAGGGGTTCTTTGACCCATCAAATGTACTTATTATACAATTCTGAGATTGTTCCTGTTTTCAGCCAGTATTATTGTGCAGAGAAGTTGCTATTATTATCTAGCATCACATGGTTAATATATGCTCTCTCTAGGACATGTATTCCTTATAGTGGATCTTGATCCCCTGAGTGCATTTTTTTAATTTGGTCTCTGTTCCAAATAGGGTTTAGCTTGGTTCTGTTCTGTTCCATATAGTGTATCATTTTTTCCATTGGCATATGCATGTTTTGTGGACCGGCCGGTCATTACTCTCAGTAGGAGCTGTTTCAGATCCCACTGTTTGTATAGGGGACATCCCTCTTATTATGCTGTGATTATGATATTAGCACTTTACGAGAACTTGATTTGTGTCCCTTATATCTTTTTATTTTAGTGTTGTGTTGTTACTTTGTGAGGCTTTCTGTAGGTCCCCTCTTGGTCTAAATCTGTCTTTTTACCTATTTCTCTGTATAATTGGTTCTATAATAAACTTTTGTATTTTCTTGATTTATCAGAGTGTGTGATGTGGGTTTTCTTTCTTCCTGTGTTTTCATATATTTATATATCTTTATTTATATAGCTCCATCAATATATATAGCACTTCACAGCAGTAATACACATGACAAAATATAACGCATAATGGGAATAAGTGCTAGTAATACTAGCAGCGTTTAGGATAGATTGAAGGGGAGACAGGTGAGAGGCAGGAAGGCCAGACAGTAGAAAGTTACAATAGTCAAGACCGAAGAGAATGAGGACCTGTGTTAGAGTTTTAGCAGTAGAGCAACAGAAGAAAAGGTGTTTGATTGCAATGTTATGGAGGAAAAAAACACAGGTTTTAGTTACATTGTGAATATGAGAGGAGCATGTGAAGGAGGCTCACAAACTTTGGTCTGTACAGGAGGTGCAATTTTAGGGGTTGAAAAGTAAATTGGTGTGTCATCAGCATAGAGGTGATATTTGAACGCAAGAGATATCATAAAGACAACTAGAGAGTGTGTGTAAAGAGAAAATGGAAGAGGTCCCAGAAGAGAACCCTGGGGTACTCCCACAGAGATATCGACGGAGGAGGAGGTGTTAGCAAATGTCACTGAAAGTACGATGGGAGAGGGTAGAGGATGGAGCTCTGTTACGGATACCAAGAGTATGGAGAATGTGAAGGAGAAGTGTAGTCCACAGTAGCAAAGGTTAAGAGCAATGTGTAATGACTATTGTCTTTGGCAACATAGAGGTTATTAGTTATTTTAGTGACGGCTGGTTTTGTGAAGTGAGCAGTGCGGGGATGGGTGGAGAAGCAACAGAGCCATTAATCACAACAGGGTTGGACCGTATAGTCCACCTGTGCCTAGGGTAACATTGATGAGAAGGAGTGGGTCCTGCCTAATGGCTGGTGGTGATGGTGGCTCTTTCACAGATCAGGATCATCAACTTTGGAAACACATGATGATGCACACGTTCACTGACAGTGCCTCTTCCTCCCACAGACGTCATAGTGGTTGGTCTACAAGTGTTGCTGCAGACCACTTGTCCCAGACATCCTCAACTATACTGCAAAGCACACATTGTAGAGCCGCAGTCACTCACGAGCCGTGGCGGCTCTTTAATGCCTGCGAGCTGGGGAAGGAAGCTACAATGCCAACATGGAGATTGTCACCATGACGTCTTGAAGAGGCACATCCGCTAATCTCTTTCTCACCTTCTCAAGGACGCTCCTCGCTGAGCTTATTAGAAGAGTCACAATCATAACCACTGATGCCATCCTCACCCTCTCCAAACTCTTGGTCAGACAGGCTTAAAACAGTTGCAAACTCCTCACTGTTTGAAGCGCATCCTGCTTCCCTACACACTTCTCTTGCATTTGTTCCTCTTCCTTAACCCCCATATCCCCACCTGATGATGCTTCCTCTTTCCAAGATAGAGAAGCAAGAGCAGCAGTAGAGGTTCTTGGCATAGCAAACTGAAATGATGCAGCTGAAAACTGATCCAGGGACATGGATTCAAACCCCATTCAAACCCCTAGGGAGAAGGAGTGGCTCAGTGAGCCTCAGGCATCAAAAACATAGATTGTAAGCTCTATGGGGCAGGGACCTGTGCCTGCAAAATGTCTCTGTAAAGCGCTGCGTACAATTAGCAGCGCTATACAAGAACATGCTATTATTATTATTATCATGGTGGACAATGATAGACTAGACCTCGGCCCTGCACTGGCAATCCTGACACCAGCCTGATCAGCTTACACACAGAACACATGCTGCTGCATATCCTGCTCACACACCTGTTCAAGGAAACAGTATACAGACAGAATCACCTGAGGTAAATGACACAGAAGAAATAGCTGCTGAAAAAGGCGGCCCTAACAGAAAGTCACTCTCCAACAAATAGGCAAGAGCCTGCAAATCCTCCATCCTACCTGCTTCCTCTAACACATTGCTACTTGCCAACACCACACAGGCTGAACAGCCATAGGAGAAGCAGGTTCCTGAGGCATGCTCACGGCCAAAGTTGCAGCAGCCACAGTAGTACGCCTACTTTTACGGCTGAAGAAGCAAGAAAATCCAGTGGCAAACTGACCACTGCCCTTGCGGTTCTGCCCTCACTGCCAACTGAGCCTGAGATGGAAAAAGTCCTCCTCAGTCACACAGGAAAGGCACGGGCAGAGCCCCTCCTGTCCTGGATTCCACCACTCATAATTATTTTAAAAAATCTTTCTCTCTTCCCCACTACACCCAATCCCTCAGACCCTGCACCTTCTCCCAACAGAAAGTCTGTGAAACAGGCAGGAAATGTGAGTGGCAAAAAACATTTTTTCGTTGTTGTACTTGCGTAATCAGTGGAATGGATTCTGGTGGATTCCCGGCGTGGATTCCACAGAGCCCGCCAGCAGATTCCGAGGGTTCCACTTTGAAATAAGATGACATAATCCAACTCTGGATTTCATTATGTGGATCGGTTTGGACCCCTAAAGACTGGGTATTTAGCAGTATGGATTTCGGCAGGTTTGCCCAGCTCTACTTTATGCCACCTTGTCATATTAAACATTTGTGAAAGAGCCCTTACATTTTAAATATAACAGTCTGGCTGTGGCGTAAGAACCCTTGGGTGCATGCCATCAGGCTTTATTTACCATTATTTTATTGAGCCGCTTTTGCACTCCTTCATGTGTTTACCAAATGTTAGTTAATGTTAAGGTTGTGGCTTCCACCTGTTTGAACATTTTTGTTATTGTCTTCTACATGATATATACTGTACAGAGGCAAGTCATTTATTTATACAGCTGTCGACTCTTTATCACCAATCTCACACTGAAAGGGTGCTATATTCTCTTTTCTAATCTTTTAGTTTGTAATATACAGTACCTGATTAACTTTTTATGTTTGATCTTACTTTGCACTGTAATCTTTTTTTTATTTAAATGATTTGCTAATCTGCTTGCAGTTTGCAACTTTGTTTCATTCCTCATAGTCTGATATGATAATTCTTTAAGGTTATTTTGTAAACATAGGGCCAGATTCACTGGCTCCATTAGGCTATTTAACCTAAAACTAACACCTATACACTAAGGGGTAAAACCTAAGTTAACCCTGTGTTACTCCTTTAAATAGCATAGGGGTAAATTATTCCGCTGGTTCCTGCTAATGAGATGCAAAAGAGGCATTCACCCTAACGTTGCATATCCACTTAACAAAGGGGATTACTGTTAGATTATTTATTAATTTCTTTCATTTACTATAGTTCCAAATGACATAGATGCCTCCCCAAACCCACCTGTATACAATATGTGGAGAGATACCTGTGCACACAAAGGAACACATGAGATACAAGGGAAATATGCTAATTTTAACAGTTTAATATACTTTGCATATCCAAATTAGAATATTTCCCAGGTATCTCAGGTATTCCTCTTTGTGCACAGGCCTCTCCATGTAATATATAAAAGTGTGTTTATGGATATATAATTCATTTGGAACACTAGTAAATTAAATAAATAACCCAACGTTGGTTCTGTGCACTAATCTGAATGGCCTGTAGTTGGGGTTGGGGTTGGGGGAGGGGACGACGACTCTTTTGCATCTCAGTAGTTCTACCAACCTGAACAATTTACCTACAGTACAGTATATGCTATTTAAAGGAGTTAAAGTAGGTTCACGTTCTGTTATTCTCTTTAGTGGAGAGTGAAAACATTATCAATTAATTAATTTATACTTTTAAACTTTGTCTAACTTTTTTTCAAGTATTAATTATAACAACATATCAGTATATCATCCAACAACCTTGTAGGTGTTAATAGGGGGACAATTGGGCTTTAAATTTAGCATGAAATACATTAAAACATTAACTATTTGTACTGGAATTTAATGAAAATACAATCTGTACATTCAATTGCTATAATATTTTCAAATGTATACCACAGAGCTTTCCAATATATATTTTTTTAAATAACCCACATACCTGTCCTCACTTTAAAAAATAATGGATTTTGCAAATGTCTTTGGAATTTCTCTTTAAATATCTCATTGTTTTGAGTAAGACCTAATTAAAATAAGCGATGAAATGTGTCTTAGAGCAGATACATAGCCAGCTGTGAAACCTGGAAGAATTCAAATCGTACAGTGAGTAAAAAGCTTAGCCAAAATATTGGCCCATGTGGTTCACATCTGCAGGATGAATGCAGGCATGCCTCACTTTTATATAGACTTGTCATCCTAAACTACTATTTAAAGGAGCATTATCTCGTTCATCAAGAACTCAATTTTTTTAAATGCCTTGTACAGTATTTGAATGTCATAGGTCAAGTCAGGAGTAATATGCCTTTATGATAGTACTTTTCAGATATTGTAATTTGCAAATTGCTGTGTATCCCAGAGACTGAAGAAACATTGGAATACAGTATATCAGATAGAAATATTAATATTAATAGAATGTTGAAGTACATACCGACTTGCTGTACTTGGTTACCAACAAATATCATCTTTTTTTAAAAACATGTAAACTTTTGAGCTGGTGTTATTTCACAAAATCAACAGCAACTCTATGGGTCCAATTCTAGTAGCCTTGATAAGAAATTCATAGAGCATTTTCAGCACTTCCCAAAGGATTTGGCATGTTTGCTGTTCAGAAAGCTTTGATATAACATGCCAAAATCGTACGATGAGTACATTTTCCCGAGCGGTCTTGCTCCTGCCCAAACACATCGAGCGGGAGCTGGCGAACAGTTCCAACTCGCATTTTTTCTTAAATTATGTTATTCTTGTAGCTCCTATGAGATAATCGGATCTCCGAAATAGTGAGCTTATCACAGATCTCATCTCATCACTCCAAGGGTGGCGAGAAGGGATTTGCAAGTAGGACTTTAATTTATTTGTATTTTTATTGCATCGGATTGAAGCCTGGAGTCTACGGAGCTGCCCCACATTAATACCAGCTTCGGAGACCCCCTACTTCAATCCAATGCAATAAAAATACATTTACAAGCCGCTTCATTAACATAGTGGATAACCGCTAAGGCAATGAAGGGGTTAAATAATTGTGCCCAGTTTGTTGTGGGTAGCGGGAGTGGCTGAAGGTTGTATTTGGCCCATGGTGGGTGTTTAGGCATTGCGGGGGGTGGGGGGGCTGCAGGAGAGTTAACCCTTAATTCCTTTAAGAGTTACACTGCCGACACACTTAATTGCAGTGCGGCCAGATCCGCAAGCCGGGAGATTTCCCGGCTTGCTAGTGGCCGCCCCGAGGGAGCCCTGGTGTCCCGCGATGTGGGGGACGGCGGCAGGGGGTTCCGGGGGACCCGGCGGACCCGGCAGCGGTAGGGAGAGCGCCCCGATCGGAGGGCGCTCTTCCGCTGCTTCGGCGCGCGCCCGTCACCCTCGGGCGCGCGCCTGGCTACTGCTGCGGCCAAGAACGGGCAAATTCTCGAATAAACTTGGCCGCAGCAGTACAAACACTAAGGTAATAAAGTGGTTAACCCCTCCCGCTACCCACAAGGTAGGCATAAACACCCACCACGTGCCAAATACCACCTTCACCCACCTCGATTACCCACAATAAACATGAAAACAAAATATAATCACAATATTAAACAATACACCCATTGATTGTCAGTGTGGTTACCTATGCACTCAATGGGAGCAACGATAACCCAAGGGGAATGAATGGGCACCCCTTAACCCCCAACAATCCTACTCCTCCCCCAACATATACAGTATAGTAATGAGCACAATTACTATTTTCCAGATCTGGATAATAGCTCATTTGCCTATTAAAATAAAACATAACCTAGCCAGCATGAAGTAATAAACGTTGCACTTACCCCTGCCAGAATGAAGGCCCTCCTCATCACTGTCCTCCACATCCATGCCCTCTGTGGGCAGCAACATTACAATAAAAAAATAAACTAATGGCCACTAACCCCTTAATCACCTTAGCGGTTAGTAACCACTATAGTAATTAAGGGGTTAACCCCCCTCCCCCGCTACCCATCCAGGAGGCCTAACCAGGGCTCCCAGGCAATTACCCCCACCCTCTCCCTCTAACCATTGATTTGCACAGGCAATGGAGGGGTTAAATAATAGTGCCCGGTTTATTGTGGGTAGCAGGTGTGGCTGAAGGTTGTATTTGGCCCATGGTGGGTGTTTAGGCCTTGCGGGGGGGATGCAGGAGGAGTTAACCCCTTCATTACCTTAGCAGTTACTATCACTAAGGTAATAAAGGGGTTAACCCCTCCCGCTACCCACCCGGTAGGCATAAACACCCACCACGTGCCAAATACCACCGTCAGCCACCCCCGCTACCCACAATAAACTGGGCATATAAAATGGGCACGATTTGCCACTATGGCAGTCACTGGACAACCTAAAAGAAAAACAGCCCCAAAAATACACAACTATTAAATAAAACAAGCACCTAAACAACACAACAATTAATAAAAACAAACATCTAAACAACACAAATTAAATAAAACAAGCACATAAACACAACAATTAAATAAAAACAAGCCCTACAAATACATAACAATTACCTAAAAACAAGAAACAAAAATACAAAACATAACAATTAATTAAAAATAGGCATTTAATAAAAAATGCATTGCCTGTCACTGTAATTGTCTATAGCTTGAAATGGGCATAGATAAACACATTGGCAGTCAATGGGCGACCTAAAAAGAAACCAGCACCAAAAATACACAACAATTTAAAAAAAAGCAATCCACAAAAAAACACAATTACAAAGATCAAGAAGCAAAAAAAGCAATTAAAAAAATATAATCAATGTTTTTCTTTCTTTTGAAATCTTCACCCTCCCATTTCGAGTCCATCAGCAACAGCAGGAACCTCTTGACACTCGACGCAATGTTTCTCAACAGCATGTAAGTCTGTCCATCCTCCTTATCTTCTTTCTTCTTTCTTCTTTATTTGTAATCCAATGGAGATGTTGTCTCATCATCCTCTTGCCTTCAAATGAGATGGGACAGGCCTTTTATAAGGCCTGTGACATCACATTTGAGTGTCAAATAGTACAGCTTCAATTTGATTGCATGCTGTACCATGTGCCATTACATGATACTTCAACCAATAGAATTGTGAGATATACCACGTGGTATACTCACAATTCGATTGGTTGAAGTACCATGTGATGGTAGGAATTTTTTTAAGGATGTGACGTACCTCCCTTGAAGATGACATCATCCTTAAAAAAAAGAATCCTGTCACACCTTAAGAAGCCGATGGAACAATATCCGCCAACTTGATTACAATGGACAGATGAAGATAAAGAAGAAGATTAAGATAAGGAAGAAGAAGGAATTACCTGCTGTTGAGAAGCATTGTGTTGAGTGTCAAGAGGTAATGGAAATGAAGGGGTTAAATAGAAGTACCTGGTTTGTAGGTGATAGAGGGGGTGTGTGAAGGTTATAGTTGCCCCAGGTGGAAAGTTAGGCCTCATAGGAGGGATTAACTTCTCCTGAAACTCTCCTGGGAGGCCTAAGCAGCCATCCTGGTGCAACTAAAAACTTCACCCATCCCTTCAACCTCCAACAAACCGGGAACTGCTATTTAACCCCTTCATTACCTTAGCAGTTAGCCACTAAGGTAATAAAGCTGGATTGTTATTTTTATTACATATAATTGAAGCAGGGGGTCCTGGAGCTGAAAGTACTGCAGGAGACCCCCAGATTCAATCCTATACAGTAAAAATAAAATATATTCCTTCCTTTGCACATCGCAAACCCAATCTCATCACCCGTTTGGTGGTGGAAACAAAATATGCCAGTTCAAGGTGCGACCTGCATATTGAAGCTACCTGAATAGCACAGCTTTTCATAGCCAGAATGCTAACGCTTGTTGAAGAGCTGTTTCCAAGCGGTTTTGGCATGTTATCAATGTGTTCTGAATAGCTACACATGCAAAATCACTTGGAAAGTGCACTTAACAAGTGCACTTAACCTCAATTGGCCTCTAGCAGTGAGATCCCTGACCAAGAGGCTCTTAACGGTGCAATTCCACACCGTTGACCAGTTGAATTTCTTAGGGGACCCTGAATTTTGTCAATCAAGTTGGACCTTATCACAGAACTAATTAACAGGAGGTGAGGAGGGGGACTCTCACTGTACAAGCACTTTCTGAACACACAGTGAAATCACACAAAATGAAGTAGTCAGAGGAAATCAAAACCCTCCCAAGACTACCTTTAAAAAAAAATGTTTTATAGATGTCAGATTTGGGTACAAAATGTATTAATTACCCAGCTGAGATGCCTTAAACATGTCACTAGAATAAGTTCACTTTTGTCCTAGAAGGTCCCTTTAAATACCTTATCTTTCTACATGTGGTGTATCCCCATCCTTCATCTTCCGTCGTATGATGTTTGATGCTACTTTTAAGGCTAACTACAGTATGTCACATCACTATATTCAGCGCAATTGAGTAATTGGACAAAACATGATAAGTTCATTGAACAACCCATAATCCCAAAAGATAAACATGTTGAAACAATGGCAAATTAAACCCAAACGATGTATTATGTACAGCTGCAACATCTTTGTAGTTCCATGATCTTGAATCCTCAGTTGATCTTCTGATCATTGCAGCAGGCTATTCCAATATGATATAACGGTAAACCCAAATGTGGAACAATTCAAGAATAAGTCCAACAAGAGGCATTGCAAGACATGGGATAAAGAGCAAATGATTTAATATTTTATACAGAAAGAAAAAGTGAATACAGCTAAACCCCGTTATAGCGCGGTCCTCGGGGGCCACCCGATCCGACCGCGCTAGAACCGGGGTCGTGCTAATTTTTTTTTAAAATGGCTGCCGCATGCCTGATCGGGACGGAAGGAGCGAGTAAGTAGGGAAGGAAGGAAGAGGTGGCCGGAAGCCCTACACGTCTCCCAGCAACGGCCCTCCGAGTCCAGCCGCAACCTGCTCCTTACCTCCCACCACCGGCATCCATCCCCCTCCACCGGCATCCACTTCCTCCCCCCCGAGGTCCCCAAACCTACCGGCCCTCCGTGGCATAATCAATTTTGGGCCTAGCCCACGCGGCCCTCCGAGTCCCAGCCTGCTCCTCACTCACCCCCCCTACCGGCATCCACACCACCCCTCCCTCCTCCCGACACCCCCCCTCCTCCCGACACACCCCTCCTCCCGACACCCCCCCTCCTCCTGATACCATCTCCGCTCCGATCTCAGCAGCCGACACCAAAGGAAGGGAGGGGGAGTGGGAGGTGTGGTGTGCTGTGCAGTGTAGTGTCCTGTGAGTGCTGTGAGAGTGTGCTGTGACTGCTGTGAGAGTGTGCTGTGAGTGCTGTGTGCTGTGAAAGTGTGCTATTACTGCTGTGAGTGCTGTGTGCTGTGAGAGTGTGCTGTGAAAGTGTTTGCAGTGTGCAGTGAGAGTGAGTGCTGGGAGTGTTTGCAGTGTGCAGTGAGTGAGTGCAGTGTGCAGTGAGAGTGTGTGCTGTGTGCAGTGAGTGCTGGGAGTGTGTGCAGTGTGCAGTGAGAGTGTGTGCAGTGAGAGTGTGTGCTGTGAGCGCTGTGTGCTGTGAGTGTTGTGTGCTGTGAGAGTGTGCTGTGAGTGCTGTGAGTGATGTGAGTGCTATGTGCTGTGAGAGTGGTCTCTGAGTGTTGTGAGTGCTGTGAGAGTGTGCTGTGAGGGTGTGTGCAGTGAGAGTGAGTGCTGGGAGTGTGTGCAGTGTGCAGTGAGATTGTGTGCAGTGTGCAGTGAGAGTGTGTGCTGTGAGCAGTGTGTAGTGAGTGCTGGGAGTGTGTGCAGTGTGCAGTGTGCAGTGTGCAGTGTGCAGTGTGCAGTGTGCAGTGTGAGTGTGTGCAGTGAGAGTGTGTGCAGTGAGCAGTGTGCAGTGAGAGTGTGTGCAGTGAGAGTGTGCAGTGAGAGTGTGTGCAGTGAGAGTGTGTGCAGTGAGCAGTGTGCAGTGAGTGCTGGGAGTGTGTGCAGTGTGTGCAGTGTGCAGTGTGTGCAGTGAGCGTGTGTGCAGTGAGTGCTGGGAGTGTGTGCAGTGTGGTGTGTGCTGTGAGCAGTGTGCAGTGAGTGCTGGGAGTGTGTGCAGTGTACAGTGAGAATGTGTGCAGTGAGCAGTGTGCAGTGAGTGCTGGGAGTGTGTGCAGTTTGCAGTGTGTGCAGTGAGAGTGTGTGCAGTGAGTGCTGGTAGTGTGTGCAGTGTGCAGTGTGCAGTGAGAGTGTGTGCAGTTTGCAGTGAGAGTGTGTGCTGTGAGCAGTGTGCAGTGAGTGCTGGGAGTGTGTGCAGTGTGCAGTGTGTGCAGTGAGAGTGTGTGCAGTGTGAATGTGTGCTGCGAGCAGTGTGTGCAGTGAGAGTTTGTGCAGTGAGTGTGTGCAGTGTGCAGTGTGTGCAGTGAAAGTGTGTGCAGTGAGAGTGTGTGCAGTGAGGTGTGTGGAGTGAGAGTGTGTGCAGTGATTGCTGGGAGTGTGTGCAGTGTGCAGTGTGCAGTGAGAGTGTGTGCAGTGAGTGCTGGGAGTGTGAGCAGTGTGCAGTGTGCAGTGTGCAGTGTGAGTGTGTGCAGTGAGTGTGTGTGCAGTGTGCAGTGTGTGCAGTGAGAGTGTGTGCAGTGTGCAGTGTGAGTGTGTGCTGTGAGCAGTGTGCAGTGAGTTCTGGGAGTGTGTGCAGTGAGAGTGTGTGCAGTGAGAGTGTGTGCAGTGAGAGTGTGTGCAGTGTGCAGTGAGTGTGTGCAGTGAGCAGTGAGAGTGTGTGCTGTGAGCAGTGTGCAGTGAGTGCTGGGAGTGTGTGGTGTGTGCCGTGTGTGCAGTGAGTCCTGGGAGTGTGTGCAGTGTGCAGTTAGTGCTGGGAGTGTGTGCAGTGAAAGAGTGTGCAGTAAGAGTGTGTGCAGTGTGCAGTGAGAGTGTGTGCTGTGAGCAGTGTGCAGTGAGAGTGTGTGCTGTGAGCAGTGTGCAGTGAGTGCTGGGAGTGTGTGCAGTGTGCAGTGTGTGCAGGGAGAGTGTGTGCAGTGAGTGCTGGGAGTGTGTGCAGTGTGCAGTGAGAGTGTGTGCTGTGAGCAGTGTGCAGTGAGTGCTGGGAGTGTGTGCAGTGTGCAGTGTGTGCAGTGAAAGTGTGTGCTGGTAGTGTGTGCAGTGTGGCAGTGTGGCAGTGTGGCAGCGTGGCACTGTGGCAGTGTGGCAGCGTGGCACTGTGGCACTGTGGCAGTGTGCAAAAAAAAAAGTTAAAAAAAATGTAAAAAAAAAGTAGGAGTTACTAAAGGTCTGATTTACTGATGCAGCGGCCGTTATTCGAACACATCACGGCGCCGATTTTGAGTTCCCCACGCAGCATGAACGCGGCCAATCGCCCCAGGAACCCACGCTTATCGCGGATGTTTTGTTTGAATTTCATGGATTCTGTTTCTTCGTTAGCAATAAAATGGATGAATTGTAATGTGTACAGTACTGTGCTACTGTGTCAATTTCATGTTTTTAAAAGCCAGAACACTAAATTTCGTTTTTCTGAACTCGCCGCACACGCATCATAGTGCGGGAAGGCTGGAATTCATCCCGCGGTTTCAAAACGGGATTCCGATGTACATGACGCGTGAAGTGTTCGAATAACGGCCGCCTCATCAGTATAAGGGTAGCGAAATTAGATTAGCTTACAGTAGAAAATAGAGGCATCTAAGAGGAGCTACAACATATAACAACTCTTACAAATCTAATCAAGGTCAATACAAAGCATTTCCAAGGGAACTATTCATCCCAATTATAGTAGAAATAACTTGGGATCATCCCTTAAGATTGAATGACAGTAGATTTAATCAGAAAAGGAAAGTTTTCTTTGCAGTAAGGGCAGTTATAATGTGGAATTTACTACCAATGGAAAATGTGATGGCAGGTACACTAGGGCCTCATACAGTAAAGTCCGATAGAAAAAATCGCCAGGGTTTTTAAATTGTGTTGCTATCATGGTAGGCAGAAATCCCCGAATACCAGTGATAGCAACATTTGCAAAAATGGCGAGAAGCTGGCGACCCTCTGAAAAGGGCTTATCCGGCGAGTTGATTATGCTGCAGCGAGAGGTAGCTGCATCTCCCTGCGCAAATCTCGGCGGAAATTAATTATTTTGAATTTAAATGTATTAATAGTGTACTAGGGGGTCTCTGGAGCAGAACCGCATTGATTTCAGGTCCGGGGACCCCCTGCTTCCCGAGATTCAGGTCCCGTTATGGGGTGCCGGTATCTTCTATGCATTAATTACTATAGCGGTTATTAAGGAGTTAAGGGCCATTAGATTGTATTTTTTATGTATTATTTCTGTCAACAGAGGACATGGCCCTGCAGTATGCTGATGAGAACGCCCTTCATAATGGCAGGGGTAAGTAGAACGGTTTATTTACTTTATTTATGCTGGCTGTTTTGTTTAATAATGGGCAAATGATCTATTATCCATACCTGGATAATAGTTGTTTTGCTCATTATTGTACTGTATGTGTTTGGTGGGGGTGGGGGGGAGGGAGGTGTATTTATTGAAATGCAGGCAATGTTTATTTGTTTTAAATACAGGAATGGTACCGCAGGCCAGCGACCACGGGACCACCCAAGGACCCCCGGACGCCCACAGTGACCACCTGAGGACCTATGGACACATACAGGGAGGACCCGGGGATCCCTGTGGGGCCCCCTGTGATCCGCGGGGACCACCTGAGGGCCCCCAGACATCCATGGGAATCACCTGAGGCCCCCAGACACCCGTGTGGCCCACCTGGAAGCCCACGGAGCCTAGCGTGAACAACCCGAGGGCCCCCAGACACTGTGGGCCCTGCAGACACCCGTAGGGACCACCCGTGGGTAGCGGTGCTGGGTGAAGAGGGTATTAGCCCCAAAGATGAGTGTGTGTGTGTATTTTTTTAATTGTGGGTAGTGGTGGTGGGATAAGGGGTTATTAGCCCCAAAGATGGATGTTTAGGCCTACCGGGTGGGTAGCGGGAGGGGTTAACCCCTTCATTACGTTAGCGGTATTAACCGCTAAGGTAATGAAGGGGTTAACTTCACCCGCAATCCCCCCCCCCTCAAGGCCTAAACACCAAACAAGGAACAAATACCACATTCACCCACCCCCGCTACCTACAATAAGCATGGCACTGGTGTTTAACTCCTTCATTGCCTTAGCGGATATCCACAAAGTTAATGAAGCTGTAATTTTTTTTAATAGTGTGCGGGAGCAGGGGGTCTCCTGAGCTGAATCGCATGGCCCCCTGCTTCCCGAGTTACAGGCCCTGGTATGGGGTGCCGGTATCTCCTATGCATTTAAATGTCTCGTGTCACGTGACCGGGACATTTCAATGCAAAGAGATACCGGCACCCCATAGCGGGGCCTGTATCTCGGGATGCAGGGGGTCCCCGGACCTGAAACCAACATGGTTCTGCTACAGAGACCCCGTGCTCATCTACACTAGTCATAAAAGGTCAATTTAAAATACTTTTTTCACAGCGAGATTTGCGCAGAGAGAGACGTCTCTCTCCCTCTGCAGAAGAAAGAACTCGCCGGGTGAGCCATTTATGGAGGGCAGATCATCTCGGAGCCAGCGACTCGCCATGTTTGCAAATGTTGCTATCAATCAATGGTATTTGGACCTTTCTGCATACCGTGATAGCAACGCTGTCAAAAATGCCGATTTAAATACCCTGGCGATTTTTTCTATCAGACTTTACTGCATGAGGCCCTATTTCTTTAAGGTTATTCAACCCCTCCCTCACTTTTTTAGACTGTACTTGGTGAACTAAGGGCAACATTTTAACGCCTCCCTCACCTCAGGGCCGCAAACAGAGGGGGAGAAAGGATACTGGCCCGGGCCCCGTGGGTAAGGGGGGCCCGGCCGCCTGGGCCCCCTTCACGGCCAGGCGCCAGTTAATTTAAAAATAAAAAATAAACGGCGCCGGGTCTCCCTGTTGCCAGCACCGGAAGTAGGTTGGATTAAGCTTCTGGCGCGAGAGGGAGGCCCAGCGTGCGCGGAAACAGCATGGAGACAGGTGCAGCGGGGCCGGCGGAAACTGATGTGACAAGCCGCCGGCCCCTCGCAGCACCGCCACCTCCACTACGCGTTTCCCTCCTACACGGAGATTCTTCAGGGGTGAGTGAAGAATCTCCGTGTTGGAGGGAAACGCGTAGGGCGTTCGGCGTAGTGACGTTATCAGGGCGGGCTGTATGGAAGCTGTGTATCGTTGGTAAACTGTATACTCTATCTGCTTGCCGCTCATTTTCTCAAGCAGTTTTCTGCTATTGTGCGCTGTCTGCTATTTCCCTGTGTGTGCATTGTATGTATATTGCTGTCTCTGTACTATTTGGCACCGCCGTGTGCAACTTCTGTGTGCCGGCTGAGTGCTGTGCATTTGCTATCCTGCCTAGCCTTACTTCTTGGACTCTGTATTTATGTACACGGCTTGAAGTTAACAATTAGCTGGTATCACTGTACACTTGCAGTTTCTGTATAGTAATTGATATATCGCTATTTATTAATATTAACAGTATACTAGCCATTGCTTTATTCTATCTCCATACTTCACAGTGTTATAACATGCTATATCCTTGTGGGGCATATTACCAGCTTCCATAGATCATTGACAGCATTTATATACATCACAGCATTATTTGAGTGCTAGCTTTTCACACTATATTAGGAGCACTAGTTACCTTATCAGCGCACTAGGTATTTTAATATCAATGTCACTATTGATAACACCCTTTGATAAAGCGCCCCTATGGCGTGAAACGCGTTAGGGATACCTTTTTCTTTTTTGTTCTCCTTAGCTTAGGCTATCATGCATCTTTATTAAAGCATTTTTATATTTTTCTACTTTTTGCCTCCAGTCGCTCATTATTTTGCAGTGCGCTATCTTTTTTCTCCCATTTGTTGCTTTATTTACAAAGGATATAAACTCTATTACTCTATGTTTTGTAGATGGACTCTGGTTGAGCTAACACGTTCCTCCAACTCAGGCTGAGTGACGAGGAGGAGTAGAAGGAGCACAGACAGCCTCCTTGGATCCAGCTGGATTGGGGCCATGACCTCCCACGGTTACTGGAGGAGAGGGACGGTAACTACAAGGGGCCAGATGGGGACTGGAGGTATTTGTACACTGATCCCGTGAGTATCATTGTCTGTGAGTTTGTACCAAGTCCTGTTTGCAGTACTGTCAGTGTATGAAGTCTAGAGACTTGACTGCTTAACTACAAAAACTAACTGGGGGATGGCAAAAAAAAGGAGCAAAACATCGCCTCCTCACCAGGTGGCATTGTCTGGCCTTTATATACTACTTCATACAAAAGTATGTGCAAAAAAGATAGAGTGTGTGTTACGTGACTTTTTTTTTATAAACTGCAAACGGAATTCTGTATCTTACTCCTACAGTGTGAGGAAGAGGGGGAGGAGGTTCCATCCACCACCCACGTGACGCCTGACCCTGACCTATCCTCCAGCTCCAACATGAGCAAGATGTCCCAGCCCACTCCATCAAGTCTGCCAGTCGATAAGAGGGCCCTGTAGTTTAGAGGGTGGGAGGGAATAAAGGTTTTTTTTTTTTTATATATATCTTATTTAGTAGTAAAAAAACGATTTATTGTGCAGTAAACAACAATAGCATGTATAACTTCACTACAATATACATAACAAAATAACATATATAAATGAACATGTAAATAAGCATTGCCCACTCACAACACCCCCAACCCCCACACCCAACCAACATATTGTCATTCAATTAAATATACAGTATCACTTTCTTTAATTCCACTGAATCCATTTCAGTTATGGCAAAATTGTACATTAAAATTATGTGTCAATTTTTTTAGGGCTAGTTCAGAGTACTGTAGTGCACATTTTTAAAGGTCCCGCTTGAGGGATGGCCCTTATACTGTAGGCACAAGGAAATGCAAACACTTAATGGGATTAAACTGGACCCGGTTTTTATTTTACTGCATAGGGACTGCTACCGGACCAATAAATCCATTTGGGCGATTTAGGTGTGTTTCAAATAGCTTTCCCAGTTGCCATGTAGTAGGTGTATAGTTTCAGACCTATTTACAATCTTCCTTTTTTGTTTGTTTCTTTGCAATGTTGCCTTTACTAATCCTTTTGGCTGCTGTGCAGTTACATTCCCTAACTATTCCCCTTAATTTCCTCCAACTGTGCAGTTGTTTCCCTATTAGAAAAAAAAACACATTAGAAACTTGCTATTACAGTATTAGTTGTCCATCCCTACCCTTCTCACCCCACCCATTGTATTGTGCTCCAGAGCACAGAGTCGTGGCTGCAGCTTAGTGAAAACATAGAAACATGTGGCATGGGGATTAAGAAAAAAAAAACCTGACTTGGTTTGTAAAGTTGCACACATCTTGCATTACACAATTTACAGAACTGTAGCTTTAAATGCTGTACAGTAACAGAATTTGCACGGACCAAATATGTATTTTTTTGTTCTTAAACCACACATCTCAATAGTTTTCAGTAAGTAAAAATACTGACCTCAGTCTTTTCCTGCTCATTTACCAGGCACTGCAGTATCATTAGGCATGAAGGGCCTCATGCAGAGAGCAGCGCTATTTACAATCTCGCCATTTTCCGACGAAAATCGCGCAAAAAACAGCTGAAAATGGCGAGGTAGGAAAAAAGCGCCTTTTTTTTTTCTATTTGAAAATCTCGCCGCACGGCTGGCGAGAAACTACAAAAAATATCCAAATTCAGAAAGGCGCGCTCGCCATCTAGCGGCTGTTTTTGGCGCGATTTTCTTCAATTTTCTCCGCCAACTAAAGTTGGCAAGAAGCAGGAGCTCGCCGGCTATAGGGAAAAAAAAATGCGCGATTTTTTTTTCTCCCTTTCAGCTGCGCGCATCTCCTCATTTACAATTCTCCACATGCAGTAATGCTAAAAATAGCGGATTTCGCCCATTTCTGCATATGGAGAATAAAACTCTCCATTAAAGCTACTTTTTCTTAAACTCTCCAATTTATTCTAGCGCTGCTCTCTGCATAGGCCCCGAAGTATTGGAATGCCCTCGTCCTGAATATCCCTGCCTAAGCTAAGTGATAAAGAAACATTGGATACTATAGTATATATTACTGGTGCTACAGTATTAGTAGTAGTCACCAAAAACAAAGACAAAAACACATTAATAAGCCCCCTTTCACCATTTCAGCCAACGTTGTCCAACGTTACCCTCCCCCATTGTATTGTGCTTCAGAGCACCAATCCACAGCTGTAGCTTAATACAAAAAAAGAGAGTGCAGTTTGGGGATTAATCCAAATAATACTGGTCTCTATCTTTGCTCGCCAGGCACTGGAGTCGCATGAAGCATGAGAATGCCCCAGCACTCCCCCTGAGCGTCCCTGTCTGAGATAGTTGTGATGTGTCCTATGTCTATGTAATAATCATGTAACAAAAGGTTTCAGTACACTCTCACACATTGTACAGAGCCATTATCACTCTGTAATTACTCTGCATGTGGATTGGGTGATTAGTAACACATCTGAATAAAAGTTAAATTACTGGCCAATTTCCCTCAGCCAGTCTATTCTTACTGAAATGCTGAAAAATGCTACTCACCAGACAAAAAAGGAACTCGCGCTCCACCCATTATTTTTTAATCGCACTGGATAACTGAGCAGGCACTCACTCTCTCACCCCCTCCTTCTCATCTTCCTCTCTCATCCCTCCATCTCTCACTGCCCTTATTCTCCTCTTCCTCTCACCCCCTCCTTCTCTCATCTCCCTCTCTCTCACCCCCCCTTCACCCTTCCTCTCTCACCCCCCCTCCCTTCTCCTCTTCCTCTCTATCCCGCTCCTTCTCTTACCCCCTCTTTTTCTCACTCACTTACCTGGCTTCGGTGGAGCAGGGCAGCAGAGGAGGAAGATGGCGGCCAGCAGCAGAGGAGGAGGACTGAAGACTACAGGAGCAGAGCGGCACAGGAGGAATACAGCTGCTGTTCTGCTCCCATGGTTTTCAGTCCTCCTCTTCTGCCACCGGCCACCCTACTCACCAGCTGCCAAGATCAACTCACCACGGGCGAACGGGCGAATGTATTTGTCGAGCCCTTGTTATGAGTATTAAGGATGTCCTGTCCCAATTTATTGTTTTCAGTTAAGTAACATGTCTTATATAGTTAGAGCCCGTAGTAATGGCTCAAGATTGTTCTCTGGCCAGACGAGGAGAAACCATGTGCTCAGCAGGTAATTCTCAGAGTAGAAAATCAGGACCATAATCGGATCAGCCCAACTGGAAGGTCCTGAATAAACACATGATCAGACAAGTATAAATTAAGAATGCCATACACCAATACTAGATAGTGATCCTAGAGAATAGCGTATCCCAATAAGGATTTACCTGAGATAGGACATTATTAAAACTACTACTCTAAGCCCCCCAGCCCCTCCACCCGCCCCCCCCCCCATTGTATTGTGATTTAGAGCACCAAACCATGGCTGTAGCTTATTCCAAACAGAAAAGAACTCGGTTTGGGGATTAAGCAGATAAATTACTGATTTCAGTCAGGAAAAATGGGGAACCCCTGGCCCTCCCCCTTAGCGTCCTCAGCCTGTGCAATAATCGTGTAACATTGCATTGTACAGAGTCATTATAACTCTGTCATTATTCTACCTTTGGATTGGGTGATTAGTAACACCTCTGAATAATACTAAGAGTTCTGGCCCATTTAACTTTTTCTTATCAAAAGTGTAAATCTAAATAAACCATTCACATTCCATCAGTAGTCGATACTAGTCAGCTATTCCTGAAGTTCTGCCTATTGTTGTTCAGAGTACTGGGTCCATGTGAGTTCCTTAAGAAAAGAAAGTTGATAATGGAGCATTACACGAGAATAGAAAACAGAACTGTTTTTATGATAATTACAACTGACGCTCTATATAATTTTCCAGAACAGTTAATTATTACTATTACATCCCTGTTGCCAATGCCATCCTGTTTCTTTGAATAACCACAGGTAAGATTGATGTAGTTCATTCCAGTCATTATTTATCCCCTTTACTAGTTCATCTTTGTTGGGAGGCATCACATGCTTGTGCAGATGGTGCTTTAATGAATGCCAGACAAATTGGATGAGGTTCAAATCAGGGGATCTCTAAGTATATAGACAAATACAGTATGGTTATTGCCAAGAATAAAAGAAATGCACACAAAAGCACAGTACTACAGTATTTGATACAGTTAATAGTTTAACGGTGCATAATACAGTTACTACATCTAGAGGTGTTTTGACCTAGTTGATCCCACTTTCCTGAATGAATATCGCAGATACACTTTATATTGGGTTGTTGTCCCACAGATGAACCTTGAGTAGATACTTAAATCAAGGTTTCAGGGATAAACTATTTTTTCCCCTAAATGTCATAGTGGAAAATCCTTCTAAGGTGACTTATGTTTCAGCAGAAAATATGACTTCCTTAAACTTTTCTGCAATCGCAATCCATCAACGTGCTTGGTCAACTCTTTTAATATTGTTAACATCCCTTATCATTGGGATAGGCTTTGCAATAATAATTTTAAAAAAATGGTTAGAACAGGAATATGGTAATATCACTTGACATGTGCACAAATAAACTGTTCAGTACAGCACTTTACCTCACATGTCCAAAGCTCCAGCCAAAATCGTGTCTCATTCTTCTGATGCTAGACTCAGATAATTGAATATCATGCATGTGATGGAAAATATTCCTGACCTCGGCAGCAGATCGTTCATCATTTTCCATGCACATTTCATCCCCCAGCCAAATTGTCTCACTGTGAAAAGACAAAAATGTAAAGATGAAAAAAGTACGGATGTATATTGTACAATACTTACTGTATGAAAGGCATATGATAAAACCACTGTATGCAGTAGTGTACTTACTCAGTTCTGACCCTGCGGACCATCCCAAAAAACATTGTCTTTCCTGGAGCATAATACTTAATGCAATGTAGTATCAGCTGTATGCCTCATTGCCCCAGCCACCGTTGGATTCTCATGGTTGAGAATTCCTTCTTGTCCATGTGCATAATTTTTATACTAGTTTCTTTGTAAACAGTTTTGGTCATGGTTGCTATTCAGAATGTACTATTGAATGTTTAATGTAGCTTCGTTATGCAGGTTTTATACCATAGTAATATATGTAAAACTGAATATGAGCTCAAGGAAAACACAGTTCAAAATATAGCAAGTAGATATGAATCAAACAGAGTGAAAATTGGGTTGATAGGAGGATATTGTCTAGCCCTGTGGCAGTATAAGTGTATAGGAGGAGACACATATACTTTTTATGGGGAAATATGAAGTAAAACAAGTTTAACACTCACAGGAGGACTGAATGTGGTTCTCAGTGAATGTCCAACACTTGTATCTTAACCATGTGTCTCCAGTATGCTCGGTGTGGAGAACTGTAATGAGTGCGCACCACAAACAGGACGGGAACGCAAGGCTGAGGTGGGAATGTTAGAATATACGGATCAACAACCGTGCAACTGCGTCCGTTTTGCAGAGTCGTAGTCGTGGGGCTGGGTCAGGGTAGGATAGGTCAGAATAGTTGTGATACTCGCTGGGGTCTAGGATTATAGAAGTCGGATGGTCATTGTGCATAGCCGGGGTCCAGGAATAGAGAGGACGAATGGTTGTTGTGCATAGCCGAGGTCCAGGGCTCAGAGAAGGCAGAGGTCCGGATACAAGCTGAGGTCAAAAGTACAAGAGAGCAAGACAGAACACACAGAAAAACAGCAGGGCAGGGATACTTGAGGCAAGCACTTGAAACATAAAAACAGTGGTTTATGCTCAGCTAATTTGCCTAAGGTCTGGCTGAGCATATAAAGTAGTATGTTGTCTTCCAGGTAAGGGGAGTGCTCGTAGATCCAATGCGCAGCCGCAATAATTCAATGGAACACGTATGCATTCCATTGAGCAGACATGTGCAGTGGTAAGTAACACATCTATTTCTTCATTATTTCGCAGGTGGAAGATTGGATTTTTTTTTAAAGATTTTTTTTTGTACATGTATACAGTAATACGTGTAGTTATAAAACATTCACCAAACCAGTGCACTTCATGTTATTTATACAATGTAGTACCTAATTACCAGAACCCTACTCAGGTCATTTTCAATGTACACTATTGTATGTTTCTGAGCTTTACTTTAATAAATATGTCATTATTTAAAAAAAAGGTTGTGTCTTTAGTTTTCTATGGAGTGTATGGAAAGGAGAGGTTGTTATGGGTGTCTTAAAAGAACTTGTGCTTTTCTTATGCAGTACTATGTAGCATGTTTTAATTGCATTGAATCGCTCATACACTACCGACACACTTTATTGAAGTGTGGTCGGTACCGCAAGCCGGGAAATCTCCCGGCTTGCTAGTGGCCGCCCCTCGGCGTGCCGCGCGTCATAGACGCGCGGTCACGCGTCATCGGGAGCGTGCGCCCCCTGCACGCGTGTCCAGGGGCTCCCCGAGGGAGCCCTGGTGTCCCGCGATCGCGGGACAGCGGCAGGGGGTTCCGGGGTACCCGGCGGACCCGGCAGCGGTAGGGAGAGCGCCCCGATCGGAGGGCGCTCTTCCGCTGCTTCGGCGCGCGCCCGTCACACTCGGGCGCGCGCCAGGCTACTGCTGCGGCACAGAACGGGCAAATGCTCGAATAAACTGTGCCGCAGCAGTAGCAAACATGCTTAATTTATTTAACCGGTAGGCACTTTCACATCTTTAACGATGTATAGTCCACAAGACAATAAGAGATATTATGCATTTAGTGTAGGTACCTGCTAAAATGGAGTATACTGTACCTTGATGGGGCTAGCAGGCTTGAATATCTTTTAGTTCAGAATATGTAACTAAATGACTCAGTGCAGGATTTTTGTATTTGTTTTTATAGATGTATGACCAATTATTTTCCTAGCTGCGTGCTCCGTAAAGGTATTAAATTATATAGTGTTACTGATACATTCCGTTATAGGGGTAGGTCTGAGCTCACCTAATTCTGTTTTGCTAAATTGTTTTTGGGACGTGTTTGGCCCCTCGTTTTAGGTTCTGACCTCCTTGCCAAATCTCCCATTAGCAAATAGCGTAGGTATAAATAACATCTACAGTGTTAAGTTCACTCTTTGTGGGAGAAGGTGGTGAGTGTCTGTGACAGACAAACAAGAAGTGCATGTGCCTGTGCGTTTAATTCTGTTTTATTGCCAGTTTTAATTGCACTGAATCACAGATAGCATATATGGTTCATTTATTTAACCCTTTAGGCACTTCCACAAATTTCACAATGTTTAGCCAACATGACAATTAGAAATAATATGCATTTAGTGTAGGCACCTGCTAAAATGGAGTTAACCTTGATGGGGTTAGCAGGTTCGAATAATTTTTTGGATAGAAAAATGCAATTAAATCACTCCTTTTGTTATAAGACTTCAGATCAAAATGTAAAATTTCACTAATAAATTGCAAGCCAATTTGTGAGATTTGCAGGATTTTCGTATTGGTTTACTATACAGAATGAGCATGATTGTAGTAACAACCTTTGAATATATTGAACTTGGCTTACCTACACACTAGCATCATCTATCGATAATTTAAAGAACTACTGTATGGAAGTCGCATCACACCCCTGGACAGTGATCACGGAGTCGAGGTGTTTCATTTTTTGTTTACCCGCAGTCACAGAAATAGTAAGCCTTGCTACATCTGTATATTTATTGGTATTGCTGTCAAAATATAATGAATAATTCCTTCTTTATCCGTTAGGAGTGATCCACTTCCAGCCCACCAGGGGGAGTGGCAGAAACTGAAATTCCGTAGCAATAATAACACATTCAATATTATTTTGAATGGTTGTTTAGTTATTTTAGATAAGTTTATTAACTTGCAAGTGCAATCCCCAAATTTACAGTAACTGTGAAAAGCTCAGTATTATACAGTATATCACAGAAGATACAACACATTATGATTTTATCATATGTTGGTTAGGAGTCTATATTTAATGTTGCACTGTTCCATGCTGAGCTAATAAGCACATTTTCAAAAATCACACTGGCAACCACAAAAGCCCCAGAATAACTGTGCTTACATCAATATTTCTCCTATAGAGAAAACTATTGAATTTCACAATGAATCATGTGGCCAAGATGCAATTGTACAAAAATAGCTCAGAGCAGCCCTGTTAAGTATAAACTATATCAGAGTTCCCCTTTTATATTTCTTACTTTTGGACATGTGTGGGTTCATCTTATTTCAGCGTTTGCTAGATTTGTTTGATGATTACTTGGAGGTAGTCTTGTCATATGCTTCAAAAAGAGAAATGAATGAGCAACAGTTTGACATTTAATACTGATGCTTGTTAATAGAATCACGTTTAAACCCTGTTTATTGAACGTCTAAAATGAAGAAATACTATTTTCTGCTGACACAGGCTTTGGAACTTGAGAATGTGGACTCCATTTCCAAAAGATGGTCTAGTACTGTCTCCATTTAGCTGTATGACATTGAGAATCAGCCAGTTCTAATCTTAATATCAGGGAAGCCATTTAATTGACATTATTGTTTTGACACCGAGTGTAATACCAGTGATTAAGCTAGGAAGAGAGTTGCACTTAATTGACTGCTGTCAGCTACTGAACCACAATAGCAATACAGACAGACTCGATTTAGCTGTGGAAAACTGGAACCTGATATGCTACTGCAATTTATTATTAACCGCAGTACTATTTTCAGCCCTTATTTCAATTTTAAAAAAGAGTTTAGTCTCCATTTTACATGAAGTATTATATACAGACACTGTCTGTTTTAAAAGTTAAAAGAAATACCAATTTACAAGGATTTTACCCAACCTGTGACTATGTACTGTATGCTAAATTGTAAGTGTAGCGGTCATGTAAAATGCCTACAGTCATCTCTCCTGCTGGCAGCAAGGCCTGGTAAGTGTGGGCATGCCAGCAGTAATCATGGAGGTTTTCCCTCACACCCTGGTGGGGTGCCCTGTGTATGGATGGGACTGGTCACATGCTCTGACTCCATGGTTAGTGATGTCAGAGGTGTGTCAGCCTCAGAAGTTACATAAGGCACAGCACTGTGTCAAAGAGTTAGTTCTGTCAGAGTTCAAGGCGAGTACAGTTGCTGGAAAGTTCTTGCAAGGTTCAGAAAGGAGTTCAAGTTCTGCCGAGTGTTAGTTATGTTCTAGTAACTCCATGGGAGACTGTGTCCAGGGACCTGGCACAGGGCAGTGATTCCTGCGGGAATAGTGAATCCCTCATCTAGGTGACATACCTATCAAAGGGGAGCACGGGCGAGATGATCGGCTAAATACACCCCATTGTGGAGGGCAGCTATGCCCACCGTGACAATAAAGATGGAGCTGATCAGAGAAACCCCTGTGTGTGAGAGTCCAATGATTGCACAGGAGGTTGCACCACCGAGAAGTTCCTCGTCAGGATCATCCCCATGCGGACGCAGGGGCCCTGGTGAGGTGGAGGCGCTGCACTGGAAATAGGTGAGACTCAGCACACTACCTCAGCTGCCTGTCTGACGGGTCCTCCCCACACACCATCATGCGGGAGACTCAGGAGTCCTGTAGCCAACAGGTGCACCATCAGGCATATCTACACTGTAATGGGGTCCGGTTAGACCACAGGGGCCAATGTGAGATTGGGTGGGTCAGGCCGGGCCAGAAACACCGTTACATAAGCTTATTGCTTTTTGTAAAAATTGAATGGAGGGAAGGTACAGATGTATCAGGCATTATTATACCTGTTGGAGCAGTAGATCTGCCCTTTTTGCATTGGTCCTGCCCCATTTTAGCACGCGGCTAATGCATTTCAAATGGTAGTTGCTCCCGCAGTAGCATTGTATGTGTGTCCTGCTGCAACGCACCAGCGGGAGCAATAATAGTTGCTCTATATGTAGCTATTGCCAGTTCAATTTTTGACCCTACATCAGATGTAGCAAACATTAATGCTCCCGCTGGCACATTGCAGCGAGACACACACAACGCACCAGTGGGACCAGACAACATTGGGTTTAAATGAGCTCTGTGTGAAAAAGGAGGGGCAGTTACAGCAACAAACAATTAACACTGCAGGGTTTCCCATTCAGAAGTATGGACCCTCAGTTGCTCCATCACAGCAGACAATTTCCCCGGCACCGCAGAATTTTGTTTGTTCATCTGAGGCGCCAAGAACAGTAAGTCTGTATACATCTTTATCAATTTTCATACATAATGTCCCAAGGTATTTTTACCAAAATGTTAAAAAAAAAAAAGGCTAATGCCAGGTACTCTAACATTTGATCAATGATGCCGGCAGATGTCAAGTGTACATTTCTAAGAGTAAGTCCCAATACCACTAGCCAAAGTATAACTACATTGAAAAGGGGCAGTCATAAGAAATTTTATTACATTCTTTAATAAGCTAAATTAAATTTTAAGCTAGTGATAAGGGAGTTTGCTAATCATTCACCTATATTTAATTAACTATTCTTTCCATGGCCGGATCCACGGAGCTCCTTTAACTCAGTGTAGTGATACAGATAAAGCATGATTTATGTTCAACAGCCGTGCAAAAGTGCGGTATTAGCACTTTGTTGTCCTCACCTCATCTGCAGCCTCGCTGTGCACCTGGCCGCGCTGAGCCGCATGGATTTAGTTTGTGGTCAGACAGAATATTTTTTTGTGCTGTTGCAGTTCAGTGAGTGTCCAGCAGGTGGGGTACTGAATATCCTTTACCAGGAAGTAATACATTGAGATTTACCTCTCGTTTTCAAGTATGTCCTGGGCACAAAGTTATGATGACAAATACATAGTTACATTAAGCGAGCAGGATTATACATTTTATAAAAGACAGTAAGGGATAATATATTTTATAGGTGTATGTAACAGTTACAGACCAGATTAAAATGTGAGACAGCTTTAGTTTTGAAAGAACTTAGACTGGTGGCAGCTGTGAGATTTTGTGAGATGGCAGCCATTTTGATTTTGGTGACATCATCTTAAAAGGAGGAAAGCATAGCCTTCCTGATTGGCTGGCTTCACTCCCTTTTGATGACGTCACATCCTTTAAAAAAATAGAATCTGTCACATGATACACCAGTCAATTGGATTGGGGGATTTATTTAATTGTTTTGAATTTGTTGTTCTTGGTTTTATTTAATTGTTTTGGATTTGTGGTTCTTGGTTTTATTTAACTGTTTTGGATTTATGGTTCTTGTTTTTATTGAATTGTTTTGATTTTTTTGTTCTTGGTTTTATTTAATTGTTTTGGATTTGGAGTTCTTGTTTTTATTTAATTGTTTTGGATTTGTGGTTCTTATTTTTATATTAATTGTTTTGGATTTGTGGTTCTTTGTTTTATTTCATTGTTTTGGATTTGTGGTTCTTGTTTTTATTTCATTGTTTTGGATTTGTAGTTCTTGTTTTTATTTCATTGTTTTGGATTTCTGGTTCTTTTTTTATTTAATAGTTTTGGATGTGTGGTTGTTGTTTTTATTTAATTGTTTTGGATTTGGAGTTCTTGGTTTTATTTAATTGTTTTTGATTTGTCGTTCTTGGTTTTCTTTAATTGTTTTGAATTTGTTGTTTTGGATTTTGAGTTCTTGTTTTTATTTAATTGTTTTGGATGTGTTGTTCTTGTTTTTATTTAATTGTTTTGGATTTGTGGTTCTTGTTTTAATTTAATTGTTTTGGATTTGTGGTTCTTGGTTTTATTTGATTGTTTGGAATTTGTAATTCTTGTTTTGCATTTTTGTTTCTTGGTTTTATTTCATTATTTTGTATTTTTTTTTAGATTGCCCATTAACTGCCATGGTGGCAAAACATGACCATATTATATGGGCATGGCGAACCACTGTGCCAATCAATTGGTTTATTGACATTTCTAAAAAAAAATTATGTAATGTGTTTTATTAAGTGGCTGTTTTTTTTTTTAGCTTGCCCGTTTATTGCCATAATGGCAAACCATGGCAACATTAACACTATGCCAATCAATGGGTATCAGGGGTGGAGAGTGGGGTAGTTACCCTGGGGAGGGTGCTTGGGCCTCCCGTCTGGGTAGCGGTGGAGGGAGGTGAACCCCTGAATTACTGTAGTGATTACTAACCGCTTTGGTGATTAAGGGGTTAATGGCCATTAGTTTGTTTTCTATTGTAATGTACCTGCCAACGGAGATAAGTAGAACTCTAATTTACTTTTATGCTGGCTGGTGTTATTTTGAATGGGCAAATGCACTATTTCCCATATCTGGAAAATAGTAAGTTTGACCATTACTGTACTGTATGTATTAAGGGGGTACAGGGGGTTGGTGGGTTGTGTATTGGTAGGTAGTAGGTATTTTAATGTTTATTGGGGGTAGAGGAATTGGGTGAAAGCAGTACTTGGCCCAGGGTTGGTAGTTAGGCCTACCGTGTGAGTAGCAGGAAGGGTTAACCCCTTCATTACCATAGTGGGTACCCCAAGTAAACACTTCACTCACCCCCTCTGCCCCCAATAAACCAGCTACTGTGCCTTAACCCCTTCATTGCGTTAGCGGCTAGCCCACTAAGGTAATGAAGCTGCTTTAATGTGAACTTTACTAATAGTGTACGGGAGCAGAGCGTCTCCTGACCTGAACCGCATTGATTTCAGCATTGGGGACACCCTACTTCCTGAGATACAGTCCCCGGTATGGGGTGCCGGTACGTTCTGCAGTATTTAAATCTCACGGTCACGTGGGCCAGGACGCAGAGGTTTTAAAAATGGCGGGGATACTGGCACCACATACCAGAGCCGGTATCTCGGGAAGCAAGGGGTCCTGAGGCTGAAATCAATGTGGTTCAGCTCAGGAACCCACCTGCAGTTTAAACAAATAGTTTCAGTGCGATAACACTTAGAAAAAAATTATATGTTTTTCCGAACTTTAAAAAAAATCATGTTTTTTCTTAGTGAATACCGTTTTGACACGTTTTATACTGCAGTAAAACAATGCAAAGTCGCTCAGCAATGCACTGATTTTATTGAAGTCTAGTGAATAAAACCCATTGCCTGGTAGCAGAAAAGGAGAGTCAGATACAGTAGCTATAAAAACTACACAGAAAGCAGGCGAAGAAAGAAAGAGAGGAAGTCAGTTGGTACATGAGGAGACAGTAAGACTGATGGACAAGAAGAGAGAGGCGGAAATAATTTGGAACATCATAAGGAATTAAAGTAAAGTGATGGGACAGAGAGGGATGAGGGGGGATATATATATAGAGAGAAGGGGATTAAGGGCGGTGAGAGGAGGGCGGAGGGAGAAGAAGGGAGACAGAGGGAGACCCCGTGTCTTTGACTATACTACTGTCTATTGCCCTGACCACTGGAAGCATGAACTTTGCTGCCGCACCCTCCCCAATTAAAGAACTGGAGCTGACCATTCTTTCCTGTCCAGGTGCAAGATTCTAGCTCAGGGATCGGTTACTACTCCCACCCGCAGCCCTGCAGGTCCGTATCATCGACTGCAGGCAGCAGTGTATGCAAACATAACAGGATGAAAGAAAGAGGTTAAACCTTTGTGGACCCTTTTACTTTTAGAGTCCCGGATGGACTCGGGTGGAGGTGGTCTTGGCTCGATTGTGAGAGCAGGTAGGAGTCCTCGCAACACACAGTCGCTGCTTTTGCTTTGTTGGTGTGTTGCTTCTGGCAGTGATGCAATGTAGTAGAGAGGTTTCAGACGGAGGCTGCCGTGAGTGAGACCATGCCAGATTATTACACCACACTGGGGAACTACATTCCCTTGCATAGAGCAACATTCATCTACTGCCACAGTTTTGTATTTGCCTTTAATTTTTTTAATTCATGTGAGTTTCCAATTGTGAGACCTTCTTCCAGCCTTCTTCACTTTATTTAAAATTGTATTGCACTATATTGTGCTTTAATATTTTTCATATACTACACTGATACCTGCGCTCCCCCACCTTTTTGAGAAACTAATTCTACCAGGTGGACTCCAAGGACCGTCCATTAAGGGTTGTTGAGATGCATCTACAGTATTTGTACACTTTTGTGGTCACATCTTTTGCCCAATAAGTGTCACTTTATTCGCAATTTTATAATTACTGTTTATTCACTCATCGCACTGTTTTGCACTTAATAGTATTGTGATTATCGTAGGAGTGCCCACCCTCTTTTTTGTCACACGTCACAGGAATGTTAGATTAATTCTGAGTGGAAAAGGTTTGGCGGCATCAGACTCGTGGAGCTTAAGTCCATGAAAAGGGTGTTACCGGGTAGGGATTGTGAGAGGGTCCCTCAGGTATAGTTAGTTACTGTAGTAGGTTAAAGGTGCACCATTAGGTGGAGAGTTGGAGACACAAGGCCACTCTCTGTACCCAGAGAGAGTGTGTTTCCTGGGAAGGGTGGATTGGTTGGGGGTTCCCCAGAAGCAGTAAATGGCTTCAAGATTTATTAATCTAAATAGGTGTAGTTTATTATGTGTGTGTGAGAAATGTGGTGTGGAACAACATTTCAAATATACAAGGGAAAATGTAGCCAGCCATTCAGATAGGAATAAGTTAACTCCCCAATTGAGATGGGCGAATTATTTGCAAAGATTCAAATATGAGATTTATTCTCAAGTTTGAATATTTAGGGATTGATTTGATTTTTTTTTAGATGTGCGTACCTAAAAAAGCATTGAAATATTTGTGTGAATGTATGCAATTCCGTTGGTGGCCACTATTCACACATTTATCCTAACATTTGATTTGCCCAGACCCTGAAATATATACAGAATAAATATATTTCTATTGAGTGAGAGAGAGACAACACATGGAGGGACACCTGTGCACAAAAAATGAGTACCCCTGAGATACCTGTAAATATGCTAATAGAATATGTAAATGACTCCTATTAGCATATTTCCTAGGTATCTAAAGTGTGATCCTTTCTGTGCTCAGGTGTCTCTTCGCATGTTGTCTGAAGGTGTGTATGAGGGGGATATATAAAGCACTTGGGACTCCAACGAACTAATTTTGATACATTTTCCCATCTTTACGCCCCAGTTCTAGGGAATAGTCTAGCACAGCAGGAGCTCTGAGCAGGTTGTAGCAGGGGGAGTTGTTTTAGGCTGGACTATAAATAGCAGTGTCTGTGTTTGGTAATTAGGATCAACTAAAGGGAAAACAAAATGCTGGAGTCCTAGGTCAAGCCTCCACCGGCCTGCTAAAGTCTCTGACCAATAGAGCGTAAATGTAGGATGCATGGTGTGGATCATGGGACCTGAGCTGTACACCCCTGCCTCACCTATGAGAAGGTCCTCCGTTTCTGGACACAGGAAATAACCTCCACTCAGTGGTACCTTAAACACTCTAAAGACTGTGCTGCTGGAGAGCCTGACCCAGGACTGGACTTACCAGGTGAATACTGTTAGTTATATGCCTTATGCATATGCATAGGCTTATGCATTATAAAAATGACCACTGCGAAAGACCTCAAGGACATGTTATAGCAATTCCAAACCCAATTCAGTGGTGCAATATCTCATAGGATACAAATAGAAAGAAAACACAACAAAGTGTGATATATTTGTTTTGTAAAATATGGACGATATAAAAGATATCCTATACACTCAAAAGTGTGGTTCGTTTTTAAAGTGTTTTGAATAAACCAATGTATTCAAAGGTGGCTTGTGAATCTCTTTGTTGAGGTTCAGTTTTAACTTCAAAATTAAAAAGGAAAAAATACAATACCAGAGTTTACTAGGTTAGGTAAAAAGATTAAAAACACCTTTAGGTTTTGTGCAAGTTTAACGGGAATTGAGCACAGCTCCTGCAATGGCCCTCATGGTTATTCTGCGTTCCTCACAGCCTCAAATATTTATAGAGGTATCTCTGTTCTGCTGGTGTGGTCCAAGGCAGGTTTCAGGCGATTTCACTTCTGGCTTCCGTCTCCTTGCGCTTCCTCCAAAAACTCTGGTCTCTCGGTCAGAAAGTCCTACGGGTTTCCCTGCTGGGAGAAGCTTCCTCAGAGGCTCAATACATATTCATCATGGAGTCCATGTTTAAATATTCTCATGTTCATGTTCACAGATTTAGTTAAAAGGACACAGTCCCTTTTTAACCTTTAACGTCAGGTATATCACAATATAGCGTGATCTACACTTATACTGTACTTAAATATACAATACATTTATAAATAGAATAAAATAAAACAAATATAAAAATACAGGAAAATGTATATAATTAAAAAGTTTGAAAGAACAAATATGTTGTATACTGTAGGGAACATATTAGCCTAGCAGACATTATTACTAGCAAATAGAACCGTCCCAATTTATAACCATATGCAGTACATTTAAAAGTGCATATGCATAGCAGCATATATAAAGTAGATGCATCCAAATTGGTTTATGTTACAAATGGAGAGAAAAATAAATGAGTTTTTGCATTGAAATATTATAAAACTTCTCAAACAATGTAAAGTAATGGAGATAAATGGAAGTATTGCAATCTACAATCAGAGCCACTTAGAACTTTGGCAAAACATCTGCAAACCTCTAGTTGATACCACTCAGTCATGGCCCTCATTGTGAAGCTTCTCAATATATGGTTGTAGTGCTCATGCCCTCACTAGAAGAAGCCTGATACCCAAGTGAAGACATGAGAGAGGGAGTGTGACGGTGCTCATCTCAAATCAGGAAGCGGACCCGTGGGGCTGAGGTAGGGATGGAAATAAATCGACCACAGCCCAAGGACAGAGTCCTGTAAGAATATCTGTAGTCGGTATGGAAGCAGGGGTCAGGGCTGGCGGCAGAGTTGCAAAGTCCAAGAGACAGGCGGAGGTCAGGGCAGGCGGAAGGCAGTGAGGCTGGGGTCACGGTCCGGGGTCAGGAACAGGGAATCAAAACAGGCAAGAGAGTAAGGCGTAAACTGCAAAGACCAACAGAAGCTGCAAACGATAGAACTTTGCTCTGCGACTCCCTATAGTAACTACAGCCATATAAAGCAGGCTGCCAGTACCCAAAATGGCCACAGTGAGCAGAAAGGGCAGGAGAGACAGAAAACCTGGACCATGGTGAAAACCCGGCATGGATCAAGCAGAATCCTTGCAGGGAGACAAAGGAGGTTAGCCTAAACACAAAGTTGTGGAGAGGAAAGTAAAAAAAAAAAAAAAAAAAGATGTCATCTTAGCCACCATTAATGAATAAACATTAACACTATTGTGCATTTTTATCAAGCTTCCAATTTCAAGCTGCATATTTTCTTTGGGTTCTTATTGATGTCTTCATATACATCAAAGATAGAAACTTCAACATGATACAATCACTGAAAATGGGTGAACTGGCTGAAATTAGGTTCCTGAAGGTTAAATTCTCATTTTTGTAAAAGTTGGAAAATTTGCAAGCAGTTCGACGAACATTAATGCCAAAAAGTGTTCAGAAAATTGACACCAGTCTTCTGTCTAGGAAAATAAAGTTTTGATTGTGTGCTTTTAATTTCTCAAAATAAAGTTGGTAGCAAAGCTTTAGTACTGTAAGTGTATATCTTTCTTTTTTTTTAGGAGAAAAGGCTGCATCGGAATTGGATATAATAGTCTGGGAAAGATCTTAATTAAATTAAAATTGGTTTGAAATTTTGATTATACAGAAGACTATTATCCATGGAGATATGCACAACACTTGGATATTGAAATATCCCTCAGACAATTGTAAAAGGCCTGGTCAACCATTGACTAAACCTAAGTGCTAAACCATTTCAGACTTTTACAGGGTCACATTTAATGGCGAAAAAAATGAAAGGGGTTAATTAAGGACTTATTCACTAGGATAGACAAATTGTATTATATAAGTATGAGCAGGTTCGTGGGCCAAAGTTCAAAGATTGTTTGAAAGTTAGACGAAAGTTAAACGAACTTTGAAACACACGTTCAAATTACATCTTTCCATTTAGATTATAAGCTATGTAGGACTGGGACTTGCTAATTCCCATTCTTTGACCTTAGTTAAACCCTTTGGCCAAAGCGTCATAAGCCTGCATGCCACGTAAAGGTATAGCCAAACTTAATGCAGGTCCTACACTACACTGTGAACCGAAATATCTAGGAAATCAATGCTATCTCTATCAACTTGAGTGGTTAGTTTTAGGTTGCATGTGTTGTCATTTAATCTCCCTACAAATTCCCATAAAGTTCTTGTGTCCCCCTCCATAGCAGTAAAATTTCATCAATGTAGCGAACCAGAGTATAATTTGGTCCGCATACATTTGCAGAGCTTTGCCAAAGACCACCTATGCCAATTTATATCAAGGCTGGTGGGAGGAAAACTAACCACTCAAGTTGATAGAGATAGTATTGATTTCCTAGATATTATGATCAAAAGAGGAATCAATGGATATCTACAGACAACGATCTTTAGAAAGCCAACGGCCATGAGCAGTTTACTAAAATCCGACAGCCACCACCACGACCACCTCATAAAAAACATACCAACAGGCCAATTTTTACGACTTCGACAAAACTGTTTGACAGTTTCAGATTTCGTCACAAAAGCAGGGGAAATGAGCCAACGTTTTTATGAGAGGTTTTATAGTAAGGGAGTGGTAAGGAAGGCCTACCGGCGAGCACTCCTAATCAAAAGTAAAAGAACAAGTGTGAGCAAGGAAGTGATACGTTTTATCAGCACTTATAATACACAGTGGAATGATTTAAAACTTATATTTACAAAACACTGGCATCTCCTGAGGGAGGATGCAGATCTGGCTGAGGTATTAAACTCATCTCATACACTTACCAGTAGGAGATCGAGAAATATCAAAGACTGTGTGGTTCAAAGCCATTATCAACCAGTTCCCATAAGAACTTGGCTGAATCATAAACCACAGGGATCCTTCCCTTGTGGTAGATGTAAAGCATGTGCCTTTATGCCTCCACAAAAAACCTTTACAGATACAAAAAAACAAAACACATTCAAGATTAAAGATTTTATTAATTGTACCAGCAGAGGGACCATTTATCTCATGACATGCACATGTGATAAAATGTACATAGGAAAAACCTCTAGACAATTAAAGGTTTGCATATTAGAACATCTAGGATCCATACGGAATGGCCATGATACACCGGTGGCCAGACACATTAATGGGATGCATAATGGAGACTGTAGGGCATTACGCTTCGCAGGGATAGAACTACTACCCCAAGGGCCACGTAAAGGAGACTGGAATAAACAGCTCCTACAAAAAGAATGCGGATGGATCTTCAAGCTGCAGACTTTGAGTCCTTTATTACTGAATGAGGGGTTTATATATCCTTCTTTCATTTAGTCCCAAAGCAACTTTTACATCTATGCCCTATGGTGATCCTATATTTAGATAGCTTAGAAATGTTAATTTCTAGAAGGACCGTATTGACCTTAGGGGCGGCCCATGTAGATAGACCACATTTCTACACCATCATACAATCAAGACTATTAAGCTAATTCCTAGGGAATCATTCACCCTAGGATTAACATATCTAGCAGGCTGCATCAATTATACAATATGTCATCACATTTCATCATGCAACCCTTACACATCTGCATGGTAGATAATTGTTCCCATTCTGCTGGTTTTCTTTGTACAAATTGATGTACTGGTCACCATCTGGTTAGCTCTGGAATTACACTACTGTATAAGATATCACTGGCATCTTCACGATCTGGCAGATATATGTCTGTAAGAGATAAGAGACATGCATTATTCATTATATTGTACACAACAACAAATTAATATGCTGTGTCTATATCTTTTAAGTAAGATTAAGAAGCTAATAGGATTTAATTAATGGGGACGTGCAACGTGCATCATAAACGTCCTGGATCCCGCCTCCCAGGAGGGGTATATTACTTCCACTGACAGGAGTATATGCACACTCCTCCCCCTTGAAGAAGTGCCAGTTGGCGGCACGAAACGATCGTCGTGTTGTTGGCGACACACTGACTGATGACGTCAGCCTCCGGAGTTGTATGCCGAGTGGAGCACTGTCACGGTTGTGCTCGCCACAAACCAGGGTCGGAACGCGTGGCTGAGGTAGGGTTGTATAAGCACTGACTTTAGACCGCGCAGGCTGATCCGGATTGCGCAGTTCGTAGTCGTACATAGCAGGGTCGGGACTGGAGAGAGCAGCGTAGTCAGTGGACGAACCAGGGTCAGGATAGGAGACATCAGGGTAAACGTAGTCCAAGAGGGTGGTTGGTGTAGATAGAGCACAGCTCCAGACACCCTGCAATGTGAAGCAGGGAAAACAAAACCAGGCCACTCCGCAGTAGTATCAAATTTGTATTTTGCCAACTAACACACACAGGGAACAAAAATAGGACAGATAGAACGCACCTACGCGTTTTGTACAGGGGTACTTTATCAAGGGGTAGTCCAAGCAGGGAGTCGGCAACAGGAGATCAAGCAGGTCTTCCTGCTTCAGCGAAATTGCTGCAGGTCGGGAACAGGGTTTGTGCGAGTGGCGTCCACGGCCCATGGTGCCGGTCACTGGAAGGAGAAGGCTGACCAGAGTGGGCACACTGCCAGGCAGCACTGGTAAACCAATGCTTCAGCGCAGGAGTCCAGAACGAGCCTGTGCGGGGAGAGACAGCTACAGAACTCAGGACTCAGCAACAGGCCTCTGCTATGGTAAGGGCAGCAGGACTCAGGAAACAGGGAGCTGAAGTTACACTGGAGATCCACCGCTTCAGCACAGGAACCAGGACACGGCCTCTGCAATGGAGAGAGCAGCAGACCCCAGGAACCAGAGACAGGCCTCTGCTATGGGAAGGGCAGCAGGAACCAGGAACATGGGCTAGGAACAAAGGACAAGAAACAGTGACAAGGTGGCCAAGACAGGTGGCTGTGGCAAACACAGACCATCCAAGAAGGATTATGCTCGGCAGAGAAGCATTGTGGGAAAGCTGTATTTAAAGGTCAGCGAACCTATAGCAAAAGGGGCATGTGATAGCATTGCTCTAATGACTGAGCCCAGGCTGGGGCTGCAGTAATAGCTTGCACAGCTGCAGAATATATCATTGGGAGTGTTCCAGGACTGCACAGGTCTGTAAGGCAAGGTTAGCAGTAAACCGAGGTGTGGATTCCTTACAAGCACTAAGCAGACGCAGGAAATATGGTTGTATGATATCTTACAGCTGTAAAAGGGGTTTCCTTGTAGCTACAACATATGGTTACTGATATGCATTGAGTGCATTAAGTGGATGTTACCCAATAGCGTTTTGTATCCAATAGGGGTATTAACCCATTGTGCAGCTAAAGTAAATACCTGCTACACAGGAGTTGTGTAACTCATCACACAGTTCTACTATTATTGGTCACAGCATTACAACACAGTGCTGTGTAACTTATGGCTTACTGATACACTGGAGCAAGCGCTATCTGAGAAAGACACTGTGTGTATGTATATATATATATATATATATAACAAAAAAACAATATGAAGTAGCGCCGCTAAATAACCAGTTAATTATAGATAATAGTAGGAGAGACAATAGCTAATTAGATTGGATTGAATAGATTGAAGGGGCAGCTAGATAGGGCTAATACACTATGATAAAACTTTATAAAATTAAAAATAGTAATACAATCTCCTGACAAAACCCTAAAGGAAAAAATGTAAAAAATCTAAAAAATATATTTATTAATAAAAAATGTATAGAAAAAATTGTCAAAAGATGAAAATATATAATAAAAAACCTTCAATACATAAAGTCCTGTTCCAGTGGAAATGTCTTTGGTTTCTTGCAGCCCGTTCCAAAGGGATCACCAGTCCCTAGTGATATCTGGAAAAAAGAACAAAAAAGAAACAGGCGCACACCTAGTGCATTACCACAATAAAATTGTATTGAATGAACATAAAATCTGACAAATGGCCACTCACAAGAATACAGCAAATAAAAGCGTGTATGAGATAGGCTCTCATGTGCCTTGTAGCTCTATCACCAGCATCCGTCCGCAGTCAGTGGCGTCGTCACGTGGATCACCTTCGTGAACCGGAACCGGAAGAGGGATCTTTCACCTTTAGTGCTTCATACCATTAGTCCCTCCGGGAAACAGGCACCTCAGATATATAATGTATAAGGTAGCAGGCCGGGAGAGCAGCACACGGGAGCCAAGAGTTCTCAGTCTATCTGCATCAATGTTTGTGGGCAAATGGCGGCCGGATTCTAGCCACGCCCTACGCGTTTCGTCATCAAATGGCGACTTCTTCAGGGGTACCCTTCAAGCATATGTCCTCGGTATTTATAGGGAGGTGAACAGCAAGTAGCCAATAAAGGATTAATGATTTGAAGCAATGAATTGAATCAATTACACATATACATATGTACAATTAAAACAAGTATAGGCAAATACTAAATATTCTGAGGACCCCATCGATGTCCAAGGATTGATGTGCAAACTATAAATTGAAACAACATAGCTAATGTTATAAATGTTATAGATGTTATAAATGTGCTTGGTGTCACTAATGATGTGAGTACAATTGATGAGTGGAATATAACAGGCTAAATCAATAGACAAACAGCACTATAGGGTGCATGATAATTGGATATAAAGTTTGATTACATTAAGACATTCTAGAGAGTATGTTCGAAATGAACTATATTTATCATAAAATATAAAACAAATAACATGTTTAATAAGGTCAGATCTGTTACATTTGTTTGTTAGTGACATCTCAACTAAGGAGATCACAAATGTATGAACCATAGTAAATGAACAGTTATATAAATTGGCAATAAACATTTTCATTCTAATTTGAAACAATGACACCCAATAAAATGACAAATAGTTACCTGATATATTACCAGGATGTTAACCCATTGTTGGAATGTCAGTAGGGAGTCAGAGGAGGTTAGAAAGATGGATCCAAAAGCAAGGACAGATAAAATGGAAGCAACGGTGGCTTAAACTAATATAAAGGTGTTGTATATAAGTGCTGTGTACTAATGAATGTAAAATTGGATTATGTGTTGTATGTATTATTGTGAATAATATTGTAAAATGCATAATAAAGTGTATGTGAGTGATGTGTATGATGAAATATTTTATAACTAAAGATATATATATATATATTTAAAGGAGGGAAGATGATGAATTAATAAATTAAAATTATAAATTGAAATAAAAATAAAAATAATAATAAAAATAAATATAGAAATAAAAGTAAAAATAAAAATAAATATAAAAATAAAAATAAAAAATTAAAATGAAAAAATAAAAAATATAAATTTTAATGAATACAAAACAAAAACAAAAACAGATTGTAATATTGACCATTTGTGAAGATGAATCGTAACAAATACATATGTATATATCTTATACTATATTAGTGAAAGCACTGTATGATTGCCTGCCTGGATGTCCGGTGTCCCTAGGGGAAATCTCATTGGTCCCTTGGGCCGCCCGCCCCCGCACACCTCTCATTGGCCTGAGGCGGAGTGACGGGCCACACACAAACACACACACACACACACACACACACACACACACACACACACACACACACACACACACACACACACACACACACACACACACACACACACACACACACACACACACACACACACACACAGCAGCTCTATACACACACACACCCCCTCTGTCCGCCCCCCCCCCATCACGTGCGCCGCCGTGCACTGGCTCCGGACGGGAAGCGCGGCTCTCCTACCCCAGCCGCTCCCTTACCTCCCAGGCGCTACCACCCGCTCAGGTAAGTCACTGTGCGTCCCGCCTCAGCCTCAGGCCCACTGCGCGTCCTGCCTCAGCCTCAGGCCCACTGCGCGTCCCGCCCCAGCCTCAGGCCCACTGCGCGTCCCGCCTCAGCCTCAGGCCCACTGCGCATGCCGCCTCAGCCTCAGGCCCAAACAGGGCGCTACCTACCGCCCTGTGTGGGCCTGAGGCTGAGACGGGACGTGCCTACGGTCATCTTCCTGCTCTGCTACAACGAGCGCATCCTGGACACACACACACCCCCTCTGTCCGACACCCCCCATCACGTGCGCCGCCCTGCACTGGCTCCGGACGGGAAGCGCGGCCCTCCTATCCAAGCCGCTTCCTACCGCCGCTAAGCCGGACGCCACATCGAGCGGGCGCCGGGGGGGGGGGGGAGCGCGAGTCTCAGGCCCACACAAGGCGCTACCTGCCGCCGCGTGCACGCCTCACTCAGCAGGACGGCACATCGGGGGACCAAACGGGTGCCGGGGGGGGGGAGGAGCCGCGAGTCACAGGGAACAAGGGGGGGGAGTCACAGGGAACGTGGGGGGGGGGCCACCAGCCGAACCAGCAGAGGGACGGACGCACGGAGGAGGGGGGGGAAATGCCCATACATAAATGATGACAATACATATGCCCACTTCTCTCCACCCCACCCACTCCTCTTTCCCCCCCCCACTCCCCTTTCAACGTCCCCCGCTCCCCTTTCCCGTCCCCCGCTCCCCTTTCCCCCACCTGCTCCCCTTTCCCCCCGCTCCCTCTTTCCCCCCCCGCTCCCCTTTCGCCCCGCTCCCCTTTCCCCCCCCCGCTCCCCTTTTGCCCCGCTCCCCTTCCCCCCCGCTCCCCTTTCGCCCCGCTCCCCTTCCCCCCCCCCGCTCCCCTTTCTCCCCCCCCGCTCCCCTTTCTCCCCTCCAGCTCCCCTTTTGCCCCGCTCCCCTTCCCCCCCCCCCCGCTCCCCTTCCCCCCCCGCTCCCCTTTCTCCCCCCCCGCTCCCCTTTCTCCCCCCCCGCTCCCCTTTCTCCCCCCCGCTCCCCTTTCGCCCCGCTCCCCTTCCCCCCCGCTCCCCTTTCTCCCCCCGCCCGCTCCCCTTTCTCCCCCCAGCTTCCCTTTCTCCCCCCCCGCTCCCCTTTCCCCCCCCCCCCGCTCCCCTTTCTCCCCCCCGCTCCCCTTTCTCCCCCCACCCCAAACCTTTACAGCAAATACTCACCTATTGTTCCATGATTTATAAATAATACTACCTATTACGCATTTACATCCCGGGCAACGCCGGGTCTCTCAGCTAGTATATATATATATATATATATATATATATATATATATATATATATATATATATATATATTATATATATATATATATATATATATAAAGTGTTCGTCAAATCACCCAAAAATCTACTCGCCCAACCAAAAAATATACTCGCCACCTAGTCCCACCCCCAACCCTGCCCCTAGTCCCGCCCCCAACGCTGGTCCCGCCCCCAACCCCGCTTTAAAAAAATATATATAAATAAAATACATTGAATAAATTCCAAGTCAGAACATTCGTTTTTGACATAAATGTATTTATTTTATTACATTATACTACAATTAGTCCTTGTTACGTGTGTGTGTGTGTGTGTGTGTGCATAAATGTCGGATCTAGAAATAAAAGCCTGGTGTGAATGACTAGTTTCCTGAACCCCTTAACCAGTGTCTGGACGTCCCCGCTTCACAATATCTAAAGCAGCAATCCCGCCTGGGATCTTACCTGATCCGCAGTCCCTCAATGTCCAGGTACCCTCATTCCCGCAATGTTATACATTGGAGGGGATGTGTTCCCTACCTCTCTTCTGGGTTAGGGGGGTTCCGATGTCTTCCGTGTGAGAGTGGGGGAGAGAGAGAGTGGGGGAGACAGAGAGTGGGGAGAGAGAGTGGGAGAGAGAGAGAGAGTGGGGGAGAGAGAGAGTGGGGAGAGAGAGAGAGTGGGGGAGAGAGAGAGAGTGGGGGAGAGAGAGAGTGGGGGAGAGAGAGAGTGGGGAGAGAGAGAGCGTGTGGGGGAGAGAGAGACAGAGTATGGGGGAAAGAGAGAGACAGAGTGTGGGTGAGAGAGACAGAGACAGAGTGTGGGTGAGAGACAGAGAGAGTGTGGGTGAGAGACAGAGAGAGTGACAGAGAGAGGGTGAGAGAGAGACAGAGAGGGTGAGAGAGAGACAGAGAGAGGGTGAGAGAGAGGGTGATAGAGACAGAGAGAGAGGGTGAGAGAGACAGTGAGAGAGACGGAGAGAGAGGGTGAGAGACAGAGAAAGAGGGTGAGAGACAGAGAGAGAGGGTGAGAGACAGAGAGAGAGGGTGAGAGACAGAGAGAGAGGGTGAGAGACAGAGAGAGAGGGTGAGAGACAGAGAGAGAGGGTGAGAGACAGAGAAAGAGAGGGTGAGAGACAGAGAGAGAGGGTGAGAGACAGAGAGAGAGGGTGAGAGACAGAGAAAGAGAGGGTGAGAGACAGAGAGAGAGGGTGAGAGACAGAGAGGGAGGGTGAGAGACAGAGAAAGAGAGGGTGAGAGACAGAGAGAGAGGGTGAGAGACAGAGAGAGAGGGTGAGAGACAGAGAGAGAGGGTGAGACAGAGAGAGAAGGTGAGACAGAGAGAGACAGAGAGAGGGTGAGAGAGAGTCAGAGAGACAGAGAGAGGGTGAGAGAGAGGGAGGGTCAGGAGGTGGGTGACTGGGTGACGGTGACTGACTGTGAGCAGGTGATGTGACTTTGTGTGGGCAGGTGACGGTGGGTGTGGGTGGATGTCTGTACACACACACGCACACTGTCTCACACAGTCACACACAATCACTTAGTGACACACACAGCCACTCAGTCACCCACAGTCACTCACAAACACTCAGTCAAACAGGCACAGTCACTCAGTCACACACACACACTCAGTCAAACACACACACACTCAGTCAAACACACACACACACACACACACACACACACACACACACACACACACACACACACACACACACACACACACACACACACACACACACACTCATTCAAACACACACACTCTTTCAAACACACACACACACACACACTCAGTCAAACACACACACACACACACACTCAGTCAAACACACACACACACACACTCAGTCAAACACACACACACACACACACACACTGAGTCAAACACACACACGCACACACTCAGTCAAACACACACACACACACACACACACACTCAGTCAAACACACACACACACACACACTGAGTCAAACACACACACGCACACACTCAGTCAAACACACACACACACACACACACACACACACACACACACACACACACACACACACACACACACACACACACACACACACACACACACACACACACACACACACACAGTCAAACATACACACACACACACACACACACACTCACACACACTGAGTCAAACACACACACACTGAGTCAAACACACACACACTGAGTCAAACAAACACACACTCAGTCAAACCCACACACACTGAGTCAAACACACACACACACTCAGTCAAACCCACACACACTCAGTCAAACACACACACACACTCAGTCAAACCCACACACACTCAGTCAAACCCACACACACACTCAGTCAAACACACACACTCAGTCAAACACACACACACTCAGTCAAACACACACACACTCAGTCACACACACACACACACACACACACACACACACACACACACACACACACACACACACACACACACACACACACACACACACACACACACACATTCAAACACACACACTCAGTCAAACACACACACACACACACACTCATTCAAACACACACACTCTTTCAAACACACACACACACACACACTCAGTCAAACACACACACACACACACACTCAGTCAAACACACACACACACACACTCAGTCAAACACACACACACACACACACACACTGAGTCAAACACACACACGCACACACTCAGTCAAACACACACACACACACACACACACTCAGTCAAACACACACACACACACACACTGAGTCAAACACACACACGCACACACTCAGTCAACACACACACACACACACACACACACACACACACACACACACACACACACACACACACACACACACACACACACACACACACACACACACACACACACACACACAGTCAAACATACACACACACACACACTCACACACACTGAGTCAAACACACACACACTGAGTCAAACACACACACACTGAGTCAAACAAACACACACTCAGTCAAACCCACACACACTGAGTCAAACACACACACACACTCAGTCAAACCCACACACACTCAGTCAAACACACACACACACTCAGTCAAACCCACACACACTCAGTCAAACCCACACACACACTCAGTCAAACACACACACTCAGTCAAACACACACACACTCAGTCAAACACACACACACACTCAGTCACACACACACACACACACACACACACACACACACACACACACACACACACACACACACACACACACACACACACACACACACACACACACACACACACACACACACACACACACACACACACACATTCAAACACACACACTCAGTCAAACACACACACACACACACACTCATTCAAACACACACACACACACACTCAGTCAAACACACACACACACACTCAGTCAAACACACACACACCGTCAAACACACACACACACACACACACACACACTCCGCACGGTAGGTGGGGGGATTCGCCTAATGGCAGGGAGGCATGTAAGGAAATTGAGGCATGGCACCCACGTGCACAGCCGCGCAACACAACCCCCCCTCCCCCGCGCCCATCTCCCGCATCCCTGGTGGTGTGCCCATGGGAGACAAGGGAGTGCCAAGTGGCAGGAGGCAAGATAGCGGCAAGGGAACAGTCTCTCCCCCCCTCCTTCTCCTCCCTGTGGATGCAGCCACGGTGAGAGGTTGCTAGCAGCCGCCACAGGGGCTAAATATAAGGTAACACACCAGAGACAAGGGGTGAGGCATGAGGGTATGAGAAACATGGAGGGGAGGCATGAGAGACATGGAGGGGAGGCATGAGGGTATGAGAGACATGGGGGGAAGCATGAGAGTATGAGAGACATGGGGGGAAGCATGAGAGAGTACTTACCGGTACCTCTGTGCAGAAAAGGTGGCGGACACCACAGGGCAGCAAGCGGGGATCGGGGTCAGAGGGGGAGGAGACCAGGGACAGGAGGGGGAGGAGATCAGGGACAGGAGGGGGAGGAGATCAGGGACAGGAGGGGGAGGAGACCGGGGGAAGGGGCTAACCCAGCGCTGCCTTCCGGCCCTCTTCCCCGCGTTAACCCATTCAGGGAGGGGGATTATTTATTTAAAAAAAAAAAATTGACGCGAGCAGGGGAATTCATAGAGCCACAGCATATTTTAGTGGTTTTATTTGATTTTAACATTGTTTGCACTTAGAAGAGTTAAAAAGTATAAAATAAAATGTTATTGTTTTTGGGTTTGGGTTTTACCCCTCCTGTTATTGCATCATCTGTATACTGGGATTAATTAGATCCCTACTACTGTTTGTTTTACCATAGGCTGAGTGCAAATCAGTGGTTTCTTTTTTGTGACCCTTTCTTGGTCATTTGGTAAATTAACACACACGTTCCCAGCTAGCTCAAACTCCCACACCCACCACCTCATGAATATATATTTATGTCAAAAAGAGTGCTACTGGGCGTAACAAATGTATACAACAAAATGGGTTTAACTACATAACCAAGTAAATATTATTATTATTTAAGTATTTAAACTTTATATTTATTACTTTATATGTTTTATCAATTGGATGTAGTATTGGACACCCCTGTCTTTTTTTGTATACATTTGCCACGCCCAGTAGCACTCTTTTTGACATAAATATATATTCATGATGTGGTGGGTGTGGGAGTTTGAGCTAGCTGGGAATGTGTGTGTACCTTAGTGGTTAGCTGCTAAGACAATGAAAGGATTAAACCTCAAATGCCTGATTCTTGGGGCAGAGGGGGTGGATGAAGGGGTAGTAGTCCCAGGGTGGGTGGTTAGGCCGACCTGGAAGGTTGCAGGAGGAGTGGGTACTGATATGGTAATGAAGGGGTTAACCAGTCCCGCTACCCCTCCGGTATGCCTAAACACCCACCAAGGGCCAAATACCACCTTCACCCATCCCCGCTACCCACAATAAACATGGCATGGGTAGTTAACCCCTTCATTGCCTTCATCTGATGCCGGAAAAATGCATTTTTTTTTCTAAGTCCTCTCTCGCCGCCTTCTCTGCAGGTTCTCCCCAGCTTCGCACCAACTTTTCCTGGCGTGAGGATTTTGGGAGAAATTCACCATTCTAGAGCCTCAATAAGCTTTCGTAACCTAAGGCTGCGTCCATAGGACTGCAGCCGTGCTGAGGCGCTCGGAGGCTGAGGGAAAGCCCTGGCCTTGGTCCGCGCGCCATCCGGGGGCATGTTGGGGGCGTGTCGGGGGCGGGCCAGTGACATCACGAAGCTGGTTCACCCTCATTGGGCGAACCGCTCACGTGAACGGCCCTGCGCTCCCTTGAGCGCTTGATTTTAAAATTTTGGTAGACTTACGCTTCCGCACGCTTGCGTAAGCGTAAGCGAGCCCCTGCTAAAGCCGCTCTCATTGCGGCTGCAGGGGCTCAGTGCCGAGCGTGAGCGCGGCTCAGCGCATAAGCGCTGACCCTGGACACAGCCTAATCGAGGCTGCTAGAATTGCACGAATTTTAGAACCTGGTGATCAGAGCTTATTACCACTCGCCCGGTGATGTGTTTTGAACGAGAGAAAAATTTGTCGATTCAGCCCTTTCTCACCGACTTATCAAGGCTTACTGAATACCAGTAGGCATTTTAGCCTCAAAGGCCTTCATTAGTCACTTATGAACGCTTAGTGCATAGGCCCCTGGATCTTTTCAGATAACAGTAGCATGTAATTTATTTTACTACATAAACTACCAGTCAATAATATTCTAATGTTGATAATCAGGTAGCAACCAGAGGCAGACTGCGTTTGGTCAGGTAAAACTAGCTTAGCAAGTATTACTTTCAATCTCTCTGACAATAATTTACTGAAAATGGTATCATCTACAATAAAGAGAAAGATTGTATGGATCCACACCTTCTTGTGGAATAAGAGAATGTTAGCATTATGTAATGTGGACATAATTATGTTAGCTTGATTTTGTTTTTGAAGATCATTAACAACCTTGGAAAGAGTTCACAAACATTGAGTATGAAGGAGTTTATCAAATGTGGCTGAAAAGCTATCAGTGCCTGGAGCCTTGAAATTCCTCAGATTCTTAATAGTATCTGTTAGCTCTTTAACAGGGGCTTCAAAAAGCAGATCTGTTCTTGTTACTAGTGGCAAGAAATAGGCATCTGTGATCTTTAGTAACTCATTAACAATATGGGTAAAAAAAGAACTACTATCTGCAACATTGGGAGAATAAGTACTTCAGAATACAGCATTAATATTGCTTAATTTAGCATGAATAATTATAAATCTATCGTGTCGGCCTGCTTATTAATGAACAAAAGTTATGGGGAGGCACCTTCTAGTTAAAAACTCAACTTTTTTACAGGAAAAGAGGAATATCACAGCTCCTGAAGCTTTCCTTTCATGTGCTGTATAAAATGTGAGGCAAATCGCTTGTAGGAAAATAATATCTGGTTTACAGGGATTGAAATGAGAAAAGGTCTTTTTCCTTTTCATCTGAGTTTATCCACCCTACATTCCAATACAGAATGTATTTCATATTGAAGGTTCATCAACCCATAGGGTGACGTGAAACAACAGACAATAACATCATACCTGAATGGAGTGAGAAGTGAAAACTCTCAGAAATAAAGGTAGCCATCATTTTGTTTTTTAAATGTGGTAGGTGGGGAGAAGGAACATAAACCGTACACATATTGCAATATTAGAAATAGCAGGTAAAATCATTGCAAAAATCTGCCATATGGAATAATGAAAATACAATTATTAACTGGAAAATAGGAGCTCCTTAGAGATTCAACCCAGTACCAATGTGGTAGATTATTTTTCAGCATTAGATCCTGTGGCATTTGAGAAAGTATTGTTTCCAGAATTTGAAATATTATATTTTGGGGGGAAAACTATAGCTTCCTCCAAAAATTGGTGCAAGTGTTTTTAATGCGTAAATGGGTAAACAAGTGCAAATAGGGTATTTGTCTAGAACATAGCTCAACAGAAGGGAGCACATTTTCAGTATTTCCTTGAAAGCTTCATTGAAGAATACTGAAATAGAAATATGCGACTAACAATAAAATGCTCCATATGAGCAATCCTAAAGCCCTGTTTCTACAGGTGTATTTTAGCTGTTGAAATATCACATTTGATAGCATCAAAGAGTGGTATAATAGAACCAGAACTTACTTCTCAATGCTTTGGGTCATGCTGCGTGGACCAGCATTAAATTTGTTATTATGTACAGTAGTCCCTTCCTGTTCCCCTACATCTATGATTTGTTACCACATTTTTGGAGCTCTTAGGAAGCTGTAATACTGTAATACATGTGAGATATAGAGTCTTCATTGTTGGATCTCTTTGGTGTCCACTCTGAAATTAGACTTTTTTTTTGCCAATATGAGACAGTTTATTGTGCGACCTGGGTCGCTGAAGTCAGGAAGAGACCAGCGTGGGCGAGTGAAACGCAAACATCCGTTTCCAGAGTAGTAACGACCCTGCATGTCAGATCCTTTTTTCCAACAGAGTTATTTAACACAATAGTGGCATATCTGAGCTATCTCTGTATCAGAAACACAAACCTTCTGAAGACCAGTGTAGGAAACGCATATACCCATCAATAAACGGAGTCAAGAACCTCCCGAGCTGGAGCTCTGTTCTAAAGGGGTCATCCGAAAGGGCTCTTGTCCTGGAAGTTATATTTAGTTTTTTAATGTCATTAATAATTAAGCTTATAGTTGGAGGGTATTTACATGTATAGCAAAATTAAAATAAAAAAATTAATTTGAAAGAAAATGGGTCAAGAATGTCTCAGCAACACACACACACACACACAAACACACACACACAAAGCTATTTATTTCAGGTGGTTAAACATTTTTCTATGCTTTACTTTTGTCTGCGACTGTTCTCTCAGAATCATGTATATATAGGTGTTGTGATGTGTTTGAGTAAAACGTATAATAGCCAAATTGTATATGTGCACAAAATATTTATTTATAAAATATTTTACCAGGAAGTAATACGGTACATTGAGAGTTACCTCTCCTTTTTAAGTATGTCCTGGACACAGAGTTATAGTGAGAATTATTACTGTATCGTACAATATACTCATATTAACTTTTTTTCCCTTAATTTACAGCAAGGCCCCACTTCTCGTGCCCCGCTTTTCAGCGATCCATCGATACGGCGGTACCGATAAGTGTGCCGCCATGTCTGCGCATGCGCAAAACAGGCCAGTCCGAGGTCGCGCAAGCGCAGAATGAGGAGTTTTCCGAGGTTTCGCATGCATGGAAGGGAGATTTGCTGGTCTGCGCATGCACACACACCGAAAATCGCTTTGCGTCGGGCCTTTAGAACGTAACCCGCCGCATGCCCAGGACCCTCCTGTATATCATTTGGGGATTTATAGAAACCTAATTCAAATTACAGCTTTATTTACTTACAGACATAGTTTTGCTAGCATACCGTATACTGTAATACAGTAACAGTAACTTCACATTATAGAGGTAGTTTAAGCATACATCTGTGCACTATTAGCACTGGAAAACTATTTATTTTTCACTATTAAATAAATATTCCATTAGGCTAGTGTTTTTCTTTATATGGGGAGGGAGTGCTAGGCTCTCACAACTAGTGAAATACTGCAGGAAAATATATATGGAACAAAGGAAAATTTGTAAACCACAGTCACTTCCGGTTTCGGGAACCAGGACATACAGAGAATACACGGTGATCTAGACGCTCTGCAAACCCTCTGCCCGTGGAGGATACATCTCACCAGTCCTGCTGGCGCTCATTGCTATTTACCTTCTGCCATCCTTTCCATTCAGTCATCTCAAGATCGAGAGATTGCTGATCACTTTGGAACTTGAATTATTTCCACTGGATATCCAGGACTCTACTTAATCGGACTTATTAGGCGACGGTATCCCTCTTTGTTTTATAAGTGAGAAACTGAGTACATTGGATAAAACGGTATACCAAAAAATTGAGAGATACAGATTTTTATAAGAATGGAAAAACTATAAAGCAATATGTCACTGAATGAATGAAACATTGCCTTTGGTTAACTGATATTGAGTCTCTGATCAGATATCGAATCATTTGGAGCCCTAAAGAAAATGTGTTAAAAGAGAGACTTCTTCATGAAGCAGATCTAACATTAGATACATCTAAAGATGGGGCTGGTGTTGTTTCCTATGAATGTATAAAACCTGATAAAAGAAAAATGTCAGGCAGTGACATTATGTTTTCTCCATAGTCAAACAATGGATATTCTGTGATTCCTGGGCTTTGTGAACTATCTAGGAAAATTTATTCCTAATCTATCAACAAAGAAAACACAATTGAGGACACTCCGGGAAACTAAAATGAATGATTATTGGGTTCAGAGCAGGACAAATCATGAAAAGTTTGAAATAACAATTTGCGTATGAGTCAGTGTTGAAGTTGTATGCACCAGAAAGCCCTATTAAAATATTAACAGATGCATCATGATTTGAGCTGGGTGCAGTAATTGTCCAGAAGCACAATGATTATTTGCAATTTGTGGTTTATGACTCCAGATCATTAACTGCTGTGGTAACCAGATATGCCCAGATTGAGAAGGAACTTTTAGGAATATTGTTTGCCTGTGAATTATTTGATCATTATATTCATAAAAATTTAAAACCAGAGACAGAACATAAAACACAGACAAAGCTCAGTTTTTAGCACATCCAGTGAGACTCATACACGGTACAGTGCCTAAATATATATGTATAAATATCTAATAAGTAAAATGGTCTTTTAGTTTGACATTTTTGGCCAAAATTGTTGTAAGCCCCTGAGCCAACGCCACGGCAGACCACATATCAGGGGTCCCTAACGCTAATATAAATTCTTAATAACCTGTGTAATAACAGGAAGAATGATTTATAGTAAATCTGTCAATATTAGTTGCAAAGTTCTAACTCAATATATTCAATATATTCAATATAGTCAATATATTCATAGCCAGATGGGGAAAATAGAAACAGATCACAAGCTCATGATATCCTTATTTTGTAAACCGGTAAATGACTGCACTTTGAAGATGCAAAGAATGATAATACAATTGCAGAGGTATGATTTTGTTGCAACTTACACGCCAGGAAAATTAATGTTTGCAGCAGATGCACTGTCCAGAGCAATGAGTTCATCAAAGCATGATAAGAAGACCTCAGAAACATAGATGTAGTTTAAGTTTATGTCAATCTAATGGTACAAACAATCCCTGTGCTAACCACCAACTGCAATGAATCAAACAAAAAGCAGAAACGGATGAATTACTAAGGATCCTTGCAGAGATCATAATGAAAGGGTGGCCTGATGAAAAAGAAAACATTTCTACAAGTGTTAGAGACTCCTTGAACTATGGACATGAACTTTCAGTGGCAGAAACATTTTCCAAGGCAGTAAAATTGTAATACCAATCAGCCTGTGAAACGAAATGCTTGAAAATGTCCATGAGCATAATGTAGGTGTGGGGAAAATTAAAAAGGAGCACGAGAAGTAGTGTGCTGGCTGTGAATTAATTAAATAAATAAAGGTGCACTCCCATGACTCCATTGAAAAGCCTCAGATGTACACCAATCACCCGCCAAGGTAAATACTCTCTCTCCGACTGAGAAAGAAGTGTCACTCCAGAGTTCTTGTGAATAAAGTATTTAATATTTATTCGTGGACAGATCGACGTTTCGGTCCCCAACTTGAACCTTTGTTAAGATTGCACAAATAAATATTGAATAATGTATTCATACGACCTCTGAAGTGCGCTTCTTTCTCAGTCAGAGAGAGTTATTTATATGTGAATTAATTAAGACATTGCTAATGCTAAGTGTTTTTAATGCTTGAAATATAAACCGCACAAACAGATAGAGACACTCAAGCCTTGTTTAAGATCACAATTAATGTCAATATTAGCAATTTTCCAGCGCTGAATTTAGGCAATTTTCCAGGGTTTGGTATTGTTGTCACACAACATTGAGTGCAAACGGATTGGTGAAAAGTTCAGTCAAGACAGCAATGAAACATGAAAAAATGCCGGTGTGATTTGTATACAGCTTTATTAGTTTACTGAAGTGTACCACTGGACAATGGATTTCGCCTGCCCAACTGTTGATGGGGATAACGATCAGGTGAAATTCTGAAACCTCAAGGTAATAAGCAAATAAGAGAGGAGAGAAAAAACTGCAGAAAAGGAAACAACAATATTTCTTTGAGAGAAAAGCCCACAATCTTCTACAGTTTCTAAGGATTCACATCTAACTCTCTGGGGCCAGAGAAGTGCCATCATTGAACAAGTGCAACCAAGATCCTGTATAGACCAGAAGCACACATTTCTGAGAAAACAAAAGGACCTATTGTAAGGGTAACAATGGACATAAAAGTCTTGACACACTGCCAGCCAATAGGGGCCCTTCTATTAAAACAGATACGGAAAAGGAGAAGATCAGTGAGGGACATCAACCACTGTCAAATTGAGACTTATAAGATTAATAAAACCCGAACAGTGTACAAATACATGTTGGTGTTTATCATGATATCTGTAGGACATGGTTGTTTGATTTTAAACAAATTTATTTTTGTATTTATTTTTAATAGAAATATTGAACACCAAGACTCCAAAATAAACAATGCTACTGTACATGACTGAAGCTGGCTGGCACTGAGATATATTATAGAAGGAAAAGTGTAGTTATTTTTAATCAGAATATCAATACATTCACATACCAATGGGCACCTGTTTTGTGTACTCTTTGCATAAACATACATACCATAGTGACCGGTAAATACAAGCAAATCCTCAATAAGTCTTTGGTGACTGTCCCTGAAATCTAAGATCACCTCCCTCTTCAAGGCTGCTACACTAAATAACAATTGACATGCCATTGAAGTAAATGAAAGTAAAGTAAAGTAAAAGTAAAGTAAAATTAAAAAAGCAATGAATAGCTCTTGAAGAGAAAAAAAAGTCAAGCAACGGATGGTGTAAAAGCATATATTAAAGGTTAATCCATCATATCACAGGCATAATGAACTTATAAACAATCCATTGATTGACTGTGCAAAGAGAGACACTAAATGCATAGACTTGGCCATTATAAAATGTTTAAATGTATTTGTGGTGCATGCTGAGAAATGAGTTCAAAAAGTCAAAAAAATTAGCAGTATAGGCTGCAAGAGTATATTTAGCTCTGGGAAATAAGATTCTCCCATATCTGCTCAACAGAGTGAAATCAATATTCCCAGGGAGTCTGTGAAAAAAATGGAGAGCATTCACATCTGTGTTCTCCAAGCTTGTGGAAAATATACCATGCAGATAAAATCCAAACTTTCAAATAAGGATGTAAATATTTTTCAAAGCGGAGAAATGTATTTGATTGAAATCATGAGAAGTAGCTTAAAACTATAGTCTTTAAGAATGACTAATGTTAAGGAAAACAATTTAGTCATAAAAAATAATGGGAGGAAAGAATAATTAGACATATATTAAAATCAGACAAAAAGCGTCTGAAATTATTTTCAAAATAATGTTGTAGAAATACGTAGTATAGTGTGCTGGCAAAGAAGTCCGCCATTCACTGCATAATAAAATTTTGCTGATTGGTTCATCATTGAGGTTAATAATCCATTTAATCAATGGGTATTATATATACATTCCTGGTTTATTGTTTTAGTATTTATAAAGTTTAATGCTCAATGGAGCATTTGAAATGTATGGAAACTAAATTTTACAAAAAAACGAATTCTATCGACAACAATAGTTAGGCTACAAAAGAATCCAAAGAAATAAAAATACAGAATAGCAGCTTCTAGGAAGATGAAATTATTCTTTAATTGGTTTTGGTGAGGTATACCGAAAGCATTCCTAAGAAAGAGGAAAGTTTAACATGCCTATCATCATTTCTGTTCCAGTTTAGCTTGACATCCTTGTGGGATCACACCATTGTCAGTGTAGCCACATGGAAGCCTTAAAGTCATGTCTTAAAGTAGTAGCCACATGGAAGGAAAGATACGTTTTAAACTGGGATGGTGAGGGCAGGGACAAGAAACAGATAATGAACTAAATAGAATAAATAGGGAAGGGGAAATAGCAAGGGGTCATGGAGGTAGAATGGGGGCAAGTGGGAGTTTGGAAGGCAGGGAGACAACCGTATTAAATACAGACAATACTAGAAAAGACTAAATCCAATTTCAGGAGAAAAGCAAGAGCAGATAAGATAATAGTACACACTGAATTTTTTTTAAATGCATGCTTGCTAATGCAAGAAGCCTGGCAGATAAAAAGAGGGAGCTTGAATTAATAGCTACAAGGGAGCAGTATGATTTCATAGGTATTACTGAAACCTCAGGGTATGAAACGCATGACTGGGCAGTTCATTTAGACGGTTATTCCATTTTTACGACTGTCCTAGCAAATAGAAGAGGAGGTGAAGTACGCTTATATGTTAAACCGGATGTAAAACCTATTATAAGGGAAGATGATTATGAAGGGAATGATAAAAATGTAGAAACTTTGTGGATAGAAATTAGCAGTGGATGTAAAAGTACAAAGAAAATATTTGTAGGGATATGCTATAAACCAACAAATATCTGTGAGATATAGCAAGGCAAAATATTTTTGCAAATGGAGAAAGCATCAAAACTAGTTGATGTTTGCATTATGGATGATTTTAATTATCCAGACATATATTGGGGCAATGAGATTAGCATTACAACAAAAGCAAACAGGTTTTTGTGGGCGCTAAAAGACAATTAATTACATGACCCAAATTATTGAGGAACCAACCCAGAGGAATGGCAATACTGTACTTGGTAAAATCAAACAATGTAAAGGTAATAACAAATATTCATGTCCTGGAACAGGTGAGATTTATTGAACACAAAAGTGTGATACGCAAGGGCACCAACTCTACAGCATTGTGTAGAACACAGACACAATGTGGCATCCCTTAGTGTGATGGAGAATGAACACATAGCACCAAGACAAGGATACCCCGACAGAGACACCTTTTTACTAATGCATGAGGCTTATTGGATCCACACACTGCAGACAAGTAATGGCAGGGGTCTGAATGAACAACAACATTTCAAATGCTTTCTTAACAGGAGGTAGCCGATGGACTCTGTAGATCTCAGTGCATCTCGCCATGGACCCCTGCGACTCACTATGGAACATTACGTTCCTCTGTGGATTTCTATATATGCATTATTTATATTATGTATCCTTTCATGTTTTTTCATGTCTATACAAATAGCTGCTAGCATAAATACAGTGCAATACCTCTTTTAAACACTTTATTAGGTGACATTATGTTTTATAGGTTATAATGTACACTTTTTTGCCTTATTCACTTTAATGTATTAAGGTCTCACTGCACTTGTTTGTTTATGTAAGGGCTCTCACCCCTACATGATTATGCAGGTCCCCTTAGGCATCGGGCTGCCTTTTTCATACTCTTAGGCAGGTCTGCTGCCTGGGGCCCGCCCCACTCCCCCCTGGACATCTGACGTCATCGCATCACGTCATGAGGGCACGCTGACGTCACCAGGGGAGCCTCGGCTGCCAGTGAAGGGGCTGCTCTCTGCATGTCCAGCATGCTGCAGGATCGCCATCTTTGCCTGTTACAGGCATCAGGGAGGCTGTCTCTTCACATGTACCCATGATCCCCCCATGGTGGCGAATGACGTCATCACGCCACGTCGCGCTGGTGTTCTGACATCACGATGTGGGTGTCGACATCCAGGAGCATGGCAGCAGTAATCATGGAGGGGTGAGTACCTCTCAGTGTATATATAGTGGTGTTTTATGTGTATCCTGTAGCCCTCTCCTTGATAAAGGCAATTTTTGCCGAAACGTTCGACCCTTTGGTGGCACATCAAATTTCATCTTCAGAAGACCGTGTGCCTGCTTCCATTTTCTTTGCTGATCTCCTTTGGGATGTCTTGACCTCCCTGGACACAGTGCACCGGCAGATAAGTACCCCCCTCCAGCACCTATTATCGGTGTGCATGCACTTCAATATATGACTGGAACATTTGGGTAACAGTGATCTCATGGTCTCATTTGAAATAAATTATAAAAAACATTACTTGAGTTTAACAAAGACTTCAAACTTTAGAAAGGCAGATTTGAATAAACTGAGGACTGATCTACAAGGAATAGATTGGGGTGATGTTTTTGCAAGTAAAAATGTAGAAGATAAATGGGCAGTCTTTAAAACACTGTTGGAAAAGCACACATCAGTGTTTACCCTTGGGTGATAAATATGACAGAAACAAGGCTAAACCAATGTGGCTAAATAAACAGCTAGAGAAGGAAATGGAAAAGAAGAGTCTGGCATTTAGATTCTTAGGGGGTCATGCACGAAGCAGCGGAAAATTTCATTCGCAAGGGGTTTGAATTCGCCATGTTTTTGGCGTGTTGCCCTCGCTGTATGCAGGAAGGGCCGGATCCCTGGCGAATCACAGCGAGAGCAACATTGCCAAACATGGCGAGTAGCCGGTGGCGAGACAGTCTGCCTGGCGAGAAGCTGCCGAGAAGCCGTCCCCTGCCGAGATGTGTCTGCAGCAGAGACAGATCCGCCGCTCTATCTGCGCAAACATCGGCACATTAAAAAATCTTTTAAATACAATTTTATTCATAGTGTACATGTGCAGGGGTTCTCCGGAGCTGAACCGCATTGGTTTCAGGTCCGGGGACCCCCTGCTTCCCGAGATAAAGGCCCCGTTATGACCCAAGTTTACTGTAGTGGATTTTTCTCTATTTAATGTGTTAGGTTTTCACAGCTTAACTCAAACACTTATTTTTCAAGTAGCAGGAAAACAGCAATCCCACCTCAGAAAGGTTATAAGTTTAAGTTCTTTCAAAACTAAAGCTGTCTCACATTTTAACCTGGTCTGTAACTGTTACATTCGCCTATAATATTTATTATCTCTAACTGTGCATGCAATGTCTTGTATACAATGTATACCCTGTTCACTTATGTAACTGTATTTGTAACCATGTATTATTTGTCTTAACTCTATGCCCAGGACATACTCCAAAACGAGAGGTAACTCTCAATGTAGTATTTCCTGGTAAAATATTTTATAAATAAATATATGTGATCTGAATCCCGGGGTTTACAGGGATATAACACCTTTGTCTTCCTTCCAGAAGACCTCCAGTTGCCCAATTAATCTCCTCCATGCTCTTAGCAGGTCTAAAATGGTTAAATGGTGCAAGCCTACAAGTAACAAGAATATTGTGCATTATAGTAAGGTTTTCATTATTGATTCGCTTAACAGTGACCAAATGATCCTCATGGGTGGATTTTCTAGATAAAATCTAGGTGATGCACTGTTCTCAATGTTGAATAAAGAAAATGTGCAGTGCTGGTTTAAATGTACCTAATAGATTTAAGGCTAAAAAAAAACCTTAAGTGCCTATGTTGTTGTTATACTGTACATTCTAAAATCTTATTTTGCAGTACCATTTATAGCAGCTGGCAGTGCTTCTCTTTGCTGAAAAGCTTTTGGCCAGCATGATATGCTTTCATGCAAATTCTTCCATCCTCAAAAATGTTTTGTTACCATTTATTGTGATCTGGGATTACTTGTAAGAACATCTGTCAGCAATGTATTTTTAATATTCATCTCTTAGAACTAAATATTTCTAGAACCATGCAAATTTATGATATTTACTTGGCTGAGTAAGGTCCCAGAAAGCTTAAAACAATACAACTGTAGTTACTAAGTTCATTTTACAGTAGTTCCTCATATAAAAGACATTACAGAATATTTTATGCAACAGAACAGAACATTTTGGCATCTGCAAAGTTAACTTAATGGAGTGTTGGTAAATGGAGTTAATATTGATGTATAGTTTGGACTTTATTAAGAGAGTATGGAAAATGTACAAAGTCACGTTGGTTAGGGATAAGTGATTTTTGCTCTTTGCTTGCAATTAGTTGCTGACCTCTTTGGCACTTAATGTGTTAAAAACGCACCAATTTATTTGAAGAATGTTGGTCATTTGGTTGACTTATTTATATTCTTAGAGCAACATTTCAAGTTTTTTTTAAAATGCAATTGTTCCCTGATTTACACCCATCTGAACACGTGGCACTATCTGCAGTATATGTTTCTCTATCTGCAGCCTTAGGCCACGGCCCTAGTATCAGCTGCTGCATGCGCGCCTGGCGGCATGTGCATGTGTGAAAGCCGCGATCTGTGGTCTGTGGCTGAGCTGCAGGGGGAAAGACAAGATCGCGACGGGGACGTGGCAGGGGCACGGCCATGACATCGCGTGGCTGGTTCGTCCTCATTGGCTGAACTGCCGCTGTGATGTGGCCAGCGCTCCGTCACTACAGCAAAAATGTGGTCGTGCATCATGATATTTACATGCACTTGCAAGCAGCTACTGGGCCCAGCACCATAGAGGGGCAGATCTTGTTGCTGCAGTGCACGCCATAGAGCTCGCTGCAGCCCACACTAGGACTCAGCCTAAGCGAGGTGCTCTTAGGTGCCGTCACTGTCGAGGCCGAGTAACAGGCAGCCCTTTAGGAGAAGTGCTGGGGTATGGTCACAGTCAAGACCACCTGTACCCACTATGTGAGCTGGCACTTCACAGAAACCTTGCCAAATGACAGCAAATTATGTAGAAATAGTCTCTTTATTTAATAACAGCAACTGTAGAAATAATAATAATGTTCTCCTATCTGGGTAATTTCTAACATGGGCACTAGTTTGCAGGGTTTCCAAGACTGGCCAGGTTCATTTCTTTGGCATAAGCAGCAGGGCACTGCTCCTTTCAGACAATCTCCAACAGTTAAGCGATGCCCACATCTTCACAGTTACCCACATTTCGTGGGGGCAGGCAGTACCTAGACTTGGTTTACAGAAGTGGTGCTCTCATGTCAAATCTCCTCTTTAATGATCCTGACTCTTCTAAATTGGAACTCACTCTTATGATCCCATTGTATAAACCTACAATGGGATTATAATGAGAGTCAGTCTCCCTGACTCTCTCCTGTTAGAGAGAGTGCCCTAAATTTGGTACGGGACATTGCTATGTGGCCGTATATGTATTTATCTGTCTATTTAATCTATCTATTATTTCCTGATAAAACATTTTATAAATAAATTATGTATCTACATTAGCTATCTATTTATCCTTGGGTTTAGTGCATTTCTTCCTATTCAAGTCAATGGGATATTCCATTTTGTAGTGCCAAAATGGCACCATCACACTTTATTTAATAAGTGCCTTAGCCTGCCATTTGCAAATATGTTTTGCAAACATAAAATACAAACATCTGGATATATCAGCAAAATGAAATACAGAGGAAGAGTTACTGTACTTTTTATGGCATAAAGGAACCAAGAAAAATATTTAAATATTTTTTAATGAAAATGTAGGTGAAGCACCTTTGAACACATTTGCGCAACTGTGGCCATGGCCCAGAGGTCTCATGGCCCTTTAAATACTGGCCAGTCATAACATTTTGCATGAATCTGCCAAAGATATACTGTAGCATGTTCACACATTCCCAAGCAATGTTAAGTATGAAAACAAACATTTAAGAGAGAACAGAAAAAAAATGTTTTGAAGCACATTTTAAGACTTTCTACTGAGAAGTAAAAGCTAGTGTCGCTCACAGAAATGCAGCCTTTTATTTTCAACCCAGTCAACCTCAGCAAAGCAGATTAGAAGCTCACACACATGCAGTGCCATTATTGAGAAGGGAATCATACCAACACAATGCTAAATGAGAGCAAGGGTATACCCATGCAGCCATCAGATGAGTAATGGTTTGGAAAGATGGAGGCTAAGCAGCCTACCCGTCAATGTTACCTATATTTTTTTCTAGGGTAGGCATATAATCAAGCTTGCTAAGCAAACAAACATTATATCTGTACAACCCTCTACTGTTCTGTTTGAATTTTAAATCCTTCTTAAAATAATAAACATGCTGCAGTATAATCACAACGTTTTCACTTTTTTATAATATGGACACCCAGCCTCTTTCAAACACTGACTCATAATATTTTGGCTAGATTCACTAACTAACCCCAGTTGTATTGCTTTTGTACACAAAAGTGCTTTGACCAGTTAGTTAATTAAATAATTTATCACTTGCATATATGTTTCTTGTGATAGTCACGTTAAATGGGCATAATTATAGTCAATAAAGTTATCAAGTATATTCATTGCAAAGTTGCAGTAATTAGGCTCTAAATCTGAACTAAACTCACAATACTAAATTAAAGTGTTCTTAAACTATTATTTTGCAAAGTTTCTCAAATGTTCAAACTTCGACATAATTTACCATATAGTTAGTCATTACAATGAAATATAAGAAAAAAGCAGCAATTTAATGTCTTTAAGAAATAAACATTATGACTATATAAGCTAGATATAAACTATTGGAGACAGTTGTATATAGGTACGGTGGATAAATGAAAGGAGAAAAAGCTGCAGCTTAATCAGGGTTCACAGAAAATGTGTCATGCATTAAGTGACTGTACATTGCAATTTCATTTAATATGCTTTTTTGCAAAGTTCTCTACAATCTCCAGTTTCGCTTGTGAATTCGCTTAATGTTGAGACTATAAATAGAGCTCAGACACCGGGCTTTGTCTGGCGATATTTAGCTGAACGTTTATTAAGAGCCATATGCACTAAGGGTGCTACACTTTAGCATATTTTAACTCCCATTCAAATATATTGTACTGTAGTTCAGATGCACTAAAGTTTAGCACCCTTCAGCACATATGGGCTTAATGTGGCAACAATATTAGCCCTTTAATGTTTGGCAAAACATTTTGCAAAAAAAACGAATTTTGTAAAAAAAACTTTAAATGTAGCAAATGCGTTTCGGACCTTTTCACACATCTGTAGTAATGTGTGAAACTTCAAACTGGAGTCACACATTTTCATGGTGTTTAATTAAAATTCACGCGAATTTTCCACAAAAGCCCCAAAGGCTTTAGATTTAGCAGAATTAGTCTTTGCCGCTGTATTTACTCCTGTTTCCTGCAAATCTTCACTTGAAAATAAGTAAAATGGCAGTATGTGTCCTGAACGCCTTTTGCAGCTACTGTACAGTATGTTGGTGTGACCAGAAAGCAGGAGGGTGTCGGTAAGAAAGTACAGTAGGAGAAAATCACCAGAGAGAGATAGAGAGTGAGTGTTGGTATTGAGTGTTAGTAATAGTGATTGTTGTTACTCAGTATTATTGAGTGTCATTGAGTAAGTGTTAGTGATTGAGAATTAGTGAGTGGATGAGTAAGTGAGTGAGTGAGAGAGCAAGTGAGTGAAAGCAAGAGATCAACATTGTAACAGAGAAAAAAATATATATTTTTTTTTAGAAATTAGTTGTTAGTTTGTTGCTAGTTACTGATAGTTAAGTTAGTTAGTTAATTTAGTTATTGACAGTTACTGTAAGTTTAATTTCATAGTTTTAATGTTGGTATACTTTTTTTTGTTCACATTTTTTACCATCTTATTTTAATTTCTAATTTGTATTATGTATGTATTATTGTATTTCTATATGTCATAATATTGTATTTATGTTCATGTTATTTATTTTTAATATGGAGGAGAGGATGGAATGAGAGGAGAAGAAGCTGGAAGGAGAGCCGGAGTGTGTGGACCTCCGAGAGTATGACCCACTACTTCAACATCTTCCAGGTGTAGGTGTGGGACAGCTTTAGGGAAAAATATTCCCTACTGTGTATTTTCCAGAAATGGTTCAGCCAGCACTTTTCATTAGCGCTCTAAAGTCTTTGACTTCCATAAAGCTAAAGGAGAGTCCTATATGAATTTGCTAGGTTTAATGTGAGAGGGCTTTATAGTGATGCTGATGCTGTTGATGCTGGGCTAAGCCACACTCTAGAAGCTGTCCTGCTCCACCTTTTACTTATGATAACTATGCTTCACCGGCCACCTCCACCATATTCATGTATGTATGTATAACTTTATTTATATAGCGCCAAAAGTGCACACAGCACTTCACAAAGACAATACAGTACAGGGAATTATAATAATACAATAAGCGCAGCAAAATCAGACAATAGGAAAGGAAATCCCTGCCTCGAAAAGCTTACAATCTAAGTGATATGTTGGGAGACTTACAGAGACAGTGGGTGAGGGAATAAGTGCAGTAGGTAGCAGTGCTTGGCCACAATGGTTGGTACTGTAGGAGTGACTGAGTGTGGGATAGTTGCCATGAGTCCAGGGAACAGAGTCCTGGATTATTGTTCCTTCAAACTCATGAGACTGTTAGTAAAGCTCAGAACTAAATCCCTCAAAAAATTAGAGGAGGAGATTGAGAATTTGAAGGAGCAACTGGAACCTTAAAAAGCACTTGAAGAGTTCAAATCATTAGAAGAAAAAGTAGGATTGAGAGTAGAAAAAGTAGAAAAGGAAGTGATTGTTGTGAAACATAAAAAATTCATTTGCGATAGAAAGGATTATGAAAACAATTGCCAATGCAACTGGAAAGCATCAAATACAGGTACCACTAATGAGGGGAAATGTAAAAAAAAACATAGATAAAGATAATGGGAATAAAAGAGATGCGTCATTTTCCCAAGTGAGACATAAGATAGGTGCCAATATGTACTCCAAGCAGGATCCAAAAAGGTGGCAATCATTACAATAATAAAGGTCCATTTGAAAAGAATATCAGAGTACATTATGAGGATAATTCAAGGTCTCAAGACTCATACAGATCATGGGACAGGCATTATGAAAAAGATAGACATTATACCCCAGATCAATACAGATATTGACATTTTGAACAAGGAACAAGGGGAAGACAAAGAACTCCAGAGCCTGCCATCCAAAGGAGATACTCACCTTTTTTAGAGGAGGGAGAGAGGGAGGACAGCAGGCAAGAAAGGAGATTAGAGCCCGAAAGGGAGATGGAGAAGATAGGGGTAACTATAAGAAGAAAAAGAGAAGACGGTTCAGAGAAAAAAGTTGAGGGGAAAAATGACTCTAGAAAATCAACAGTAAATGCAATTTACAATAATATTTTTAATATTAGTGAATATACATTAACAGGAGTAGAGAAAGAGGTTTTAAGTAAGGGGTTATCATTTGCTCCAACTAAGGGAACGAATGCATTTAATCTTTATAAAGATGTGCTTAAATTCGTGAGAAAGCTCACTTTAAAATTGTTTTTTATGACAGACACAGTGAGCAGACCCTTATTGGATATCGAAAGAACGGCAGTCAGTGTGCGACTGCTATAACTGATATAAAGAATAAACAAAATGTTATAATAACCCATTCTCCTTTTACGACACCCTCAACTTTTAACCCCAATTTCTGTAGAGGAAATTTCATAGAAACTTTTTCCAAAATGATGATCGAGGATTTAGAACTAACAGGTGCCAACTTTACAAGTAAAATGAGCAACCTTTCTAAAAAAGAAAAATAATGTATTAGGAAATTAGAGTCCAATATGGAAATTGTGATAAAGTCAGCAGACAAGGGGGGAGGAATTGTCGTGATGGACCGTTCCTATTACATAACTAAGCAGATAGATTGTTGGGAGAAGAAAAAACAAACCGTAAAGTGAAAAAAAATCCCACTGGTGACTACCGGGTAGAGTTAGGAAATCTTCTAAAAAGGGCTTTGGACAGTGGAACATTGACAGATATAGAATATGATTTTTTAGGTTCTAAAGATCCTTTGGTGCCAATATTCTACTTCATACCAAACGTCAATAAAAACATTACACCCCCCCAGGTAGACCCATAGTTTCAGGGATCAAATCATTGACTTCGAACCTTTCTCAATATATTGATTTTTTTCAACAGAAGCATGTCTCTAAACTACCATCATATCTTAGAGAAACAACTTACATTAGAGATAATTAAAGATATTCAATGAAAACCCTAATATATTTAGGGAACTTGTGATGTAACATCCCTATATACTGTTATAGAGCCCCAGTTAAGTTGTACAACCCTCCAAAGAATATTCGAGCAAGATCATGAATTACCAAGAGATCTGATAGACTTTCTCTTAGATGCTATTCTCTGTATTCTGGAGCACAACTAATTCTACTTTAAGAGAAGCAAATTCCTACAGCTCTGTGGAACGGTGATGGGACCAGGTTCGCACCAAGTTACGCTAACATCTTTGTGGGAATGTGGGAAGAGGATTATATCTGGTCCCGTAATCTCTTTGGTGCGAATCTGGTGCTCTGGCGCCATTTAATAGATGACATGTTATTCATTTGGGATGGCACGACACAGGATTTAGCCAAATTCATTGAGTATATTAACCTGAATCCTTTAAATCTACACTTCACTTCTATAAGTGATACACGGTCAGTTAATTTTTTGAGTTTGAACATCTTTATAGAAGGAGGTACTGTTCACACGAAAACATACTGTAAGAATGTTGATGCGAACAATTATCTCCTGGCAACCAATCATCATGATCCTAATTGAATCACAATATACCTCAAGGGCAGTTTCTACGTCTAAAGAGAAACTGCTCACAAAATGAGGTATTTCAAGAAAAGGCAACTAAATTTATTGATAGAAAGTACAATAAAGGCCATATATCTAGTGCACGTGAAAAAGTTGAAAAAGTCAATAGAGAAGAATTAATAAAAACAAAAAGAGAAAGGAAAGATAATGACATTGATTAATTTTGTTCAAAAATCCCATTCATTACGGATTACAATCTCATGGCCCCAGAAATTAAAAAGATTGTTAAAAAAAATTGGAAAATTCTCCTAAGGGATGACAAATTGAAAACTATCCTCCCAGCCAATCCCCAGATAATGTTTAGGAGAGTTCCAAATCTGAAGCAAACACTGGCGCCAAGCTGCTTAAAGAAATCAATTGCTGGATCTACGTGGTTAAATTAACTGACATGGTCCAGTCAATTAAAATGTTACCACATTTGCACTAATTACAATGCTTGTAAATTTAGTATAAGTAGCAGTAGTTTAATCTCTACTGTAACCAATAAGGAATACGAAATGAAATCTTTTATAAACTTTAAGAGCACCTATGCAGTTTATGTACTGGTGTGTCCCTGTGGGCTCCAGTACGTCAGAAGAACTAGCAAACAATTAAAAAGGAGATTCTGGGACCATATTTACAACATAAAGAAAGGTTTACAAACTCACAGTGTCTCGATCACTTCAGACGATTTCATAATCAAGATCCAGCGGGTCTTAAATGCATAGGAATTGAATGTCCCAACCCCAATTGGAGGGGTGGGGGTAATATAATTTTACACATTTCCAGAAAGGAAACCTTCTGGATTTACCAGATAAAAATATTATCCATTAGGGCTCAACCTACTGGTAGACTTTGATCTAGGCTCATTCCTTAAGGAATGAGTTTGCTCCTTTGCGCTGTACCCTCACTGTCATTACATGTACAGTATGTTGTAATATTGTAATTGAATATACATCCCAATTGGTCGCCATACTATTTTTGTCTATTATCTCTTATAATCCCCATCCTTCAACATATCAGGCTTCCTTGTTCAATTAGCCATTTTTTATGGCACAATATCAACTAGTCCAAAATGGTTATCTGTACTGTATATCCTTAATCTCAGTAATGTTCTATTAATTTTTATATCTAGTGGATATTGCTTATACTATTAACAATTCATATATAGTTGTAATTCTATTCACCATCTGGTGCCATTTAGCTTTCATCTATGATCTACAGGCGGTCCTCGGTAACGCAATGCGTTACTCAAAATGGCGTCGGATAGCGAAGCGTCGTAAAGCGAAACTCGTTTTCCCATAGGAACACTGTTTAAATCAAACGTTCCGTTCCTGAAGGCATTTTTAATGCTAAAATACACAGAAAATGTTACTCAAGCAATAAGATATGCAGCACACACATTGATTATGATGGAAACATTATATTTATTGATTCCAGAACTGTAAAATAAAACTATAAAAATAAAACTATGCTGTATTCTGTACAGAAATGTACATGAGCAAAAAAAAAACACATCAATTATTAGAGGAAGATGATTGGGGGGGGAGATCTTCAACAGACAACGGACTTTTTGGAGGTGATGTAGGTGGAGTTGAAGGTTTCAGCCTCTTGAAGAATCTCTTCATTGAAGTCTGGACAGATCCTTTCCTTTTCTGCGTGTAGATCTCTCTATAGCAGCTGATTTGGTTAGACACCCCACGACTGACTGTTGAACTCCGATCAATGTTAGGGTCATTGGGCCTCATGCAGTAAGCGTTGATAAGGGAATTATCACCATTTTATAGCCAAAATTGGGTTTGAGATTCAGTAAGCGCCGATAAGTGTTTGATTTCGCCAGGTTTCGGAGCCGATTATTTTGTTATGGCCAGTCGGCTGCCGATAAGCCTGTTTTCGCCACTGATCGCCACTTTTTTAAATCGGCTGGATTCAACAAAAAAAATCAGCTTATCGGGGCTGATCGGCACTACGAAATTGAGATGTTATGGCCGATTTCTCCCGCCAACTAAAGTTGGCAGTTTGGACGGGAGAACAATCGCTAAGGCTGCCGGAACGGCACTTAGAAAAAAAAAATCTTCTGTACATCAATGGAGTCAATGGAGCGGGGACGTATAACAGTATAGTACTGTTTACGTTTCATTGCTCACAATACAAAGGGGATTTGCATTACAGTGTGGGGGCATTCCCTGCATTGTGTCACAGCTGACGTGTATTATTTGCATAACATTATACTTTTACATGTTTGCAGCATTTGCGGGTCACATTACTCATCATGTGATGATGTGGCAAGGGAAAATACTATACTCAACTCTTAAAGGAGAACCTCACATCATAGCACACATTTTACTGAATTGATCGACAATTGTTTACATGATGTTACACATGTCACACATGTCACACATACACAGTATATTCATGTTCCTTTACATTACACAATGCTTGTAATGTGTCACGCATCTTTAAACGTTCATGTACATCTAAATTCTCATGTTTACATCTAGGTTTGGTCCTCCCTATTTTCATGACGTCACTTATTGGACGCGCAATCACATTGCATGTTTACATTATAACCGTTGCATTACAAGCACTTCAACCTAACTTATACGCACATGTACAGTAATTCATCATTGGGACACCTTGTAAACTCATTCTATAGCAACTATCCTCATTACAGAAATGCATGCATATGCACACGACTATTCATTGTTGGCAACATGTCACAATAACATGGCTAATTACACATGTTACACAAAACTTTTCCCACATCAATCTCAGCCTTTTTGTCTCATTACATGACTGACTCTTGCGTTCACAAGTTTTACATGCATTGCACATGCAACTATTTATTTGCAAGCAATGTTTGTACAAAGCATCACGTCACATCATTGGCAAATATCATCATTCCCTGCAGAATACACACAACAACTGCACACAGCTTGCCACACAAGTACTTTATTATGTTAATGTAAAACCTTGCATTTTACTATGTCACCTGACATCATCACATACCTATTTAAAGGACGCCCATTACCTGCTCATTCACAGCTACTCATTTCAAAATGTTGAGATTGTTTAGGAGACGGAGGAACATTCTTTTCTATGACATGCTTGCTGATGAAGAGAATGACTTAGGGCAAGGGAGGGACACACCGAGGGACAGTGACAGGGACAGTGACGCGGATACGACAGGGACAGGGAGAGGGACAGGCCGAGGGACAGGGAGAGGGACAGGAGATCAGAGGAGAAGACAGAGGAGACAAGTTGTGCCTCGTCCGCGTCTGTACAGGGAGAGAACCCTGTTAGATGGGATGAGTGAGGAGGAGATTGTAAGTCGCTATCGTTTGAGTTCAGCAGCAATCTTATCTCTTTATCAGGAGATAAGGGGAGATTTAGATTTTTTCACAGCCAGAGGTCGTGCAGTCCCTGGGCTTGTTAAAATGCTGTGCTCATTACATTATCTTGCTTCCGCGTCATACCAGACAACTGTGGGCATAGTGGGCGGGGTCTCGCAATCTACATTCTCGCGGGCCTTGACCCAGTTTCTCTATGCACTCAATAGACGCGCTAGGAATTATATTCATTTTCCTACAGAGGCGACAGAGTGGCTGGAAGTCAGGACTGGCTTTTATAATATAGCAGGGATACCATGTGTGCTGGGTGCAATCGATTGCACACATGTTGCTTTGATTGCACCTAGTCAGAGTGAGCATGTGTACCGCAATTGTAAGCACTACCATTCACTAAATGTACAGGTGGTATGTGATGCGACGATGAGGATAATGCATGTGGTACCCAAATTCCCTGGTTCCAGTCACGATTCCTCTATCCTGAGGAACTCTTCAGTCTTCCATGCGTTCGAAGAGGGACATTTTGAACATGGTTGGCTGCTGGGTGAGTACACATTTACATGTTATAACACAAAACACATTTTTATTTAGGAAAGTTGGCATTGTACAATTTGATCACTAATGTCAGCTTATGTGTGCTCCATTCATTATAGGTGACTCAGGATACGGAATTAGGCCGTGGCTCTTGACTCCGGTGCTAAACCCTCAAACTGAAGCAGAGGAGAGGTACAATGCAGCCCATATATCTACAAGATCTGTTATAGAGAGGACATTTGGCCTACTCAAGACCAGATTTAGGTGTCTGGACAGAACTGGTGGGGCTCTTCTATACAAGCCTCAAAAAGTGTCTGATATTATCCTTGCCTGTTGCATTTTGCACAATGTTGCACTCAGGCACAATGTACAATCAGACCTAGCTGAGGCTTTGGTAGACGAGCATCCCACCCATGTAGCTGCTGAAAATGAACAAACAGCCAGTGGTGGCCAGACACGCCAGAATCTCATCAATTCATTTTTTTCTTGTAAGTAAAAACATATATGTTCCAAGTTCTACTTTTATAGTTACATTATGTTATCTTAACAATAATGTTTTTTTATATACCCTTCTGGTAGGACACAGATGAATATGGGTTGCACACCTTTCTTTTCTCTGCTGTGTGCACAAAGGGATGTGGCACCGGTATGTTATTGTTGCACAGGTTATATAATCCCTCTTCAATTGTACTTTAGTTGTGTGTATGTGAATACAACTGGGGTAACAAAGCACAAAAATTTTAGCATTGTGTTGTTCCTTATGCTAAGACAATACACATATTATGCCCATACTCATTCATGCTTCTAGTATGCTTACATACAATGTTATTGGTGCAGTGTAACATGTACATCCATATGATGTGTACACCAGGCTCATTTACATTTGGAATGTGATTAAATATACATGGTGTTGCACATTTAACACCAAATACACACTTTGCTGTGTTGTTTACGGTACTGAAGATGGCATGTCAATGTTTGCAATTTATATATTGTTCCTTTGCATTATAGGTATATCTCCAGTATGACTGATCATGGTATGTATATTTGCTGACATCTCTCATAAGATGTGCCTACCTCAATCTTCCTATAATTATTTGAAGTAAAAACACAACATATTGGTTTAAAGACAAATGTAACATACATGTACTTTCTGTATCATGTATATGCATTTAGCTACTCTTGAGCTTTCATGTGCATTGTATTAGAAAATGATTACTCACATTTTATCACATTTTATGTATGTTTCCTTATAAATTCCATTCATGTAATATAGAGCTGTTTGGAGAAAAGGGGATAACTGTACTTATTTGTTTACTTACGGGAGCTCATTCATCACGGATGAAATTGACTGATCATAACACTCCATGCATGAATGCCTGTAATCACAACAATGCGTACTACATCTTATATTTAGCAATGTAGGTGTTTTTTAATGCTAGGAATTAATAGTCAACATTAATTTAAATTTGTGACATGTGTATGTATAAGTCACACGTGTGTGGATGTGTCCTACATGTACCAAGTGTAAAACTGTGAACAGAAAACACTATTTTGTTGCAAATGTTACTGTCATTTAGCATTTCTAATTTACCTATATGACAATGTTGGTAATATTTTTGCAATATAATTCACGTCACTTCATCATTATCATGATGATAATTATCAAGTATTCTCACAATTGTAACGTCAATCACGTGCACATTAGCATAGACACACTTTTTAAGACAACTGTTTGTGTCTGTATCAATTTGTGTAGGATCCATGTATAACACCGACAAATGATAACACCAGCTTTATTATGGTAGCTTATATCATCATATTGACTATACGATGTATTTTTAGACAGTTTAATAAACACAGTAAACTATAGTTAGTTATGTTAATGAAATATACACAGAAACGTACTTCATTACATGATGTTGATGTCATATTCAGAACATCATGCATTGTAGGGGACCACAACATCTGGCCAATAACATTAATTGCTACAGTACCAAACCATTTTATCAACATACCCATGTAACAAGAGATTTTTAACAATAAAGGGCTAGTTGGTTGTAAGTGTCCTTTACATTGGGAGAAGGAGTGGCTCAGTGAGTAAAGACACACACTGGCACTGAGAGTTTGAAGCAGGGGAGTCTGGTTCAATTCCCGGTGTCGGCTCCTTGTGATCTTGGCCAAATCACTTTATCTCCCTGTGCCTCAGGCGGCCAAAAATAAATTGTAAGTTCCACGGGCCAGGGACCTGAGCCTGAAAAATGTGTCTGTAAAGCGCTGTGTACAACTAGCAGCGCTATACATGAACATGCTCATATTATAATTATTATTATTATTCTTATTATTATTGTTACATAGTTTCGACAGTCATACGTTCCATTACACAATAGAATACACAAATGTGTTAGCAGAGTGGGAATGGTTGTTATATATAAAACACACCATGCCATAAAATGATAGTAGTCATTAAAGAACACTCAATAAAAATTCATGAGGCACTATTTTGCAACATCATTATGTTAATTAAGTGCTTATGCAATATAGGCATAAGTGTATCACATTTTTAATTGTTTGTTAATAAGCGCTGCAAGCAATATAAAATTAGTTCCATATGTAGTATAGTAGTCGGTGGCTCCTCCTCACAATCATCTCATATAAAGGTAGACTCTTCTGAAATCATACATTGATCCGATTGTATCTTCCCCGACATCTCTGAAATACAGCAAACACATGATGGTCAAAGATGGCACCTTACTATATATGTATCCGTGACAACGCGTTACACAGCTCTATATGATTGTGTACATACACACGTCACTCACTTATATTTTAGAAGTACAAGTGTACATCAGTATGTAATGTTTCTTTAAATTTGTAGCAGGCATAACTATGTATATGATGTGAACGTTGCCTGTATACTGAAAAATGTGCGCGCACATCTTAGTGTGCGCACGCACTTCAGGCTTGGCTGCACTAACTGTTTGCGCATGCGCAAAACAAAGCGTACGTTGTGCGTTCAATACAGGTTGAAAATATGATTAAACATACAATTTTTATTTCAAATACAATGAATACGAAACTACATTCGTTCTAAACGAGTACATCTGTATTCTTTTTAAACAGACGTGTTTGGACAGAAAGGACGGCCGATAACACAATGCGCAAATGCAATACGTGTGACGTCATGTTAAACCAGCGTGAAACGCATGCTAACACTCCTCCCACTCAATTAACATTCGGCTAACGCCCAGTGTACGCCCCCACTGTATGACACACTGCAGTTACCGTTACTATAACAAAACATGACAGCCAATAGGCTTTGAGGCGCGCACGTCGCTTGGGGGCGGGACTTACATCCGTAATCCTTTTTAAGGACGCCTTGGGCCATGACAAGGGTCCCACGTCATACGTGGTGGACCCGCTTTTAAATGTTGTAGATGTAGCATGATCACAAAACAGGTATGTGTTAGAGTTATGATAAAATGTTGCTAATATGTTTAAAGTGATAGGAAAGTACGTATATTTATTCCGTCAGCAATGTGTACTACTCTTTCAGGTTCTACTATATTGTATTCGGAAACAATTTGTTTGTGATCGCTACATGTTATGCAGTCTGCTATGTTACGCTGTATCCACGCATTGAAAGGGAAAATGGTGGTTAGACAAAAAAAAAAAAATGTAAACGCAGAGTCAACGCATAACGATTGTTATATTTACCATTCTTCTAGAATTAACTCTTCGTCTGCCTGCAACTGGTCACTCCAGAAATGCAAGGCATTTTCATCCACGCTTGACCCAAACGCTGAATCCAGTATGAAACACATCTCCTCCATGAAGCGCTCATAGGAATCGCCACTGCTTTCTTCAAACAATTGGTCGGGAGGTATGTTCATTTCTTCGGGTACCCATTCCAATGCATTTTCAGCTGAAAGGCTTGGTACAGAATCATAGTAGTTATGTTCATGTACAATGTGGGTTTCAGGAATGGAGGGTGCAGATATTGCAGCAGCTATCGATTCACACGGAACAGTAGTAGCGGATCCATTGCTATTGGCATTAGGAATAAATATGCCTTTAACCACAATATATGTGCCTTCTTTCACGGTGAAATGTTTTTCTTTGGCAATCTTCCAGAAACAATAGTTGTGTTCTAGCTTATCCTGCACACGTTCAAAAAAGTCATTTGTTGATAAAGTGAATCTTATTGATGAATTAAAATTGCGCGCATGCCGACGGTTTTGGTAATAAGGATATTTTGCTCGAATCAAATCATAGATTTGGCGTGTGCTTGCTTGATGTCCGCAAGTTGATAAAATAGCTTCTGAAATCATGTATTTATAACCTAAATTCGGATTCATAATTGTCACCAATTCATCAGCCATTGCAGAGTAGCACAAAAGATGTGTGCAGGTATCTGTTCTTTGCTCATCAAAATGAAACTGCTCAGTGGCTAACAAATTGCTGTGTTTCCTTTACAAGGTCAACAAAAGTATAAACTGTAACTCCTTATTTCAAACGCCAATTGGATTTCTAGTTATAATTGCTTGAACATTTGTGGTTAGTGATAGCCGCATGTGGGACAAACATGTATCCTTTTTTTATCTCGTTTTTGAAAACATTAGTACACTTTTCATTCAGTAACATTGAGTTTTCTTGCAAAATAACAAAGAGCACTGTGTGAAAATAGTGCTTAGACAGCCATATCAGTAAATACACACACCTGCAAAATGAAATGTTTTTTTCCCACATACATTTCTGTGTGTATTTGAAAGTCTGGTTAAGTCCCTGTCTGCATGAGTTTAAATACGTGTGTATCTATATATATATAAATATATCTATCTCATAAATATATATATATATAAAGTGTATATTGTACTATATGTATATTGTGTGTATGTGTATGTGTTTACTATATGTATATTGTGTGTATGTGTATGTGTATGTGTATGTGTATATGTATATATATATATATATATATATATATATATTATATATAAAAAAAATTTTTTTTTTTTTTATATATATATATTATATATATATATATAAAAGTAATTTTTTTTTTTTTTTTTTTAAATATTGCTGGAGTACACACAACATATTGATGGCAGTAAGTAGGCCTTGTATGAAACCTATTTAAATGGTGATAAACATGAGTGAATTAAGTAATAAACATTTGTTTGCGCCCAATAATGTTAGAGGCTCACACTTAGTATAGTTGTCAAACATTAGGCCTGTATTATTAAAATACTGTGTTTTCACAAGGAAGCATGAAGTGTATGTTTTTTGTAAATACATCTATACCAGTTTAGATAGCACTATATATATACACACACACACACACACACACACACAGTGTGTGTCTGTGTGTGTGTGTGTGTGTGCATATATCAATACATACTACATATATATTAGTATCAATTCAGAGATGTTCTTGAAACAAGAACACATAAATGATTAAAGGACAACATTACAATGGCCACCAAAGGTAAGTAATATTTAACACAAAATCCTGCTGTACACGTACAAGAAAGATGTTTGCAGTTAAATAGGTGCTTTTATAATTGCATGAAAATAATATGCACATGCAATGATTACATCAATTAACACACCCAGATGCAATGTTTTGCTGCAAAGTCAATGGCAGCTTCTCTAAACTTAGCAACTGGCTCCTGGTGGACCATTACTGAACAGACGATTAAAACATAAATATTTATAACACTATTCATTAATTAGGAGTGTTAACATTTCCAAAACTTCACGTGTACAAGAACATACTTGAAAGTTTGGAAACAACACAGTCTTCAGCATACATACAATAGTAATTAGATAATCTGAAGTCAACAAAACAAGGCCAAAGACATATTTTCTGAATTATAACATTTAATTTTTTTGTTCCTTTTGCGAGCGAGTAACAGGCCTGCTTGTTGTCTCTTGAATTTTCCTTTTTCTTTTGCCACCAACTTTAGGCACAACAGAGCCACTTTGACTGGCCTCTGGCACTTCACGGGCAGGGCTTGTGGCCAGTGACTCACCTACAGGGCTTTTGGGCAGTGACTGTTCACCTACGGGGCTTGTGGCCAGTGACTCACCTACAGGGCTTTTGGGCAGTGATTCACCTACAGGGCTTTTGGGCAGTGATTCACCTACAGGGCTTTTGGGCAGCGATTCACCTACAGGGCTTTTGGCCAGTGACTCACCTACAGGGCTTTTGGGTAGTGACTGTTCACGGACAGGGCTTGTGCCCACTGACACATGTGAGCAAGTTGGTAGACACTGCACAAGTGATGGTTGGTCTGTTTCATGTGTGTCTTTTGTTGTTTTTGACCAAAAACTGGTCAGTAGTAACTGCTTGTGTTTTGTTTTTGTGGGCTCCTTTGTAGGTGTCTGCTGCTGAATTTGTACAGATGGCAGCGGTAGGATGTCATCAGGAACCTGCACAGCAATGTCTGCTACTTGACCGGTAACATTTGGGCCTGGTGAATGAATATCAGATGAATGTGGTGAAAACTGACCTGCATGAACAGATCCTGGCTGGGAGGTGTTGAATTGTGGTACATTAGTCATTCTCCAGTAATTAGCTTGTGTTTGCTGAACAACTAATGCTTCGAATGAGGTGTTGATTTTTTGCAACTGTTTCGGCACTTCAATGAAGACTCTGTGGAGATGTGCCAATTGTGAAACTGTTTCTTCCTGCAGTGCAATCATCCTTTCCAGCACTGTCATGAAGTCAGAATGGCGACGATTTTCTGCTTCCACAATTTTTCCCTCAGAAGCTACAATTGCATCGTATGTCGTATTTGCTGGACGATTTGCCGGTAAAACAGTTTCAATTGGAATGTCTTCATGGTCACTTGCTTCTATTTGTGTGTCTATGGCGGTGGCGTCATCATCATCATCATCATAATCCTCTTCATCATGTTCTACAAATAAATGTACAAATTATTAAATGTCATGTTAATCTCTGCTGTGTTACTATGTAATTGTACTGTGTCATAAGTAACAACTAACATGTTTCCATACGTTTTATAACCTCACATTAAAAACTACCTTGACTTAAGAATAATGTTTGGACTCAGTATGAAATATGAGTGAATGAAAACTTGCTGTAAACTCACAACTCCTACATGATAGTTAACATCACTAACACAATACAAGTTGCCTTACACTTCATTTTCACTGACACTAAGTAATCCTATTTAAAGAAGATGTGCAAAACAAATAATGAACATGACAACATAACATATAGAAGAGCACATATTATATGGCCACCAACTGATACACTCACCTTCTAGGTGTGTTGAGCTGGCTGACCGAGGTGAAGACACTTGTTCAGTCTCAGGTGACACATGTCCTTCAGGGGCAACTATATATAACAATAACATAAGTTTTACATTTACATGTGTAAATATTGAACAAACAGTTATTGTATGTTCTGTATTTATGAGTACCTAACAGCATCATTTCCTTAACCCAAAATGTGTGTGTGAAAGTGAACATAAATAGTTGTAATAACAATGTACATGCCTGTGTACTTAGAAGTTTTGAGTTCCCTAACATACAACATACTATGGTTCTGCAGTAATGCGTGAGGAAAAATACATTAAATTTGTACATAAAAATCATATGTTGTGAAGTGATATCAGTATCATAATGTACATAACTATCATGAGATGACCATTCACAATGGTTATCATGAAGGTGGTCATATTGCAAAAAGTGTTGTTTTTGGTACAGGATATGTGTGGTACATTAATATAAGATGTGGCACACATGAATGTGGCTGTGACTAAACAAGACAACACAGGCAGTGTGTGATAATGTGTCGTTGATAGTAGTTCAACTATAGATATGAGTGAACTAATGTGTGACGTACGGTTTGATAAGTAATGAGTTGTTGGGGCATTTAGTAGCTAAAGTGAAGCTTTCAAATGAGTGTGATTAACTTCAGTTGTGCTAGTCAGGTTGTAAGAACGGTATTCCCTTCCCCAAAAAGCCTAATCAGCCACACCTTTCAATTACTTGAAACAGGTGAAAATGGTGTGAACTAAGTTGCCCCTAAAATGAGGCTGTAATTAGTGTGTGTGCTGAACCCCACCCCCTCTGTTGAAGTGTATGCTGTGATGAGATATTAATTGCAGCTGCTTTAACACAATGGTAGATGAGCTAAATAGTCGTGTGCAGTTTTTAAGTTATGAAAACAATGACATAAAATATGATACGTGTGCCTCATTATGCTGTCTGTATATGACTTAAAGCAAAAATGGACCTTTTCATTAACAACTATAGATGTGTTAGTGCAAGTGATGTTTGTAGGCCGTTGCATGCAATATATTTGATGCATGCTTAAAATAGGCAGTAATGTCATGTTTGTCGGAGTAAAATAAATAAAATACACAATAATATTCTACATATTTCTGTTCTGTACCTGTAGCTAGTAATAATTTCTCATTAACATGTGTTACACATGTGTACTACCCTGTTGTTCCCCATCTTCGCCCACCATCAATTGCTTCCACTGCAGCAATGCATTTTGGGAATTCACATGTAAATGAGCACGCAATGGCACGTGCTATATTAGTTACTGCTTTTAGTAGGACTACAACATATATGTCTATTTTGAGATATATATATATACAGAATCAGACATATACATATATAGATGCAGGTATGCTTATATTGTGAAGACAGTATAAAAAGCAGTGTAAATATGCAAAATAACTGTAAGCAACGACACGCCTAGTACAGTAATATTTCTCACCTGGTGGAAATTGTGAGGGGTAAATTCCTATATCACGGTCACCAGGTAAGCCTTCCACGACGACGGGAAGTAATTTTGCCCGAAGCAGCTCCTCCAATGGACTTAATATGAGACGTTGTGGTGTGGGCCCACCTCCAGTGCCAGTAGCATGCACGCGTTGGTGTTGTATTTTCTTTTTCAATTTGGACCTAATATCATCAAATCTCTTGTGACAATTCCGCTTGTCCCTCACATGATTCCCACACGCATTGACACCAATGACTATTGTGTCCCACATTTCTTTTCTGCTTGCTGAACTTGTCCGCCCTTGAAAAACATATCAAATATATGAGGTAAATGAATAATAATATAAGCACCAGTTTCCTACACTGCTAGCTGTTCCAAGAGATAGCAAACATGCTGTTTTATGTGTAATATGTGAAGCACATGAGCATTCACTACTAAACCTATACATGTAAGCAAGGTTGCATTCATATTGTATGCAGTTATGGCAAATTGACCGCCTGTGTTTAGTTGTCCTTGTAAGGCATGATAAAAAGCTGTGTTTCCAGACTAATTAACATAGAAAGATATTGTGAACCCATATTTGCATATGAACAAAACTCAGATGACCTAGGATCACATGTATTTGAATAATAAAATGTAAATGTACACTTACCTAGTAAATGTCCATATATACTGTCATAGTGCTCCAGAATGCCAGTGACAAGAGCTGTATTTTCCTGGTCATTGAAGCGAGGATTACGTGGCTTCTCCACACGTTTCTTCCGAGCAGGTTTAGGGTCAGAGCTTGGCTGGTGCTGACTGGACTCTCCTTCTTCCAATGGAAGAGCCTCCAAAAGCTGCCCACCAGCAAGCACGCCACCACCATCCACCCCATCAGCAACTGCGCCACCAGCAGCACTCCCAGCACCAGCACTCCCACTCCTAGCACCAGCACTCACACTCCTAGCACCAGCACTCCCAGCACCAGCACTCCCACTCCCAGCAACAGCACTCCCACTCCCAGCACCAGCACTCACACTCCCAGCAACAGCACTCCCACTCCCAGCAACAGCACTCCCACTCCCAGCAACAGCACTCCCACTCCCAGCAACACCACTCGCAGCACCAGCACTCCCACTCCCTGCAACACCACTCTCACTCTCAGCAACATCACTCCCCTGAACAGTACGTTCACTCCGACGCGTACTCCCACGAGTAGCACTCCCACTCCCACCAGCATCACTCTTCCCACGCTTTGCGGGCATACTTCCAGCACTCACAAAAAACAGACAATAAATGTACAGCCAATCACACGAAACACTTCCAAATATAAAACAAGACAAAGATGTAAACAAAACAACAATGGACAAAGCTCACCCAATACACAACAAGTCTCTCAGTCAATATGCAAATCTTCAAACAGCCAGCTCTGTGCGTCTCTCTCTCTCTCACTCCCAACAACACAGAGAATGAATAGCAGTACACGTTGCCTTTAAATATGGCGCGCAATCCAAAACATGCTTGTTTCGCCTGATTCAGCAAGATTTGTGATTGGGCAACCTATCAGCACCCCGCCACGCACGCCGATACACCTGTGTGTGATCGGCTAATCATCGTGAGAGTGGGCGGATTTGTTTTCGGGTTGATTTTGAATGTATTCGGCACTTACTGCATACGGAGAGGAAAAAACGCCAATAACATGACTAATCGGTAAGATTGCCGATTTCACATAATCGACGCTTACTGCATGAGGCCCATTGTCCTCAAATATGGCCAGTGCGCTATAAATGTGCTTGAATGCCGCAGCCAACCTTTTGCTTGACAATGATTTACGTGGCTGTGGCTGTGCCACATCAGCAGATTGGTGGGCCTCCTCTTCAGCAATTTTTTGCTCTTCTAATTGCACGAGGTCATCATTGCTCAACTCGTTAGAATGTGAGGCGAGCAACTCCTCAATATCCTCGGTTTCCACCTCCAAGTTGAGATCTCTGGCCATTTGCACAACAGTTTCTGTAACTTCTGGAATAGTCTCTGTAAGGCCTTGGACATCAGACACAAAATCAGGGCACAAATTACGCCAAACTCCATTTAAATTGGATTGTTTCACCTCATTCCATGCCTCTCCGATGTTTCTCACTGCATGGAGAATGTTGTAACCCTTCCAAAATTCTTTTATGGTTGGACCACCTTCCACACCGGTTGCTCTGATGGCCTGGGCAAATGTTCACCTAAGATAGTAGGCCTTGAAGGAAGCGATAACCCCTGGTCCATCGGCTGTATCAATGAGGTGGTGTTGGGGGGCATGAACACCACCATGACGTTTGGATGATGGTCATCCAGGTACACGGGATGGCCAGGAGCATTGTCCAGGAGCAGAAATGCTTTGAAATCGAGGTTCTGGTTCATGCAATATAATTGCACAGCTGGAATAAATTGATGCGGGAACCAGTCCTCAAAAAGGCTCCCTGTTACCCATGCCTTACGGTTGGACTTCCAAATCACTGGACGTGTGCACTTTGCATAACCCTTGAATGCCCTAGGGTTTTCTGCATGATAAACAAGTAAAGGTTTTAGCTTGAAATCACCTGCAGCATTTGATCCAAGCAAAAGAGTCAGCCTGTCCTTTGCAACTTTAAACCCGGGCATAGATTTTTCCTCTTTTGCAATGTAGCTTCTACTGGGCATTTTCTTCCAGTAGAGCACAGTCTCATCAACATTGAACACTTGACGTGCGCAATAGCCACCGTCCTCTATAATTTTGGCCAATGTAACAGGGAAGGTTTTAGCTGACTCCTCATCCGCACTAGCAGCTTCCCCGGTCACTTTAATGTTATGCAAGTTTGCCCTCTCTTTAAACCGCATAAACCAGCCCTTACTTGCAGTGAACGTTTCCTCAGTGGTCCCTTCTCCATGCTGTTGCTTAATGTCCTTATACAGACTCAAAGCCTTGGCCTGAATTAAGGCTAAACTAATGGGCACATGACGCTGGGATTGATCTTCCAGCCATATGATGAGGAGTTTTCTACCTCAGCAATATGCCCAACACGTTGCCTTATTGTTGTACCTTGCATAGGTGCTGAGCCCTTGATCTGTTCCAAGATTCTTGCCTTGTCTTTGATTATTGTCACAATAGTTGTGCGAGGTATATCCAAGACATGTCCAATTTCTGTGTTCGTCTCTCCTTTCTCAGAGCGCTTTATTATGTTTTGCTTGGTCTCCAAAGTTATAGATTTTCTATTCCTTTTTGGAGTAACAGTACTTTGCTTTTGCTTTGATCAGCCATGGTTTAGGGCCTAAAATACACCACCAAACCTTCACACAGACTGTTCAGAATGATTTCCCTAGCCTGCAACCGTCTGGTTGTTCATTTGTAGCAATTTTTTAAAGCGTCGTAAGAGCGTCGGATAAGCCGTTCGGGCGTCGTAAAACGGGCCATAGGGATGCATTGACAAGCGTCGGATAAGCCGTTCGTCGTAAAACGAAACGTCGTAAAACGAGGACCGCCTGTATAGTCAAATATGTATTTGTGTAATGTAAAGTTCAGGAATTCCTACGCAGTATACATGCAGGGTGAATGACAACAAAGCTTCTATAAATGTATTTTGATTTTTGCTGCATCGATGTGTTTGCAAGTTGGAGCTTTTCAGTTGCTATAATCATTAGGCATGGATTCTATTTCTGCGCCTTGAGGGTTCATTTCTCCATCATGTTTCCCAATTGAAGAGACTTTATAAGGATGACTTTTCCCTCATTTGATCAGTATGCCCCTGAGGAAGTAAGCCATAGTTTATGAAACGTGTAGGGTGTTTGTTGCTGTACATCTTTTATTTAGCTGAGAGCCTGGTTGCTACTGCCATTTAGACTGCTCCACGGCTGCAGACTGGATATTTTTGGAGAGCGCTTTGTGAGCGCAGAGAGAGGCAGTGTCATTGTGATCCGGTTGGGCAGGATTGGAGATGGTGCGTGTGACGTCATTACGTTGAGCAGAGCGTGGGGAGATCAGGAAGAGTTCCTTTCCCCTGCTGACTCCACACTAACACAGACTCCATGTGGATACCGTCTGCACCATCAGCTGGAGCCCTGAGGCGGAGGCGGAGGCTGAACCGAAGAGACTGTACACCGGAGGAATTCAACTGAAGGAACTATCCAGGCAATCTACGACCAGGTTCATTATTATACAAAGCTTATAAAGGATGAATTACATTGTGAGTGGCATTCCTGGTGTCCGTTTTAAATGTTTTATTACATTTTTTTTTAAAATGTGGATCTATACTATGTTTTTTCTTTCTCTCATTTTTATTATCATTGAGACAACTTCATACGAACTGCTTCCATTTCCCATTAATTGGTTATTGCGTCTAAGAACATCTGTACAGTGTGAGTTTTTTATAAATTCAAATTATTGCCTGCATTTACTGTATGGTAAGGTTATAAGGAAAGCACACCCTTTCACGAGCACTCAATGCAAAATGTGATATGATGATACATTTAAAATCAATTTTTAATGATATTTAAATAAAATAAGAATAAACACCTTAGTAGAACTCAGGTATAAATTAGTGAATAAATCACTGTGGTGATAAAACATATAAGACAAGAAATACGCTATTTACAAAAATGTCAAAAACTGAAACCCATGGGAAATCAAATGGATAAATATAAATTAAACTAATAGTATCCAAAACCTAAATAGGTCACAATTACTCATTGATAACCCTTGGGTACAGCACTAATAATAGTATTAAAAGAAACCTGTCTATAGTAAGTAGGTCGCATAGAGACTAGTACTGATAATATATATAATAGTAGATGATGTGTATTTGTTCCACCAAAAACCTGCAATATGTACAATATACACACCAAACATCTTCAAAATGCCTAGAGGCACGAATCAAAGTTTGTATCAAATTATGGCCCCATGATGCAGATAAAATACTGCTAAAAGTATCCACAGATAATAGCACACGCAATAAGCCCACAAAATGTGTCAATATTGCTCAGAGGCACAGATCTAGTCCGTTTCAAATTATAGCCTCCTAAATAAATGCATAGTGCTGTTCGTCAATAGCTCACAAAAATCATATGCTGTAAGGAACAATTGTAACGCAGACAACCAGGGTATAAGTAAATACAATAACAAACATCCAATAATTCAGCTAACATCAAAAGTGGCTGAAAATAATGCTGCATGAAGCAGTCAAACAACACTGTTGAAAATGTGTCAGAGTTGGTAACCTAAAACATTGTTACTAACACGGGCCGCAGGGTAGTATATAAAGTGTGTCTACTTGCGCAATGCATACATCATTAAATAGCAGCATCATAACCAATCCAAGTGGCAACTATGTGCAAAGTGTTTGTATCAGACCTGCATCAGACGACATACAGATCTATCGGCACTTCAATGCGCCTTCTCCCTCGTGTGCTGCGTAGGTCAGTCTAGTCCCTCCTCCCACCTGATGTACGTTTCGCGGAGGCGCTTTGTCAAAGGTGGTGACGTCTAGACCGACGGAGGAGGTGTATATATGTAGCTGATCACCAATAGGAACAATGATGCCGTGCAATTGGGGTTAACCCTCTGATTTCTGTTAGACGCATTGGGACTATGGATAGATACCTCGGAGAGGAGGAGTAGGGAAATGAAAAATGAATAAATAATAAATCCCGGATAGTGTCTTAAAGACACAGTTCATTATTATGTCAGAAGGACTAAATGGGTATCAGACCATTGGAAAGTGGAACAAAATGACTTTTCCTAGTTCATGTCTTAAAGGCACAGTGTAATTATTGTGTCAAAATGACAGAATGAATACCAAATACAGATATACGGAAATTTATGCCAGGTAAGTGAGGTGGTGTAATCAATCTAGAGCAGAGGTGGGGAACCTTTTTTCTGCCAAGGGCCATTTGGATATTTATAACATCGTTCGTGGGCCATACAGACACAGACAGGCACACAGGAAGGCACACAGCAGGCATGCAGGCACACGATCCCCCCACCCCCTACCTCTGGTAGAAGTGCGGGTACTGCTGCGGGGGAGTGCGGGGGGAAGTACGGTGGCTGCTGGGGCTAGTACAGTGGCTGCTGGGGATCGTGCAGGGCTGCCGGTGCCTCACACCACTTCCTCCCGATCGGGCGCGCGGCGGCCATTTTTAAAAAAAATTGCGTGACCCCGGTTATAGCAGTTGCCTTAGCAGGGCCAGACCAAATGATTTCAGGGGCCTTATATGGCCCTCGGGCCTGATGTTCCCCACCCCTGATCTAGAGAGATATGTATAAAGAAGAAGCAAAACCACTGATAGCATATACAATCAGGATAACAGTTTAAATGAATGGGGAAAACAGAAAGCCTTCATTAATACCTCTTGGTGCTAACGTACCAAGGGTATAAATCCATTTGGATTCTTTTTGGAGAATAAGGCGATTCCAATCTCCATCTCTCGAATTTGGAGGAACGCTTTCAATTCCTAAAAATTGTAAATTTGTAGTATCTCCTTTATGCACCTGATGGATATGATTTTCCAGGGTTGTGTCAAGATGGTTACGAATAGTCCCCAGATGCTCTAAAATCTGTTGGCGAAACTCTGATGGTTTTGCCAACGTACTTTTTATGGCACTGACATATCACCTGATAAATCACGCCTTTGGTTCGGCAGTTAATAAACTGTCTGATTGTAAAGGACTTGGTGTCATTCCAATTAGAGAAATGTTTGGTTAAGGAAATGTGTGCACAAGCCTTGCAGCCCTGGCATTTAAAATTGCCAGTGGATCTATTAGTTAACCAAGTACTGAGTACAGGCGGTTTTAGATGACTATGAACCGATTTATCTTTGAAGTTCAGTGCCCTTATACTGACCAAGGTGGGTGTAGATCTCAAGACTTCTTTAAGATCTTGATCTTCAGTGAGAATATACCAGTGTCTGTTCAGTATGGTGTTAATTTCGGACCACTGGTTATTATACTGATGCAGCGGACGTTATTCGAACAATTATTGCGGGAAACCGTGATCACAACGGGCACAAAGCTCGCTGTGTTTAATGAACTGACCACGGCGCATTAGCTTCCCAAAGCAGGGACCCCTGCTGTGTGAATGCTACTGGCGTCTGCCTGTGTGTAATAGACGTGCAGAAAGAGAGTCTGAATCAGTCCCCCTAACTGCGCGCCTCTCACTGGCGATCGCGGGGGTTTTATTAAAATTCTAAAATTACAGTTTTGTAGCAAGGGGTCTACTGAACTGAAAAAGTTGATTTCAGGTCCGGAGACCCCCTATGTCTCGAGTTACAGGCCCAATTATGGGGTGTCGGTATCCCCGCCATGTTAAAATCGTGGGTCACGTGACCGCGGGACTAGAGGGATACGGGCACCCCATAACAGGGCCTGTATCTCGGGAAGTAGGGGGTCTCCAAGGCTGAAATAAACTTTGTTTAGCTCGGAAGACCCCCTGCTCCCCCACACTAGTATCAAACCCCCCACCCTCCAAATAAAAATCATTACCTTAGCGAGTAGCTACAAAGGAAATTAAGCTGCTTACATTTTATTTTTATTCATAGTGTGCGTGAGCAGGGGGTCTCCTGAGCTGAACAAAGTTTACTTCTTGCTGTTTAAAGAATGATTAAATATTATCATCACCTTCTTCACTGATGCTACCACGATTGTGGAACGTCAACCCCACCCACTGGAATGTTAATGAGCCAAGTGGACACAAAGAACTTTGTATTCGCAGCTGTATTTAATCTGAACCCCTTCAGTGTACATCTTTGTCGCCCCAAAGACGGACAGCCTTTGGTGCAGCCGAAGGGCAGTCAAAGGGTGTGAGCTGTTTTCTGCTGTTCGCTGATGTTTAGTGATGTTAAAGCTTCTCTATTTCAATCTGGAACTCACCAGCCCTTTTATTCCCCGTACCCAATTTTTCTACTCTAACTGTCCATGAAATGTTGGTGTATTGACTGTATAACTTATGTTATTTTAATTTAACCATGTATTGTTATAACTCTGTGCCCAAGACATACTTGAAAATGAGAGGTAACTCTCAATGTATTCCTACCTGGTAAAATATTTTTTATAAATAAATAAAATAAACCAACACCACTAACAGTCATATTTACACAAATTATCACATTATCACCTCCTCCCCTGCCATCAGAGTTGCTTCCCTCTCCTTGCTTGTGCAGTTTGTACACCAAACACATCACCATCACCACACTCATCATAATCATCTACCTCCTCCATCTCTGCCTTTGCCTAAATACCTCTGTACGAGGGAGGTGCAGATGTACACACAAGGACACAGTTTTGGGGAAAAGACCCTTGCCAGCCTATCACCCCCAAAGTCTCAAGAGGTAACTCAATGCAGGTGGCCTTTCATGATAGTCTCTGGGTCCGGGTCTGGATAGCAGTCTGCTTGAGTGTCTGGCCTCTAGCAGGCATAGAGGTATGGTCCCCTTGTGTCTTGCTGTCAGCACACAGCCCTTCTGCACAAGCCACATGCTGTGTGTGCCCTCAATACTTTCTGCAGTAAACAACTGTCAAGGGGAGACTCCTGGAGTGGTAGGACCTCGGTGGCCGGAACAGCAGGGAGCATGCAAGGATTGTTGGGGTCACAAGCAAGGTTCAGTGGCAGGCAGCAAGCAGGATCATTGTGGTCCCAAGCAGGATTCGGTGGCAGGCAGCAAGCAGGATCATCAATGTAACAAGCAGGGTTCGGTGGCAAGCAGCAAGCAGGATCATCGTGGTCACAGGTAGGGTCGGCAACAGGAAGCACAGAGCAGGGCAGGGGAGCAGGAACTGAGACTAGGGAGCAGGGACTTAGACTAGGGAGCAGGAACAGGACAAGCACATGCTAGCAGGATACAGACTGGGGCAATCTAGTTCAATAGGAAGAGCCTTTAATATGAACAGGACTCAATACAGGAGCATAAACAGATCATGGCAGAGGGAGTATGGATGGAAAACAAAGGCAAGGGAGGAACAGGAAACAGAAAACTATAAGGACAAAGGACAGGAGCAACAATGAAACAGACAGAGGAACCCCAGAGCAGACAGAAAAAAACAGCAAACCCCGTTGACAGAGAAAGGAAATGGGAGAGAGGGAATGTTTGTCAAAATATGTCAAATTGCTCAGATAGCCGTGACTATTTTTACAGGGGGAAAAAGGAGCATTGTTCGCAAAGTATTTATCGTGCTACAGTCTTGGATTCCAATCGGAGGGTCTGTGAGAAACTCCTGAAGAACCTGAAGAAAGTAAATAAAGAGATATGTGAATATCTTCAAAACGGCATCTCAATTTTTGGTGGTGGAATTTCTCTTAAATGTAATTTTTGCCCAATTTTAGCAAATGTTCACGTTTCCTAAAAAATGTGTGGAAATACGTGAGAAATTATCCCAGTGGTGCACCCTGGTTTGCTAACTTTAGCAAAATGTCACACACCTCTAACCAGTGCACAGATAGAAAAGGTGGAAACAAATACTACTGCTCACAGGAGCTGATAAAAACCTGTGATTCTGTTTCAAATATGGCCGATTATATTTGTTCTGAAGAATCTGCCGAAGCACAAGTTGGCCACAAAGTTTATTCTTCTTTCACATAACCTTGACTAAGAGATTAATAAAACACAAAATACAAGTCATTTACAGTGTGTCAATATTTAATGATTGCACCTTAAAACATAAATTAGAGGGCAACAACTGGTCAGCACAATTATGCTTTCCCCAGTGTCATTTCCTATTTGTGCTTAGCTGTCATTTTACATTTGTTTTCAGGAATCCAGTTAATGATGTAATTCACTTACATTTCCCTAAAGCACCATGCCATTCATTGCAGATGATTGATGAATGCATGAACATCATGACTGCTTCCAAATCAAAACGACTCATAGAGGTTAGGGTTGTCATCCAGTAAAGGATAGTTCAAGTAAAGAATTGTGTACTTCCTTGAAACATAACAGGCGATGTCTATTGTAGCAGTTGAAGTCTCAGTGGAGCTTTTGAGAAATACTATTAATGTTTATTTAACAGCACAAGAATCATGGGTCAACAAGAAGGGCACAACTAGGTCTCGATTTAGGGAAGGACTAAAAGAACAACCTGATTCTTTTCTAGTATTTGCAACCTTTTTTCCCTTACAGATCTTTCTTTTTCCTTTGTATTCTGGGCTCAATTCAGTCCTTAGGGGCTACCAAGAGTCCAATTTTTCTAGATTTTTCATATTCAATACATAATTATTAGTCTAGCTTCTTTATTATAACTAAGACAACTATTTTTTGCATGTATTGCCCAGAAATCCTGTCCAGTATATTTCACTGTTGGTAGCACACAAGGATTGCACTTGAGCACAACTGCTCTATAAAATTGCCATCCTAATTTCTACCTTTTTTTATATCATCCAATTTCTGGAATATTAAATTGTGGCATATGTGAGCCAAGAAAATATTGAAGATAAAAGTGAAGGATGGCTCTGAAATGTAGTCTATATTGTTTTTTTTTTTTTTGTAATATAGGGAGTCCTCACTTATCGATGTCCCGCTTACCGACGGATGCCTTATCCGATGCCGCATAATGCAGTCCGCCGGACGCATTATCCGCCATCGGACCCGACAGTCGTCGCCATATAACTTTCACCCACAATCCGACGGTCCGTTATCTGACGTTGGTTTGCGGGATGTATTCCGTCGGATAAGCAAGGGCAGCCTGTACAGTATATATTTAAAGAAAAATAGTTCTGATGATTTTAACAAGTCTTGTATAAGATCTGCAATTATGTCTGACTTATTTGTACTTTTTCTACAGACCTGTTCAATCTGTGACTGCCCTGAGTTAGTCAGAAGATTTTGAAGATTTAGCTTTATGGTCTTCCTATCTGTTCTTCCTGTTTCAAGTCATTTAGGTGTAGGAGACACCTTACAGCCCGTTCACCTAAATGGACTAAAAAGTATCTTCAGGAATACCACCTCTTAGTAAAGATGGATGTTGCTGTAAAATTCTTTTTTCAGTGGTGCAGTGAGTGAAAAAACCCCAGAATTACTGTTGCAATGTTTTAGTTATTATAGGTGTAGCCCTCTTTCCCCCTGACTAAAGAGACTACCGGTACTGCCGTTACCTGTATGACTACCAGAAGGCCTGAGCCTCTGCCACTGGGAGCCTGGGGTGATATCTTGCTCGACCGGTGCAGCGCCTCCACCTGCGAGGGATCCCAGCGTAGTGGGATAAGACCCTCACAGGAACCCAAACAGTAATTACACACTCTGGTATATAATAACTCTTTTACTGAACGCACATATAACATAACAATCAATACCACACAGTATAATGCACACCCAACCCGGTACCACCAGTGAGTGTCCCCAAAGTACTTTGGGTGCTTGCACCAATTCCCTGATGTCCTTTTCCTCAATGCCTACGCCCACCCAAAAGTTTGTATGGTACAGAAGTTTAACCCCTGAAGAAGTGTGTGTACGCACACGAAACGCGTAGGGCTAATTTATTCACTGTTGGACATTATTGGACATTGAAGGTGAAGTAGGCTCTGTGCTGATTTTCACTACCCGGTGAGGAGTAGCAGAGGAGTCAGGATCGCCGTTCCTTCAAGTATCGGCAAAAGGTCCCGCCCGCGTGTGACGCAACGTCCGGTGACATCACTACCGGTCCTGAATTGGCACGGGACTTGGAGAAACACACCGGAGACGTCGCTTTCGGGTCCAAGGAACCAGGATACACGGGAGAGCTTATGGTGATCTGGGGGCCCAGCAAATCCTCTACACGTGGACGATAGAATTCATCAGTCTAGCTGACGTGCATTGCCTTTACCCTTCTGCCGTCCTGTGAGTTGCACTCAGGTTTTACCCAACCGGATTGGTGTTGCTGCTAATGTCCAACATTTTATTCATTATAGTTATATTAAAACTAACTTTTATTCCTTAGCTTTGCTTTTGTGGTTGTCAGTCCTGTCTGTGTTTGTTAGTCCTGTTTGTGTTGTTGGTATGTTCTGTGAGTTCATGTCTGTATGAATCATCATAGCTGTGTTGCACTAAATATCTCTTATTTTTATTTCATGTTCCACTCCCTATGAATGAGATTGCATCTGGTCATCACAAGAACGACAGGTTGCTGATCATTTTGGAATTTGAACTACCTTCACTGGATATCCAGGAATCCACCTAATTGGACTTATTAGGCGCCGGTATACCTCTTTGTTTTATTCTTGTGTTCTGATTGTACCATCAGATTATCATCAGGCTGCCTAGCTTGCCACTAGGGACACCCTCATATTAGGGTATAGTATATAATTCCATTAGCGCTATCCACATCACTATTTCTTTTTCCTATAGTACAGAAGCGCTACCCTTGAACCGGTGGTGCACGTGGTTTAGGTACTTGCCGGAGAGTCCAGTACCTGGTGTGGCCGACTAGCAACATGGATCCGCTGATCCAGCGACATCATCGTCTATGACGGCATCCGCCTCTGCGTGGGGTGAACTCCGGTAAGAGGATCTCACCTTTGAGAGTCTCTTTAAAAGAGGTGGTCTGGTCCCAGACCACAACTCACAATTTACCACGCGGCATCTTCACTGATGCCTATTCTTAATGCTAGCAGCTACTGGGGAAAGGTCCCTGACTATGGACTTTCCCTGTAGCAACCACAAGCTATTTGTGAGTGGGGCCTATCATGGACCTAAGGGGTAGTCTGGTATAATATGGGTGTCACTGACACCCAGACCCTACCTTCCCCTTCTCTGTCCTGGCTCCAACTGCCTCCTCATGCTCTAAGTGCGCCAAATGTTTCAATCCTCTCCTCAGAGGATCCAGGGAGCCCTATTGGTTGTACCGTGTCACATGTTGATTACTCCCAGAGCCTTCTGAGTAATGTAGTTCCCATGTGGAGTTGTAAAGAAGATGGCTGCTGCTACTCTATGCATGTGCATCTCTCCCCAAATGGCCACCGATGCCTCCCAACACTCTGCGCATGAGCGAGGTGCTATTGCGCATGCGGGATGGGCAATTTGACGCTGGGTGCACCCCGGAGCTTTTCAGAGCACCGGTGCTCTCTCGCTCTCCTGCCCTACATGCTTCCGGCACCCGCTGAAGCCGCCCGTAGCCTCCGCAACCTCTCCTTTTCCCCGCATCCTCAACGAGGTAAGGGGGGGACCTGGCTACATAGGTATGTGTGTGTTATTTATTTAGGAGATTCCTAGGTGGAGATTCACTTATCGGAAGTACAGTTTAATGCAGTGCGACCCGGCTTTCACTGCTATTCAAGTCAATGGCAGTTAATGCGGGATCGCAGTGCATTAAAACAGGTTAGTGAATCTCCCCCAAATGATCAGTAGTTCTGGAGACACTGGATCCTGTCAAATATATTTTTTAAATATTTCTGCCACTTTGGGGAAAATAAAACCTCAAAGTCATTCATTGGTAGTTCTGTTCATTATACGTTTTGCAGATTGTGATACATTTAAAGCAGAAATTCACTGCATACCCCCTCTTCCATTCCCCTTTTTTTGGAGGTGATCTAAACAAGGCCATCTTCTAGCGTTTGACTGAGTCACCTTCGAAAAGTTTAAAATTCTGGGGAAATGTAATTATTCAAAAGAAGGACTTTTTTTGCTGAAGTTCGCAAACAAAGCAAGATTTTTTTTTTTCCGGTAAAAAATGTATTAAAAATTTGAAAACTTCAATCTGCAGGTCCCATTACACTTTGTACACTGCCATTTATGGTCAATTATGTTAACAAATGGCAAAATTAGCAAAACTGGCAATATTTTGAGTCATGTTCGTGAATATGGAAAATTTGAGAAGTTCTAAAAACACTTTGCAAACCACATTTGAAGCATATTTACTGGTTGAGCCGCATATTTTTCTGATCTAATTGGAGCTGTTCATGGATATTTTAGTTACTTGTACATGCTGTAAGTTTTTAAGACTTCAGAAATAGCTTTTCAATATAAATTTCTGAAAGCAACCACTACTTCTAAAAGATCAAAGTAGTATGGACCGTGGTGTTTAAAAATTAAATGCAAAATGTAATACTGGTTTAAATGTCTACCACTTTTTCTATAGTTTTTCATGTGTAGCTTTTCTTTAGAGCATCTTTATCTATACTATTCAGTGATTTTCTTGAAAGAAATTTCAAGGGGTCACTGGCCACACAATACATTTGTGGTGTCCCTTAAAATTATACCTCTGTTTCTGTGTATGCGTATAGATATGGCTTCTTGTACAGTTAAGTGCTCAATGTTATATATATATGCTGCTCATGTACAGTATAAAATAAATATTTTATGCCATATTGAACGTTTATAGAACTAACGTGAGATTTTTCATCTATAGATTCAAAATGGAAATTGAATTCATCCCATTGCCTGGATAATCAATTTTGCTATCACATACCATTTTCTAATTCTACTGCCATATTTACTGTCAGATATCTGGCTTTTTCAAAAGAGAAGTCGAAAACTAACCTGCAGCAGACATGACAACAACTCTCGCTGATGTTCTGTGAGAACAGAAGCCAATGTTGCAACTGCAGAGAGGCTCAGAGTGCGTACTCTTAAATTTTCTGATGACGAAACATGTATGCTTGTTGAGACAATTGGGAGGTCTACAGTATGATTTAATAATGGGCAGATTAAAGTTTAAGAGCAGTAAATAACATGCAAATTATTGTGAATGCAGTCAACAGCATCGGAGTCTTTACAAAAGCTGTGCAATACTGCAGAAAGTTCTTATCAGATATAAAGCACGTTGAAGGAAATAATGCCCAAAGTACGCAGACACCAGAGAGGAGTAGGTGCTGCCACCCTCCTGCCTCCTCAATGTCTACTATACAGATTAAGAGCACCAACTAAAATCCACCATGCATGATGGAATAATACAAGGCACCTGAGGTGTTACTGACACAGCTTGTAGTGTTCAGGGGGAAGAAGAAGTTATGCACTGTTCACAAACACCTTCACATGCGCTACTAATGCCACTATACTGTAAATAATGTGAATCGCCTTATCACGAAATTAAATAGATAGCCAATGTTTCTGTGAAAAAAAAGTGGTATTTTAATAACTAAATATTGTAATAATAAATGTAGGCACAAGAGTAAATATTTTTGTAGAGACAGTAAAATATGATGTTAATTCATATGATATTACATCAGGTTATTGTAAAATCTATAATAACATCCAAAAACATATGTAATATGAAAGGAGAAAAAGCGGAGCACTGCCAGAAAATTGAAAAAAGACTGGGGCAAAAATTAATAAAGATTATTTATTGGGCATATTGGCCAAAAAAAGACAGACACACAAGGTTAAAACTCTGACGCGTTTCCCGCCGTGGAGGCGCTTTATTTGATAAAGCGCCTCCACGGCGGGAAACGCGTCAGAGTTTTTTTTTTTTCAACCAAAAGTTTTTTATTTTTGTTGAGTGCATGGTACAATAATCACATTTTCTTCCAACCCATTGTCTTATACAAATGTATCCACAACAACTCAAATTATAATTATACTCTCAAAAGACATACTAGGGATACGAACAGACCAACAAGACGTACCGACATACTACACCAGGGGGGGGGAGGTAGAAAGGGGGGGGCGGGGAGGGGGATGCCATCGAACGATTCCAGTTCAGCTGGGCTCCACATAAGGGTTGTGGTTCTCGCTGCTTCCCGTACTTCTTGGGCTTATAGGACAGCTGATCCGCAAGATCGCATAGTGACTGCTGTCGTAGCGTTGGTTGCTGAACTCTTCTGGAGTATCTTGGCTCTTGTCTATCCTTTTCTCTGCCCCTTTTATTTATCTCCTTGTTTTGACAAACGTCTATGTCTCCCTGTCTTGTACACTTCATCCAAGGAGAACGCGTCTACAACTATTAAAGCAGTATATTGGAGGCGTTGACCCCAGGGATATCGTTCAGAGCTAGCCATGGTGACCAGACTTTGAGAAAATTTGTGCCGGTGTCGTTAACCAGACTTGTTAACTGTTCCATCCGGCAAACGAGCCAAATTCGATTTCTGATTTTTGGGATGTTTGGTGTGTCCGGTTGCTTCCACAATGCTGCGAGTTCGCACCTCAGGGCGGTTGCAAAATGTGCAATTAATTTGTGCTCCGACCTGTTTAGCCCCTGAGTGCGTCTGGCCAGCAGAAACAACCAGGGGTCCAAAGGGATCGTGCAGTCGAGAATTCTCTGAAGCCAATTTCTGATCTCCTCCCAGATTGGGAGTACCTTGGTGCAGCCCCACAGCATGTGTAGCAAGTCTGCCTGCTCCCCACATTGTTTAGGGCACAATGGGGGGTAACCTCTGACAAACTTTGATAATCGTGTTGGAGTCAGATACCACCTCATTAGGACTTTATACGCGTTCTCCTTTAATGTCGTGCAAATCGAGCTTTTAGCTGCCGCCAAGCTAATTTGATCCCAGTCTTTGTCCTCTAATGTGTCTCCTAGATCTCTTTCCCACCTGTTCCTATATTTTAATGTCACGTCAGCGTCAGGAGTTGGACAGACCACCGCTTTATACATTGTAGAGATAAGTCCCTTGGTTCCTGATCCAACAGAACAGAGCTGCTCAAAATTAGTGCGTTTAGCGCGGATGGGAAATTTGTCATAGAAAGCTCTTAGCTGGAGGTATCTAAAGAATTCTGAATTTGGAATTGACTTTTCAGACTTAATTTGCTCAAACGATTTAATCGATATTCTACCCTCCAGGTGTCGAAGGCGAGTATAACCCTTCTGTGTCCATGTAATAAAATCTTTCTTCTGCAGGCCCGGAGCGAAATCAGGGTTCCCCAAAATTGGGGTCATCAAGGAGTGTTGTCTCATCAAGACGTGCTTATATTTGCTTTTGTCCCAGACTGCCAAAGAGCTGACTACCGCGGGGAGCGGGTTTGTGAAGTCCTTGCGGACCTTGTTTGGAAGCCATATCAGGTCCTGCAATGCCACCGGGGCACAGCAGGCCGCCTCCAGCGCTACCCATCGCCTCTGGATAGGGTGGGTATGCCACTGGATGATTTGGGTTAATTGGGCCGCTCTATAGTACGACAACAGGCAAGGTACCGCTAGTCCTCCTTTTGTAGTGGGTCGAATTAGTATACTAGTTTTGATACGGGGGGTTTTATTACCCCAGATAAATTGCACCATTGCGGACTGTAACCGAAGGATCTCCTCCCTATTTATTGGGACCGGAAGAGTCTGAAATAGGTATAGTATCCTGGGTAGGAGATTCATTTTCAGTGATTGGATCTTCCCGATCCAGGATATGTTGTACCCTGCCCATTTCCGGAGATCTTCCTTCAGTGTCCGAATTAATCTGGGGTAATTCGCTTTATAAAGGGTATCTGATTGTTTTGTGATATTTATTCCTAGATATTTGATGCAGAAGGCTTGCCATTTGAATTCAAAATTTAGTGTGATCAATTTCTCAGTGGCCTTAGGTAAATTGATATTCAGTGCCTCTGATTTTGCCTGGTTAATTTTAAATCCCGATATTGTATTAAATTCCCCTAGTAATTGGAAGACGTTCGGCAGAGAGGTGAGGGGCTGTGATAGAGTGAGTATCACGTCATCAGCATACAGGGCCACCTTGTGTGGCTGGTCGCTGATTTGGATACCTGTTATATTTGGGCTGAGACGGATGTGTGCCGCCAGGGGTTCAATACAAAGCGCAAAGAGGAGGGGTGACAGGGGACAGCCCTGTCTAGTGCCGCTCTTTATCTGGAATTCTTCCAAAGGGAAGCCCTGGTGTCGGACCTTCGCCGTCGGTCCCTGATACAAAGCGAGAATTGCCTCTATCATTCTCCTTCCCAGCCCGAACGCCCCAAGCGTCGCCCTCAGGTAGGGCCAGTCTATTCTGTCGAACGCTTTTTCAGCATCTAGACTAAGCACCATAGACGGGATATGTTTTTTCTGCGCCAGATCAATTAAGTCAATAATCCGTCTGGTGTTATCAGCTGCTTGTCGACCACATATGAACCCTACTTGATCAGGATGGACCAACTTGGACAACACCTGGTTAAGGCGATTAGCTAACAGTTTGGAAAAGATTTTTATATCCGAGTTTATTAACGAGATGGGTCTGTAGCTTTTACAGTCCGCTGGGTCTTTTCCTTGTTTGTAGATTACAGAGATTGACGCCTGGAGCATCGAGCTCGGGATAGGGGCACCATCCAGAAAGGAATTACATAGTTTTAGTAAATGAGGAGCTAGTATTTTACGAAATTTCTTATAATAGAGGTTGGAAAAGCCATCTGGGCCTGGGGCCTTGGCTGCTTTCAATGACTTCATTACCTCTAGAAGTTCCTCGCTAGTAAATTCTGCCTGCAGTGCGTCCCTCTCCTCTCTGGTTACTGTAGGCAGCTGTGCCTCAGTCAAGAACGTCTTAAGCCGTGTTTGTGTGGTTGGCGTATGAGCCACCTTCGCCCCATCGTATAGGGTCTCGTAATATTCCTTAAATTCATTGACTATTTTTTTTGGGTCCGAGGTCAGGTCCCCTTGTTTTGTTCGAATTGTATGAATTTGGGAGACCTGTTTTTTGTCTCTTAGCTTATTGGCAAGTAGGGTATCTGGCCTGTTTGCTTTTTCAAAATATTTCCGCTTAGTCCATGTCAGCTCTTTTTCAGCCCGGGAGGTTAACAGAATATTCAGTTTGGTTTTGGTGTCTAGCAACTCCTTAAGGGTCATCGCGTCTTTATTCTTTTTGTGTCAAGTTGAGAGGACTGCTAATTCTGCTTGTAAGTGATTGATTTTTTTTGTCCTTCTCTCTCTTTCGCCTGCTTGCAATCCTCATGAGCTCTCCTCTCAGAGTCGCCTTATGGGCCTCCCATAAGATAGCCTGCGAAGTCACACTTCCTATATTCTCCTGAAAATATTCCCTGATCTTGTCCCCTACGTTTTGTGCAATTGCGGGGATCTTTAGTAAAACTTCATTCAGTTTCCAGTTCGCTCCTGGTCTGTCTAGAATAAAATCGGAGCACCGCAGCTCTATCGGCGCGTGATCTGACCATGAAATATCATGGATGCCCGAGTGGGAGATCTGTGAAACCATTCTACTAGAGACAAAGAGATAGTCTATCCTACTATATCTGTCATGGGGGTGGGAGTAGAATGTAAATTCTTTGTCCTGGCGATGTTGTTCCCTCCATATATCTAACAGGTTATTGGTTCTCAACCCTCTATTCCAGGTTTGCCTAATTTTTGAGTTGACTTTGCCACTCGGGGTGCATCTATCCATTGCTGGATCTAGTGTCTGATTAAAATCGCCCCCTAGTATTATGCACCCCTGCGCTATCTTCCGGAGGATGGAGAAGAACCTTTCCAGGAAGGCTTCTGTGCCTGTACTTGGTGCATAAACACTTGCCAGTGTGACCAGCTGACCTCTGATTTCGCCGTTTATAATCAAAAATCGGCCGTTGTAGTCTTTTTTGATGGTCTTAATCACGAAGGGCAAACGGTTATGCAGTAGTATGGCTACTCCTCTTTTTTTTTTGTTGGCTGAGGCTGAGAACCAATTCCTAAATCTATAGTCAATAAATGTTGGTGAACTTGTTTTGGAAAAATGAGTCTCTTGTAAGAGAATTATGTCGGGGTCTGTTTTCTTGTATGTCGCTAAAGCTATCCTGCGCTTCCCCGGATTATTAAAGCCTTTCACATTGTGTGAAATGACAATGATATCTTTATTCATGTGTGTATTTGCAAACCTTCTCTCTATTGCAGTCAGCCATCGGAGCCCTCGATGTCAGCGCTGAGGGTCTTTCAATTCTTTCCAGAGCTTCGGGCCGCCGTCTGAAAGCATAAGGGGGAATACATATTCTATGTTGACTTTCTCTCTGAACACTTTGCGCGTAAGGGTGTTCCTTACTCCTATTCGGGAGTTCTTGGACTGGAATCCTCTCTGCCGAGACCTGTGGCTGTGGGGAGGGGATACAGAGGAAAACACATTGAGGGGACGTACATACACATATAACACTTATTGAAACATTTAAGAACTGTCGGGTGAGTGGGCGAGAATAAGCTCCCCCACTCACCTTCGTTGCCTCACTTAGGCGTGCAGCCCTGGCGGAGTCTGGGATGGCCCTCCATCCCCCTCTCCCGTCTCGAATGGCTGGCCTAAGGGGGTCTTGCATGGGCCACGCTCGGGGCTTTTCCCCTGCGCCCATGTGGAGACTCATGTTCAAGGCTTACGTGAGGGGCAACCTCCCTCCCCCCCTCCCCCAACCATGCTATCTACTATTGTAACTCCAACCTCGTACTTGTCTAAGCTATTTCTTTAACTCTTAACCCGTAAAATAACTTGTGGGGTATAACCTATTACTTGTAACTGCTAGTCCCTGCTGACTGCCTATCTTCTAGACTGCTTGTCCCTGTTCTCTTAGTGTGGTATGTGCGGTGAAGTCTCTGGGTTCGGAACTAATTTGGCCCTTAGTTAACCATCCCATCTAACCGCTTGTGTCTCTTTAAACTATGTGAGGAATCTGTGTGTTGAAGCTCTATCTATCTCATGTGGGTGTAGTGTGTGTGCTGGCAGGTCTCTGTAGCCACTGTAGATATATCAATATTTTATTAGTCTTTTCTTCTCTTTTTTTCTCTTTCTCTGCCGCCCGCCGTCACTGGGTGGGCCGCGTCCTGGGCCTTCCTTTGTTTGCGTCGCCCATCTCTCCTTCCCGCCGTCTTTTTGAATGACCGGCTGTGTCCTTCCCTTCCCCGCTTCTCGCGAGATTTGTGCTTCTTCTGCCGCCGGCTGTCAGGGGTTTTCCTGTCTCCTTCGTCTGCCCCCTCCAAGATGGCGTCCGCTCCATTTCCGGTGACGTCTTTCCGTTGGGCGCCATTTGCTCTGCATCAGCCCGCGTGAGAGGATGTCTCTTCACCTGTTCCCGCGCTGATGCGCCCTCTACTTCCGTGAAGACGCCTCGTGGTGAAGCTGCTTCTGTGGTGCCATGCTGGGTGTCGTGCGTTTCACTGCGGCCGGCCATTTTCCTTTCCAGGTAAGGTTTTACCTTTTGCAGGCTTGAGGACTTTCTGGGTAGACCTTTTTCTCCACTTGTGGCGGCACAGGACTTTGCGGACATGGTGTTAACGGCGGGCTTAGTGGTGTAATCACGCGTCAGAGTTTTAACCTTGTGTGTCTGTCTTTTTTTGGCCAATATGCCCAATAAATAATCTTTATTAATTTTTGCCCCAGTCTTTTTTCAATTTTCTGGCAGTGCTCCGCTTTTTCTCCTTTTCTATTTTTGCTCCAGTGGTGTTGCAGTACGCCCCGGCTCTAATCTTTGCAGATCAGCTGTCGTCATCAGAGGATTTCCTCTAGGAGCTGCAGAGTGGATCCGGCTTTTGAACCTGTGTACGGTCTACACCCTTACCCCTCACCTGCCTCAGGACGGACTACAGCTGACGGGGACGAACGGCTACAGCCCTGGATCGCTCTCCGTTTTTCCTGCAGTGACCACCACCCCCCAGACTCCATTGGATGTTACATCGCGGCATCACCATCGTGCACCCGGTAAGGCGGTGGGAGACTCTGCTTGCAGGTCTCTACTACCAACAGCCAGTCCTGTTACACCAGGGAGCCATTACCGCAGTCCCAAGTGAGGAGGTTGTTTCCATCTTATACGGGGGGCTGGTACCATCGGCTATGTCGGTGTTTAACCCGACATCTCGCAGGTGAGGCAGGTGTCACACAGACCCACACATTACATCGGGTTCATCACGGGACACTCCATGCTTTATTTATTTTTATGCCGGTTTATGTGATTTCCTGAATATACAGCACTTGCCATATTTGCAGCTTCCAAGTGGGGATCTTCCCCGTTTTTCTATATGTAATATGAAGACTTTAAGTTTTTTTGGTAAAATAATAAACATAAATATGCATTAGAATTTCACAAATGTTCAAGCTACTATATTGTGTACCTTTTATAGAGCCTTTCTGGCATTAAGCTGATTAGTGCATTCCACATGCACAAACCATATCTTCTGGGGAGGAGACAGTATCAGCAGGTCAGGAAATACAGATCCTGACCTTGGAGCCTGTCCCTTCAAAGGAGACACACACACTGAAAAGGGAAAGTGGCTCTTGAAGTGTGCCCTCAGCCACAGCAACCTAGCATGTCCCAGCCACGGCAACCTAGCAGGTTTAAGCCAAGAGAAAATCAATATTTTCCAGCAGATTTTCAGAAGACAGATGTAGATTTCATCCAGGACAGATGTTGCAAAGCAGGGCCCTGATGCAAAAAAATAACATGCTGCATGAGGACATGTGCTACCTGGCTCAGTGCTTCAAGTTTCATACCAAAAAAATGTAGTACCTACATAAAATAAAACAATTAAGCAAAACAAAAATAAAATATTCAATTAAAAAAGCTAAATTGTGTTACCTCATAAAATAGTAAGTAATGCTCAGCAAGGATGCAAAACACAAAATGCAGAATGCTTATTCTGAACTACGGTGTGGCCCATCTAGCAGACTATTCAAGTGTTTAAGCCACATACTTCTTCACATGACATTACTTCATCTCAGGCAACCCCAACTAACATACTGAGCTCTTGACTTTAAGTACTCTTATGCCCTCACTAGCTTGCATATGGCCTCATTATATTCACAGTCTGTGTAGATTTGTGTGTCTCATTATATCTGGGACGTGCCCTACCACATCAATTTGTCACTGTAGTAAGAAACCCAAACTGGCATCCACATCCTGTGTCACCTAAGGTTTAAAAAATAAAATAAAAATAATAACATTATTAGCAAGCATGCCACATAGTGTATTCATAGTGCCTATCTCAAAGTCCTAAAATATAGATCACTGATGCAGCATAAGGGAGTTGTGATATGACCCTGGAATGTCTGCTGCACATTTAGGGAGTGATTTTATCTGGGTTGCAGATAATCTCCTCCTTTTTGCAGGTGGTGCTTTGTCAACATGTACACAATCTATGGCACTCATCATATTGGTAACCGTGCTAGGCAGTAAAAGGCTAACATACTGTAAGGTATTACCGTCCTATTATGTATCTCTTATCGGTAGCTTGCCTTTTCATGGCTTTAAGTACTTGGCATAAAAAGCTTGAGAAGGGGGTCTGCGCTATTCCACGTGCAACAACAAAAATAGGCTGAAAAGGCAAAAAAACATAATGAGCAGTGTAACTTGTCCAAACCAGACATGGCATGAGTCTGGCCAGTCAGGGAATCTGGTGTTTCTCCCTTTAGCTTCTCATACAGAGCTATTATCCCATTACTGCTTAAACGATAACCCTTTAGCACGCCTCCTTATTGAGCCCTACCAGCTTCTCTCTTTCTCTATATACCCAGGGCCTGAACTGTCTCTTTCAGGCAGACTTTTCCTCCTCCCCCTATATCCCTCTGTTCTCCCTCTGTCTCTCCTCCTACTTCTGTCTCTCTCCCTATCTTCCTCAACCTGTTTCTCTCTTATCTGCTTCCACACCACAAGCAGCAGTCCCAAGCCTTCTATTTTTGTCAGCATTAGAAACAGTAAGGGAAATATGAGGGTATACATAGGCTGTAAAGCACTGCTATGGCCTGCCTGAACCAGGTGATAATTATTTGTGTTATAACTATGTAGGAACCAGGAACAGGAGGAATATTTTTATATGATTTTATCAACACACTGTTTATATTACCACCTGCGTCGTTCTCTATTTATTATTATTACAACTTTTTTATTTCTGCTTTTGGCTGTCCCTTTCTGATACCCTGTGGGGTTTATTTGCTGGCTAGCAACCATTTAGCCTAGGATATTAGGATCCTTGACTTATCTTAGTCTTGATCTATATCAATACACGGAGTGCAACTTTGGAGATCTGGCGTGACGCCTTTGTCATACAATTCTGTTTTTAGATAATTATTTCTGGTATTAAGCCAATTACCTATCGTTGCACATAGCTGTTTGATGATTCACATATGTTCATACTTTTCAGTAGTTAATAGCAACTGTCGGGTTAATTTAACACATTGATATCACTGCTATAAAATTGCGTTACTTTAAGCATTAACACATTCATGACTATGCTGCTAAAAATAAAGCACTTTTTTGTGGTAATACCGCATTTTTGCTACCACGTCGTTCAGATGTTGCAATATATTTCAAATATACAAGATCTCCAACACAGCAGCAAAACCGGGAGGCAAAATAATCTACAAGCTGCATATGTGGTTGTGACTTCAACAAAAACATATCAGCCTTCAGGGTATTTATATGTATGCCAAAATGGCCATGGGGGTAGTTTTCGGATGAAAATTCCTGTAGACATGAAAGGGATTTTTGGTCCAAAACATCCAGAATGGCCATTTCGGCATGTCTAAAACTAACCATTAGTTTCCGGGTTTTCTTTAGATCACTAGCATGTGCAGGGTACTAGAGACAAAGTTCATATTATCTTACATTTGTAAATCAGGTGAAATGTTTTTTTGTAAAAACATTTCAAGAAAACTGAAAGTTTTGCCATACAAGTCAGTAAGTATTAAAAGTCAATATGCAAGGCTACTTGGCCCTTTATATACTACCATTTATGGATATTTTTGCAAAATTCTGGTGAAAATTGAAAAAATGATAAAATTGACAATTTTAAACAATGTTATACAGTATTTCTCAAAAATGTTCATGAAAACGCAAAATGTAAGAAAAAATTTGAGAAATTGTCAAAGCAAATTTGAAGGAATTAGCAAATCTCTAACCTTCATCTCCAATTCAGAAACCAGTCTTTCCACTGGTGAAGTTATTAATTAAAGTGGAGAGAATCTGCATTCACTTCCCTGAGGGTATATTTCATATTAATGCAGTTCCTGGGTTTGCAGTAGTAGTAATGGGGTAGCTGTCCAGCTGCCCTACTTCAAACTACTATGCACCTCTTGTCCATTTCAATCACTCCTTATGGACTTTCACATATCTTCACCCCAATATATATACCAGGCGGCATAAGATAAAGGACACAAGCCAACTAATTCAAGAAACAGCTACCACAACTTTGTCACAATCTTACCTACATAAACTCAATACACATGTATGCGGATGACATAATCTTATATGCACACAGCCCTAACCTCTGACATTGGACAAGTACTTCAATCTGACTTTTTGAGACTTGAAAATTGGATTTCCCAAAACAAACTGTTTTCAAACACCGACAAGACTGAAACAATGGTATTTGGGACCAAGGCTAAATAAAGCTTCCAATGAAGGAGCTACAGATCAGAATAAACTCTAATACTATCCTAGCCCCTGTCACTAGTTTCAAATATTTGGGCTTATGGTTTGACCCACATTTAACATTTGGGTATCACATTGATACCCTGATATCCCAAATCTATGCCAAACTAGGATTACATTATAGGAACAAATCCTCCCTAAGTCTGCTGGACAGAAAGTGCATCACACAGCAGATGCTGATGCCAATTAAAGAATATGGGGACATAGTACAGGTAAACCCCGATATAACGTGCCTCATTATACCGCGATTCGGTTATAACGCGGTTTTCCCGTGGCTCCCGTTAAAAAAAAAAAAAAAAAAAATTTAAATTTAAATTATTATTTTTTTTTTGCACACTGCACACACTGCACACACTGCACACACTGCACACACTGCACACACTGCACACACACTGCTCACACTGACACACACTGCACACTGCACACACACTGCTCACACTGACACACACTGCACACACACTGCACACTGCACTCACACTGACACACTGCACACACACTGCTCATTGCTCACACTGCACACACTGACACACTGCTCATTGCTCACACTGCACACACTGCACACTGCACACACACTGCTCACACTGACACACACTGCACACTGCACACACACCCCTCCCAATACACAAATACATAAATCAGCCTTACCTTGGGGATGATTGGTGAGGCATGTGGCTGCAGGAGGGGGGGGGGGGTGCCGGTGGGGGTGGTGCTGCGGTGGAGGGGGATGATGGCTGCGGGGGCCCCCGATGCTGCGGGGGCTGGTGGGATGGCCCGGTGCAGTGCGGGGGGGCATGGGAGGGTGGCAGGACGACCCTGCGCTACAGCGGGGCCAGGGGGCCCGGTATTGCGGCGCGAGGGCCCTGTGCTGCAGCGGGGGGAAGCCGGAACCGGAGGGGCATCCCCCCTCCCATCTCCTGTCCCGCGGTGACAGGGAACCCGAAGCCGGGACCAGAGGGGCATCCCCCCTCCCATCTCCTGTCCCGCGGTGACAGGGGAAGCTGAAGCCGGAGGGGGATCCCCCCTCCCATCTCCTGTCACGCGGTGACAGGGGGAAGCCGGGACCGCGGGGTAAATATGCGCTGATGCGGCGGCCATTTTTTTTTAAAATTACCGCGACCCCGTTACTAACGCGGTGGTCTCGGGGTGGACCCCGAGGACCGCGTTATAATGGGGTTTACCTGTATATGGCACGGCACCTCAACACAACTTGGCAAACTTGATACCCTCTACAACTCAATATGCCGCTTTGTCCTCCAATGCAATTACAACACACTTCTCTGCGAAATGCTCAAAGAACTAGATTGGTCATCACTTGAGTCTAGGCACAAAGTTCCCCTTTCCTGTCTTGCCTTCAAATACTTTCTGGTCAAGCTACACGCCTATCTGAACAATCTCCTCACCCCTACCACATGCAGCACTTAACATCTGAGATCTGACTCCAAAAGTCTGTTCATGGTCGCAAGGTTCAACAAAGTATCCAGCCGCTCCTCCTTTTACTGTGCACCCCAAAACTGGAACAGTCTACCGGAGACAATCACTGCCACCACCAGTCTAAGTTCTTTCAAAACTTAAATTGTCTCATATTTGAATCTGATGTGCACTGTTATATATATGCCTCTTATATATAATATCTTTAACTGTGCATGCAATGTCTTGTATATAATGTACTGTATAATCCTTTTCCCTTAATGTAACTATGTATTTGTAACCATTTATTTGTCATTATAACTCTGTGCCCAGGACATACTTGAAAACGAGAGGTAACTCTCTATGAATTACTTCCCGGTAAAACATTTTATAAATAAATACATAAACATTGCTTTTTTACATCTCTACATCTAAGGAAACAAAACACAGCTAAAATACTGTTGCCAGCTTCTCTGCTTTCATATTTACAGTTACACTGTTATATTACTGTACAGTATCTGCACTTACTTGTAATCCAATCGTTATGTACATGTTTATTCTGCTTTGCTTTGTGTTAACTCTGATTGGCTTCCTACTTATGACTAAAATATCTTTGTAATTATATCGTCTACCCAGTTTAAATGTCATGCATTTCCTTTGCTGCCAAACATTTCCTAAAAATAGAATAGTCTCGACTGAAAATGTCAATCGAATTTAATGGGGGTATATAAAAATTATTTTGTTTGCTAATTTGTTTACTCCAATTAGGTTTATTGATTAAATGCCCTTATAATAGATGGTAAAGTCTTTGGGGGAAGGAACTCCTTTCTCCCAATGTTACATGTATGTCTTTATGTACTTATCTCTTCTGTATTATTATATTCCCTGTATTATATTAATATTGTAATGTTGTAAATATGCTAAAGTGCTGCCTATCGTGTGGGTGCTACAAAAAATATACATACACATACAGTAAAGCATTCACTGTCAGTCTCTGTACCACTAACAAAATGAAAAAAGTACACTGAAAATATTTTCTTTGAATCAAGTATATTTACTGAAATAATTACTAAATGTTTGGTTTGCAACCATAAGAGATCGGTACACATACTGAATGTCAATTAATTTGTTTAATAAAACTAAGGTAATCTCCATCCATATGATAGGAATGTTGTAATAGTAAACATCAAACTGAGAATGTTCTGAATGATGTGCATTGAGAAGCCACAAAGTTTTACATATTTATGAAAAGACAGTCATATGAGGGGAGTGAAGCGGTAATTCTGTGCTAGCCCTAGGTAAAGTTGATTTCCTACTTGAAAGACTTAAGCTTTTATTTCCTTTGACTTGCATTTTATACTTTGAAGTTTTTTTCTCCTGTGAAACAGAGAACATGTTTCCTGAATCACACTGAGCAAGAATATTAATTGTCTGCTTCCAGATATATCTTGCAGATGTGTGTGAAATCCTGTTCATCTGAACCACACATTATGTTTTAAATACGTAAATATCTTAGAATGGTCGTTTCAAAATATGTTTTCTCATTGTGAGTTGATGAATGCTTACTAGCTGTCTAGCAAAAATATTTGCAGTCTTTATGGTTTAGAAAATTAGAGGTCTGACACATATTTAATCAAAGAATTTGAAGGCAAATAGACACGCCGACTGATTTCCCGGGGCTCCTGGTGGTCGATCAGAGTGGGAGATGAGGGAGTTTGGGTGTCCCAACAAAGGAGTCAAATACAAATACCATAATAAATTATATTTAGGCTATTCATGAAATAATAATAATAGCATGTTCTTGTATAGTGCTGCTAGTTTTACGCAGTGCTTTACAGAGACATTTTGCAGGCACAGGTCCCTGCCCCGTGGAGCTTACAATCTATGTTTTTGGTGCCTGAGGCACAAGGAGATAAAGTGACTTGCCCAAGGTCACAAGGAGCCAACACCAGGAATAGAACCAGGTTCCCCTGCTTCAAACTCTCAATGCCAGTCAGTGTCTTTACTCACTGAGCCACTCCTAAAAGCAAGAAACATGAGCAGTCTTTCAAATGAATGGATAGCCATTTTGTATTAAAAGCTCCTGTAGCTTAGTGCAGGGGTGGGCAAACTTAGGTTTATGGGCTTTATTGGGTAGTCATCTTAATAAGTGTTAGGGATATTAGAGTAAGGACTGTATAAACTCCTTACTAGACCTTAGGGGTCGGCTGATCATGAGTTTAGCATGCCTAGCTGTCCACTTGGGATGCTAGGTCTTAATATGGTAAAATATTTTTTAATACCTTTTTAATTTTATTTAGTTATGTTTATTGTTGGAGGTGTTGTGTTTTAAGTTAATATCTTTCATGTTGCAAAGGCCTTCAAAGCATTCCTTTGCAATGTATCGAAAAGGGTTAAATAACTTTGCTACATCATGTGTAAACATACACAATTTTAGCGGGCTCAAAACCAAAACCCACTCTATTATATATGCATGTTTTTATATGTTTGTCTCATTTGGAGTGCCAAAAAATACATGTAGCAGACTTTGACATTGAGCCAATTTAGATATTGACAGAAGAGCGATGCATACAGTATATCACTACATCATTTAATTAAAGTACTCATCTGTTTATGATGGAGATTTAGAGGGAATACCATCGAATATTTAAATGTGTATTCAGAAGCATGGAACACTCACAGCTCAATCCTGGCAGACACTGTTCCCGGCATTGCAGACTTTTGCTTGTTTCTCTGCAGGGCAGAGACAGTAAGTGGCTACATTGGTATGTGTACAAGTGTTCCTGGCCAAGCTAGGGACTACATGACAGTAATTGCCCATTGGGTGTCTTACTATAATTTTACCATCCCTGTCACAATCAGATGCAATAACTCAGCCATGGCCTAAATCCTGAAGAGTGGTAGAGTGGAGGAGGGGGGCATGGTGAGCCCAGTACTCAGTCATTGTCTGAGTCTCAGCAAGTTGTGGAGTGCAGGAGGGGGACTAGGCATTACCCAGGATTCAACCATAGCCTGTGCCCTGCTAGTTGTGGAGCGGAGGGGTTCCTGTGGAAGTATTTTCAGATAGTGAAGTAGCATATCCTGATTACAGAATAACTACCCAATGATATATTCTCACTCCATAGAGAGGGGATATTAGCTCACACGAGTGTACCCACTAGGACTACAACCAATACCTGCAAAATGTTATGTGGGTGGGCATGTCAGCATGATGGGTAATATGGGGGTTAACAAGAAGAGTATCTGATTAGCCGTAGGGTAGAGACCAACTGGATACTTGGGAGCAGGTGTACTGACAACATTAATGGGGCCCAACACTACAGTCATTACCTGGACCCTGGATAACTGTTGAGTATGTGGGGAGTGTTTATGACCACAGGCCAATTGAGCGACGTTGGGGGGAGGTTGTACTGGGGAACTTAATGTTACTGTTGTCTAGTTTATCCAAGAGGGATATGAGATATTATGAACAATATTTTATATTTATATTTCAAGCATTTTTTCATGCTTTATAATGTTATTATACAATTTTCCTGCTAATTTTTGAGTTTTTGCCATAATTTTTACAAATCCCAAACTAAACAAATCAAGTTTTCACAAAACCAACTTAAAAAAATAAAAAAAACAAATAGAAACAGTACAACATTAAAACATAAACGGGCGCATGCGCGACGGACAAGGGTATGGAGGCATAAGTGAATAGCTCCGTGCCGCGCTCAACGAAGAATACATTAAAAATACCCAAAACCCACAAAATCTACATAAAACCTCTAGACATCACCGCATAAACATCCCAGGATGGCCCCGAAGAAGCCAGCAAGTCAAAAAAAGCAAAAGTTGGCCGATGTCAGGGCATACTTTGGAGGAACAGGCGCGAGTGAGAGAGCAGGAGAAATGGCGCCGGCTTCAAATCCAGATACCGACACGGAACAAGAGGGGAACGAGGAAGGAATAAGCAGTCAATCCCTTCTCCCAGTACGGCGCTGCGACTTCGAAAGACTTTATAATGATTTAAAATCCCTACTGCAGGCGGAAATTAAGGAGGTCAAAAGAGACGCGGTGAAGCTGGGCACCAGAACAGATGACCTGGAAAATAAAGTGATCTCACCATCAAAGCAGGAAAAAAAACGGAGAAGAAGACAGGCGACTTGCAGAGGCAAATAGATGAACTAAAAGAGCGGCAAGAAGATGCACAGAACTGCGACAGGCGGAATAACATCCGAATAAGGGGGGTCTCCGAGGAGGTGGGAGACTGCGAAGAGTTCACTGCGCGCTGGCTTGAATTCCTGCTGCCGGACTGTGGCAAGGAGGCTCTGGCCATGGACCGTTGCCATAGAGCCCTCCGCTCCCGACCAGGTCAAAACGAACAGCCACGGGACATTATTATCCGGCTACATTTCTACACTACCAGGGAGGCAGTCTTACGCCAGACAAGGGCCTACCATTTGTCGAATTCGAATATAATAAAATGCTCATTTCCAAGATTTGTCCCCCGTAACCCTATTGAGGTGTCGCAGCCTGCTGCCGGTCACTAAAGTTCTGCGCGAGCAGAACGTGCGGTACCGATGGACCTTCCCATTTGGGTTGCTGGTGGCGCGAAATGGGAGGTCCATCACGATGATAGAACCTGCAGAGGGGCCGGAGTCCCTAGCCAAACTAGGCCTGAAGGGTGCCCCTGTAAGGGCAGCGGACGAGGCAGACACACTGGAGCCCGAATGGAGCGGAGGAGCGGGCTCACCAAAGTCCAAGGGGAGCAAGCGGTGAAGGACTACAATAGCCACGATAATGGCTCACACAAAGTTAAAAGTTGTTCAGTTAAATCCCGAGAAAAGTTGCCTGCCTGTGAGTTATGGGATCTTCCTGCTTGGGAAAGCATGGCAGCTGTAATGACCCGGTGGAAAGGAGAACTTACCTCGAATCCTAAGCGGATCGTAGCGGAATTTAAAAACTACAGTACTTTGAAACGCTCTACGATGGTGGTAAGGTCATACACAATCAGAAAACAAGGGACAATCTCTGAGAATTTTTAAAAGAGGCGAACTTGCCAACACTGAGCAGGATGGAGAGAGAGGCGTTACAGAAAGACTTCTCTTTAGAAGAGTTAACGGAAGTTGTAAAGTCCCTTAAGCCAGGCAAGGCGCCCGGTCCAGATGGCTTCTCAAACCTCTACTACAAAAAAAATGTGAAAATTCTAGCCCCGCATATGCTGAAACTCTTTAATTCGGTCTTGCTAGGGGCCTCGTTCCCAGCACAGATGCTTCAGGCGTCTATCTCTCTGATCCATAAACCTGGAAAGGACCCGGCAGACTGTAAGAGCTACCGGCCCATCTCTTTGATGAATACGGACATAACATTTTTCTCTAAGCTTATAGCTAATAGAGTGGGTATCGTCCTTCCCAGGTTGATACATCCAGATCATGTGGGGTTTATCGGAGGAAGGCAAGCGGCAGACAATACCAGACGAATAATCGATTTGATTGATCTGGCTCAAAAGCAAAATATTCCGTCAATGGTATTAAGTCTGGACGCGGAAAAAGCCTACGATAGGATCGACTGGCCCTAACTAAGGGGGACGCTAGAAGCATTTGGCTTTGAAGGACGCCTATTGGGAGCCATTATGGCACTGTACGAGGGGCCGGCGGCAAGGGTGCGACACCAGGGGTTCCCATCGGAACAGTTCCAAATCCGCAGTGGCACGAGGCAGGGATGCCCATTGTCACCCTTGTTGTTCGCCCTCTGTATAGAACCCTTGGCGGCACATTTGAGAATCAACCCGGATATTTCGGGAATAACATTAAAAGAGCAGTCACATAAAGTGTCGCTGTACGTTGATGATGTGATCCTGACATTATCCAAACCTTTCACCTCTCTGCCCAATGTTTTTTCAACTCTAGGGAAGTTTAACAAAATTTCGGGGTTCAAAATTAATCAGGCCAAGTCGGAAGCCCTCAATCTAAATTTACCTAAACCAGTGGAAAAACTAATTGGACTAAACTTTAACTTTAAATGGCAGCCCTCCACGATCAAATATCTAGGGGTATATCTAACTAAAGATTACAAAGCCTTATATAAGGCAAATTATGCCAAATTATTAAGACTCTACCAGAGGATCTCAGGAGATGGGCGGAGTGTGGCATCTCCTGGATAGGTAGAATTCATAGCGTAAAAATGAATCTCCTTCCGCGGGTGCTATACCTTTTCCAGGCCTTCCCGATCCCCCTGCCAAAAGATGAGATCCTCTCGCTGCAGTCTGCAATAACGAAGTTTATCTGGAATAAAAAGGGCCCAAGAATTAGAAAAGATATCTTGAGGAGGCCGACTTCAAGAGGAGGGTTGGGGTGCCTTGCTTGCTCGCCTACTACGAAGCGGCCCAGCTAACGCAGATTCTGCAGTGGCACTCCGACTCGACTCTCCGGAGATGGGTGGCGCTTGAGAGAGAGTGCTGCGCACCCTTAGAGCTGTGAAACCTAATCTGGCTACCCAAGTTAAGCCGGTCCAGAATGCGGACACCTCTGCAAACCATGCTGAGTTCCTTAAAGATTTGGGAGGCCACCAAATTTAGATGTTCTCTAACAACACAAAACTCCTTGATGACCCCCGTTTGGGGTAACCCGGACTTCGCTCCAGGCATGGATAGTTCTAATTTTTCAAAGTGGATTCAGTCAGGGTATCTCCGACTAAAAGATCTGGAAGGAAGAAAATTTGTCAAAACCTTTGACCATATCAAAGAGGAAAAAAATATTCCTAACGCTGAATTCTTTAGATACCTACAGATCAGAGCATTCTATAACAAGGCCCAATTCGGCCCCGGAGAACAAATTTTGAGCAGCTGTGTTCAAGAGGAACGGACACGAGGGGACTAACCTCTAGAATGTACAAGGAAATGATCTGCCCCGGGACAGAAGACGAGCCCAGACTTAGCTACATGAGACAGTGGGAAGCGGATTTGGGGGAAAAACTAGAGGACGAGGACTGGGATAGGATCCTGCAGGCAGCAGCTAAAAGCTCTATCTGTACCACGTTAAAGGAGAACGCATATAAAGTCCTGATGCATTGGTACTACACCCCAACAAAACTATCTAAATTTGTCAGAGGCTATTCTCCGCTCTGCCCCAAGCAGTGTGGAGAAAGAGTGGACCTGCGCCACATGCTGTGGTCGTGCATGACGGTGGCTCCGATTTGGGCGGAAATTAAGGAGTGGCTACAGCGGTTGATAGGTGTGGAGATCCCCCTTGACCCATGGCTGTTCCTACTGGGCAGGCGGGTCCGGGGGCTCTCGAACGCAACTCATAAATTAATTACACATTTTGCCACTGCCACCAGATGTGATATCGCAGCATTGTGGAAGCAATCAGATATCCCAATTGTACCCAAAATCAGAAACAGAATTTGGTTTGTTTGCCGGATGGAACAGTTGACAAGTCTGGTTAACGACACCGGCTCAAATTTTCTTAAAGTCTGGTCACCATGGCTGGCGCAGACAGACATCCCGGGTGTGGACAGTGCCACTATTTTGCAATGATAGATAAAACATGCGTTCTCCGGTGACCAAACGGATCCATTACCGTATAGATCCAGTAAGACGGACTGTAGGCAGGAGACCACAGACACGGGGTCACTCCGAGCGGCGGAGACAAAGTTCATTATCATCAGAGGTAAAATCGAGCAGATGCCGGAAAAGCGGGTAGATGGAGCATCAACAAGGTTGCCCCCTCCACATCCCTCCCTTCCCCCCTCCCCTCCCCAGCTTCCCTGAGGTCCTATCTCCCTGTCTGTCTTGTGAGTCCTGTCGGTCAGTTTCTTGTTTTTGTCGGCGGGTGAAGTAGAAAACGCGGTGGTCCTTTGTAAGCCAATGGGTTGTGTTACCATATATGTAATGTATCACCCAATAAAATCAAAGTTATAAAAAAAACATTAAAACATAAACACAACATTTTTTAGAACCAAAATTGAAATTATAACACCAGTGCAAGTGCTCACCCTTAATTCAAAGTAAATTATGGAAGATAAAATGAGATTCTATCTTAATGACACAGTGCTAAAACGTGAAAGTGAAAAGCACTGTAAGGGTCTTACAGCTTAGTACCTCTTGATAAATATGGCCATGAGTCTCTTTGGTTGTTGTCTCATATTCAACTACAAGCCCTACCAGCCATGCTAAACCATTGACTATTGATTCTTAACGCATTTCAAATTATCCATAAAATTGGAGGTATCAGCATATTGCTATCATTGTACAGAATATTATTTTCTTAGGAGTGACAAGTGTGCAATTTTCAGTCTTTTCCAAATGCTGGTTTCTCATTTATAAACACCTACAGTAATATAGTATAATTTCCAAGTTACATTTCTGTTATTTGATCTATCTCCACCTTTTCATTTGGTAGTCTGTTTCTCGTGTATAAGCTTAACATGAATTTAATATTAGTTTTCAAAAGTCCTTTCATTCTAATCATTCATTTTAATCATTCTTTCTGCTTTACTAGTTCCCGACTCAGTCCCCTGCTGTATACTTTGATCTTCTAGAGTCCTTCACATACTTTAAAAGTGATCATTTCACCAAGCATGATCTTTCTTATCAGGCTTCTCTTTCTGGCCTTGGAGAAACAATGGTTTTCCTCTGTAGCAGTTGAAAGAATAATTATGAAGATATACTTCACATTTTAATTAAAATATCTGAAACACTCTGCAATGTTTAAGCTATTTAATAATATTCCATTATCTGTATGTTATTAAATGTCAGCTATGCTTGTCTTCAGGAGTCAAAAGATTGCTGAATATCTTTTTAAATAATTAAATTCAGTTTCTCTTAGGAGAAAAGTAAATTACATACATGAATAATAATGTTCTATTAATCAATTCAGCACTTTATTACATAATCAATACATTACCACTAAACAAAAAAAGATAGTTACCTCTGTACGATAGCAGGATTAGTGGATGTTAACAGTGTCAAAACCAATAATACTTTTGTAACAGAACGGTTTGTAAAAAAAAAAATCATCATGATTTAAAGTAGAAATCCGCTTTTTTTAAATTTTAACCTATTCCTGGTGGTTCCCTCAAAAGATAATCCATGAACCCACGATCTCAGGAAACCTTCCAGTTCTTCAAATATTTGAGGTTTTTGTGCCAATATGTGACACAAAATAACTACAAATATGGCCACAGGCTCACAAATAGAACTTTGCCGCATCTCCAATGACATTGCAGCTTCCTATTGGCTGCCTAAGGGAGCCTGATCCTGTGGCAATATTATCTACTGGGTGTAGCCTAAAAACATGCCCCCCCCCCAAAAAAGATCAAGCAGCGTGAACTGCTATATATATATATATATATATATATATATATATAGTGTAGAATAAATGAGTACTTCAGTATTAGGTGATACCTTTTTTATTTGGACTAACAATTTATGTCATAGGACAAGCTTTCGAGAGTTCTCCTCTCTTCATCAGGTCAAGCAATACTGGTTCACAAAGGAATCTATGGCTAAAACCGAGGTTAGGAAAGCAGAAAAAAACAAAAAAACAGAGATGTAGAGATGTGGAAGGGTAATAAAACGGTGACAGGGAACACCATGGAGGGGGAAGGGGATGCTGTGGGGTGGGAGGGGGGTGCGGGGAAAAGGTGTGGATAAGATCATTGGCAGAGGCAGGCAGGATAATTACAAACAATTGTGATAGTGTGTGAGGAACCCCATATCTGCATTAAGTCCTCCTGTTTTGGTGTCAAAGAGTCTTATAATTCTGAGTTCAAATGTTTTCCATTCTTGGGTGCGTTTAAACATTCCATTGAGGATTTAGAATTTTAAATAATTTCTGGAATTAATGTGGTTGTGAGAAGTGATGTCCCACTGGTGAGCAGTATCTTCCTTCTTCGTGGTGTTGTATAGAGTGCCTGTACATATTCATTCTGCCTTGAAGTTTTTGGCTGGTTTCACCAATATAGCATGCTTGGTCACATTTGTTACATTCAATCATACTGTATATACTGTACCACGTTCCTGGATGTGCAGCAGTATGATCCTTTAACATTGAATGTTCCATGGTTGAGACTGGCTGTGGGATCTTGGCATATATGTTTGCTGAGTTTGCAACGTGTGTTGTTGCACGGTTTTGTGCCATTATCAGTGTCTTTAAGTTTGTTATGAATTTTTCTGTTAAATAATTTCTGTTTGAGGTTTGGTGGTTGCCGGAATGCAAGATTTGGAGGTTTGGGGAAGATTTATTTTAATGTCACATCCTCTGCCAGCATGTTGCAGATCTTGGATAATTTTTCGTATTCCCTCTAGGGTAGGGTTGTATGTGGCCACTAGTGATATGCGTGTGGTAGGTTCTTTCGGTCTGTATTGTAGCAGGTGTTCTTGTGGGGCTTTTAGTGCAGATGTAATAGTTCTCGCAATAGTCTTTGGCTTGTATCACTTCTGTTTGAACGATTCGGTCAGGGTTGTGAGATGTCTATTTCTGTCTTCAGTGTCAGAGCATATGCGGTGGCATCTTATATCTTGGCTGTGTATGATGCCTTGTTTTGTATGAATGGGATGGAAGCGTGAGTTGTGGAGCTAACTGCATCTGTCTATTGGTTTCCTGTATACAGATGTGTGTAGTTTACCATCTTTCAGTGTTACTGTTGTATATAGAAAGTTTACTAGGTTTGCCGAATAATTACATTGCAGTCCCCATTAGCTGTAGGACACTGATAATGGCACAAAACCGTGCAACAACACATGTTGCTAACTCTGCAAACATATATACCAAGATCCTACAGCCAGTCACAACCATGGAACATTCAGTTTTAAAGGATCATACTGCTGCACATCTAGGAATGCAGTATTTATGATTGAATGTAACCAAAGATGTACATTGGTGAAACCAGCCAAAAACTTCAAGGCAGAATGAATACAGTATGTACAGGCACTCTATACAACACATGAAGAAGGGAGACACTGCTCACCAGTGGGACATCATTTCTCTCAACCAGATAATTGCATAAATTATTTAAAAATCAAAATCCTCAATGGAATGTTTAAACGCACCCAAGAACGGAAAAACTTTCAACTCAGAACGTTAAGACTCATTGACACCAACACAAGATGACTTAATGCGGATATGGGGTTTCTCACACACTATCACAATTGTTTGTAATTATCCTGCCTCCTCTCTGCAAATGTTCTTATCCACACCTTTGCCCCCCCCCCACAGCGTCCCTTTCCATGCTGTTCCTTGTCATCGTTTTATTACCCTCTCAATGTCTTCAGACATCCCTTTCTCACCCCACCTTATCTACATCTCTGTTTTTTTGTTTTTTTCTGCTTTCCTAACCTCTGTTTTAGCCATACAGTAGATTCCTTTGTAAAAAGTATTGCTGACCTGAGAAAGAGAGGAGAACCCACGAAAACTTGTCCTATGACATAAATTGTTAGTCCAAATAAAAAAAGGTATCACCTAATACGGAAGTACAGCTCAACCACGTTATAGCGCAATCCGCTACAGCGCGGATCCGCGCGTAGGTCCCGGTTTAAAAACATCTCAAAGGTGTGTTTTTTTTTTATAACATTCAATGCTTTTTTGCTAACGGACAAACACGGAGACAAATACATATACAACCCACCCTCCCTACACCATGCGGGAATTGAACCTAACCCTTTGGTGTAGCAGTTAGAGAAATGCATTAGCATATGAAAGATCTTGGGTTCAATAATAATTTATAAATTCACTGTTGGGCTATCACTGGTCAGAGAAGGGTCATGTGACCCTCCTCTGCGCTCGAAAGTCAAATTGAACTGTTGCACCAAGCTTGGGAGAGCATACGTAAGTGCCGCGCACGTGGACGTAGCCTGATGAAGCAGGGAGAGGAGAGAGCTGCAGATGCTGGGTTTGTCCTCGGGGATCCCCTGATCGTGGCGGCCATTTCAGCATATATATACATATATATATATATATATATATATATATATATATATATATATATATAACAGCAACATGTAATAATCCACTTACTGTAGTGTTGAAAATTCCCAAAGGATATCATGCCACAAAATTAAAAAGATGCATTGCTAGAAATTTGAGATATTACGCATAACAGCAATCTGTTCCTTTATATTTAATGCAACACAGAGACACATGCTGTACAGTGACAGAAAGAGAAAGATGGCAATTTATTAATGTAATCGATAATCCTACACATTTATTCTTTAAAGTTTTTTTTTTGTTTTTTGTCCTGGTTTTAATGGGACTTCATTTTTTTTATCATACTGATAGTGAAATTGGGCAACTGGATACATTTGAACTGCTTTTCAGATCAGCTATAACTTGGCAGTAAAAAGTAAGAGTACGAAACTGCTTCTCCGAACAACTATAACCTGGCAGTAAAAAGCAGTCCAGACTACAATTTTAATAGGCAAAATATTCTCATTCTAATTATTATAAATTACTCTTAATTGTTGCCCAAGTAGAGAATGTTCAAATCTGCACAAAACACATCTCTTTGGTCATTTGCATTTGATTAAAAAGCTGTTAGGGCTTGAGGGATACAGGGAAAATAAGGACCTTATTCTATATACTGTAGTGCTAAGCAGCCATTCGGGAGATTTTCAAGTGAAAAGGGCAGGAACAGCCACATCAGACTATGTAGAATAAGGCACACATACACACCATATATGTTTTGTCAATTTGATGTACAGTAGCATTGGACACCTCTGTCTTTTATGTAGAATAAGGCCCTAAATGCTGCGCAAGATTTATCATAGAAAATAATCCCGTTGGTTTTCATTGTTGCAGTTTTTCTGCCGCCGTTTCGTAGCCACAAGACTTTGGCATAATAAAATGACAATTGAACTAGAGAATTTTTGGGGGCAGATACGATAAGATAAGTTTCAGTCATTATCTTAATTTTTGGACTTTGTGCTATTTTTTTGGTGATTTATTTGTAAGTACTGCATTTGTAAGGTAGGATAAAAGTTGCATTTGAAAAGGAGGTGCATATTTGCTTTTTAGCAAATATATTCTACTTATATTGTTTAGAAATAGAACATATGCTAGCATAATTGGTTTCTCCATAGATAATTAAAAAAATGTTTTTTTTATAACTTGTGCATTTAAAACAAATATACAGTGGTGTGAAAAAGAAAGTACACCCCCTTTGAATTCTATGGTTTTACATATCAGGACATAATAACAATCATCTGTTCCTTAGCAGGTCTTAAAATTAGGTAAATAAAACCTCGGATGAACAATAACACAACATATTACACTGTGTCATGATTTATTTAACAAAAATAAAGCCAAAATGGAGAAACCATGTGTGAAAAACTAAGTATACCTTGTGATTCAATAGCTTGTAGAACCACCTTAGCAGCAATAACTTGAAGTAATCGTTTTCTGTATGACTTTATCAGTCTCTCACATCATTGTAGAGGAATTTTGGCCCACTCTTCTTTACAACGTTGCTTCAGTTCATTGAGGTTTGTGGGCATTTGTTTATGCACAGCTCTCTTAAGGTCCAGCCACAGCATTTCAATCAGGTTGAGGTCTGGACTTTGACTGGGCCATTGCAACACCTTGATTATTTTCTTTTTCAGCCATTCTGTTGTAGATTTTCTGGTGTGCTTGGGATCATTGTCCTGTTGCATGACCCAATTTCGGCCAAGCTTTAGCTGTCGGACAGATGGCCTCACATTTGACTCTAGAATTCTTTGGTATACAGAGGAGTTCATGGTCGACTCAATGACTGCAAGATTCCCAGGTAATGTGGCTGCAAAACAAGTCCAACTCATCACCCCTCCACCACCTTGCTTGACAGTTGTTATGAGGTGTTTGTGCTGATATGCTGTGTTTGGTTTTCGCCAAACGTGGCGCTGTGCATTATTGCCAAACATCTCCACTTTGGTCAAACATCTCCACTTTGGTCTCGTCTGTCCAAAGGACATGGTTACAGAAGTCTTATGGTTTGTTCAGATGCAACTTTGCAAACCTAAGCCATGCTGCCATGTTCTTTTTAAAGAGAAGAGGCTTTCTCCTGGCAACCCTAACAAACAAACCATACTTGTTCAGTCTTTTTCTAATTGTATTGTCATGAACTTTAACATTTTACATGCTAACTGAGGCCTGTAGAGTCTGAGATGTAACTCTGGTTATTTTTGTAATTTCTCAAAGCATTGCATGGTCTGACCTTGGGGTGAAAATACTGGGACGTCCACTCCTGGGAAGATTGGCAACTGTCTTGAATGTTTTCCACTTTTGAATAATCTTTCTCACTGTAGAATGATGGACTTTAAATTGTTTGGAAATGGCCTTATAACCCTTCCCAGATTGATGGGAAGCATCATTGCGGATGTCTTTCCTCCTTGGCATTGTGTTAACACACACCTGAATGCTCCAGACCAGCAAACTGCTAAAACTTCGGCTTTTATAGAGGTGGTCACACTTGCTGATGCTCAATTAATCAAGGGCATTTGATTAGCAGCACCTGTCTGCTACTTAGCATCTTAATTCCTATGGAAGCCATAAGGGTGTATTTAGTTTTTCACACATAGCTTCTCCATTTTGGCTTTATTTTTGTTAAATAAATCATGAGACGGTGTAATATATCATGTGTTGTTGTTCATCTGAGGTTGTATTTACCTCATTTTAAGACCTGCTATGGAACAGATGATCGTGATTATGTCCTGATATGTAAAACCATAGAATTCAAAGAGGGTGTAATTTCTTTTTCACACCACTGTATGTCCTAAATACTGTAAATGATAAGTAAATCAATAGTCAGCATTCCAGAGGTCAAGATATAAACGTGAGTGTTTAATGTAGGATAAATGTTTCGGACCCTCCTTGGACCTTTGTCAAAATACAGTGGATACAAAAAGGAGCAGCTTATATACACATTCACCCATGGAGCAAATACAAAAAAAAAAAAAGAGTGTGTAGTTGCCATAGTTGTATTCACTGTATCTTGACAAAGTTCCAAGGAGGGACCAAGACTTTGATCCTATATTAAACTCTTATGTTGATATCAAGACCTCTGGACTGCTGACTATTGCTTTACTTATCTGAACACTGCTCTTTGTGGAGGTCTTAAGCACCCGGGGGCAGCTTACAACTGAATTAATGGGAGTGCTCCTACGAATCCACCTAAATAATGTAAATATCAGGGGGGGGGGGGAGGGAAGGGGGTTCATTTAGATTATTTGGGAAGATTTTTGCAAGGAACTGGGAAAAAAACATACAATTTTCATTTATTTTACAATACCTGCAAATCAAATAAAAAAGCTTTTGCATAAAATATAAAGCCATATGGTAATTTTAAAATAAAGGAAATAACTGAATGAGGTAAAGAAGTATTATCCAGCAAATACATATATATATTTTTTTACATTTTACCTCTTTTGATTTTTCATAATGCAAAATATGTGAATGCTACAGTCATGCCACATGCTGCTGGTTTCTTTCACATGAAGCATGTGGTGACCAGTTGTTATCATTATTGTGCTACATTGAAAATGTATGTAACCCATATTCCCCACCCCCCCCAATCGCAGATAGGGTGTAGGTGAGGGGATCTATATGCATTACCCAGTGCGGTGCTTTACCTGTTAGGCTCACAGGAGGCCTAAGCCTCCGCCACGGAGAGCTGGGGCACGTATGACAATATGAAAAACCTTGAACTTGGTGCAGCGCCTCCACCTGCGATGGCTCCCACCAGAGGGGGAGTGGTTCCTCGCAGGACAATTGTATATCACTTCACACACAGAGAGCATGTAAAACAAACGAATGACTTTACTGAACTTGCATAGGCAATATATATCAACAGGTGTCCCTCCCTAGAGGAGACACTAACTACTGCGTTTCGCAGGACGCTACCTCCACCTCCATCGGGTGATCCCACCCCATGTCCAGTAACCCCACACAATATGTCCCCCACCCTCAAGTGAGATATGTATGTGTGACTGCTCAGCCACTATGTCCTGTATGAATAGGTGGTATAGTTGGTGCACTTGCTGGTTACCTGCCGAGCACTCCGGTGCCCGGGCCTGCCAAGGAACTTCACAAAGTATCTTGATGACGGCTGAATACAGGAACTACCATCCGGGGCAATCCCACCCGGATGGCTGCTGCAGCGACAATGAAGGTCTGAGCCCAAACCTCTGGATGAACGCGCAGCATCTGCTGGGTCCCTAACTGTTCTGCATAGCAAGGGGCAAGGTCCCTAACCTGGGGCCTGTCCCTGACACAACTCACACTACTGGGTGGCTCAGGGCTAGCTGGGGCCTTGGGGGCTGCTGGCCTAGTGTAGGGAGTCACTGACTCCTGCACCCTACCTCCTAGCTTCTCCTGGCGCCAACTGCTCCTCTGCTCAAAACCCGTCAAATGTATCTATTCTCCCTGCAGGGCAATCCTCCAGCCCTATTGGCTACTCGGGGGTACCTGGTGCCTTTCCCCCTTAGCCTCCTGGGAATTGTAGTCCCGTGGAGGCTATTTCTATATTGGGGCTGCGTGCGCGATTCTACTGCGCGCAACCACAATGGTGGCCCCCGCTAGCTGGGTGCGCCGCCGAGCCTCCTAAGGCTCTAACCGCTCCCTGCTCCAGCCCCCACCTTTGGAAGCAGCCGGCGGGTCCGTCGCTGGCTCCGGCGGCACCCGCGACCGCGCTGCCACAAAGGAGGGGGGTCTCTAGGAGCCGCCGGGGACCGGGGCTACATGTACATTGTACGGCAGTAGTGATACAAGAAATACAATATAACTACTAGACATGTATGCTTATATAACCTGGGAGATATGCTATTTAGATATGCAAAGTATATTTAAATGATTCACACCCTACACACACTTCCTAAAATGGATTTACGTAAGACTGTTTTCCTACTCTGTGGGGATACCCCAGGGCTCTGTCCTGGGACCTCTTCTCTTTTCTCTGTACACACTCTCTCTAGGTGACCTAATAACATCTTTTGGGTTTTATTATCACCTCTATGCTGACGACACACAAATATACTTTTCAACACCCGACCTTACACCTGCTGTACAAACCAAAGATTCTGAATGTCTCTCTGCAATATTATCCTGGATGGCCCTCCACCGCCTTAAACTCAACATGGCTAAAACAGAGCTCCTCATACTGCCTCCCAATCCTGGCCCTACTACCTCCTTCCACATTACTGTTGGAACTACAATCATTCACCCAGTAGCCCAAGCTGCCTAGAGGTCACACTCGACTCCTCTCTCACATTTGCCCCTCACATTCAAAACATTTCTAAAACCTGTCACTTTTTCCTCCGCAATATAACAAAGATACGCCCTTTCCTCTGTTGCTCGACTGCTAAAACTCTGACTTAGACCCTCATTCTCTCCCGTCTTGATTACTGTAACCTCCTGCTGTCCGGCCTTCCTGCCTCTCACCTGTCTCCCCTACAATCTATCCTAAATGCTGCTGCCAGAATCACTCTACTCTTTCCTAGATCTGTCTCAGCATCTCCCCTCATGAAATCTCTCTCCTGGCATCCGATCAAATCCCGCATCTCACACTCCATTCTTCTCCTCACTTTTAAAGCTTTACACTCTTCTGCCGCTCCTTACATCTCTGTCCTAATTTCTCGTTATGCACCATCCAGACTCTTGCGTTCTTCTCAAGGATGTTTTCTTTCAACCCCCTTCGTATCTAAAGTCCTCTCCCGCTTTAAAGCTTTTTCACTGACTGCCCCACAACTCTTGAATGCCCTTCCCCTCAGTACCCGACTTGCACCCTCTCTATCCACCTTTAAGACCCACCTTAAGACACACTTGCTTAAAGAAGCATATGAATAGCACTGTGGATATTCTGAACACATGATACATAAGCTTGGCCCCCTGCAGACGCACTTACCAGAACTCCCTCCTACTGTCTCAGTACGTTCTCCCTACCTACCAATTAGACTGTAAGCTCCTTGGGGCAGGGACTCCTCCTTAATGTTACTTTTATGTCTAAAGCACTTATTCCCATGACCTGTTATTTATATTATCTGTTATTTATTTGATTATCACATGTATTACTACTGTGAAGCGCTATGTACATTAATGGCGCTATATAAATAAAGACATACAATACAATACAAAGACCAATATTGACAAAGCTGATGACAATGCTGCTAGAGCGTGCTCCTCGTCGGCCGTTCTCCTCTGCCACCATTCAACTCCTAACTACTCTGCAGACTTCTTCACTCTAGCAGACCGCCGCCGTGTAATATCTCCCCTGCCCGCGTCTATCACCACCCTGTTGCACAGGTGGGCATGGAGGCAGGGAGAGAGCTGGTGGAGGGGGGGAGGGTGGATAGTTGGTGGAGGGGGGAGAGCTTGGGAGGGGATGAGAGTTGAGATGGGGGTGAGAAATGAGGAGGGGTGAAATGGGATGAGAGCTGATCAACAGTGAGTGGATACAACCCTGAATATAACGGAGACTCCCGGGACGAAGTCCCAAGAGAAACCAATGACAGGCATGTCACAATAACCAAAGGGGATATATTCAACCTCAACACAGAATACCTATATCAATAACACAGAACAAAAGAGCATCCCTAGGTAAATTGTAGAAACCCAAAATAAGCTAATCCCTATATATGTGGAAATCCAAACGCAAGGGGTAAAGCCACCATGCAGGGGTTAACTGTGGTTCCCAACTAACCTACGGTGTGTAGATCCAGTGTACATATGTGTGTAATGAGCTGACAGCTGCAGAAACAAGTAGTTAAGATCCAAGCTCGCAAGAGCAGGGAAGTTTGTATGTGTATGTCTAATGGAAATACATATCATAACTACCAAACACAGCCACAAATACTTAGCTTAAATTCATAAATAACTGCAGCATGTCGCTCAGTCCCTCTGCACTCAAGATCCATAACACTGGGGGGGGGAGGTTATGATAGGAGGTGTCTGTTTGCACCACTGATGCTTTTCCACCCGCTGGTCTTCTTCCCGAGTGGTAATTTGAATAGAGACTCAGCAGCGTTTTAAAAGAGTGCGCCTGATGACGTCACTTTGGCGCCAAATGCAAACGCCAAACACAGAAGCGATTGCTGTTCTGTTCTCTGATTGGCGTTTGCATTTTGAGCCAAAGTGACGTCAAGTGTTAAAAAAGCGTTTGTGAATTAATCATATCACCGCCACCATGTTCGCCCTCCCGAGATCAGTCCTTAGAATTCGGTTGACCAGCTGGGCACTTTATCCAAAGCGGGAACGGAGCAGCCTGAGTCCTGCTTTAGGGAAGTAATGCGGATGTCCTCACGGTCTCAGAAGAGCTCTGAGTCTGGTCCGACCCCACCAGACTCTGCATGATGATGCAGTCGTCAGGTCCTTACGTGTTTGTCACTACCCTATGACTTTTTCAAAGGCTTATGGGAAGTTGAGCCTTATTAAGGGGGTTTAAATACCCCAATGTTGCTAGGCAACATATAAACTGGTAATGATATACCAATCCACAAAATGGCTGACTATGTAAAATGCATATGCTTAATTCATAAGTTGTAAAAATCTTACCATAAAGAAATAATTTACAAACAAATAATAAAGTTATATAAAACAACCATAATCCAAAGAAACCATTAAATAAATAAAATTCATAAAAAATCAAAATCGGAAAACAGGTCCAATAAAATGGTACAAAAGGTACAGGTACATGTTTTCTGCAGATTGAGGGTTCTTTTGTTCCACCAGTATTCTATTTAGACCGGCCGGTCATGTAGGTGGGAGGCTGACTGCATGCCTCCTCAACCTCAGTTTAGATTCATCAATGATATTGCTGTTTTGTTTAGATTATAGAGCGGCTTCCTTCTATCTAGGGATGCTAGCATTATTATAATATAGGTGAAGGGACTAGAGATTGTTTTAACAACTTTGTTTCTGTGATGTAATTATTGATAAATGTATATGCTTTTGTACACCTCAGTGCTTATTGACTTATACTCTCTTCTTCTGTTTGCATATTCATATTATCCCATGCACCGTCAGCAGCTATTTATTATTTTGCGTATTCTGTCTGATATAGGTACATTTGACATATTAGGTCAGCTGCAGGTACACATGTGCTCAAAAAGGAGCACAGCATAGATACCTGGGAGATATGCTAATAGATATGCAAAGTATATGTAAATTACTAACAACCCGCACCTCCTTAAAGATTTCCATCTAACCTATACTGATAAGCTTAAGACCCCTTGTGATGAAGTACTTGAGATACCTGAACCTTACATAAGCTGAATGATATACTGTATAGCAATATTACGATCTAATATACATTTTACTTAATATATGTCCATTTATCCTTAATCCATAGTGACAAAAGGTTAATGTTGTGTAGATAAGTAGGTAGGCATTGAAATGGGGACAAAAAACTGGAGAGGTGGTGACTTTGTAAAAAAGATTTCACAACGTGAATCATTTGGGATTTACACCTTGAAAACCCTAACACCAGCAGGCATGAACATAGACATTGATCTGATTTCTTTCTTATAAAAAAACTCACATGCTCGACCAGTCCTTTAAGTATGTTCTCCTAGTCCAGAGTTCTCCGATAGTCCCCCCATGAGGAATAATGTTATTCTCCCTGATATATAGTCTGATATGTTACTGATCGCAAGATTGGCTTTCTTTTCCTCTTTCTTTTGGAACAGTAGAATAATATGATATATGTATAATTACTGATTGGAATCTAAATAATTTTTCCATCTAAATCAATCAGGCCCTGGTATATTTGATATAAGATTATATAACTAAATATATTGCTATACTTGATAATATTGATGGATGTCTTTTTCTCCTGATGATGTGAAGGTTGTCTTCAACATAATAGGTGTTCAATGTACATCTCCCTTCAGTTAATATTTAATGATATAATAATCTACAGTATATGGTCATATTCTATTATTCTCGATCCTAAATATGTACTAGGTACTGTATATGAATTGTACATCTGTTATGATGTATAATATCTCAATACACAAGATATATATTCTCTTCAGTACGCCTCTTTTTCTCTAAAGGAGATTTCTTAAAATGTGTAATTACAAGTTTCTACCCTCCAATAATATAGGACTATAACAAGGAGCTACAATAATGACAGTTTTAGTCACAGTTATTCATTGTTTTAGATTAAATGCAATGTAAGTAGTTCCTAAACTATGGAGGGAATGAAACATTGTTTGTATAACTATCTATGTCATGTGAACTAAATCATATTAAAATGAAAGGTCTTTTTAACACTAAATAATAAAGAGTATATGTATGCAAAATGTTAGGAATGTAAAAATGCCCTTAACATTTACCTCTATATAGGTATATAACCTGAGAAATACTAATAATTGTATTGTTGGTTGTTTTTATTCTATTTGAAACTTCTGGTAATATTAAAGGGAAATTCTGTGTGATCTGGAAATAACAAATATATCACACAGCTGAGTGACAAAGGAAAAAAAAATGTACATTTCACAGTTCAATTCAACACAGCTGTGAAAAAAGTCATCTCTTCCTCATCAAGACCGGTATAAAAAGAAGTAGGGTGGAGCAATCAATTAACCCCCTGAGGAAACCTGCATACAGGTGAAATGCGTAGGGTGAAGATCCTGAACCACTGAGCTCAAGTCCTAATCAGATACACTTCCTCTGTTTTGGAGTCAAACTTTGAATCCTGACGGAACATCACCTGTGAATACAGAGTTCGAGGAAGAGTAACCCGGATGGACGGAGGCTGACTGGGACACAAGGAACAGCGATTCTTGCTGCACCGCATTATAGCATTACTGGAGTGTGAAGAACCAAGAGGAGAAACGTTCTATATAATATGTACAGGTATCCTTGGCTTCCCACAGCAGTTTTTGTTCAATAGAGCAAATATAATCACGCAAGCCACGTGTGCGCGGACCTTGATGGACGATCACGGCGGTAGACCGGGGAGGAGGGAACTGGTGCACTAGGTTCCAGCTGCAATGCGGATACCGTGGACAGAGAATCACCTTTGCCAGCATAGCACAGGTACCCTCCATTTTCTATCATTAGCACCCACCCCACAAATCTAACCCACGTTCAACCGGGCAAGTCGCGAAGCGCACACGCCTGACAGGCAGCGGCTGTGTTACAATACGTAAAGTAAAAACCTACACTCTGGGGTAGCACACTGCACAGAAGCCAAGGTAAATACAAGGACATCTTTGTGCTAAGAGGACTTTTTCATATGCTAGTATATCCAGCGAGCTACGTTACATGCATATATATACATATATATCTTCCTATACATTGCACCTAAAGGGTGTTTTAAGTATTTTTTATGATATCACATTTAAAATTGATTTGGGCAGATACCTACCTGTTGAAAGTTCAAAGTGACGCAACTTTCTGTAGATATACACCAACTAGGAGGAACCCAACTCTAATCAGAGAGATGGAGGATACTCTGTTTGCTTCGGTTTCCGGAATTATAATAAAGTGCTTTATTCGACCAACTATTGAAGTTACTCAGGGACCCCCTGTTGGAGTCTCAAGACCCTACCTACTTAGCTACACAACATTAACCTCTTGTCACTATGGATTAAGGATATATGGACATATATTAAGTAGGATGTATATTAGATCATAATATTGCTATATATCATTCAGCTCATGTAAAGCTCAGGTATCTCAAGTACTATTCTAGATATTTTTTTTTTTTTCAAACGTTTTTATTAGGCATATTTAGGTTTGCATACATTGTATTACATTACATTTATGGCCTAATACAATACTATTTATCCTTGTTCAGGTAGTAGAAGGGTCGGGGTGTGACCCCTGGGGGGATGACCCTAGGACCACAACATGGTACGGGGGCCTGGATAGGAAGCATAAGAGTAAGAGGAGAAAGAGAAGCCGTGATCTGCGAGCGTTTCTGTATACCTCTTAACTTGCAAGCCAAAAGTCTGTCGGCCTTGTTGCCCTTGTCATAATATTTCTGGCTAGTCCATGTGAGGGCTTTTTCTACATCCTCTAGCTGAATTTGTTTTAATTCGTTTCTGGCCGCAGTCAGAGTTTTATAAATCTTTTCCGAGGGGTTAATTTTGTGCTGTTGTTCCAGCTTGATAATTTTGTTTGTCAATCTGTTGTTAATTTCACCTGGGCCTTCTTTCTGTGGGATGCAATGGAGATAAAGGTCCTTCTGATTGCTGCCTTATGGGCTTCCCACAGAATCGCCGGCGATGTGACTGTGCCTTCATTGAGAGCAAAATATTCCGTGAGGGCCATTTTAATTTCCCTTTCTATTTCTGGATAATTTAGTAGGGAATCATTAAGCTTCCAGGTAAAGGATGCCGATTTTGTAAATGGGGTTGAGAGAGTTATTGTAATAGGGGCATGATCCGACCAGGTGATTGGTCCTACATCCGAATTTGAGGAGGCCTCCAGTATGGTTTTGGTAGCAAGGAAATAGTCTATACGAGAGTATGACTGGTGTGGTGAGGAATAAAAGTATAGTCCCTTTGGCCCTGGTGCTGGATTCTCCAAATATCCATCAATGAATATTCCTTAGTGATCGCTTTAAATTGTTTCTCAGTTTTTTGAGAGGAAGCCCCCTGCGGGCGATTTGGGATAGAGATCTATCTTCAGTGGGGTTAAAAGCCATGTTAAAGTCGCCACCTACAATCAAAGAGGACAGGTAAGTAGGGTTAACCCTATCTAATACTGCTTTTAGAAATTCCGTCTGATTTTCATTTGGCGGGTATATGTTGACCAGAGCGATCGCCGAGCCAGCAAGGGAGCCATATACCATTAGAAATCTACCCTCTGGATCTGATATTGTTTTGGTATGATTTAATGGGGTTCCTTGTCAAAGTAGGATAGCTACTCCTCGCTTTTTACTGCTAAATGATGAGAAGAAACCAGATGGAAATACATTGCTAATTAATTTGGGCCGCTCTTGACCTGCAAAGTGCGTCTCCTGGAGGAATATGATATCTCCTTTGGACCTTTTCATCTCCTGGAGCGCCAGTCTCCTCTTTCTATTATTGTTTAAGCCCTTCACATTCAAAGATATAAGTTTCATTGCGGATTGGTTAGCCATTTGGGCTATAATCTGTTGTCCATTTTAGGATCTCACCCTTCCCACTAGGGAGATCGAGGTACGTTGTATTGGAGGTCTTGTGTACCCCATCTGAGGGGCAAATTCTAGTGAAGGGTATTGGCCTGGCTTGCCGGAAGGGGGGAGAGAAGAGGGGACAGGTGGGGTAAGGGAGGGGGTATAAGATCTGCTGGAACAGAGTCAGTAGATGATGACTTAGTGAGACATGGCCTTTTGTAGGCCTCCATAAAGTGTAGCCGGGATTAAATACCGGCATTTGGGCTGGTGGCCCAGTGGGGAGAATCCGATAACACGGCATGGGTAGGAGGGCGTGGACCCTTAGGTATATGTAGATTAAGCTCCTCCTCAGTTTAAGATACTGTGAGAGGGAAGATATGGGGAGGGGAAAGGGGGAAAAGCGAGAGAAAAAAAAGGGGGGGGGAAGGTGAGGGGAAGTGGTGGGGGGTAGGGGGTGGGGGAGTGGGGGAATGGGGGAGGGAAGGAAGAAAAGGAGGGAGGAGATGGTGGGGAGGGAAGAGGTGGGAGGGGGGAGAAAGGAAGGAGGTGTGGAGGGAAGAGGTAGATAGGGGATGAAGCATACAAAGGTAGGGTGCAAAATTTTCTTTCTGGCTTGCGATAGCATACGTAACATGACACATCTAAAAAGGAGCACTGGAGATGGACATAATATAAATAGTGACTAGACCTATTAACCTTTGGGAGAGAGAGAGAGGGAGGGAGAGGGGGAATGGGACTGGGAGAGTGACAGGAGGATGACAGGAGGTGGGAGGGAAAGGGAAAAGGAGGGGAAGGGGGGATATACTTTAACCGAGACATTTAGTGTAATTTTGAGACCGAACATCTGATTGAGGATAAGGTCAATCTTCCTTGGGGGGGGCAATATCGCCCGTTTAGCATAGTAGACTAAAATTACAACTTTGAGGCAGATACAATCTTTAGTATACAAAACATTAATATAAAGATAACTTTCACCCTCACAACATATGTACGTTCAGGGCTGCCGTGTTTTGTTCGTGTACAGCAGTATGGGTAGGCATGGGGGGGTGAGGGTGTTGGGGGGGAGGGCATGAGTAGGCAATATCATCCATTTAGCATAATAGACTAAGACTACTACTTTGAGACAGATATAATCTTGAGTATACAAAACATTAATATAAAGTTAACTTTCAACCTCAAAAATCAACAATACAAACCGGCGCCTACAGAGTCCCATATAGAAAAAAAGTTCAGTCCAATGGTAAAGAAGATACTATAGAGGGGAACCTTGCTCTGATACCCCTTGGTGGAGGAGGCGTGCTGCCTAGGGATTAGGTCAAGAATGACTATATAGGTATATCAAGAGAAATACACTAAAGAGTCCCTTTGTAGGCGCACCGCAGACCTTTATGGAATAAACGGTCAGGGGTGAAATGTGTAAATAGTGTTCTTTTAATTTTAATAAATCATGGTGTAGTTAAAACTGTATACGTTTTTAGTTGAATATACTGAGTTAAAAAATAGACGTTTGAGGTCTATTTGTAGTCTACCATACGTCTCCTGTAGCTCTTATGTGATTATCTGGTTTGCTGTGGTGTGGTATGCACAGTAGTCAAATCACTTATGAGATTCCAAATGATTTTTTATTATTTATTATTAAGCTCCCGTCCTTTGTGACTGCTTTGTAAGACCTATACAGTCAGCGCATGTGTCATCTGTTTCATGCCCTTATTCCATACAGTTGGATGTTTAATATCCGTGTCCCTGTGCGTGTGTCAGGTACGGTCGTTCTGTATTGCACATGCGTGAGAACGGGACGGTATCCCTACCCACCACCCTGGTGCCCGTTGTGTACAGGATCAAGTCACCTGTCCAGCGTACAGGTAGGAGGGGCTATACAGTTTGTCAGGGGTTATGTACAAGATCCCCCTCGTGAGCGGGCCAGGTTCTGGGTATGAGTGATCTACACTCCGTTGTGAGTGTTGACCACGTTGGTGTCAATTCAGTGATTCTACGTGTATCATAGTATTCAGCTGGTGATACTGGGTTCAGCTAGGTTCTATCCCGTTATAGGCGGGTCGTGCTTAGACCGCCGGATGTGAGAGATCTATACATGTATCACCTGCGCATAGCGTGAACATAGTACAGTGAGGTCGATACCTGTGTCCCTTTTTAACATGGGGGTATGTTTATAGTGGAGACTCCGACTGCGCATGTGTCAGAACGGGGCTGTATTGCTACCAGCGCCTTGGTTTATGGTTGTAAAATTTACTGTGATGCTCTTAGATGAGAATAGTAGGAGCAGGGTGGCGCCGTATGTTTAAGCTGGATTCGATATCGCAGCACAATGGGGACACTGACTGCGTGTATGTGAGGACAGGATAGTATCGTTGTCCACCACGTGATGCTCAAACCATCCCGTTCGTGGGAAGACCGGTCAGCCTGCGTGTGTATCCCCTATGGGGGCTGACTGCGCATGCGTGAGAGCAGGGCTGTGTCGCTGCCCGCGTCTTGCTCAAAGCTGTTCGTGTGTGGCAGAATTCCACTATGATGCTTCTAGGTGAGGATAGTTAGAGCGGGATAGCACTACATGCTCGGTTGGGTTGGGTGAACGGAGCGCAGTTCCTAATTGTCTCTTGGATACTTGTACGTGTGCCCCGTGGGTGGTGAGCTGGAGTATGTGGCCCCAAAATGCACTGCCCTATGGCAGTGCTAACACCTCTTTAAATGGGTGTAACAACGTAGATAGCATTAGTAATAATTAAACATTTATTGCAGTATGAGTATGAGCTGTGCTCAGTATAGCTGCAGGAGGTTCAGGTAGAGTTACAGTTTGTCGGCAAAAGACCCGACATACCGCATGTTTCGTCACTTCCTGTGACTTCTTCTGGGGTGGGCGTATCTGCGTCTTCACTCGCTCATTTATACCCGGTGGTTGTCATGGCGATCGTGAGACGCCTTTATTGCCGAGTGGTGGTGGTGGTGGTGCACAGGTACTGCACCCGCATCTGACCGAAGTAGTTGCTGTGTGTAGTGTACACAGTGTTTATTAATGTGAGTATGTATCAAGAAGAATGCCTACACGTAATGACACTGAGGAGTGAATTAGAGGAAGGAGGTGAAAACAAAACCTTCATTTATGCCAGATGGGTAGTGGGTGTTAAGCAGATATATCCATCTGGCCTCACACTGCAGTGTCCGTAGGGGAAACTGGGATAAGAAGCTTCTGCAGTGTGAGTATCCCCGTCAGTTTTTCCATAAGACAGATCCTCCATAATCTCACTTTTACAACGTGTATGTCCGGTTGCTGTTCCTGTTTCCAGGCTTTGGCTATTTCGCATCTGGCAGCTGTATATATGTGTGTCAGTAGTTTGTCGTCAATCTTTTCCATGGTTTCAATTGGCCTGCATAGCAGTACCTTCCAGGGGTCTAAGGGGAAGGTATACCCAAGGATTGCCTGTACCATATCATGTGTCGCCTTCCATAGCTTTTTAACCTTCGGGCACGTCCACCACATATGTACAAACGATCCCTGCTGGCCACACCTCCTTGTACACAGTGGAGACATGTTCCTGAAGAATTTGGATAGTCGGAGTGGGGTGTAGTACCATTGATGGAGCATTTTATACGCATTTTCTTTTATTAATACACATATGGAGCTCTTTGCTATTTCTTCAAATATGTTATCCCACTGCTCCTGGTCTAGTTGTTCTCCCAATTCCTCCTCCCACTTTGTCATCAATTTGTATTGTGTATTTTTTAATAAATTATATTTCATACTTTATATACTTGTTTTTAATGCTTCATCTTTAGGCACCTTGGCACAGTAGTCTCTGCATTCATTAGAGATAATTGGGTCTATGCACCAGAGTTTTTTCCTATTTGCCAATTTGTTTATAGGGGAATTGGGATCCCCTATACTCTAGCTGCAGAACACCAATTTTCTTCAAGGACCCACAAATCTTTTTGTTTGAGGTAACATTTACACCGATTATAATTTAATAATCACTTTTTATTATTGTTAGGTATTTCACTTTAGTGCCCCTTATTTTTTCACTATCCAACAAGATCAGAACCCACAACCTCTGCTATTCAGGGCATCAGCTCTAGTATGGAACTATCGCAGATGCTGGATAGATCTACAGTCAGCGTACTTTAGAGCTCTACTATCACACTTAGAAGTAGCACTATCACACTTTAAAATAAGCCAGTAGGTGTGAGCAGTAGAGCTCTAAAGTATGTTATCAAACTGGAGCTATCCAGCATCTGAGAAAAGTCCCCCACTCCTCCCCACTGCTCCCCCGTCCCACATGTATGGGTAAAAGTGGTTGGTTACATACAGATAGCACCACCTACTTTCTTAGTATACAAGCCAATCATTTTCAGTAGTTTAACACTGTTATATTACAGCAGTGTTGAGTAAAGTGGTTAGCATACATTTGTGGGGCATCTAGAGATGTTCCAGAACCTACAGAATTGTGTGCCAGTTAGCTGCAGGACCCTGTAGCCGTGAACAAGTTGAGTCACAGGGAATCAAGCTGCCCAGAAGGATGTGCCTGGGACATGGCTTGTACTCTCCCCTCTTACCCCAGTCAGGAGAAACCTGGGAGCCAGCAAGTAAAATTACCTGCACATGTCTTTTGTTTACTATAGTTGGAAAGGGGCCTAGCCCTCCAGCCACTGGGCCGCAGCATAGGGTTCAATGCTGAAGTTGTTTACCAAGAAGGTGAATCTATCTGGTTCTGACAGTAAGAATCCCTCAACAAACAGTACCAGGGAAGTGGACCAGGAACCAAAAAGTGACAATTCCTTGAGCCACGCTGAAAATGCACTGCAAACTGCCAGACATGGCTGTTGTCTCCTTTGTGAGAAATTAGATAAAGATCAAGAAGCCAAGGCTCAGCTACAGAGCTGCCTGCTATCAGATCCGTGTGCTTCCTGCCTTTAATGTGAGAGCAAAGATCCTGCAACATTGCCAAGTTATCACAAGATGTAGACATAACGGAACGGACTGCACATTGTGTCTGTAAAAATTACACACCTCATTTTGTAAAAATCCAAAACCGAAATAAATTAGAATTTTTTTAGACGTAAACCACATCCAAAACATAATATTATTTTAAAACCAAAAGCAAGATCAAAACACCTGTGGAAGTGACAACCCTTAATATAAAGTAGAGAGCTGGGCACAGTAGTCCAATGGTTCCCCACACATCAAACCTACAGAATATCCCCTTTATCCTCCTCTCTTTCGAATATACAAGGAGGCCAAACAAATAAAGTAAAACTTGTATCTGACTGATACTGGCAATCCATGAATAACATATCACAAGGGTTCAAATCAGATGCCTAGTTTAGCAGCAAACATCATTCATTTTTAATAGACTTCTGACCATGTTCTAATATGCCAGAAAATATAGATTTTTCCAAAATAATGCTTTTATACGTTTGCAATTTAAGGGAAAATTGCACCCCTGTCTTCCAAACATAATACTATTTTGAATAAGTGTTTGTTTGAACAACTTGAAGCCATTTTCCAAAAGAACAAAGGCATGCTGATGGGACCTCCATAAAAAAATAGAAAGGTGCTCTTAGCAATTTTTTTTATTTAGAAATAAACTAAAACGAATGTGTGGACTAGTTCTGAGAAAGTAAAGCATCGTATATAATTAAGACAAGACAGAAGCACTTAAAATGTAAGAATGCTAAAAGTAATATATAAAACATGTACAGCATCTGTATGGGTAAAACAGTGTCATGGAAACCAAATGAAAAACTGATCTTTTACCACATACTGTACCTTTAAATATAAACACATGAAAGGTATAAAATACATTTGTAAAGGAATATTCTGTATGGGCCTTCTTTTACCTGAAAATATTTTTGGACATGTAGAATTATCAGGCTCTGATCCATAAACATATAAAAAAATAAGGACACGTAAATACAAAAGCCCCAAACCTGAGGGTCTAGAATCACCAAACCGAACTGTCTAAAACATTTGCAATTCAATGGAAACCGAATCTCGATTTCTTATATAGGGTCTGCATTTTTTGGACAGAAACGTACAATACACAAATCTACTTGCAATTTGGATTCGTCTCTTTCTCCTTACCATATGATGTCACCATAACTCCCTCCCCCCCCGCTGTAGCTTGGGGGAATCAGGTTTCAGGGGGGATGAAGTATCCTCTCTAAATACTGCCTCACCCCCCACCCCCCACTTATGGTCCTTACCTCCTCTGGGGCAGCTGTAGGGATGGTGGGGATTACTGCAGCTCTGTCTGATGCTTCCTGAGTATGGTGCGGGCCCGCCTCCTCTAACACTAGGATCCAATCATCAAGCAGAACACACAGGAAGCTTTGAAGTTGTAGTTAATCCCTGTAAACCCAACAGCTGCACTGGAGGAGGGAGGGACACTCCTCCCCAATATGTCTCACTCCTGCTTTGCCAAATCCCCCATGCCACTCTCTCCCACCCCCATGTCACTTCCTCCCCCAATGTCATGTTCTTTTCTCCATGGCCATTTATTGTCCTGCCATGTCACTCTCCCCCCCATATAACTTTCTTCTCTACCCTATGTCACCCACTTTCCCCCTCTCCCCCACCTTGATAAATATATATATAAATATATATATACATGCTGTATATCTGTAGCCAGGGGGTCTCAGGCAGGGCTGCCAGTGGCATGCGGGAGATCAGGGCGCGCTGCAGACAGGCGTCCCGTGTCACCGGAATGGCAGGCAGACCCGGCACAGGTATTGCGGGCGAGTGGGTCGCCGGAGACCCACGGCGAGCGGGCGGTTAAGGACGCCGCCATGCCAGGGAAGCTCGCGCATGCGCCGTGTGTTATAAGTATGGCGGCCAATAGGAAAAGGCCTAGGAAGGGAATTACAAGTACCAGCAGCCTCCGGGGCTGTTTCACATGTGTTGCAGGAGGACCAATAGAGCTCCTGGAAATGTGAAGAGGAGGAAAAGAAACATTTGGCGCCAAGGGAGACCACACCAGTCGGGATCCGGACAGAGAGGGTGAAGGTAATTTTCAGGGAGCAGTGCTTCCCAGACTAAGGTAGAAAGAGAGATCCAAGATAAAAGGGTCCTGCAAGGCCTTCCCCAACCAATAACAACTCCCGGGTGGAACCCCCAACATCCTGGAGTGTCTGGGCACTTTACCCCGTAGTGTCCACAAGCCAGTTCCTCCCTCCCAAAGAGTATGTGTGGGATAGCGCGCTTCCCTTTGTGTGGTGGGGCTCGTTGGTGCACGTGAATAATACCTCCCTGGTCTCAGTCCAGACCAGGTTAACTAGTAGGAGACTCTGTGGATCCGCGACGTGGTTCTTCACCCTAATCCAGCGGCTCATCTACTATGCAGATCCGTAGGCGGATGCTTCTGGAGGGGCTTCCAGCTGGAGTGTACCCCTTTAAAATAGTCTCTGTTGGAGTGTCCTTGCTTTGCTCACAGGCAGCAGGCCACACTTCACCTTCAGAGATAATGTCCTGCAGTTGATGCCTCTCACTGACACACTACTGGGGAAAGATCCCTCTCTAAGGCCTTTCCCTGCAGCATACACAGCATACACCCAGCTACAGTGACTCAGGGGATCTACCTTGGAACTGGGGGGCGGGGGGGAATCTGGCTTAATCCAGGGGAGACAATGGAAGTGAACTGGGGTGCTCCCTTTACACAGTGTTTGAAGTTGAACAGAAGAATAGGGTCAAAATAAACATATAAATATACCACACTTCAAATGCTCAGTGTCTGCTGCTCAACCCCTGGAAAGGATCTTCCCACAATCCTCAAGGAAACATAGGTAGAAAGAGAGACAGAGGGGCACAGACAAGGGTCAGAGTCAATGTCAGACCAGTGATTGAAAAAACACACATTGTTAAACCAGTGATGAGAAGCACAGGGGTGATAGGAATATATACAATATGTACTCACACGGGTCTGTGTGGTACTGGGTAGTACTATAGGTGTCTTTATTTTCTATCTTCTTGCGAGTCAGTCGTGCTACTTCTCCCTCTGTACATCAGGGATGGGCCACTCAGGGCGCATATAGTGCAAGACAGCACCACACAGGTCAATAAAAATATATTTATTAAGCAAAGAAAGTGAGATAACAATTAACTCACATGTAAAAAACTGCTCAAGGACGCCAACGTCAACCTCCCGCTCTCCGGTGCAGTGCGCTCCTGTTCGCCGTGTCCGGTCTACAGGACTGATCACCGTCAGTGCAGGCACCCGCTACGGTGTCCTCGAGCAGACACACAGCTTCTGATCCAGGTCTCTGCACACACGACGCGTTTCGGATCGTTAAATCTTTCGTCAGGCGTGTGTGAACAGGAGCACACTGCACCGGAGAGAGGGAGCTTGACGTCGGCATTCTTGAGCAGTTTTTTACATGTGAGTTAATTGTTATCTCACTTTCTCTGCTTAATAAACGTATTTTTATTGATCTGTGTGGCGCTGTCTTCCACTATATGCGCCCTGAGTGGCTGTGACGACTAAGGAGATTCCTTCCTCTCCCTGGCCCTCTCTCCCTTCTCCTGTTACCCTTTCTACTCCTTGCCACTCCTTTCCTTCATCTTCTACCTCTCTCCCCTTGCCGCAGCGCGTTCCCCGCAGGTCTCGCATACTCACGTGCTCCCTTAGCCCCTACTTTAATCCTCCTCGCTCCCTCTCCCCCGCGGTAGCTCCTTTACCTTCCTCTGTGGTGCCATCCGCCCCGTTGCCTCCTCCTCGCGTGATGCCTGCGGCGTAGCGTTCCGCGCGCCTTGTGACGCATCCAGTGCGTGCACCCCCTCAGCCCACGGGGGACGCGCGTGCATGCTCCTCTCTACCTTTGCTGGCCATCGCGCGGGCACAGTCCTCACGCGCGTTCCCCTCCTCTTGGCTCCTTCCCCCTCCTGCGGTCTTCCCCTGCTCCGTGCAGGCCACGCCTGTGTTGCAACCTGTGCGCACGTATCCCCAGCTTACAGGGGGCTCGCGCACAGACTCTTCTTATCAGGTTCCCCCTGTCTCCGCCTCCCAAGCTGTTCAGGCCATTCCCCTGACTGCCCCTTCTGTCTCCTCCTCTCCCTGATCTCTAGCTTCTACCACTTCTCTCTCTACTCCTCCCCTCTCTGTCATTGGTGCACCTTCCTTTATAATCCCTGTCTGTCCACCTCTTCCTCGCTCTGCATAGTTCCTGTTTCCCTGTGTGTACCTCACCTATGCTGTGCTCCCTCTGTGCTCCTGTGATTACCTGCTTCTGTGTTACTTTGGATTTCCCTGACTTTGACCCCTGCTTACCCTGGAGTACTCTGCTCTCTGGTATCCCTCTGAACCCTGAACCACATACGACTCCGCTGACCTCTGGCTTCCTAGGACCTGGCTTGCCCTCTGACGACTCTACCCTCTGGATCCCTGAACATTGGCAAACGGACACGACTATTCTCATGGACATTCCCCAAGCATTGCAAGTATACACTAACAACTCTTCCAACAGGCCCAGCAACGCTATACCACACTCCGGGCTTGCTCCCACTGCTGTGGGTGTGTGGTATCATACCGTTCCCACCTCAGGACTTGGGTCTAGCTTGGTCTGCGGGCATACAGGTGGGACATTATGCAGAGCCAAACAAACGCAGACCCCCCTGAGGTGGGTACAAGTATTACCATAGAGGCCTTATGCTTTGTTAGCGATCAGCTATCCACAGTTTCCCAGCAATTAGCCACCTTCACCCATCAGGAGGGTTCCACGGCTTCTGCGCCAACAATGGCCAATTCCTACACCAGCCCTGGCCCACGGATCCCCTCTCCGAATCGCTATGATGGGAACCCCCTCAACTGCCGCGGGTTCTTAAACCAATGTGAGGTGCAGTTTGAGATGTCTCCCTCTCTGTTTCCTACTGGCCACGTTAAGATTGCTTATATTTACGCCCTACTCACCAGAGATGCCCTTGCCTGGGCCTCTCCTCTATGGGAGCGTGGACGCGAAATAACGCAAGACTATACTTTATTCAGACATGAATTTCAACTTGTGTTTGATACCCCTGCATGGCACGAGACAGCTGCCTTCTCCCTCTTCCATGTTTCTCAGGGTCGAAATTCAGCTGCCAAATACGCCATCGTGTTCCGTACGCTGGCCGCCGAAGTCCAATGGAATGATGAGGCGCTCGCAGCCGCGTACTGGCACGGACTCTCAGAAATGTTTAAAGACGATCTGGCTACTCACGCCCGACCTACGTCCCTGGAGGAACTCATCACCCTGAGCGTACGCATGGATCAGCGCACGCAGGAGCGACGACACGAGAGACACTGTTCCCGTTCTTCTCTCTCTATTGTTTCTCACAGGTCAGTCGCTACTCCTCTCCTGGCCCTGGAGGCCTCGGAACCTATGCAGGTCGGCAGTCAACAACTCCAGGCAACCGAGAGAGCGCGGCGGCGCCAGAACAGGTTGTGTTTCTATTGTGCTTCCTCGGAACATCGTCTCTAAAATTGGCCCTTGAAGTCGGGAAACGGGCACACCCAGTAAGGTAGAGGGGCTTCTACTGGGTACTGTCTCTCCTAACCCCTCTCCTTCCAAAGCTCTCCCAAAGAAGCTGATGCTACCAGCCACGCTGGAGGGTCCCAACCTTGTCGAAAAGGTCGAAGCGTTCATAGATTCCGGATCAGGCGGTAATTTCCTGGACCAGCAGTTTGCAGTGGAGAATCAAATCCCCATGGTCAGAAGGAAGAGCCCAGTTGGCCTTGAGGCCATCGACGGACGACCACTCCAGCCGGCTTTCATCATCTGGGAGTCTATTCCTCTTACCTTGACCCTGGCTGATGGTCACAAGGAGGTAATTGTCTTTGACGTTTTCCAGTCTCCTTCCGTACAAATTATATTAGTATTGCCTTGGCTTCAACTCCACAAAAGCATTGATTGGTCCGGTTTCTTGCCCATCCAGTGGCCCTCATCTGCAGATACTACGCCAGCGGATCCTCCCGTGGTTGTGCTTGCTGGTCTGGACTCCGTACCTGCCGATCGTTCGTCCCTGCCTGCCGTGTACCATGAGTACCTGGACGTGTTCAACAAGGTACAAGCAGAGGTCCTCCCTCCTCATCGCCTGTACGATTGCCCGGTCGACCTCATTCCTGGGACTGTTCTGCCGAAGTCTAAGTCTTACCCACTCTCCATCCCGGAGACCGAGGCCATGACTACTTATATTCAAAAAAACCTGGAAAAAGGTTTCATCCGCAACTCCACCTCTCCTGCCGGTGCTTGTTTTTTTTTGTGAAGAAAAAGGATGGATTTCTAAGGCCATGCATAGACTTCCGCGGACACAATAAGATCACGGTGAAAAACAGGTATCCGCTTCCGCTCATTTCTGAACTGTTCGATCGTCTCCAAGGGGCCTCTATTTTTTCAAAACATGACTTAAGGGGTGCCTATAATCTCATTCGCATAAGAGAGGGAGACGAGTAGAAAACTCATTTAACACACGTTCTGGACACTAGGAATACCTTGTTATGCCCTTTGGGCTGTGTAACGCCCCTGCCGTATTTCAGGAATTTATGAACGACATCTTCCGTGAGGTTTTGGAACTTTTGTCATTGTCTATCTAGACGACATCCTTATTTCTTCTAAAAATCTGGAGGAACACATTCAACATACACTGGCGACACACTTTATTCGAGCTCGGCTAGTCACACGAATTCGGGTATACCCGGGTGTATTGAGGTTTGTGACTGTTTTCTGCCCGAGTGCATTGGGTTATTTTCCAGGCAGGGATTGAAGCATTTTATTCCCGCTGGCTGCAATACTGCACAGTATATATATATATACTGCATTACAATTCATGAATTTATGCCATCTGGTAGACACGCGAAGCATTGCAGCCTATTAAATCCTAATCATTATCATTTAACAGATCAGCCGCCCGTCAGCCAGGCATGAACCCAGGCTGGGAAGGCAAACGCAACGGGGCTTGTCAGAGGTGAGGAGCGGTGCATTCCAGGTATCTGCCAGGTACATACTGGGTATTTGCTCGAATAAAGTGTGTCGGTGCAGTACCAAACTTGTGCTCTCCAGGCTTCGTTCTAACCGTCTTTACGCCAAGATGGAGAAGTGTTTGTTTCACCAGGCTTCCACGGCCTTCCTAGGCTATATCCTCTCCAGCCAAGGTTTCTCCATGGACCCAGAGAAGCTGAAGGCGGTCCTCGATTGGCCACTCCCTAATTCACTCAAGGCTGTGCAACGTTTTCTTGGCTTCGCCAATTATTACAGGAAGTTTATCAAATTTTCTTCCATTGCCCTTCCCATCACCGCCTTGACCAAGAAGGGCGCCGACGTCTAATACTGGTTACCAGAGGCCATCGCAGCCTTTGAGACTCTCAAGAAGGCGTTCGTGTCTGCCCCCATCCTTCGTCATCCGGATACCTCCCTCCCCTTTACATTGGAGATTGATGCCTCAGACGTAAGAGTTGGTGCAGTTCTGTCCCAGAGGACTTCTCCCCAAGAGAAACTGCATCCTTGTAGTTTTTTTTCACGGAAATTTTCAGCAGCAGAAAAGAATTATGATGTCGGTAATCCTGAACTTTTGGCCATTATGTTGGCTCTCCAGTAATGGACACATCTTTTAGAGGGTTCCAAGGAACCAATCGCCATTCTCACTGCCACAAAAATTTGTTATATATTGAGGGTGCTCGTCGCTTGGGCTCCCGCCAGGCTCGCTGGTCACTCTTCTTTTCCCGCTTCAACTACACCATCTCTTACATTCCTGGTACCAAAAATGTTAAAGCGGATGCCCTTTCTCGTCAGTTTGCCTCTGAGACCGAGGCTAAAGGAATCTCAGAACCTATTCTCCCGGCCAAGTGCATAGTCTCTGCTAACAACTTTGATGTATTGGATGAGATCCACAAGGCACAAGCACATATTCTCAGCAAGTTCACGGTACCAGAAGGACGTCTCTACGCTGCTCCACGTTTCCACCATAAAGTCTTACTTTGGGGTCATTCCTGTAGAACAGTTGGTCATCCAGGCTTCAAGAGGACAGCTGATCTCATTAAACGGACTTTTTGGTGGCCTAAGATGAATCAAGATATTCTCAATTTTACATCCGCCTGTCCTGTATGTGCCCAGAGTAAAACCCTCCATCATAAGCCTTCTGGACTTCTGCTACCCCTTCCCATTCCTGAACAACCCTGGAAACACATTTTGATGGACTTTATCATTGAACTGCCTGTGTCCAAAGGGATGAACACTATTTTGGTCATGATTGATAGATTTTCAAATCAGGCTCACTTTATTCCCCTCAAGGGTCTTCCCAACTCGGCCACCTTGGCGGATGTCTTCTCCAAAGAAATCTTCAGGCTCCCATTTCTATCGTCTCAGACCGTGGGTCCCAGTTCATCTCAAAATTCTGGCGAGCTTTCTCTCAAAGATTGGGTATCTCCCTCTTGTTCTCCTCTGGATATCATCCACAAACCAATGGGCAAACTGAAAGGATGAACCAAACTCTCGAACAGTATCTGAGATGCTTCATTTCCGACTCACAAGATAACTGGGTGGATCTTCTACCATGGGCCGAATTTGCCATTAATTCCTTAAAGAACGAGTCTACTCAGGAGTCTCCTTTCTTTATCAACTGTGGCTTTCACCCCAGTAGTCTCCCTCTCTCACCTTCTCCGTCTGGTGTTCCTGCAGCCGACTCTCATATCACCAACTTGCAAGAATCCTGGAAAAAGATTCTCAAGTCCTTACGGTCTGCAGTGGCCAAGCAAAAGACCAAGGCTGATCGTCACCGCCAAAAAGGTCCTTCGTTCAAACCTGGTGATCTGGTCTTGCTGTCGTCCAAAAATATTAGGCTCAAAACTCCTTCACCCAAACTGACTCCTAGATTCTTGCGACCATTCAAAATCCTAGAGAAGGTTAATCCTGTAGCCTATCGCCTCGAGCGTCCCCCCTCAATGAAAATTCCGTCAGTTTTTCACGTTTCCTTCCTTAAGGAATTTGTGTCCAGCCCTCATTTCCCGGATCCCTCTCGTGACCTAATCCAGTGTCCACCCTGGGTCAACAGGAGTACGAGATAAAGTCTCTCATTGACTCGCGTGTCTCCAATAGAGGACTTCAGTTTTTAGTACACTGGAAGGGCTACGGTGCTGAGGAACGGTCCTGGGTACCGGCAAATCACGTCCACGCCCCAAGGTCCTTTCCCAGTTTCACCAGAAATTCCCCCTTAAGCCATGGTTGGATCTCTCGGAGATTGATCCTCAAGGGGGGGATACTGTGACGACTCAGGAGATTCCTTCCTCTCCCGGTCCCTCTCTCCCATCTCCTGTTACCCTTTCTACTCCTTCCCACTCCTCTCTTTCATCTTCTACCTCTCTCCCCTTGCTGCACTGCGTTCCCTGCAGGTCTCGCATACTCACGCGCTCCTTTAGCCCCTGCTTTAATCCTCCCAGCTCCCTCTCCCCCGCGGTAGCTCCTTTACCTTCCCCTGTGGTGCCATCCGTCCTGTTGCCTCCTCCTCGCGTGATGCCCGCGGCGTGGCGTTCCGTGCGCCTGGTGACGTACCCGGTGCGTGCACCCCCTCAGCCCACGGGGGACGCGCGTGCATGCTCCTCTCTGCCTTTGCTGGCCATCGCGTGGGCACAGTCCTCACGCGCGTTCCCCTCCTCTTGGCTCCTTCCCCCTCCTGCGGTCTTCCTCTGCTCCAAGCGGGCGCGCCTGTGTTGCCACCTGTGCGCACACATCCCAAGCTTACAGGGGGCGCGCGCACAGACTCTTCTTATCAGGTTCCCCCTGTCTCCGCCTCCCAAGCTGTTCAGGCCATTCCCCTGACTGCCCCTTCTGTCTCCTCCTCTTCTCTCACTGACCTATCTCTAGCTTCTACCACTTCTCTCTCTACTCCTCCCTCTCTGTCATTGGTGCACCTTCCTTTATAATCCCTGTCTGTCCACCTCTTCCTCGCTCTGCATTGTTCCTGTTTCCCTGTGTGTACCTGACCTATACCTGTGCTTCCTCTGTGCTCCTGTGATTACCTGCTTCTGTGTTACTTTGGATTTCCCTGGCTTTGACCCCTGCTTACCCTGCACTCCTCTGCTCTCTGGTATCCCTCTGAACCCTGCTCCGCATATGACTCCGCTGACCTCTGGCTTCCTAGGACCTGACTTGCCCTCTGACGACTCTACCCTCTGGATCCCTGAACATTGGCAAACAGACACGACTATTCTCACGGACATTCCCTAAGCATTGCAAGTATACACTAACAACTCTTCCAACAGGCCCAGCAACGCTATACCACACTCCGGGCTTGCTCCCACTGCTGTGGGTGTGTGGTATCATACCGTTCCCACCTCAGTACTGGGGTCTAGCTTGGTCTGCGGGCATACAGGCGTGACAGTGGCCCATCCCTGACGTACAGAGGGAGAAGTAGCCTGACTGACTAGCAAGAAGATAGAAAATATAGACATCTATAGTACTACCCAGTACCACACAGACCCGTGTGAGTACATATCTTATTATATATTTGTGAAAGCACTGTATGCCTGTCTGCATCTTCCTGTGTACCTAGGGGAAATCTCATTGGTCCCTTGGGCCACCCTCCCCCACACCTCTCATTGGCCTGAGGCGGAGTGACGACACACACACACACACACACACACACACACACACACACACACACACACACACACACACACACACACACACACACACACACACACACACACACACACACTCTGTTGCTTGGCCTCACTCTCCCCCTTCAGTTGGACTGCAGCTTACCTTCCACACACCCCCCCCTCCTCTCCCAGTGCCCCTCCTCTCCTGGTGACCCTCACTCTCTCCCCCCTCCCCACCTCACCCAAATTCCCATGCTCCGCAACATCCCCAGCCGCACCATCACCCTCACCGTGCGCCGCTCCCGGAGAGGGGAAGCGCGGCATTCCTACTCAGCAGCAAACTCCATGCTCCTCCCCCCTCGCTCACAACGAGGAAAAGCGCGGCGCGGCCCGGCCCTCCTGCACTCCCCCTCACGTGTGCCGGCTCCCGGAGAGGGGAAGCGCGGCCCTCCTGCTCAGCAGCAAACTCCAGGCTCCTCCCCCCTCGCTCACAATGAGGAACGGAGGGGAAGCTTGGCGCGGCCCGGGCCTCCTGCACTCCCCATCACGTGCGCCGGCTCCCGGAGAGGGGAAGCGTGGCCCTCCTGCTCAGCAGCAAACTCCAGGCTCCTCCCCCATCGCTCACAACAAGGAACGGAGGGGAAGCACGGCGCGGCCCGGCCCTCCTGCACTCCCCCTCACGTGCGCCGGCTCCCGGACGGAGGGGAAGCGTGACGCGGGCCTCCTCCTCACGTGCACCGGCTCCCAGACGGAGGGTAAGCGCGGCGCGGGCCTCCTGCCACTCTTGCCCCCCCACCAGCTTCCCGAACTCACTTCCTGCCCCAGCCAGATGCCACGGGGTCAAGGTAAGTCACCCACCGTCTCCCACCCATGCACTGTCACCGAGTCACCCACACACCCACCCAGTCACCCACACACCCACCCAGTCACCCAGTCACTTTCACCCAGTCACCCACTTTCACCCAGTCACCCACTCACTCACCCACCCACTCAGTCACCCACCCAGTCACACACCCACTCACTCAGTCACCCACCCACTCGCTCAGTCACCCACCCACCCACTCACTCAATCACCCACCCACCCACTCACTCAGTCACCCACCCACCCACTCACTTAGTCACCCACCCACTCACTTAGTCACCCACCCACTCACTTAGTCACCCACTCACTCAGTCACCCACCCACTCAGTCACCCACACATGGTCACCCACACACCCACCCATCCAGTCACCCACACACCCACCCACATACCCACCCAGTCACCCAGTCACTTTCACCCAGTCACCCACTTTCACCCAGTCACCCACTCACTCAGTCACCCACCCACTCAGTCACCCACCCACTCACTCAGTCACCCACCCACTCAGTCACCCACTCAGTCACCCACCCACTCAGTCACCCACCCAGTCACCCACCCAGTCACCCACCCATTCAGTCAGTCACCCACTCACCCACCCATTCAGTCAGTGACCCAGTCACCCACCCATTCAGTCACCCACCCATTCAGTCAGTCACTCAGTCACCCACCCATTCAGTCAGTCACCCGGGGGAAGCCCAACCCTGTCGTCCGCCCCCCCAAAATTACATCCCGGGCAACGCCGGGTCTCTCAGCTAGTTGTATATATTCCTATCACCCCTGTGCTTCTAATCACTGACTGGTTTAACATTGTGTGTTTTTTCAATCACTGGTCTGACATTGACTCTGACCCTTGTCTGTGCCCATCTGTCTCTCTTTCTACCTATGTTTCCTTGAGGATCGTGGGAAGATCCTTTCCAGGGGTTGAGAAGCAGACACTGAGCATTTGAAGTGTGGTATATTTATATGTTTATTTTGACCCTATTCTTCTGTTCAACTTCAAACAATGTGTAGAGGGAGCGCCCCAGTTCACTTCCATTGTCTCCCCTGGATTAAGCCAGATCCCCCCCCCAGGTCCAAGGTAGATCCCCTGAGTCACTGTAGCTGGGTGTATGCTGTGTATGCTGCAGGGAAAGGCCTTAGATAGGGATCTTTCCCCAGTAGTGTGTCAGTGAGAGGCATCAACTGCAGGACATTATCTCTGAAGGTGAAGTGTGGCCTGCTGCCTGTGAGCAAAGCAAGGACACTCCAACAGAGACTATTTTAAAGGGGTACACTCCAGCTGGAAGCCCCTCCTGAGGCATCCGCCTACGGATCTGCATAGTAGATGAGCCGGTGGATTAGGGTGAAGAACCACGTCGCGGATCCACAGAGTCTCCTACTAGTTGACCTGGTCTGGACTGAGACCATGGAGGTATTATTCACGTGCACCAACGAGCCCCACCACACAAAGGGAAGCGCGCTATCCCACACATACTCTTTGGGAGGGAGGAACTGGCTTGTGTACACTACGGGGTAAAGTGCCCAGACACTCCAGGATTTTGGGGGTTCCACCCAGGAGGTGTTATTGGTTGGGGAAGGCCTTGCAGGACCCTTTTATGTTGGATCCTATATTTTCGTATGTGTTAGTAAACATTGTTATAATATACCTGTGTGTAAATATTGTATATATTGGTTCCGGTGAGGGACTTCTTCCACTACGCTGGGATCCCTCGCCGGTGGAAGTGCTGCACCGAGATGATAAGTATACCCCAGGCTCCCAGTGGCGGAGGCTCAGGTCCTCTGTGAACAAACAGGTAGCGGCAGCACCAGTAGCCTTCTTGTTTAGAGGGAAACAGGGCTACATATCTATATATTAAAGATGGGAACTGGTTTTGAAAAAAGGATTTTTCCCCTAATTTAAAGAAAAACAAAATACAACAAAAAAAAACATTTGAGCTTGACAAAACCAGAATCAAAATAAAAACACCAAATGTTTTACAACTGTAGCCCTTGTACCCCCTCCCCCCCCCACCCTAAGTGATATCATATGCTAAGTGGGTCATATGCTTCTCTGGCTACTCCATTTAGGTGTTGTGCTGTACCTGTGTGGCAACAGGGGGGCTGAGTTCTCCACGGTGTTGTGGGGAGAACAGGCAGGACAGGTTTTCAGGGTACCTTAGTTCTTGGGTGAAGCGCCTCCAGTCAGCATGGATCCTCTGGAAAACAGCAGGATGGCCCAGACTGACACCTTTCTTTCAGCTCAAGACAGTGAATCTCACTTCTTTATAGTTCAATGGTATTTATTGCAGTTAGATCAGATGTACAAAGCAGGGGCATTCTTCTCCTAGCTTCCCCTAATGAAGGTGCACTGATTAGGGCTTGAGGCCCAGACCATGCCTTCAGGACTCCTCCTCTGTCACCTAGTGAGACAGAGTAGCTGAATTCACACAGCAGGGGGAGGAAAGAGAGACCCCTGCTTTAGGAAAGTGCCAGTATATATAGCGTTGAGTTTGTGTTTGTAACCCTGCCCCTTAACAGAGCAGGTTGAATACTGATACTGTGACCCAATAAGTATTCTTGCCTCAGGCTGACTCTTTCTGGCTATTGCTATGGCCCACCCTTGGATACCTACAATTGTATCCAATGCTACAAAAAGCACACAAAGCATTGGAGAAGGAATTAACCCATCCACTGCCTGCACCTAACAGGTCTTACACTGGTAGGGCCCAGGAAAAGGCATAGCGGCCGGCAGGCTATGCTACACAACCAAAACTAAACTTCCAAAGAAAGTGCCCATCCATATTAGAGATGGGCAAATCCGAAATCCGTTTCCCAGATTGTCTTGCATTTTCTCAAAGAAATCCGCAAACAGATTTGGTGGTTTTTAATCCGTGTGGATTTATCAAAAACCACCATTGGATACAATCCATTGACAGATTTGTATAATCCAATCCGCGGATTCGGCAATCCGTGGCAGATTCTTAAGAATTCGATTCTACAAATCCGTCAATGGATTGCGGAATCTGCGGAGTGTAATGGTAATATTTATAAAAATCTGCAAACCGCAAATCGCCCTTTTTGAGATTGATCAGGTAAAATCCACTGACCAAAGGAACCCAGTCGATCTGCTGCGGATCCAAATCTGCCGAAAAATTCACCCACTTCTAATCCTTTTTAAGAAATGGCTCACCAACATCATCGTGACATTGCATTTAAACCTGATGAAGATCCTTCTTAGACTGAAATAATGGTTGAATAAAGTATGCAGCATTTGCTTTGTTTATGGTGGGATCTGAAAGTGCTCAAAACTAACTGCGTATGGATAACATCAGCATACTAGTTGTAGTATAGAATTTACATTTTGGAGTACAAAATAAACCCACAGCCTTCCATCATTGTATATCCATGTACTGTATAAAACTTTTACATATACTATATATACACTCAGCATGCAAGACCATGTGCAGGCAGCATGATTATGTTTATGGAGAATATGTCACCAGTACATGTCAACATACACATGAAAATAGCATATGGTTTGGAAATGGGTGTTCCATTCATCATAAAATCAGAAGATCTTATGTTCATAATGATTATTGTAGACTAAGAATGAGTAACTGGTTTATTTTCCCTATCCTTATTAAACATATTAAGGGCACATGGTTAGATGAAATATGATGCTGAAAAGCTGATAAATTTACAACTTGATGCAATTTGCATACTTTTTTTTGATAGCATCAAAGCAACCAGAGTTTTTTGGGGGGGGAGGGAGGTGGAGCTTCACTTTTTTTTAGACCAACAAAAAAGTCCATGTAATTACTATGAAGTAATTTTTTTTTAAATTGCTTAACGTACCACATATTTTTTCACTAAAAGCACAAACACCACCGTGTGCAACTATTTCTCCTGTCTTTTGGTAATGTAATCATGAATTAAATAGAAATAGCCATGCTATGAGTGAGGAGCTTTCAAGATGCTCACAAACCCATTTCATTTTTTTTTTTAGTTGAAGGCAACCCATAATCTTAATGTAATGTACCGTAGTTTTTTAATTTATTCTAAATATTATACGTTAATGTCTGTTAAAAATTAGGCCATACTATAGTACACATTAGAATTTATAGTTAGTTGCTGAGACTTCTCAATAAGGTATTATTTCTACAGCATAATCCTCAACTGGTACACATCCTGAACTGAGAAGAAATTAACCACCGAGCACTACTGTCTTTTTTAAACATGCCCCTGTGAGGGCTAGATTTAGTTTTTTTGTTCATTTGTGCTGATAAAATCTAAAATTAACCTACAGTATGTTATTTTCTTAGACACAATTTCAACCTAACCTTTTACTGATAGTCTATTGATGGGATCCAAAGAAGTAAAAAGAGGTTCACAACAATGTAACCAAAATATTATGCTATGTACAGTATGACATGTAACATGAGTGTATATGGTAAATATCATGAAATGGAAGAGTATAAGTATAGATATCACAGTAATTCAGTATGACATGTAGTGAAACTTTGGGACATGCTCCTATGGTCAAAAAAGGTTTGAGGCCATATTTACCAAGCAGTTTTATTCCATATGTCACATTCTGCTGCTTGTAGATACCGTACATCTAATTCACGTGGATTGGCTTTAAAGGGACATATTTACTAAGTGGTGCTACTACATAAGAAACCTCCCAATGAGAGAAGACACTATGGTCCATTCACTTGAGCTGTAAGGTGTCTTCCAGCATCCAGAGGTGTCTCATGGAGTATCACTGCTTATTTAATATGGGCCAATGTGTCTTCTGGGGTGGGACGGTGTGCCTGTGCTGAAGCAGACATATCCTGAAAACTTGACCTGTTGGGGGGTCTTGAGGACTGGAGTTGAGTACCCTTAAATTAGCGCCTCCATCCACTGCAGGCTCCAGCGTGGCTGGAGACAGTACCCACAGTGGAACTCATCATTCATACTCCCCCCACCCCCCTCCCACAACTGACTGTAGACAGGAAGGGAGTATATGTAAAACAGGGCCATCTTTATTCACATCCACTGCAGATCATAATACAGCAAATGCCTTCTTCAGTCACAGGCCCCTGCTTCTGGATGGTACCTAGACCAGATATCAACCTTAAGCCCTGGGGTTCTTCTTCAGCCCCCTGAGGGGCAGAGGGCACGTCTCTATCCCAAGGGGGAGAGACTCAGACTGACTATAATTTAGCACTGCCTCTTCCTTAGTGGAGAAGGGAAGGGCACAAGGTCTGCACCCAGATTGGGCAGTACACAGACCCTGTCACACCTCCACTCCTGCCACTCAAGGAAGCTGCAATAGGAGGGGTAAACCCAAGATGGGGGGGGGCCTGACACAGCCTGCATCTATCAGGACTTACATGACAAGGAGGGCAGACTGGTAGCCACCAGGCATGGCTACATTTAATTTAAAAAAAAAAGGAAAATGAAGAAAATTTCTAAAAGGATGACATCTGTTAGGGGAAGGCATCCAGTCACAAATACATTTGGTGTAAGTTATCAATATGTCAGAAGGCTAAGGGTTATCTATTGCCAATTATTTGCAACCTTTGATTTATTAAAGCTGTTTTATCTTCAACTATCTCTTTGGTCACGTCAAATAATTAACCTAGCATTGATAAAAAATATGCTGCTTCTGCTAGAATATTTGCAAGTTTAGGAGTTAACTTCCAATCAATAAAACATGACACAACTACTTTACTTTATTGTACTTCATTATAAATGTAACACATTGCTATTTTTAGTTGGATATGTGCAATTTATTAAATAATTTTTGTTTTTAATTCTCTCTGCAATACAGTATGTTGAATAAAATCTCTTTTACAAAATATAATATTGTGCAAGACATAAAACAAACCTGGTAAGTAACACACATTTGTTCTTTCATTTTTTCCATTATTAACATTTTAAAAATGAAAATGTGTTGCAGTGTTTGACCTTACTGTACAACAATGCAATGAAGAGTAGTTTTACAAAACATAACCAAAATATGAGTGTCTGACCCTGTACAGAATTAAAGAAACAGGTTAAACTAATTGGACGATTAGTACGTTGTGTATTTTTTTCCCAAGAATATATTGGGGCTTTTATATGCCCAGTGTAAATTACACACACATATATATATATATATATATATATATATATATATATATATATATATATATATATATATATATATATATATATATATATATATATATATATATAATATATATATATATATATATTTTTTTTTTTTTTTTTTTTAATTAATTTATTATTTTTTTCCTTAAATATATTGTCGCATATTTTTTAAACAGTTTTCTGCCATAAAATACCTGCCGGTGCTGGGACACTCCCTAGAACCGATTGACTTCAATGGGCTGCAAGGGGCCTTATGGCAGAAAACTGCTGAGTAAATATGGCCCATATTGGACCATTGATTGTGATAACTTTTTTCTTTCTTTCTTTCTTTCTTTCTTTCTTTCTTTCATTAAATAAATACATTGATTGAGCAGTTAACATAACATAACATTGTGATAACTACACTTTTACGAAAGACAATCATTTAAAATCGTAGCAACCATGAGCAGGGAACAGCATCTGATTTATTTATTTTTTTCCCACTGGGAACTTTTCACTGGAATTGCACATTTAAAAGTGAACTAAATATATTTAGAAACAGGCAATCGTACTGTGATCGGCTGATAACCCCCAATGGCTTGAATGGGTGGTTGTGATGATCATGGCACGATCGGCTGCTTCTGACTAGAAGGAATTACCCCTTAAAGCTATATTAATTTAAATGCCTCTGAGGCTGCATTGCTATTATTATTGTTTATTTGTAAAGCGCCTGCATATACCACTGTGTGGTACAATGGGGTAAACAGTTAAATTACATAAGCAGGATGACGTACCAAATAGGACAAACACGCGCAAACAGATACAGAATTAAACGAGGGCCCTGCTTTTGAGAGTTTACAATGTAGCGGTAATATGGGGCAATGTTGAAACAAAAGGTGAAGTGGCTGCTCGTCATAGGATGGAGTATGCCTCAGGATGGGGTATGGTCTAGCCGCACAGCTTATCCCATTAAGTTTTGGGGGTGTTACCGTGGAGTTTGGCCCTGCAACATAGCTGGTCCCAATAGGGTTTGAGGGGGGCTTTTTAGGGGTATTTCAGATAGGTTTCCTTGAAAAGATGAGCTTTCAGGAAGTTTTTAAATGTCTGAAAGCTTTGGGATATCTGATGTTGCGTGCTAGAGAATTCCATCGAGAGGTGGTCGCACGGGAGAATTCTTGTAGGCGGAGTGAGGAGGTAATAAGGCAGGAGGAAAGGTGGATGTCATGGGCAGAAAGTAGGGAGCGTTTAAGGATATATTTGGGCCTGACAACAGTACCCCTTCATTTAAAAAAAATACCAGGTGAGATAATCAAATGTATATTATGGGTGTCGAGAAGAATTTATCTATTTAGTAGAATATCCATTGACTCACATACCTCCCAAAACATGACTCCACACAACAGGTATTTGTAAACATGTATTATTTGTCTTAACTCTGTGCCCAGGACATACTTGAAAACGAGAGGTAACTTTCAATGTATTACTTCCTGGTAAAATATTTTATAAATAAATAATAAATAAACATGTGGAGAGATATATGTGAACACAACTAAGACTCCTGGGAAATAAAGTAATTTTAATATGCAAGTAAGCTCATTTATATCGGCAAATATGCTCTTTTCGCATATATCCCAAGTTGTATTTCTCCATCTGTTGTATAGATGAATGTTTTGGGCGGTATATAAGGTACTCTGTTAAGTAGAACTTCATAAAAAAAGATCAAATATAAATTCAGTGGTTGCAAGTTATGTACAATTTTCTTTAGATATTTGTTTTACACTGAATATTCAAAGTGATAATAAGTATGCAAAACATATAAAGCCAACATTTTGCTAGCTTTTGTTAAAACAAACTTAGTATTATCTACAATGACATTTTGTTATAGATCTTATATGAATTATATATTTATAGAAAAGGCTACACTTTCCGAAAAAATATTAACAATATTAATAACTTGCAATATAAAATAAAAATATGTAGCATTTTCTGATGGCACTAACCGCTTTGATCTTGAAACTATTTTACAAATAAAATGATGTAACATTTATAATTTTAATCATAAAACACTTTCTAGTATACATACACACCATTTGTATATGTATATATGTGTATATAATTTAGTTGCATTTGTGGAGGTAATCTTTTCGCTAAATGCCATTTATGATAAAACAAGCTAGAACAAAGCAAGGAAGTATGTATATTTTGGTTTCTATTTCTATATTGCTTTAAATGTTGTTACCGGTTTTCCATCAAGCCCTGATTCACATGGCAGCCAACCCTCATTTTTCTCTTCTTGTGTAAACTCCACGAGAATCCCAACTATTTTGGAAGGCCTTCTGGTACTTGTCGCTGACAGAAAAAGAAAGACTTCAGAAAAGGCATGCATAAAGATGAAAAATAAACAGGCTCAATTACAGTATAATATCTCAGGCACAAATTCCTGACCTGCTCCACATGGAGACCTGGATAACATCAGTTTCTGGTACCTCCCAGAGGCACACCTTTGCAAGCAGGAGATACATTAATCAATGTGACAGAACAAATGTACTGATGGAAAAACAGCACCAGAATTATCATTGAATCCCATTGCTTGCAAATATATATTTATATATATAATTATAGCATGTTTTTGTATAGCGCTGCTAATTGTACGCAGAGCTTTACAGAGACATTTTGCAGGCACAGGTCCCTGCCCCGTAGAGCTTACAATCTATGTTTTTTTTGTGCCTGAGGCACAGGGAGATAAAGTGACTTGCCCAAGGTCACAAGGAGCCGACATCGGGAATTGAACCAGGCTCCCCTGCAGCAATCTCAGTGTCAGCCACTCCTTCTCCTTATATATATATTTGCAAGCAATGGGATTCTCTGATAATATATATATATATATATATGTATATATATTGTGACATAGTCCAAAGATGTTAGGCAGCTTTCTGCCCCATTTTAGAGCAGAAAGTGCAGGAATAGCTAAAAATTATCCGTTCCACAGCTTCCCATTAACTCAGGCAGCTGGATGGAAAATCCAGACCACAGATTACAATGGCTCTAGTTCTCCCTCACCTGCTCTTCTAATCACATGCACAGGTATTTAGAGCAGAGAGGTTTTGCATTTGACTCTCTCTCCTTGGAGCCTGGGGGCTGGGGGTGTCGCTGCTCCCCTGCATCCAGTATCGGGGTTGACGGCCCCTCCACGTATCACAGTACCAGAGGATTTGCCTGGACTCCACGAACAGATAAGACAAAACAAATGGTTACTGCTGTTGCTAAAAGACTGTACTGTATCTTGTGACCCTAAATGAGAGAGCATTGTTTTAAGCTGGGGAACCAGTTTAGTTGGCCAGCAGCTGTTAGAGAGACTGATTCTGATGTGTAGTTAGATCCCTGAAAGGGATAGGATTTTGCTTATATGATTTTGGTTTTATTTCTTGAAATAACAGTGTGGGAAATATGGTAACACTGAAATATGTGAACTGCTGAATGAAAGTATCTGAGTACCTCTAACCTTCACATGTTAAAGCTGCAGTACCTTACTTGGATGAAAATAAAGCAGGCAGAAGCCTGAGTTAAGCAGCATAATACTTTGCATGATCCTGTTTGTTGTATAATTAACCCTAGAAGACTGTGTCGGGAAGAACCCAGACAGACGTCAGCACTACAAAAGAGGGGCGTTTGTCACATATGGTGGAGAATGCGGGTCGACACTAAAAAGTCTGTGGGTTTGCAAATAAATGCGGGGGTTTAAAATGGCCGCCGAGCTGAACTAAAGTACAGATGCTATGAGTGAAGTCTGTCCCACTGTGTATATCAGTTGTGCTTCTAGCATACACAGAGAATGTGCGAAGTGTGGATGCAATAGCACCCTGAACCCAAACAAAAAACCAAAATGTTTTGCTGAAGAAAAAAAAAAAAAAAAAATTGCATCTAGCAAGTGCTGTTTGTAAAGCTAATGCATTTTGCTGAAGTGAGTGAATTTGCAGCTAGCAAGTGCTGTATGCAAGTTGCTGAAGTGAGTGAAATTGCAGCTAGCAAATTGTTCCTGCTGGGTTTCTAAAATGGCCGACGTGAAATGTTTGTTTTGTAATGTACATAATCATGAAAAACAGTGTCCCTTCAGGCCATACGATGATGATGATGATGACGACTTGTATGTGGCTCCTGGAGGAGAGCCGTACCCACAGATGAATTTAGTATGCTGGGCCTGTCATAAAGTAGGTCACATGGAAGATGTGTGCCCCAAAATTTTCAAAGACAAACAGCTGCAAAAGCAAGCAACGCCCTATGTGTGCAAGCAAGATGTGGAAGCTGATACCAGTGAGCGTGTGCCCAGTACCACTGATATCTCTGGAGCTAATAAAGCAAAAAGAAAGAAGAAGAAAAAGAAAACTGTCCCTCAAGTCACAGGGGAAGTGACCGAGCCACTTGAACCTGCGCTGTCAGGACATGCGTCAGAAAGGCGCCGAGATGTGCTGCAGACCGGAGTGATCGGCAGAATTGTCACGTGGCAAAGGAAAAGGAGGAGCAAAGGGAAGCTGAATCCTTGAACCAGGATAAAGAGGCTTTGGTTTCTGCACTCCAAGCTGCCCGCCATAATTATGAAGTCCTGTGGCAGGATTTGGTGAAGGAGAGAGAATGTTGGAAGAAGGAGCAAGAATCTAACAATAAGGTGCGAGAAGCGAACGCCGAGTTACAGAGGTGTATACTTCCAGCTTTACAAGAGCACGAGGCTTTGAAGAAAACAGAGTCTCTCTTACGGAGTGAGCTGGAAGAGGTGACGACTAGTCTGGAAAAGGCCAACACCGTAATTGTCACCATGGATGAAAAACAGAGTAAGTCTGACAAATTGATTGCTATCCTAAAACAGAAATACGGGAAGGCTCTACAAGAGGTTCATGCGCTCAGCACAGAGGTGCAACACTTGCGCCTGGAGGGCCACGGTCTGAACACAGAGCTGGGAATGTTGAAGCAAACCCATGAGATTGCCCTAAGTGAGTTAGAGACTGTAAAGCAAGAAAATGAGACTCTGAAATTGGAAAATTCAGATTTGACTGACCAAGCAGAAAAAATAAAGAAACAGTTGACTCAGGAAAAATTAGAAGTGCAGGAAGCACTGATGCACACTCAGAGCCAGCACCAGGAAGAAATGGACGCTCTGAGAACAGAATTGCGAGATGTATGCACAAAACAGAATTCTCTCGTGGAGGAACTTAACATTTTGAAAAAGGAGAAAAGCATTAGAATAATTCAGAAGCACTGCAAAGCTCTTATCCAAGGAAGAAGGGAAAGAGAAAATTATGAGCGTAAACGCGCCGCAACTATCATCCTACAGGCTGCCTACAGAGGGATGAAAATTCGTGTGTTCAATCACCGGAATAAAGCAGCCTGTGTTCTTCAATCATTCTACCATGCCCGCATGGTACGAAACAGGTTCCTCATTATGAAAGGAGCAACTATAAAAATCCAGTCTCTGACTAGGATGACACAGAACAGGATTCGCTATCAAACCCTGAGAAATGCGTCACTGGTTATCCAGCGGTACTTCCGCCTGAATAAATGTAGACCTCAGGAAAGAGAGGTCCAAGACTACATGCCTGCCGGCTGCAAAGGTAAAATGCCACAGGGTACAGCCAGAGTTAGTGAGAGCCCCATCAAGGTGAAGGTGCTCCAGGTAATCAGTGCTTCATCTTCTAAATACCATATAATTGCCCCAAAGGAAAAATCCCAAATTTCTGTGAGTGATGGTCATGAGAAAATACATGGCAGTAAGAAGTACCATAAAGGTTCAAAGGTCGCAAATCAAAAGCGACGAAGGTCAACGCTGGCCTTGAATTTTTCCGGATCTCGCCACTCTGGGCCACAATATAAAGACAAAGACTATCCGGGCCCAGAGTTCCGTCAGAAGCTAAAGAAACAGTCCAGTCATTTGCAGTTTGCAGCGGCCTATGAAATAAAGTCAGGAAATGTAATGGACTGGAAGTCAAAGAAAAAAAAAAAAAAAAAATGTGTTTGGGGAATTGACCGATATTTTTTTTGTTATTACACGTGTGGACTATGTCACGGACACTTAACTATGCAAATAAGCATTTTGTCAATATTACAATGTTATATTGGTTCTCTGTGTTGAAAATGTAGCTAAACTACAAATTAATATACAGGGTTGATGGCCCTTAAGATTACAAGGCTGTAGTATAAGGAAAAAAAAATATTGGTTGCTTACAATATGAAAAAAAAAAAAAAAAAAATGCCCTTTTCGGTTGGTAAATTTATAATGAGGTTCATATTCTAAAAAAAAAAAACCCAGGGAGGTAATAGAAATTGTCTGGTTTTGTGAATATATTTAGCAGATCCTGGGTTGTAAGAATGTGTGCTAGACATTTATTTTTCAAAATAGTTCCCTAATAGAGAGAAAAAAAAAAAAATATGTTTGCCAAGTATAGTCTCTTATGACGAAACCTATTGTCCATAATTGCCGTGGAAAAAGTTCATATTCGTGTCATGTGAATGTTTAATATTGTACTGAGGAGTTAGCTCAAGTATTTCAGGTAGGACGCTCACCCCAGTGAGGTCCATGGCCGCTCACCCCAGTAGGTGTGAGCTGGGGAGGGGGATATGTGACATAGTCCAAAGATGTTAGGCAGCTTTCTGCCCCATTTTAGAGCAGAAAGTGCAGGAATAGCTAAAAATTATCCGTTCCACAGCTTCCCATTAACTCAGGCAGCTGGATGGAAAATCCAGACCACAGATTACAATGGCTCTAGTTCTCCCTCACCTGCTCTTCTAATCACATGCACAGGTATTTAGAGCAGAGAGGTTTTGCATTTGACTCTCTCTCCTTGGAGCCTGGGGGCTGGGGGTGTCGCTGCTCCCCTGCATCCAGTATCGGGGTTGACGGCCCCTCCACGTATCACAGTACCAGAGGATTTGCCTGGACTCCACGAACAGATAAGACAAAACAAATGGTTACTGCTGTTGCTAAAAGACTGTACTGTATCTTGTGACCCTAAATGAGAGAGCATTGTTTTAAGCTGGGGAACCAGTTTAGTTGGCCAGCAGCTGTTAGAGAGACTGATTCTGATGTGTAGTTAGATCCCTGAAAGGGATAGGATTTTGCTTATATGATTTTGGTTTTATTTCTTGAAATAACAGTGTGGGAAATATGGTAACACTGAAATATGTGAACTGCTGAATGAAAGTATCTGAGTACCTCTAACCTTCACATGTTAAAGCTGCAGTACCTTACTTGGATGAAAATAAAGCAGGCAGAAGCCTGAGTTAAGCAGCATAATACTTTGCATGATCCTGTTTGTTGTATAATTAACCCTAGAAGACTGTGTCGGGAAGAACCCAGACAGACGTCAGCACTACAAAAGAGGGGCGTTTGTCACAATATATATATATATATATATATATATATATATATATATATATATATGTAAAATAAAATATATTATATATATATATATAATCTGGTAAGTTTATTGCTATAACAGTTTTGCACCCAGTAGAATTTTATAAGTAACCCCCTTTGCCAATTTTCTCTTTTTACCTAATTTACACAACATTTTAGTGAAAAAAAAGTTCAATGGTTATTGATGGTGTCGAATAACTAACTGTCATAAATTGTTCAGCGGGTACAGAACACTGACATTTTCCCTTCCCTTCTATAATTCAAAGATTGTCCTGATTTCATGCAAGATATTACATTACCTATTAGTTAGTTCAGGGCAGATCAATTTGGATAAAATCTAAACTGCCGGGAACATTTGAAACTGAACATACTGACTAAATCCAGGAACTTCTGTCTCAAAGAGAGAGGAAGCTGTGCTGGCTTTTTAGATGGAAATCAGTAAAACAGGCAACCTGGCACTTATAAGATTGTATTGCCTTAAATCTGTGGTGCTCAACTCCAGTCCTCAAGACCCCCCAACAGGTAAGGTTTTTACGAATATCACCGCTTCAGCACAGGTTGCTCAAACAGTGGCTCAGTCTTGAGCCACCTGTGCTGAAGCAGAGAAATCATGAAAACTTGACCGGTTGGGGGGTCTTGAGGACTGGAGTTGAGTACCCTTAAATTATCACAGTGTGTTGGGGGATAAATTCAAGAAAGAAGAAGAGAAAGGTGGGAGGCACAGAGATAAAGACAAGGGTGGGAAATAGAAATTAGGGTTAGGAGATGCGAGCTGAATATACTTTTTAGTGATTTGTTTGTGACATTAAAGATAAGAAATAATAATATTATAAGTAATCACCATCAGAATGAAGGCCCTTTGCTGCATTTTGGACACTGTGAGATAATGAGAGCATCACAGAAATCAGATATATTTTTTAGGAAAGCCACATTTATTTGAGTGCTGGGGATATATAGCTCTTGTTATATCATATCTTGTTTATATGATATGAAGTAATTTTGCTGTACAGTATGTGAAAACCCCCTTCATTTTCTGAAGACCGTCAGTTCTGCTAGGAACCCAAAACTGGGAAAAACTAAAATAGCGAGCGAATGTATGTTTTATACCCTAGCGGTTTTGATGTCGTTCTTGTTTGTTTATGTAACGGTGTTTCTGGCCCGGCCTGACCCACCCAATCTCCCATTGGCCCCTGTGGTCTAACCGGACCCCATTACAGTGTAGATATGCCTGATGGTGCACCTGTTGGCTACAGGACTCCTGAGTCTCCCGCATGATGGTGTGTGGGGAGGACCCGTCAGACAGGCAGCTGAGGTAGTGTGCTGAGTCTCACCTATGTCCAGTGCAGCGCCTCCACCTCACCAGGGCCCCTGCGTCCGCATGGGGATGATCCTGACGAGGAACTCCTCGGTGGTGCAACCTCCTGTGTAATCATTGGACTCTCACACACAGGGGTTTCTCTGATCAGCTCCATCTTTATTGTCACGGTGGGCATAGCTGCCCTCCACAATGGGTATATTCAGCCGATCATCTCGCCCGTGCTCCCTTTAGATAGGTATATCACCTAGATCAGGGATTCACTTATTCCCGCAGGAATCACTGTCCTGTGCCAGGTCCCTGGACACAGCCTCCCATGGAGTTACTATAACATAACTGACACTCTGATAGAACTTGAACTCCTTCCTCAGCTCTGACAAGAGCTGGAACTCCTTCCTCCTCTCAGCAGAACGACTAACTTTTAAACACAGTGCTGTGCCTTATGTAAGCTTCTGAGGCTGACACACCTCTGACATCACTAACCATGGAGTCAGAGCATGTGACCAGTCCCAGCCATACACAGGGCACCCCACCAGGGTGTGAGGGGAAACCTCCATAATTACTGCTGGCATGCCCACACTTACCAGGCCTTACTGCCAACAGGAGAGATGACTGTAGGCATTTTACATGGCCGCTACATTCTCCCCCTGGTGAATCCCATCGTCCTCGCTGGGACCTAAATTTGTATACCTCTTTCCAGGAAGCACTGTAACGGAAAACATAATTAACATCACACAAATTTCCTCATAATGCAGTACACATGAATACAGTCATCCGCCAAGCCCGCCCCGACCAGCAGCCACAGACCCGCGTGATGCGTTAGTACCCCCTAAAAATAGTGATCTGGATCAGGTTTCCTCACCTCCCTGTTACCCATATCCAGGACCGTAACATAATAATGCCTAGGTGATCCTCTCTCTGGCATATAGGTCACCCTATGTTTGTGAACATTTCTCCCTATGCTCCACACTCGCATCAGGGTGTCTATCCTTTCTTCCGCCTTCTTACCTACAATGGCACTCCCCCTATTGACTAAATACAGCTCTATAGTCTCTTGGAGCCACTTTTCCCTATTGTCCTCAATTTCATCCATCAGGGGCTCCGGAACATAGGGATTCTCCAACCCATGGGATTTTTTATATTTGACTATTATAGCCCTCTCCGCCCTACTGACCCTGGTCAGATCAGTATTACCTGCCCTCCCAGGTAATACCCATGATAGGGGCTCATCAGGATCGACTGGATCTGACAGTGTGTCAAGACCCATGGGCGCTATGTCTCTACGCTCCAGCTGGAACCACCTCTTCTGTAATTCCCTGTCCCTCTGCTCGGGTGTAAACTCTCCCTCTTTCCACCAGAAATCTACCACGTCCTCCCGCCGGATGAGGAACCGAGTACGGTCCATCCACGCGGAGTACCCTTCAAATAGCGGGGCCCACCACCGGGTCTCCTTAAATGGGTTAGGCCCTGGTTCCCTGTCGTCGTCAAATGAAAATACCCCTGACGACCTTGTGGATCGCGAGTTGAACCACCTCGAGGACCCCGGAGCCTTTACTGCCGGTTGGGGTGCTGTATCTGCTACCCTCAATTCTCCCCCTCCCCGTGAATCGCCCTCCGTAGCGCCACTGCGCTGTCTTTCCCCAGTCCGTCTTCCCTCTCCCCCCCGGTGAATTGTCCACGTACTCCAGGCTAGGCGGTGAACCCGGTGACCGTGTGATGGGGGTAGGGGCATTAACTATGGCGGGGGTTTGGGCATAGGGGCACGGAACGGGACCCCACGGGGTTACAACCCGCTCCTGGCTGTCCGTAGACTGGTCCAAGGATGATGTCTCACCCTCCTCAGTCCTGAGATCGTCTCTCCATTTCTGGGCCTTGTAAGTGATCGGGGACCTTCCCCCGATCGCCGAAGCGTCGCTGCTTTTTCTTCCTGGGTTCCGCCGTCGCCACCGGAAGTGACGTCCTCCCCGAAACCGGAAGCGTCGCCATCTCGCGTGGGACCCCCATGCGGGATCTCTTCCTCTATGACGACATCCGGTTGCTCCGCCGTCGCCACCGGAAGTGATGCCGTCTCTCCACGTGCGCGTTGGGCCTGGCGCGGCCCTTCCAGCGTTTCGCCGTCGGCTGCAACCAAGTAAGTAATAGGGCTGCTTGGTTTACCCGTCCGCAGGTGTGTAGGCGTCTCTCTCCCGTCTCTGCCAGGTCCTGGGATGGCGGGACTCCGTCGGTCGGATCGCCGATCTGCGGGGGACGTCCTGCCACTCACCCCACGGGGTGTCGTTCTCCCGGTCTGCCGTTTCAGCTCCGTTTTTACTACCGCCAGCTCACGGAGGTCCTCGTCTGAGTAATCCCCTCGCCCGGACTTAGGGGTCTCCGGGCGGGGTGACAGTCTCTTTTCCCCGAACGCGGGGGTTGATTCAGCCGCCTCAATCGCCTGTGACCCAGCCGACTTGACCGGCTCCAGTCCCTTGTTTCCGGGACTCGCGCGGTTGATCCATAGCGCGCCCGGGGACTCGGCGGAGCGCCTTGTCACGTCCACCGGGGGGTCAGCAGGCTGTATAGGAATGAATGTGGGCATAGGCCATAGGTACAAAGTCCCGCAATGAGGGCAACGTGCCGCCGTGTTGACCGTGCCTCCGGGCAGCCCGCATTGTAGGCATAGCCCAACCACCGTCTCGGTATTGGCCACCCTCACTACTAGCACCCCGCCGGGCACTGAGTAGGGCTGTGTAGAGACCATTGTGCCCACAGTGGAGGAGCAGGCCATTCTCTTTACAGGAGCCACTTCCTGTACAGGTCTCTCCTTCTCAGTGGTTCCTCGTAACTGACTGATAGAAGTTGCTGGATCCGCCACTCCCTGCTTCGGCTCCTCCCTTCTCTGACAGAGCTGGAACCCGCCCCCAGGGGTTGCAATAATGGGCGGGTCCCACAGGGGAACATCATGCCCCTTAATTAAGGCCGCGCCTTTCTCAGTCCTGGTGGACGCGGTTAGCGTTTTCGCGCCAATTTCCCCACAAGGGTGGGGGTCTTTTCCCGCGGCTAGTTCCCGCCTTCTCCTGGCAGCCGCCCTTCGTGCAAGATAACCATCCTTTTTGCACGGCTCTTCCACGGCCGGAACTACTTTTTGTAGTGGCGCCGTCTGAATATCAGTCCCTGGGCCCAGTGGGTGCATCCCCACAGGCCATAGTTGAAAGTCACTCCCCCTGGTAGAAATCAGGGGAGGGTCCCATAAACTCAGCGGTTGACTCAGCACAGGGGCTGAATTAGTCACTGTCCATCCCGGTGCAGCCATAGCTTTCGCGCCATGCCCCCCTTCAGGGCGGGGCTCTGCTGTTCGCACCATTCCCGGCCAGCTTTTTGCAAGTCCTGCACCAGCCACATTTTCTGTAACTGTCCCATGCGGTTTCCCTAGCAAGCGGGAACCGCCATTTTGGTTGACTTTTGAGCCCAAAAAGTCCATCTGTTGGCTCTCCTCACGGGGTTCTCCCCCAATTATAACAATTTCTTCACACTCGTCAAGGGTGGCCCCTCGCTGTCCCATACAGGATAAAAACGGGGCAGCCATAGCCTTCGCTCCGCTCCAGAGCAGCCTGGTCAATGACAACTCGGCGACAGTCTGCTCTTCAGTGGGTTGCACGCCACGGGTGCCCTCCCCATCAGCCTCTGTCCGCCATTTCATGTTCTCCGCACCACGCGGATCCTCCACTCTCTCGTAACAGTTGTCGTACATGGGGCTCCACTCTGCGGGGCAGCCACCACACCGGTACAATAAAGATCAGCTTCAGATGCACCACCACATGTGTACCTTATCTAGGTTTGACCCAGTGTTGCACTACCTCAGGCTAGGCTCACTCTCTCAGTGTCTGCTGTGGCTCCTTCCTCCCAGTCTGTGCTCCCTACGGTGAGTGTCTGGAATGGGCTAGGTACTCTGGCTCTGCCATGCAGTACTTGGGGCGTCTACCTGTCTTGGTCAGCCTAGCGCAGACCCTCTCCAGGACTCCTGACCAAGTTAACAGGCTATCCCTTCTGGCATCCTACCAACTAGCACTGCCTCAAGGTGACTCGGTCAGCTATAACCCGGCTCCAGACCCCTCACTCCCTTCAGGCCCCTAGGTTGTCCCTGCGAACTGACAATATCCCGTCAGCCCCCTGACCACCCCTAGGTCCGTCCCTACGCAGCACAAAGTGGCAGCAGACACTCTCCCTGTTTCCCAGTGTGCCTAGCTAGAGCCTGTCCTGTTGACAGGTCTGATCTCAGCAGCGCCTCCAAATGTAACGGTGTTTCTGGCCCGGCCTGACCCACCCAATCTCACATTGGCCCCTGTGGTCTAACCGGACCCCATTACAGTGTAGATATGCCTGATGGTGCACCTGTTGGCTACAGGACTCCTGAGTCTCCCGCATGATGGTGTGTGGGGAGGACCCGTCAGACAGGAAGCTGAGGTAGTGTGCTGAGTCTCACCTATGTCCAGTGCAGCGCCTCCACCTCACCAGGGCCCCTGCGTCCGCATGGGGATGATCCTGACGAGGAACTCCTCGGTGGTGCAACCTCCTGTGTAATCATTGGACTCTCACACACAGGGGTTTCTCTGATCAGCTCCATCTTTATTGTCACGGTGGGCATAGCTGCCCTCCACAATGGGTATATTCAGCCGATCATCTCGCCCGTGCTCCCTTTAGATAGGTATATCACCTAGATCAGGGATTCACTTATTCCCGCAGGAATCACTGTCCTGTGCCAGGTCCCTGGACACAGCCTCCCATGGAGTTACTATAACATAACTGACACTCTGATAGAACTTGAACTCCTTCCTCAGCTCTGACAAGAGCTGGAACTCCTTCCTCCTCTCAGCAGAACGACTAACTTTTAAACACAGTGCTGTGCCTTATGTAAGCTTCTGAGGCTGACACACCTCTGACATCACTAACCATGGAGTCAGAGCATGTGACCAGTCCCAGCCATACACAGGGCACCCCACCAGGGTGTGAGGGGAAACCTCCATAATTACTGCTGGCATGCCCACACTTACCAGGCCTTACTGCCAACAGGAGAGATGACTGTAGGCATTTTACATGGCCGCTACATTTATTATCATCTTATTTTATTGCAGATTGTACCAACATACTGTATGTTTATCTGCAGGGAAAACAAGCATGGGCATTGTCACATCTTGACAACTACATTTACTTAAGATAATACTTGCAAAACTCACACTGAACCACCTTACACAACTTTGTTTTTTTATCATACTCTATTTAACCAAAGCCCTGTAAGAGGAAAAGAAATCCTAATAGAATATACTATGTAAAAGCATCTGAAACCTACAGTATGTATTGAAGTTAAATTAAAGCCTTCATTAATGTAATATTATCCCCCTCACTATTCTTTGTATTATATTATTATAGTATTCTTTCATAACTTATGCTATTTTGCAAATGTAAGCTGAAAACTCTGAGGAACACAAAAACAAATAATACATGTTGTATAAACTATAAGATGTGTTGTGTTGCTCGGCAGGCAGTGCCGCTCCTATTTTGCAAGGAATTAATTCCGAGTTGATTTCAAACTTTGGAGTGTTCACGGTTCTAATAACGCGATTTAAAATAAAAATGCGCACTGGCTCTCTTCTTAAGAGTAGAAGTGAAATATTATACTGGTTCATTTGGTTGATGTTCATGTGAATGCTGTATGACAAGAAATGTGTGTAACTGCAGAAACTGGTAATGATCATCTTTTATGAAGTATAACTTCCTTTGAACTTTTTCCATTTCCAACATTAACTTTTATACATGATTACATTTCACCAAGAGATGTGCACTTTTTGGTCTTTCGCTGCTCACAAAAATGCTGCAAAGTTGTCAACATTCGTAACTTTTCACACAAGTATTACCAACACATTATAGATGACAAATTCTCCACTAAATCCTCTCTGAAATTTACTTGAATTTCGCAAACCGCAGAGAAAGTCGAGGAAACTGGTGACAATTTTGTGTCCATAGTGACTTTCTTTTAACAGAAAAGCAAAAAATATATTTTTGGAAAACTTTAAAAAAAAGGTGCAAAAGGTTTTGCGAACTGAACTGCAACACATTCTAAAATCTTTAACCAAGAATATTTCCCCATTTTTTGTACAATTTTGACAATGTCCAATTTTTTTTATGTGGCCAAATATTCTGCAAATGTTAAAGCGGAAATTGATCTCTGAATAGGATCTTGACAATTGTTGTCAAAATGTGCTAATTTTGCAGCGGAGTGCAAATGTTTTGCTTTATTTTTTATTTATTTTTAAAGTCCTTTTACAAAAATTGTTTACATCAACATTTCCCTATAACCTAAAAATACTAGACAATTTAGGGAAAAAGACACAACAATTTTTTTTTTTTATGAATCAATCCAGCTATTTAGATGTAGCAGCCTTAATTGTTCCTTTGTTTGAGGTACAGTATGTCCAGTCCTATTGCAGTATTCTGCAATCTGCTGCCACATTACCATTGAAACGCTGAGACGTGTCTCAATGTGTTGAGGTTTGTGGGCAAACACTGAGGCCTGCTACATGTGTAAGTGCTGTGGAAGTGCACTTGTGCGTAGAGCAACCAAGCTTTTGAAATTAATAGCGTTTCTTGCTATTAACGTTATCAGAGGATACAAGTTTGTGTTTTTATGGCCACTTTCCTAAAAAAAATGGGTAACTACAGTACTCCATATGCGATTGATTATATCCCTGTCCAAAATACTTTTATAATACCAAGTAGGCAGTGTACATTTTATTTCAACTATAGGTTTGTAACTGTAACTTGTAATATTGACCACTTTACTTTGTGCCCAGCACATACTTGAAATCGAGAGGTAACTCTCCCTGTATTTTTTTCCTGGTAAAATATTTTTATAAATAAATATATGTAAAGAGTGATTCATAAAGTAGCACAAGCCAAGGAGGGTTTCATTTTGTATGCCATCTGATCTAAGCTAGTGTATACTGAGTGATGCCTTTATGATAGTGGCTACATTTATGAATGGTGATAATCTGTAATGCGCCCCAGAGAGAGCTGATATGATTCTTTTAAGTGCTAGTCATCTTTGCATTTATTACTATATATAAAGTTTATAGAAAGAGGCCCGTTGCCTAATCCCGGTAACTATTGCTGAGCTGCACCTGAAGCCTATTGATGTTACTCTTAATTTTTTTTTAGTCTTTAAAGGTCAATCCCTTTAACTTCAGAAATTTTTATATTTAAACAAAGAAAGCATTTGGTATCTTTTAAATGTTCATTATTTATGATAACTGTGTCACGAGAGACCAGGAATTGACACCTTTTACCAGGATCATACGTTGAGCAAAACATATAAAGTTAAATAAATTGCAAATGTATTCGCATGAAAAGGCCTACACACAATGGAACACAAACTACATAAGAAGAGACACACTTACTTGGGACCTGGGGTAAATAACTAGACTTTCCTAGCAAGTTGGCACTTTAAACAAGAGTCTTTAGTTGACCGGGACCTAGCCCGAAATGCCCTGGAACCCAAATCGGCATGAAGTTCCAGACGCCACCGCTCCCTTCTCTCCGGAGGACTTGAAATCACTTGACTGGGACTTAGCTGCAAACGTCCTGGAACTAAACTCGGCTTGAAATCCCAGCCGTGATCACTACATTCCTTTTGGAGAATTTAGGGGGTCATGCACTAAGCTCCGATATGTCGTTTTTAGAACGCAAAGTGCTCTTAGAACGTGATGTTGCCCTGAACACGATTCACTAAGCCCCGCAAAGAGGCACTTTGCGTTCTAAAAGTGACTTTTTTTGTGGAAATTTTTCTTAGTCCAACTTTGCTCGTTCGTTAACCTGTTTGCGTGAAATTCTGCCCTTGAGCGGGATGCACTAAGCAACGCAACCTTAGCGTACGCGGAAGTTGCGTTCAAGAAAACATGTCAACTCAAGGTAGCCGCAAAAAAAGCTGGACTTAGAAAAATTTCTTGCTTTACATTTTTGCATGTGCAAAACCCATACAACAGGCCGGCGGGTGTCCCCGGCTGACCCCGCGGGGGTCCCCGAGGGAGGCCGGGGGTCATGCGGGTGTCCCCGGCTGACCCTGCAGGGGTCCGCGGGTCCCCGGCTTACCAAGCGGGGGTCCCCGCGGAAGTTCGGGGGTCCCCGGCTCACCAAGCGGGGGTCCCTGCGGGAGTGCGGGGGTCCCCGTGGCTCCCTGGGTCCCCGTGTGAGTGCCGGGTTACCCACGGGCCTGCGGTACCAATGTTGCACCTCCAAAAATAATAAACAATATTTATAACTAAATACACCCCCCTAACATATACAATACAGTAATGGGCAAAATTACTAATATCCACATATGCAGTGTTCGACAAACCTATACATTTGCACGCCCCGGGCGAGTGGATTTAACATTGTGGCGAGCTCCTATTGGCCCAAGCAGCACACGTTTGGCGAGTAGATTTTTTTGTTCGGCGAGTAGATTTTTTGGTGATTTGTCGACCACTGCACATATGGATAATAATGCATTTGCCCATTTTAAATACATATAACTTTCAATAAATACAGAAAATACATATTACACTTACCTTTTACAGGCACCCATGATGAAGGCCGTCTTCATCCTAATCTTCATCCTGCCCATGTCCCTCCGGTGCTGCAAACCATACACAAGAATAAAAATAGCCCCTAACCCCTTAATCACCTTAGCGGTCATTAACCGCTACAGTCATTAAGGGGTTAACCCACCCTCACCCACTAACCCAGATGGGAGGCCTACAGTAAATACCCTCCCCCACTACCCATCCCGTGAGGCCTAACCACCCTCACCCACTAACCCACTAACCCAGGCGGGAGGCCTACCCACATACCCTTGGGGCCAATACCCCCTTAGCCCACCCCCAGTACCCAGAAGAAAAACAATACACAGCCCCACAATAAACATCATTATATTTATTCTATACATAACCCACCCCCTGTGCCCCCCCATAAATACATGATTTATTATTTTACATACAGGGTTAATATCCCAGGCCCACGGGAGTCCCCGGTGGGCCTGACGGGTCACCTCACAGACCTACAGTAGCCCAGCACCTGGTTTCAAACAGGGTCTGGAGGCCTATGGGTGATCCCCGCCAGGTGCCTTGGTCCACCAGGTGGTCTCCGTGGGTCACCGTGGGCCACAATGGGGTCTCCACGGGTAGGCCCGCGGCTGTTTGGGGGGCCTCGGGTCAGATTCACAGGTGTCTGAGGGGCCTCGGGTGATTCCCAAAGGGGTCGGTGGGCCAACGGGTGGTCCCTACGGGTCCGCGGTGCCCCCAGGTGGGCCACCGGTTCTTCACCGCAGTTATTCCCCGTGATTGGATCAAGCAGACCATGTGACAGAGGCTTTGCTTCAGCCAATCAGAGTTGGGAAGGAGTTCCCACGCTCTGATTGGCTACCGTACCATGTGTCGCCGGCCATCTTTGTTTTGATGACGTCATCTTAAAGGCAATTGAAACTCCGCATTTCTGATTGGCTGCCGTTATTGCCTTTAAATGACGTCATCATTTATTTTTTTTCCAAAACACATGTTTTTCACGGCCCAATCAGGGCCGTGGGAAACATTTGACCAACATGTGACGTCATAGGCCTATAAAAGCCAATGTCGTCTCATTTTGAAGCCACGCGCCGAGGAGGGAACACCTCCCCTCATAAGAAGAAAAGAAGAGCGTGGCGTAAGAAGATGGAAGAAGATGGAGAAGACCCCAAAGAAGAAAAGAAGACCCCAAAGAAGACCCCAGACGTAAAGGATTACAAATAGAAGAAAGAAGACACCGTTGTGTATTGTAAGGGTTTATTATTATATGGTTACCTTTGGATTGGTTCCAGTGCTTCCGGGTCGCCTGGATTTCGGTGAGTGGGCATTTAATGGTAAGTAAACAAAAGAAAAGTTTATTATTTTTACTTTTACAGGTTTGTTTGATTTTTTATTCATGTCTTTTATTTTTTCATTCCCATTTAATGCCCCTGAATGTATCTATGTATATACATACATTCATGGACACTGAATGGGTGTATTCTATGTGATTTTTGGATGTAAATGCATTGTTTTTTATGCTCTATTATTGCCCCTGTATGTTATGTATATCTATCTATATGGAAAGACATACAGGGATAATAATTCATTGTTTTGCTAATGTTTATGTTCTTTTCATGTATGTCTAATGTATTTAGCAGCTTTATTTATACATTGGTGTGAATAATGTAATTTGTATTTAGTTACAGGTTATTTTTAATGGCTTATTTCTGGTAGTTAGATTGGAATGATGGTGGTTACTTTCAATTAGAATTCTTTTGGCAATGGTTTGGCTTTAGGAATTGAATAGGGAATTAAATAATTGATTTGTATTGTATTGTAATTGGTTTAGGAAATTGATTAATTGATTGATGGTAAATGTATTTATGTTGCTTAGTTTCTATTTGATTTTCATGATGGCATTGGTGGTTAGGGGACATTGTTCATAGTGTATTTTATTGTTACATATATTGTGAATAGTGTTACATGATGCACAGATTAATTGTATCATGTACACAAAATGCAATTGTGTGACATTTCATATACATTTGTGTAGCTGCTGGTTTGTTGGTTTATTTTTACAAGTGCTGCTGGATTAATTGTAACATGCAATGTGGTGATTTTAAGATGAAGAATTCATGTTTTTATTTATGCATGTTTTATGTGTTTCATAATGGGCAAATAATCTATTATCCATATCTGGATAATAGTTATTTTGCCCATTACAGTACTGTATGTGTTAGGGGGCGGGGGGATGTGTGTTGTATATTGCTATGTTTATTGGGGGCAATTGTCCCCAATAAACATGCTATTGTGCCTTAACCCCTTCTTTGCCTTAGCGGATAGCCGCTAAGGTAATGAAGCTGCTTTAATATATTTGTATTAATAGTGTGCTGGAGCAGGGGGTCCCCTGAGCTGAACCGCATTGATTTCTGCCTCAGGGACCCCCTGCTGCCCGAGTTACAGGCCCTGGTTTGGGGCATTGGTGCCAGTGTCGCTGCCATCTTTATAGAGCCCATGTCGTGTCTTGGACGCTATAAAGATGGCGGCAACATTGGGCTCCGATGCCCCATACCGGGGCCTGTAACTCGGGAAGCAGGGGGTCCCTGAGGCAGAAATCAATGCGGTTCAGCTCAGGGAACCCTCTGCTCTCGCACACTATTATTAAAATGTACATGAATGCAGCTTTATTACCATAGCGGATAGCATAATGGCAAAGTGACTCGAACCCACAGTTCAGCAACACTATATCAATGTGTCCACATTGAGATTCACACTGCTATACATATTCTGAGAACTGCGGATTGCGATTTGTTACAGTCCATATAATTTCATGGCGCAGAACATGCCAAAATGAACCAGACTAGAAAAAAATTCTTGCTCACCCAGCCCCATGTTGAGCACCAATACCCCCGGCCAACAGAAGAGGGGCCACACCGAACTGTTCCAATGTGTGTGTAGGTGATGCTCAATTATTACCGTAACTCTCAGGGTGCTGGAACTTAGTGCAGAGCTGGTATGGTGAGCAAGAACAGAATAAAGCTAATCAGAAGTTTTCTTAACTTTATTAAATAATCCGAATTTCAGGCCAGCAATAGGACAGGTTTTCATAAATTACATGTGGACACATACACTCGGGTTTCCTCAACCATAAGATTTGTAGGTAGAGCAGCTCTTTTCAAGCCTTACTGTACTGCCTGCGACAGAGCAGGAACATTGTGGCAAGATTGCTTTCTAGTGTCTGAAGGGCCCCTAAACTGGGAGACGTTTCTAACTTAGAAAACAAGAAAAGTTGCTTACCCTTTACAGGGCTAGGAGTCCCAGAGATCCCCTCAGTGTGGGTCGCATTATGATCTCAAGAACAAATATCCAGGTCCAAACATTTATAACCTTATCCCCACCTGTTGCTGGGCAGGAAATGAAAAGGCTTACCTATGTCATCCCCTAAAGAGTGGACTTTTCCAGTACCTTCTGGAAACAAATAACCTAGCCCACGGCAGTTGGGCAACCTGTGGCTCCTGAGCCTCATGCAGATCCTTCCGCACCTACTGGCAGCTCTCCACGTCCACGCATGGGAGCCAGCTGGCCGGCACTTGAGTCCGGAATCTTGTTGCTGCCGTGCCACGCTCTCCCCAGCTGCGGGCCTGCCTCTCTCCTGCACTGTCCAATGCTTAGCCTCTCTGTGACGTTGGTGCACACCGGAAGCTGCCCGGCGCGCACCAGCATGAGAGAGGTCCGCTGTGAGATAGTGCAGGAGAGCGGTTGTTAATACAAGGCACCTGTGCTCTTTTCCACAACCAGTGGCTCTGGTTCTCTCACAGTTGAGCTCCAATGTTCTCTCTGCTAGGGGGTCACTTGTGTACAATGTTTCCTCTTCCTCTTGCCCGGTAGAATAGTGAGAGTTTCAAAATGGCTGCCATGATTGGTAAGAAATCCACAAAGTTCTAAACAAATGCTCAAACCTATCTGCTTCCTCAGGAGTTCTGACCACAATAACATTTTTTTTAAATAGTTTATAGAGGTGCATTCCACAAAAAGAGAATTTTAAAGATGTAGAAGAAATCTCTTTAAAATATTCAAATTTTAAATACAGCTCTAAATTTTATACATATCCCTGTAAGTGCTATTTTGTGGAAACTTTTTTTTCAGATTGTAAACCAACTGTCTACTCATAAGAATGAGAGAAAAAAATACAATTTCCCTAGTAAAGAATATATAGCTCTTCAACAACTTGAAATAAAGATATAGTAATTAAACAGGTGGATATATATATATATATATATATAGGGGGGGACGGTTATTATGAAAGTAGAATATTATACTTAGAAGACAAATAGAATTCTAATTGATTCTGAAACCTTAAAATTTAGTTAAGGATCCTACAATAGACTTTCTGAAAACCCTTGAAAAAATGTTGGTGAAAGGTAAAGTGCACAATTTTTTTAAAACAAATCCGAATGTAATATTCTGTTTAATAAACATTATTTTATTTAACAGTATTTAATTTTATTCCTTACATTCCCAAAAATATAGAAACCTAGCGAGAGAGACCTATTATTTCAGGTATTGATTCAGTATCATCAAATATATCCCAATATTTAAATGATTCCTTAAAACAGTGGTTCCCAAACTGTGCGCTGCAGCACCCTGGTGCGCCGCGGCTTGGCTAGAGGGGTGCCGTGATCAGGGCCTCCAGCAGCGGGGAACAAGGGCTGCTAGTTAATTAAAAAAAAAAAAAAAAAAAAGAACTCTGAAAAAAAACCTCTGAAGCCGGCGCCGGGTCTCCCTGGCAACGCCAGAAGTAAGAGAGAGGGAGGCCCGGCGCGCACGCTGGAGGAGCAGCACCAGGAGAGAGATGTCTCCCAGCAGCACTGCAGCCTCACACCGGCACTCCGTGTGTGAGAGAGAGAGAGTCTGCGTGAGCATGTCTGCAGGCGCGAGAGTCTGCGTGAGAGACATACCAACTGCGTACTGCAACTGTTAGGTATGTATATACAACTTTGTTTTCACTTTGGGTGCCGTGGAAAAATCCTGATCACCTTAGGGAGCCTTGAAAAAATTCTAATCGACTTAGGGAGCCTTGAACCGATAAAGTTTGGGAACCTCTGCCTTAAAAGATTGTGTTGTCAAATTATCCTCGAATCTTAAAGACTCTACACAAAGTATTATCCTAGTGGAAAAAAATATTTTGGAAATATAATTTTTTATTTGTTATTTGTGACTTAATGACACTTTACTCTAATATTAATCCCTCTCACATCCATTGAATTTGTTTTTTAGCAAAGGAGCATTCAATAAAACAAGAAACAAATAGATTTTTTGATTACCAGCACCAAATAGATTTTGAGTCACAATTAAATTGAGTTCAACAGTCAATTTTATCTTCTAATATGTAGTACGTCCATGGGGACCAGGTTCGTACCGAGGTATGCAAATCTTTTCTTGGACGTGTGCGCAGAAGATTGCATGTTGAAAGAAAAACATTCTGTGCAAATCTAGTCCTCTGGCGTAGATATATAATTTATATTGTATTAATATTGGAAGGAGATGAAAACTACTGCTGCGACACACTTTATTCGAGCAAATGCCCAGTTTGTACCTGGCAGATACCTGGAATGCGCCGCTCCTCACCTCTGACAAGCCGCGTTGCGTTTGCTTCCCAGCCACGGTTCATGCCTGGCTGACGGGCGCCTGATCTGTTAAATGATAATGATCAGGATTTAATAGGCTGCAATGCTTCGCGTGTCCACCAGATGGCATAAATTCATGAATTGTAATGCAGTATATATATATACAGTACTGTATATACACAGTATATATATATATATATATATATATATATATATATATATATACTGTATAACAACAACCCCTATAAGCCCTAACATACAGTACTGTACACATACAGTACTGTATATGCACATACATAAATGATACTACTGTATGGGCGGCGGGGGCGAGATGTGTTTGCAGCAGAGAGAGATCCGCTGCTCTCTCTCTGCGCAAACATCCGCACATTAAAAATTATTTGAAATACATTTTATTGATAGTGTAGATGTGCAGGGGGTCTCTGGAGCTGAACCGCGTTGGTTTCAGGTCTGGGAACCCCCTGCTCCCCGAGATACAGCCCCCTTTAGGGGGTGCCGGTATCCCTCTGCTTGGTTTAAAGGGCCCGACCACGTGATCGCGGCTTGTAAACCAAGCAGAGCAGAGGGATACCGGCACCCCCTAAAGGGGCCTGTATTTCGGGGAGCAGGGGGTCCCCAGACCTGAAACCAGTGTGGTTCTGCTCTGGAGACCCTCTGCACATGTACAGTATCAATAAAACACATACAGTATACAGTATAAATAAACACTCGTTCTTTACCTTAGCGGCTATGCGCTATGGTAAAGAAGCAGCATTTCTGTATTTTAATAATATTGTACAGTGAGCAGGGAGTTCCCTGAGCCAGAAATTAATGCTCAGGGACCCCCCCTGCTCCTGCTCAATATTATTAAAAATACAGAAATGCTGCTTCATTACCATAGCGGACAGCCGCTAAGGCAATGAAGGGGTTAACCCACCGTGCCCGCTTTATTGTGTGTAGTGGGGATGGGTGAGGGGGGTATTTGGCCCTTGGTGTGAATTTAGGACTTGCGGGGGGGTTGCGGGTGCACTTAACCCCTTCACGACCGTAGCAGTTAATACCGCTACGGTCATGAAGGGGTTAAGCCCTCCCGCTACCCCCCCGCAAGCCCTAAACAAGCACCGTTGGGGCTAATACCCCATTCACCCACCCCCGCTACCCACAATAAAAAAAATACACACACACAGCAGCCGCCAAAAAATAAATAAATAAATCTAAATAAATAAATGACAATAAATACTTTTGAAATAAATTTTTATTGATAGTGTAGATGTGCAGGGGGTCACCGGAGCTGAACCGCATTGGTTTCAGGTCTGGGAACCCCCTGGTCCCCGAGATACAGCCCCCTTTAGGGGGTGCCGGTATCCCTCTGCTTGGTTTAAAGGGCCCGACCACGTGATCGCGGCCTGTAAACCAAGCAGAGCAGAGGGATACCGGCACCCCCTAAAGGGGCCTGTATCTCGGGGAGCAGGGGGTCCCCAGACTTGAAACCAGTGCGGTTCTGCTCTGGAGACCCTCTGCACATGTACAGTATCAATAAAACACATACAGTATATACAGTAAATAAACACTCGTTCTTTACCTTAGCGGCTATGCGCTATGGTAAAGAAGCAGCATTTCTGTATTTTAATAATATTGTACAGTGAGCAGGGGGTTCCCTGAGCCAGAAATTAATGCTCAGGGACCCCCCCTGCTCCTGCTCAATATTATTAAAAATACAGAAATGCTGCTTCATTACCATAGCGGATAGCCGCTAAGACAATGAAGGGGTTAACCCACGTGCCCGCTTTATTGTGTGTAGTGGGGATGGGTGAGGGGGGTATTTGGCCCTTGGTGTGAATTTAGGACTTGCGGGGGGGTTGTGGGTGCACTTAACCCCTTCACGACCGTAGCAGTTAATACCGCTACGGTCATGAAGGGGTTAAGCCCTCCCGCTACCCCCCTGCAAGCCCTAAACAAGCACCGTTGGGGCTAATACCCCATTCACCCACCCCCTCTACCCACAATAAAAAAAATACACACACACAGCAGCCGCCAAAAAATAAATAAATAAATCTAAATAAATAAATGACAATAAATACATTTGAAATAAATTTTTATTGATAGTGTAGATGTGCAGGGGGTCACCGGAGCTGAACCGCATTGGTTTCAGGTCTGGGAACCCCCTGGTCCCCGAGATACAGCCCCCTTTAGGTCACCGTGGGCCACAATTGGGTCCCCACGGTAGGCCCGCAGATGTCTGGGAGCCCCGCGTCAGACCCACAGGTGTCTGAGGGGCCTCGGGTGGTTCCCACGGGTGTATGGGGACCCACGGGTGGTCACTATGGTCCGCGGTGCCCCCACAGATGTGGGGCCACCGGTTTTCCCCACAGGTGTCCCCCGTGGACCACGCAGCCTGGTACCCGTGAGAAGCCCGAGGATACCTCAGGGGGTCTCCAGAGGTCTCTCGCAGACCAAAGGAACCAACCCTGTATGTAAAAAAAATAAACCTGACCTCTACATTCAATACATCAATTCCTCCCCGGCACAACACATACAGTACAATAATGTGCCAAATAACTATTATCATTCTTATAGTCGAGTGTAGACGATAAATGGTCTTGCAGTAAATTACTGCTGATCTATCTGGCTGACCAGAATCACTGTGGATATCAGAAAAAATAATAAAATTTTATTAAATCTACATAGATAGATAATGCCATGGCATTAGACCAAATTAATCTCCATCCCATTTACATATCAGCCACATTAGGGATTTTTAATAATGTATATGTGTTTTTAACTATCTATGTAGATTTAATAAAATTTTATTATTTTTTCTGATATCCGCAGTGATTCTGGTCAGCCAGATAGATCAGCAGTAATTTACCGCAAGACCATTTATCGTCTACACTCGACTATAAGAATGACAATTGAGTGCTGTATATAAGGGGAATCTTTTTGATCAACTCTTTTTGATCAACACTGGTACATATCATATCTATACCCCTTGAGCACCTGTCTTTCCATCCTATGCACCTATTTACATTGGTGACTGCAATCGCATTCACGTATTCCAAATAACTATTATCCAGATATGGATAATAGATTATTTGCCCATTATTAAACACATTAACTAGCATAATAACATAAATAAAGTTCTACTGACCTCATCATTAAGAAGCCCCCGTCGCCAGCAAAATCCTTGTCCTCCGTTGCCAACCAAATACATAGCCAATACATTGCAATTACATTCAGATATCAATTAACCCCTTAATCACCTTATCGGATAATAACCGCAAAGGTAATTAAGGGGTTAAGCCACCCTGGCCCGATACCCACCCTTCACCCATTCATTTGTACAGTGGCTTCATATATCTTTTCGTCATATGGTTCCCACGGCTCTGATTGGGCCGTGAAAACCATGTGATTTGGGGGGAAAAAAATCATTTGGATGACGTCATTTAAAAGCAATGACGCCAGCCAATCAGAATGGCTGTGCTACAATTGCCTTTAAGATGACGTCATGAAAAGAAAGATGGCCGGCCTCACATGGTACGGTTGCCAATCAGAGCGTGGGAAATACATCCCA